>NC_133656.1:17927711-18601566 GCF_009905375.1 Apium graveolens | reverse complement strand
ACACAACCCAAACCCTTATGTGAAGCGTCGCTGAATATTACAAAATTCCCTTGATCATCGGGAAGTACCAACACCGGAGTTGTTACCAACTTCTGTTTTAACTCTTGAAAGCTATTTTCACATTCTGCACCCCATTCAAACTTTTGATTCTTTCTGGTTAACTTGGTCAATGGTGTGGCGATCTTCGAGAAATCCTTGACGAATCTTCTATAGTATCCGGCCAATCCTAGAAAACTTCGCACTTCCGTAGGAGTCCTTGGCCTCTCCCAACTCATAACTGCCTCAATCTTCGCCGGATCCACTTTAATTCCATCATTTCCAATAACATGCCCCAAAAATTGAACTTCCTTTAACCAAAACTCACATTTGGTAAACTTGGCATACAACTTCTCTTGTCGGAGTATCTCCAATGCTATCCAGAGGTGCTGCATATGTTCTTCTTCCGATTTAGAATAAATAAGGATGTCATCAATAAATACCACGACAAATTTATCCAAATACTTCTTAAATACTCGATTCATCAGATCCATGAATGCGGCCGGAGCGTTGGTCAATCCAAACGGCATTACTAGGAATTCATAATGCCCATATCTGGTCCTAAATGCGGTCTTGGGAATATCTTCTTCCTTGATCTTTAATTGATGGTATCCCGATCTCAAGTCAATCTTCGAAAAACATTTTGCTCCCTTTAACTGATCAAAAAGGTCATCTATCCTTGGTAGCGGGTAGCGGTTCTTGATCGTTACTTTATTCAACTCCCGGTAATCTATGCATAGACGCATACTCCCATCTTTCTTCTTCACAAAGAGAACAGGTGCTCCCCATGGCGACGTACTTGGTCGTATCACTCCCTTATCCAATAATTCTTGTAGCTGGCTCGCCAACTCTTTCATTTCTGCTGGTGCCATCCTATACGGAGCCTTTGAAACTGGTTCCGTTCCTGGAGCAAGGTTGATCTCGAACTCAATTTGTCGATCTGGTGGTAAGCCTGGTAGTTCGTCGGGAAACACATCGGGGAACTCATTAACTACAGGAATATCTTCCATGCTGGGGCTGCCTCTCTCTGAATCCACTACATATGCTAGGAACGACTCACAACCTTTTCTAAGTAACTTCTTAGCCTGAATAATTGTAAGAAATAGTCGCTCTTGCCTCTGTCCCTTAAATACTACCTTCTCTCCACTCTTCGTCTTTAAATACACTCTCTTGGTCTTACAATTTATCTGAGCGCTATTCTCTCCTAACCAATCCATTCCTAAAATTATATCAAACTCTCCCAGCTTGAAGAGTATCAAGTCGGCCGAGAACTTATATCCCGAAATATCAATCTCACATTTTGGACAAAATTGATTCACAGGAATCTTCTCTTGGTTCGCAATTACCACATTTACTATCTCACTCATAACCGTTTTATCACATTGGATCTTATCAACAAAAGATTCTGATATGAAAGATCTTGTGGCTCCCGAATCAATCAATACTTTGGCTTTGACATTATTGAGTAAAAGTGTACCTGCTATCACCTCAGAATTCTGAACAGCATCTTTCATCTTTAGATCAAATGTCCTTGCTGTTGCTTGCGGGGTTGGTGCGGGTGGTGGAGGTAATGCCAATACCTCAGCTGGCACGCTTGCACTGGTACTTGCCACGTTCATCAGAGCTCTGACTGGTCCTGTTGCCTTACACTCCCTAGCCATGTGTCCAGTCTTCCCACATTTGTAGCACGTAACTCTGGCTTCGGCATCTTGCACTCATTTGCCAAATGTCCCTTCTGATTGCACCTATAACAGGTCATACTCAGCTTATTGCATACTCCGGGGTGCCTTCTTCCACAGTGCTTGCATTCTGGCCTCTGGAACCTGTTTTCTCCAACTTGCCCTTGGCTTGCCTGATTGTTCCCTTTTGATTCTTGCCTTTTGCCCAAATTTCTTTTCCTTTGAAAATTTCCGCCCTTCTGGAAACCAATCCTCTTTACATTCCGATCTTGCGAATTTCCAGCTTCAGACTTTTCTCCATAAAATGGAACCTTCCTCTTCTTGTTATCCCTCTCTTTCCTTGACTGCATCCCATTATTCTCAATCAGAGCAGCTTTCTGTACTATTCCCGCATAAGTTTCAAGCTCAAACATAGCCACCCTATCTCTGATCCAAGGCTCCAATCCTTGCTGAAATTTCTTTGCTTTTTCTTCCTCAGTGCTGGTATATTTTGTCACAAACCTTGACAACTCAGTGAACTTCTTCTCATATTCCAGTACAGTCATGTTCCCTTGCTTTAACTCAAGAAATTTTAGCTCCATCTGATTCTGTATGTACTTAGGGTAATACTTGTCCAGAAATAACTTTTTAAATCTCTCCCAAGAAATCTGCTGAGTGACTTCCATAGCTTTTACTGATTCCCACCAATAAATGACTTCTCCCTTCAAGAAGTAAGTGGCATACAGCGTTTTCTGATCGTCCCCTAACTGTACCAACTCAAAAGCCCTTTCCATCTCCTTGATCCATGTGTTAGCTATCACTGGATCAGTGGTATCATGAAATACAGGTGGATTCACATTCTGAAAAGCTTTGAAAGTGACAATTTGTCTAGGTGGTACTGGTGGTTCAGGTGGTTGGTGTGGCTCACGGTTATCTTGGTTTTCAATTCGTTGTTGAAGAGTTAGTTGTTGTTGAGCTATAGCATTGGTTTGCTGTTGCAAGGTTTCCAGTAGTCGAAGAATATTTGGGTCTGTGGTGAAGGTGGTTGTTGGATTCTTCTTTTTGGGAGGCATGATCCTGAAATAAGAGTTGTGTTATAACAAATATGAATGATAAAATGATTCGAGGGTATCGCATGGCATTCTTGTTTACATATGGGGTCAAGTTTCCAGATATGATGACAAAACATAAAATAACAGTTGAGAGCAGATGGAACAATAGCACATAATTATTGAAATTTTAAAGGTCACAGTACATAGGATTGGGACATAGTCTGATTCTAGAAATAACAGGCTTATTTAAAGGAAAGACGGAAACAACTGGGGATTCCATAGAGTCTGATAGTACAACAACATGAAAGGTAAATGGAAAGAACTAAGGCTCCACTCCATCTGAACGGGGCTTGGTAGTCTTTTCCTCTCGAAGCGTCTTCACAATGCTCTGGAGCTCATCCGCCACCATCTGAATGACATACTGGCTGGTACGGTCCCGGTGTGCTGGCATCTCCTCAAGCTTAGTGTTGACATACCGAACCAAGGTCTCAAGTCTCGCAATCATCTGCTCCTTGGGCTTCCCTTCGTAGTTTCGGCTGTCCGGATACACGTTCTTCAGTCGGTCTATCAGTCGGTCGTACTTGCCCTGAAGCATGTCGAACTCGCGCCTCAACTCAGCATACACGGAGAAAGCAATAGTGTCGTCCGACCCAGAGGATGACGAGGAATGCGCCCTTTGCTGACAACCAATAAGAGGAGTATTAATAATAATTTACTTTACCTACTCTCTCGCATAATATCTATAACCTACTCACAAGTCCTATAACCTATTTGGGCTGTTCAGGGACTCTAAACCGTAGCTCTGATACCAAAACCTGTCACACCCCCAACTTAAATAGCAAAATAATTATAGCTATTACATCATTTTAATGAGTATTACACAACCAAAATCCAAGATCTTACAGTTTAGGGTTTGGAACAGCCCAACACTACCAACTATTACATCTGATTACAAATACCGAGTCCTCACACAACTATTATTACTTATTCTACCTGAGCTCGAACATAAGCATCAGCATCACAGGTCTTACGGGCAGTCTGCTTGAATCTAACCATAGCTGCTAGCTGTAATATAAGGGTAAAGCAAGAAGTGAGCCAAAAGCTCAACAAGTGCTAATAGTACAACGCAAAACATAAATCGAGATATACCTTTAGGAATGACAATGGAATGACATAATCAATGATAATCGAGAGATAAAACTTATGTGAGTTGGCATCATTTTGCTTTCATCAAAACAAATTTTAAAACCATTCTTAATCAAAATCATTTTATGACGCTACGGATTACAGCCGGTGATCAGCCGCGAAGTAATCCCGAACCTCGCTGGGTTCTAAAACATTATTGGGAATCCCTAGGCAACTTTTAAGCCTAATATAGGTGTGGAAAGGACTCGCGTCTCAGTCCAGATCCACCATTCAAGAAAACATTTGTCCCCCTTTGGGACTGAAAAATCCACCTTTTATTCATTTTGAAAACTGATGCCGATTTATGACAAAATCTCTTTTGACTGAAATCATTTTTTTATCAGGGGATTATAGGTCAACTTGAAACACTGGAAATATGACACTAAATCTCAGGGCCATGATCCACTAGACTTTACTATATTAGGGTAATCGAGAGATTTCCATAAACAAGAATTTTGACAAGGAAATTAAGCAAGGCTATTGGATAATATGAAAGAGTAATGCCAAACTAGGCTTAAAGCAATGGTTGTAGACAAGGTATAGGTATTAGAACATCAAGAAGATAAGCATCACTGGTTCCAATAGGATAGAGGTGTTAAAATATAAAGAAAGTGATCATCAGCTCAAGATATAACAGGGTATCAAGCTTTTAGGGTAAGGATAGGGTTATCAAACAATCATGAATGAATTTAAGAAATGATTGGCTTTTAGGTATCAAGATAAAGTTTCTATCGAGGTTATTTCAAGAGTTGAATCAAAGCATCAGGGTGCAATATCAAGATTTCTCAGGGATCAATAGCATGATAATCAAAAGGATCAATAAGGTATTATAACAAATCTCTATTTTATCATGGCATTAAACTATCATGAAAGACTTTTGAACTACTTGCAATACGTACTCGAGGGTTCATGGCATCTCTATGTAACTCAAAGATAAACAAAAGATACTCTTGATTTAAATATATCAAAATGACTCAGGATAATTGCATCGATATATATATGAACTGTTTACAGTAAATACGAAGGTCAAGTTGAATCACTTGCCTTGAGATAGACTGGTCTGGTCTGACTGGTAGGAGCAACAACTGGAGCTTCACTCGACTTTTATGGCAAGTTTTCCCTCGTCTCGAGATCCTACATAAATAATAATAATCCTCATTATAATATATTCTTTCCATCTTAACCTATTTACAACCCGAAATTAAACATGGATGGCACTTAGGCCTATACACACTTAATTCATATCCACCATTTATATTTTCAAATGTACACACGTAGCCACATAATCACATATCGTATATTAATACCAAATAACATCATATACACCATAATGCCACACTAGGCTTGGATGATCTCGACTCACCACTTAAATTACTTGGTCGCTAACTAAGCGAAGTCTTCGAATTTGGGCTTCCTAACTCAATGCGCCTTTCCTAAATTATCCAAAACCTATTGACCCTCACTTGTGCCTTTTGCTCTACTGACCTTATACTATCTTACAACTATGGTGGTTGACCTAATACTCACTTCTAAGTGTCCTAAAACTATGTGATAAGTGAAAGTGCTCACTGGTGCAAATTTCAGAATGGTAACTAAGGTTTCTTGAGTGCATTAGACACTCTTAAACTACAAGTTTTTCTTCAAAATTTTTACACAAGACTCTCCTGACCTAAGGGCATCTCACAAGCTTGATGTGGCTCAAAGGCCTGGCTTGGGCCTTCTTGGGCCTAAGCTAAAAGTCCAAGGTACCCCTGTTTTTCTGGGCAGAAAATGCCCTGACTTGAATTAACTTGTGACACATGGTTCTAGCTCATATCCTATGAACTATGGTTGGAAAAACTTCTCTGACATACCCTCTAACTAAGGCCCAATTGGGCCTAATGAGGGCCTACCCATGACATGGCCAAATCTCCCTATTTCTAAGTTGCAACAAAACTGTCCCCTGCTGGACAGATTTTGTTATTCTACTTGTGCACCTAACCAAATGACATGCAAACCTCCAACCAACTCCTAAAACCTATTATATACTCCCCATACTAACTTCTGGTGGCTTGGGCCTCAAAGTGCACATCAATGACATGGTCAAAACTCACTCTAAACCTCAGGGTACTAAACTGATTTTTCTGCAGAAACTATAACTTCTCATTTTCCAAGATTTTAACTTGACAAACCCAACTAACAACAACTAAATACTTAAACCAAGACCTATACTTGGTATTCTACTGAACTAACTCCCTTTTTCTTAAAATACCCTTGGTGAGATCATCCTTACCTAAGGTGCAACTATGGCAAAACAAAAGAGACTACTCTTAACAAATCGCAAATCTTCATGCCTTTGAAACAACAAGATATATATTTTTATAAAAGATAACCACAAATTATTACCATGCAATAAGAAGTATAAATCAATATTAATACATTATTCCTACTGAAATTAAGGCTCACTAACAACCATGAATCTAAATGATCAAAACTTCCAAAAATATCAAAAGTGATTTGCATGCATGCATGCTTTCGGATCTTTCAAGCCAAATCAACATGATTTCCAAATAAATTTTTATCATAATTCAACATGCAAGCCTAACATGGATTACAACTAAATGATCAACTAGCATGCAAAAGGATTTTATCAAGACTTTACTACAAAATTCATGTTATCATCACAAAATACACAAAAATGTTAACAAGGCAACAAAACACCATCCATTCGGCTCCTATCAAGTCATGGCCGAATGGATTAGGGTAAAAACAGCATTCGCATAGGTGTAACACTCTTATGTCTAGCCATTCTTGACCCTATGATACTATAACTCATGGTGAAAGCCTTAGATTCACAAGAATCAAGGAGGTTCACTTTGAGTTTAACAAAAACATCACCATGCAAGGTCAAAACATAGGTTTTTCACTCTATACTTTTGAAATATATAAGAATAACATATAGGGAGTAAAATTACTTGAATATAAGATGATTGTTTGGGTGAAAGAATGAAGAAATGAAGGGGATGGAGGGCCTCGGCTATGGGATGGCCGAGAGTGAGGGTTGAGCCGAGAGGGAGGGAGGAGAAAAGGGGAGGGTGGAGTGAAAATGGAGTGATCATCACTTTAGTTTTGTTTTTATGTCTTTGACTAGGCTAAATGTGAGTGGATTTAGGAAATGACAAGAGTAACCCTCTAGCTAAAGTTAGGCAAATTTGCATGCAAGGTCAAGGAGGTAATTTGGCTAGCAAAATGTGAGTTAGTGGGGTGGAGAATGTCTTCTTTGCCCTTTGGTTAAATAGAAGAGAGTTTGCATGCAAGGTTATTCATGTAATTTGATAATTATTAAGCAACTAATTTCCAAAGATTTATTTTTATATAATAAAGTACAAGTTCAAAAATTATAAAATTTATACCATAAAATAACTTGGATTTTTAGAGACTTTATAAAATCATTTTCACAATTTGTGTACAAAATGTCTTTTAAAAGAAAATTTTTCCAAAGCTTAGAATATTCCTTATAAATCAAAAATAAAGAAATTAAATAAATTCTTGCTTTGAAAAAATCATATACTACCCAAAGCAAATTTATAATGCATAAATTTTCACTCACACAAACGTACAAGCATTGAATATATTTTTATTTAACTTAATATTATTCACAAATAATATTACATAAAATGCCGGTCGTAACAATAATTTTATGAAAACCCGGAAGTATTCCGGAGGTGTTTTCTTTAAGAATACAAACGCTATAGTAGAGCGTGATATATAAGTTATAAGACCGAAAGTCGGTCAGTTTTTATAAAGTATAAACTCGGGAATCATCCCGGAGATGTTTTGGATTATTAAAAGTCCGTACTTATTTTATTCCAAGGGACTCGATGTCCACTTGCAAAACATTAAATACCTCGAACTTTTATTAAAACGATTTTCAAAGATCGTATTCCCTCAACTATATTTTATTATTTGAATAATAAATATTAATTAACTATTCATTTATTATGGGAGAAGTATTTTTCAACGATTATTTATTTCTAACCCGATTAAATATTAAAGATTATTAAATTACTTAAACATAGACTAGTTGAGGAATATTATTTCAATATTCTTTTAAAAGCATAATTATTCGAGGTTTAATTATTTAACGATTGATATTTAATTATTAAATATTTATTATATGATTTATTTATGATTTAAAAATCATAAAACCTGATTTAATATACTTTCTGATTTTCGGAAAATTAATCGAATAATTTAAGATCGTCGGAGAATATTATCTCGACTTATTTTAAATATTTTGAATATAGTTGTAAAAGAAACTCCCCCATATTTACTTATCTGTTGACAACGGTCAACTCACATCCTTAGTACTTCCTCCGAAAAATTTGAAAGTACGTATACATATACATATATACGCTAATAAAACAAGATGTTTCTATCAACAAGCGAAACGCTTGGGGGAACTTCGATGTGGTTCGAGTTCTCAAGATATGATAGAATTATATTAAAGGACAAGGGAGGGGTAGAATCTAGTACTATGTGTGCTAGATGGACTACCAAAGGTACCGCAGGCGAAGGTACTCTATGTACTCAGGAACTTGTGAAGTATGTGTATACCCAAAAATGGGACACGTAGCCTGAATGCGGCAAGGGTGATAACCGGGATACGATGGTGTCGTCATTCTACTAGTAGAAAAGGTTACTATTTCCGTAGTACGACTGATCATCGTATGCGGTGGCTCCAACGAATGTCCTATTCTTCCAATTGGAATTGTGATGCAATACCGTAACCTAAGCCTATGTGTTGGGTTTACCATTAAGGTATTCGCATGATAATAATCCATTAAAGAATTGTTTTCATAAGAAGGTGTGTATCACCAAGGAAAACTATTTTTGAATAAAACATAATTATGATATATGACGTTTTACTTGAGTTTATTATACAGTCATTTCATACTGTACATTATTCTGCTGGGCATTATAGCTCACTCTTGCTTTCTTTTAAATGACATAACACAACAGATAACCAGTATGCCGATGTGGGACTTAGTCGCTTGCAGTCATGGGGAGAATCCCTGGCAGCTTTATCTCAGGTGGGCCAGAGTATCAGATAGGTATAAGATATCAGTCGTAATTGTTGTAACTTCACGTAGAGGTTATGAATAATTGTTTGAGATCCTGTAAAGTACATTTGAGTTTTAATAACAGATGATGCTTGTTGTACGTCATTTCTAAGGCTATAACTTGTGAGTGTGTGAGATTGGGGGTCTGTGATATGGAATTATTGGATTATTGAGTTAATGCAGGTTACACATGATTGAAGGATTGCGTGACGACCCAGATTCCTGACCCCGGATTTGGGGGCATTACAGAAATGGTATCAGAGCAATAAGTTATAGTACTCAGAGACGAGAGTGTTAGGGGTCTGTCTAGATGCAAGATTTCTTAAGAGCTCATATAGAGTTCATCATTGGACTACCGGATGTAGCCTCAATGTGTAGGTTAGGATAAGTGTATATTTGAGGTATTAAAGTATGACTAATAGGACCATTGAAGACTATCAGAATGATGAGGAGAAAAATTAGAATCATATATGATTTGGAAAGTATGTGGATGTAGAACTCGGAGCTGAGTCTCCAGGGCATTTGGGGTAAAGACGATATTACCGTCACCATATGTTCATTATGATAACACGAGTATGGTTACTCGTAGTTCTTTATAGGTTGCCCATGAAGGGGCATCACATGTAAGAACCATAAAGTCTAACTATTAGTATACAGTTGAGGTTATTGACCCAAACTAGTTGAAGGTGTCATTTTACCAACGAGGATGGAAATGTCGTATTAATCACAAACTCACCAGAGATAGTGTCCAATATACCCTTAAGGATTCTAATTCTATTATGGAATATTTGAATGTAATATAAGAATGTTATTATAAGAATAGTACACTACGTGATATTATTAGTGTGCTTAACAATTAAGGTTATGATAGTTTAGCTCAGAGATCGAGAGCATCGAGAATTGATGGCATGACTACAATTGAATGGCGTAAGATTACGATGAACAATAGTTCGATCTTGGAACCTTTTAAAAAGGATAGACCAGTGATTCTAGAGCGGAATTCTTCGGTAGATGTGATGTCAGAGGCTACGTATATATACTCATAGACCTCTAATATATTCGGTAACGTATGTTCAATTACACACACATGCCACTGAACTTATGGACTGCATTGAGATCCCTAAGAGATCTCTTTGATCTGTTCCCAGGGGGAACTGGCCACTTATAGTTAGTAATGGATGCGTGTAGCAGGCAATTATCGGCTTAACAGATGTTTTTGGAATATTTCTGAGTAAGGTCTTCGACGTAAAACACCGGAATGACAGATATACGTGCGAAAGTCAAGTAAGTAAGAGATTTTAAAATGATGTTGAAAGAGAAACTATTTGAAACATGGAATTACGAAGAAGAAAAGGTGGGATCATCCTCAAATGGATAATGACGAGAGTTAGGATAATCAGTGAAATATTTTGGCACCTACCCACTATCACGTTACTCCCTCCAAATTGTTGATCATTCGTATTGCCTTGATAAGTCATATCAGGCAATCCTTTTCGTTCCCTACTTTGAACTTCTGATGTGACCATCTTGAATAGTCTTTGTCCGCATCAGGACTTGTTCAATTCTTTTAATTAATCCATGAACTTTCATTCATAGATTATGATCTTCTTGTTCGACTCAGGGATATTTATACTTCATTTCAATTATCAAGAGATTTTTTATATATATAAATTTTCCCGCAATTCATCGATGAATATTCATAATGAGTATCTTCATTTGATTCTTCTTTCATACTTACTCTTCTCAGTCGAGATTGTAAATATCTAACAAATTATTAAAAACATGGATGATCTAATATCCATATATTCCTCGGGAATCCTTTTCTTCTAATCGGGATGAAATTATATATTGAACTTTGAAATCATAGTAAGGGTATCAATTTGATATTGGTATTTCGAAATCAATTCTATTTAAGAATCTGATAAAGTATGTGAACGAGGGCACCTATGAGTTTACCCTTTATTTGGCAAGAAATATTTTATAAGAGGCTATCGATTGTTTCTATGCCAAGACCACTCGATTCAGAGTTATAATTGTCTTTCCCGGCCCAAATTTAAAAACTCTTTATTTCAAAATCGTCATCCAGGTAGCCACAAATTTCTTTAGTGGTTACAATGTTGAGATTTTTTTTTCAAACAAACTGAAATATGTCTAGTTGCATATGTTCTCATGAATGACTAGTTAATTGTCCTAACTAGTCGAAATTTTAATTAATACGACGAAAGCCTAGCTAATCGTCCTAGCTAGTTGCTATGGGCCAAACCAATTATGCTGGCCATTTTCTTAGCCGGTTGATAATATTGCTTGATATGGACTAGCTATTATTTTGCTAGTTCCACTTCCAATCAAATTTTTATTATTCCATAGTGCATTACATATGCAAAATTTAATTGTTGATGAAATTTTTAAAGAATGATTTAATTGAGACCTAACTAGGTCGCCCACTCAAACGAGAATTCATATTCAGTTTCATGAAATATTTTATTCATGAAATATTCTATTCTTTCGTTTATATAAAGAATAACCAATTAAAATCATAAAGTGATTGAAGAACAATATACTTCCTTATTTGTTAATCATTGAGTAAAATTCCTTCCTTCAAAATAACATCATTTTGAAACCTCAATGATTAGCCTTTGGTTGAGAATGTTATTTCAAATTTCCTTCGTTATTGGAAAAGAAAAGTATTCTTTCAATGGGAAAATCTTACAAGTATAATTCGTATGATGTTATTATTCAGCAATCATTGCTTTCAATGGATATTCTCTATAATATCACAATATAAAATTCTAAGGACATAGAAGGATAATCCTTGTTGTATTCTTCCTTCTAAGTTATAAATTTTCTGAGTGTTGTGACTCTTTTATTCAGAGCTCATTATTTGTTCAGATATTAGATTATGAAATCTTATTAAGATTGTCTAAATTTCATCGATATCGTGAAAATCATTTTTCCAAGGCTAATTGCCTTCGAAACAAAGAGAGGTATAATTGAGAACTGATTGTTGTAATATGAGACTGAAAGCTCAGTTCTATGATGGTACAATCAGAGCATCGTGATGAGTAAGTTGTTTTAAAAAGGGAATACCATGTTTAGTTATTATTATAAGGATCTTTAACATGGGTATAGAAGAACGATAATAGAGATATAACATGATTAGTGAGGTACGCTTCTGTAAAACACTATTGGGATAAGAACTAATGAATTCGGGAAAGACCAATCATGTATGAATTCGAGGAATAAGACTTTCAAAAAGTGAACATAAGATTAGTAATAACCTCTTGTTAGAAATACTCGGCGATAAAAACAAGATTTTATATGAAATGTAATGATAATCTACACAGCTTAAGGACCGTGACATAAGGCGTCCTAATAATGATCTAGAATAATTGCGATAAGGTTTGGACTGAAAGGGGCAAGGAGTTTACTTATGAGAAAATTTTGGAATTTTTTTTTCTTACACTGAACACGAGATAGAGGCTATAGTCAAATTGATCAAAGGCTATGATTGAGAAATCTATTATCATCAAGGAAAGGCCAATGTGGTGGCCGACACTTTAAGTAGGAAAATATATATTGAGGATGACAAATCTCAGAATAACTGATGAGAAGGATCGCATGAAAAGAACCCTTTATTACTTAATAGGAAGACTTAAAGATGCCTAAAAACATAAACGGATATTAGGCATGACAGAATATGAAAAGGGATGTCATTGAGTAGGTAAGTAAGTATTCGACATGGTTGAAAATGAAAACGGAAAGGCGAGGATTAAAATTTTGGCGATTACGACTTGTAGATGACCCAAATAGGAGTAAGAGTTAATTATAATAAATTTTGAAGGAGGATTATCAAGAACCAAGTTAGCCATCGTGCTATTTGAGGATTTTGAGTGATAGATTAAATAAGACCGCTTATTTTATTATGCAAACGCTAGAGTCCACCCTACAAAATTGTTATGAACGCAGAAGAGATAATTGGGACAGAGAGACCCTGTGACGACTACGCCGCGCAAGGACCCAAGATTTAATTAACGGGACTATTTTCTAAGATATTTTGCGAAAAAGGACGGACAAAGGAATGACTTAGAATTCCGAAATCGACAATTAGAATGAGAGGAATATCCTGACCATTGAAGATACGTCTAGAGGCTTACCTTTTATTTAGAACGGTTTGGGGAATCACCTATTGTTGACAGATAATTCGTGTAGATGTACTTACCACGCTAACATATGAAAAATAGTCACCGATATCCCTTACGAAGGACAACGTGAAAGAATGAAGGATGTCATTGTCAGAGCTGATAGAAGGCAAAGAAGATCGTACACGCCCTCTAAAGGCCACTGGTAGCAGGTACCAAAAATGTGAATACGTCTAAGGTGCTAGCGAGAAGTACTACCCAGAAGATATCGTAGTACTATAGATATTATACGGGGAATGATTAAAGAAGTCCGACTGATGACGGAAGCTGAACGTTCGACAATCCTAAAATGTGTCAATCAATTGTGTACGAAATGGTGCTTCCTTCAATATGGCAACAAGATGATGATGTGCCTTACGTTACTACGGGAAGAAATGTTAAATCTGACGCTAAGTGTGTAATATGAGACGAGCGTGTAGAAATACAACAAGAACTTCTTACATAAAATAATCGACAGAGATGATGCGCAAAAAATGGGAAAACATTAAGGAACGAAACTCTAGCACTAGTAAGAGTGATGGAGGGGGAAACGAATAAGTTGAAGGAGCATTCCAAACACTAGAAGATGCGCTAATAGTCCATATTATAGATTTCTAAGGAAAATGAAGTGACCAATTGACGTTAATCGAATTACCGATAATAACGAGTTATCGTGCGGGCATTGGAATGGCTACAAAGCTTTGTATGGAAGAAAGAATCATTCTTCCTTAGGTTGGGAAGAAATTGGTAAGCGAAGGATGCTGGACCATAGTTGAGTCTACAGACCAAAGAAATTCCTAGAACTTATCGAAACCCGGCTAGTGGTAGCCCAGGATGAATAATAGAGATATGCAAACTAGATATATAAAGATGAAAAGTACGAAGTAAAAGACCAAGTATTATTGAAAGTGCCTCCCGGGGAGGGAGTGATGAGATTCGAAAGGGAAAGAATGTTGAACCAAGGATTATTGGACTGGTTGAAAATCTTTAAAGGAATAAGAGATTTGGAATATAAATTAGCACTAACATCGAAGAATCACCAAGTTTAAAATGAGTACCCGAAAATATATTTGACGGATGAGTGGAAATTTTTATGAAGAGATCCTATACTGTGAAGTTAACGTGAGAGCTCGAGGTGGTCCTGTGAGAAGCGTGTCCCCGCCTATTTCTGAACTGATTCTGGGACAGAATCCTTTTAAGGGGGGAAGACTGTAAGAACCCAAATTTTTGACGTCAGTAAAAAAACCTTTAGGAATAGTAACCTTGCGGTTTATTAAAAATTTTTGCGACCACACCATATACAAGTGTTTCATTTAAGTTTTCGAGTTCATACTGTGGTTATACGTACTAAATGAGTGTATGCAAAAGTCGTGAGTTTTCGAAGAAAACCAATAGTCCAAATGATATTATTTTACGAGACATCGAGGAATAAGAGCATTATACTACGACCAAGAAAATCTTGAGAATTATAATTTTATAACTCATAACCAAGTACGAGCATTGGAAATGGTAATGATTTACGATTAGCGGAATTCTTTGATGTAGCATTTACGGGAATTGATTTAAACGTATGTGAATGAAAGCGAGATAATGTAGGATGACAAAATCAAGTGATAACCTAGGAAATTAAGTATTTTATAAATTTATTCAACAAGTAATAAATTAGGAAGCCAGTTACAAAAATTAATAAATAACAAATTTTGATAAACATAAATTCAAGGAGCTTATCATGCAAGCTTTGACAAATGAGACACCTAGCTAGGCCTAGCCTTTGAAAATGAGATGCATCTTGTCCTACACACTTTCTAAAGTCACAAAAGCCTATTTCCACCACATTTCCAAGAAGCAAGCAAGACAATTCTCTCTCTCTCTCCAAAAACCCAATGCTGATTTCCAAGAACACCATGGGAAGAAAAATTCATATCTCATGATCTATTCATTCAAAAATCACCAAATTTTAACCAAAGCTTCCTCATACCATATACAAGGTACGTTCAAAATTTCATGGCCGTTGAGTTAGTATAGCATAGTCAAATCCTTGCTCAAAATTGGTGGTGAATAATAACTCCGAAAATCACTAACTTATTTTCTTGATTTTTCATGAAAGTTTAAGGCTCCTAAAGCTAGACCAAGGCTTCATCAAGGATCTTAGGAATTTATTAGGTATTAAAAAGCTTCAAGGAAGGTATAAACATTCATCCAAACTTTGTTTAATTTTTAAGTTTCAAGAAAAGTAAGGATCTTGGATATAAGTATGGTTTTGATGATTAATTTGATATTATCTTGATGTTTAGTTAATTAATTTTAAGGTTGATGATTGTTACCTCAAGAACATGATGTTCTTGAGAGGATTTAGTGTTGAGATTATGATTTGATGGTTCTTGATGGTGGTATAATGATTTAAGACGTAAACGAAACTCGGATCGTAATCGTAACCTCGTTAAAATGAACAAATCACAACTTAAATTTTATGAGGATCGTTTAGGGGCTTGAATCGCTTGATTTCCATTTACGGATCAAAAGTTATGACCATTTTAGTAAAAGTGATTTACGCGACAAAACTGCTACAAATTACAAATTTTGTAAATATAAATAATCGACTTAAAAATATTTAAAAATCATGAAATATTTACAGAGAGTAAGAAATAGAGTTACTTAACTGCCATAAAAATTTCAAGTAAAAATGTTGAAACTTCAATTTTATAAAAATATCGAAGCCGAGGTCGCGCGGAGTACACGAACGTCAAAAACAACCCCCTGTTAGGAAACTGCCACTTCGGGATTTTCACCCCTGTTACCAGAAAACCATTTTCAAATGATCTGTTCTAAATTTTGTCTCTATCGCGCACGTGAAAATGGTGCGTCAATTGAGTGTAAGGTTTGAGAGATATCAACGTTTTAGTGAAAGCGGTTTGAATAGTAAAATTCCGTAGTTGAACGAACTTTTGAAATGCTTTTCACCTAATTAAATTCATTTTATCAAAATGAAACTTTTAGGATAAATATTAAAAGCACTCAAGAAGCTCCTCGAGGTGGTTTTGTATTCAAATATTAATTTTATGATTTATTAAAAAATGATGGAGTGCGAGTCGCGTAATAGTAATATTCGGTTAAGTCAAATCTAGAGGACCACTTTGACCATCCGTTTCGACCAAGGAGTGATACTTATTTCGAGTCGGTCGAATGATGAAAGTTATGAAGTATTGAACTTATTAGAAATATAAGTTGGTGATGAGAGTAGGAATACTGATTAAGATTATGATGTTTGTTGATTAGAAAACCCGGAACGAGAGGAAGTCGGGAAACGTGTCTTGGACTCTAGGCAAGTTTTCAAACCCTACTTTTTTTAAAACTGTTGTGTTGTGTTTGTTTTCAAATAATGTCGATATATACATGATGCTATATTTACGATATTTTACAAATTATGTTATATAATATCATACGATATGATAATGATTTTGGTATATGAATATTACCGAATTTCAATCGATAACGCTAGAGAGTAGCGTTGTATATATGAGGAGTTTATTTTAGACCGAGGATCGGTCAATATAATTTTATGAAAACCCGGAAGTTTTCCAGAGGTGTTTTATTTAAGAATACAAACGCTATAGTAGAGCGTGATATATAAGTTATAAGACCGAGAGTCGGTCAGTTTTTATAAAGTTTAAACTCGGGAATCATCCCGGAGATGTTTTGGATCATTAAAAGTCTGTACTTATTTTATTCCAAGGGACTCGATGTCCACTTGCGAAACATTAAATACCTCGAACTTTCATTAAAACGATTTCCAAATATCGTATTCCCTCAACTATATTTTATTATTTGAATAATAAATATTAATTAACTATTCATTTATTATGGGAGAAGTATTCTCCAACAATTATTTATTTCAAACCCGATTAAATATTAATGATTATTAAATTACTTAAACATAAACTAGTTGAGGAATATTATTTCAATATTCTTTTAAAAGCATAATTATTCGAGGTTTAATTATTTAACAATTGATATTTAATTATTAAATATTTATTAAATGATTTATTTATGATTTAAAAATTATAAAACCTGATTTAAAATACTTTCTGATTTTCGGAAAATCATTCGAATAATTTCAGATCGTCGGAGAATATTATCTCGACTTATTTTAAATATTTTGAATATAGTTTCAAAAGAAACTCCCCCTTATTTATTATCTGTTGACAACGGTCAACTCACTTTCTTAGTACTTCCTCCGAAAAATTCGGAAGTACGTATACATATACATATATAGGCTAATAAAACAAGCTGTTTCTATCAACTAGCGAAACACTTGGGGGAACTTCGATGTGGTTCGAGTTCTCAAGATATGATAGAATTCTGTTAAAGGACAAGGGAGGGGTATACTCTAGTACTATGTGTGCTAGATGGACTACCAAAGGTACCGCAGACGATGGTACTCTGTTTACTCAGGAACTTGTGAAGTATGTGTATACCCAAAAATGGGACACGTAGCCCGAATGCGGCAAGGGTGATAACCGGGATACGACGATGTCATCCTTCTACTAGTAGAAAAGGTTACTATTTCCGTAGTACGACTGATCATCGTATGCGGTGGCTCCAACGAATGTCCTATTCTTCCAATTGGAATTGCGATGCAATACCGTAACCCAAGCCTATGTGCTGGGTTTACCATTAAGGTATTCGCATGATAATAATCCATTAAAGAATTGTTTTCATAAGAAGGTGTGTATCACCAAGGAAAACTATTTTTGAATAAAACATAATTATCATATATGACGTTTTACTTGAGTTTATTATATTGTCATTTCATACTGTACATTATTCTGCTGGGCATTATAGCTCACTCTTGCTTTCTTTTAAATGACACAGCACAACAGATAACCATTATGCCGGTGTGGGACTTAGTCGCTTGCAGTCATGGGGAGAATCCCTAGAAGCTTTGTCTCAAGTGGGCCAGAGTATCAGATAGGTATAAAATATCAGTCGTAATTGTTGTAACTTCATGTAGAGGTTATGAATAATTGTTTGAGATTCTGTAAAGTACATTTGAGTTTTAATAACAGATGATACTTGTTGTACGTCATTTCTAAGGCTATAACTTGTGAGTATGTGAGATTGGGGGTCTGTGATATGGAATTATTGGATTATTGAGTTAATGCAGGTTACACATGATTCAAGGATTGCATGACGACCTAGATTCTTGACCCCGGATTTGGGGGCGTTACAGCCATGCCTGCAATGCCTATGAATGTTTTGCTTACACGGAATATGAATGCACAATTTGCTAATATGCCATTTGCACCTAATCCTTATTATGATGCATTTAGTATGCCTCAAATACCATTTAGCATGCCCTACTGGAATAACATGTTTGCACATAGCATGCCTTTTCATGTTAATCAAAATGTGCATGATAATTCTGCTTCAATAAATATGTTAGTCCCTAACAATGCAACAAGAATTACAAAAGGGGGGTTGAATGGAATTTTTCAAACTTTTTCTTGCTTTAAAAGTGTTCTAACTTAGAATATTTATCTGTGTGAATTGATTTACAGAGTGCGGAATAATAACTTAGAATGAATCAAAACACAAGTAATTAAAAACACAAGTCTTTAAAAACTTTCTGGTGGATTTGAATGTATCCACCAGAGATATATATTATATCAAGAGAACTCTGTGTAGCTAAATTATCTCACAGCTGCTTACAAATATGAACAACTAAGTTTACAGAGAAATGCTAAGAAATACAGCTTACAAATGTTTCTCTGAGAAAAATGTTCTTAGTCTTGTTGTTGTTCTAGTTGCTACTTCTTGTTTTATATATCACCAAGATTACAAAGTAATGGAACAAGATAATAAAACAAAACCTATCAAGTCTAATACTCTGCTGCTTCATTACTCTATTCCAGCATCTTTGAATATCTTCATAATAGCATGGAAATGGCAATGCTTCTTGTTCTCTAAAACCCAGTTGAATAGGCTTCCACATTCCTTTTACATATACTCGACGCATGTGACGGTGTTGTCACTGTCAACGGATATTTGAATTGATTATCCGTTGAGTACATGATCATCCGTCGAGTTGTCTTGTTGATCATCCATCGAGTAGCTTTGTTGATCATCCGTCGAGTAGCTATTTGGCACTTGACTTCATTTCATTTATGCAGAATTACAAGACATCAATTATGTACATTTAATCAGCCTATTCTGCATATCTAATTAAAGTCAACATGACTTATATGCTACTACAGAATCTATACAAAGATGTATGTAGAAATGTGCTACAGACTTATTATTACATAAGCTACTCACTCGATGGATAACAGATCATTATCCGTCGGGACTATAATGAGTCATCCGTCGGGACTGTAATGAGTCATCCGTCGGGACTGTAATGAGTCATCCGTCGGGACTATATTTACTTATCCGTCGAGTGGTACATTTTTCACTAAGTTAAATCTACTAAGGTGTTTTGTTAATGAAATCATCAAGTTCACAATATATCCACAACAGAATGGTCTCAAAGGCCCAACTCAAATGACAAAGGATGAATCTGAAATACCCAAGTCAAATGAGATCAAACCTAAAAAATCAAAGAAAAAGGCTAACAAGGCAGGACCCAAGGAAACTTGGGTACCAAAATCAACTTTATTTGATTTTGATGTGTGCACGGAAACTGAACGAATCTTTGGTATCTGGATAGTGGTTGCTCAAGGCACATGACTGGAGATTCTACCCTGCTCACTGATTTTAGAGAAAGAGCTGGCCCAAGTATCACTTTTGGAGATGACAGCAAAGGTTATATTGTGGGATATAGCTTGATTTCAAAGGATAATGTCATCATTGAAGAAGTTTCCCTAGTGGATGGTCTCAAGCATAATTTGTTGAGTATCAGCCAGCTTTTTGATAGGGGCAACTCAGTTAGTTTTAATGCAGAAGCCTATATTGTGACTGACAAGAAGAGCAACAAAGTGGTTCTCACTGGAGTGAGAAAAGGCAATGTGTATCTAGATGACTTCAACTCAACAAATGCAGAATCTATAATGTGTCTTCTCAGTAAAGCAAGTCAAGATGAAAGTTGGCCGTGGCACAAGAAGCTATCCCATCTAAACTTCAAGACCATGAATGAGCTAGTCAAGAAAGAATTGGTTAGAGGTATTCCTCAAGTGGAGTTTACAAAGGATGGATTATGTGATGCCTGCCAGAAAGGAAAGCAGAGTAAAGCATCATTCAAGAAGAAGCTTGATTCAACAATTGAAGAACCTTTGCAACTGTTGCACATGGATTTGTTTGGACCAGTCAATGTATTGTCCATCTGGATCTCTTTCCAAGCTTTCTGTTGTTTTCTTCTATCTGATTTTGAAGCTGTCTGTGGAATTTCATTTTATCAGATTCTGAGAGATTTAGCTTTTCTTTTTATTGCTAGAGATGCTCAATTGGTCTTCTAATCTGAAAAATCTTTTAACTCCTTTATCATCCATGAACTCCATCTGCCAGTAGGGCCTTAGATGCACTCTACTTCATGTGTAGGTAATAGTAAGAGTCTTTGGGAGTGCATCTTTGGCTCTAATACTTCTCAGTTCTTCAATCTTCTTAAGAACAAGTCTTCTTATTGTAACATTGAATCCAAATTTCTTCTTGAATGATGAATAAACCTTAATCAACACAGATTGGCTTTCTTGAAGGATCCTGTGAAGTGGCCACTGTATCTCTTTTCCTCGCTTGTACTTGAACACTAACCTTTCAGGTAGATTCCTGTAAGCATCAATCCCTTTAACTTCTTCTAGTTCATTTAGATAGAGGTTTAGATCAGAGAATTCCTTGATGTCACATAAGTACATGTAATCTCCCTTGCTGACTTTGGATTGAGCTTTGATTAGAGATATAGATTTGAGAGGGGACAACTTCACTTTCTTGACTGCTCTTGACTTTGTTCTCTTTGACTTGTTAAGGATTGGAAAATTGAAGTCAGGAATTGGTAGACTTTCCCAGTCTATTGGTTCATCCTTAGGCACAATAGGTTCATTATGAATGTTCCTGTAAGGATCCACCACCTTAATATCTTCAAATACCACTGAGGGTTTTGATGCTTGAGTTGTAGTTGGAGTGGATTCCTTGGGAAATTGATCCTCCAATTCTTTATCAACAAGGTCCAATTTCCTTTTGGTTCTTTTAGCCAATTCCTTGTATCTGTGAGACTTCTTCTGTTGTGGTTCACTTTGCTTCTTTAGATCTTGAGATTCAGTGATTTCAGATGGCTTGGCAGAGATTTGTTGATTGGTTTTCATAGCTTGTAATTTGGCTAAGATAGCAGCTTGCTCTTTCCTTTGTTTAACATTTTTAGCATCTAGAGCAGCTTGATCTTTTCTTGCTTCAATCTTGCCTTTTCTTCTCTCTTTGCCTTAGCAAATTGAGGGTGTCCAGCCACCACACAGATTTCTTTACCATTCCTGAAAACTTTAGCAATTCTCTTTTTTAAAGCTGAATCAGTTGGATCCTTGTAGAAGGCAATGGATCTTGACAACAGTTTCTTCTCATCTGGCTTAGGTGTCTCATATACTGTGTCCAAGGGGTTCTTTAGTGATGATTTTGGATAGTTCACCCTTGGCTTCAAAATTACTTCAGCCTTTGGAGATTTGATGCAGGATGGCTGTCCTCTTTCCAGATAGTTCATGCTCATTTCATTCACAGAGATTTGCCTGACTTGAGAGTGATGAATGGCTAACTTTTCTGGCTTCTTTGCTAGCCCAAACTTCTTTTGAATGTCCTCATCAATTTTCTCCCAGTTGATTGGAATCAACTGCTCCTTCTCAGTTGCTCTTATATTGGCTGCTGCTTCATTTATCAGATCAATGCTATTTGTAACTGGTGGCTTGGTGAAAGCAATTGTAGGCACAATTACTTTACTGATTTGAATGTTAAGCTGTTTCTCCCCCTCATTTGGTCCTTTCTTCCCCTTTTTGTTATCATCAAGTTGAGTAGAGGAGGAGGTTTGTGCAGCCACCAGTTTCTGAAGCAAGTCTGTCTGTTGAGCTTGATGAAGATGAATTACTGTAAGAGATGCTTCCATAGCTGGCATCCTTGTATCCAAAACATCTATCTTTGTGGCAAGATCAGAATTTTTCCTGTGCTGTCTCTTAATATCAAGCATTGTAGCTTCTGGAAGCTTAGAGTCCATTTTGTCAGAAATAGCCTTCTTCATCTCATCAATATCTCCTTTGGTGGTGTTGACATCTCTAGGATGTTGGAAGCCTTGAATTTGTTGTAGTTGCAGATAAGCAAGATATGCTTGAAGGAGCTTCTTAGTGTCAGCATTTGTGGTGGTTTGAAGAGCAGAGTTTGTCTGATTTATGAGTTGAATCAGGGTTGTCTTGAAGTAGTGTTCATCATAATGCTTTAAAAATGCCCATGATGGCATGCCTGATCTTGAGCTAGAACCTGCTTTTCCCCCTATGTCCAATGGCTCTTCTTTACTATCTCCACCTTCATCTCCAAAGAAATATGCTAAACCACCAGTCTCATAATCAACATTACCAGTTGTGGAGGGCAAAGTTGTGATGGCATCCTTAGCCCTTAACATTGACTGTGTGGTGTGCACCAAGTTGAGCATCCTTTCTGCATTGTCATTGCCCTGTTCAACTAGAAGTTGATATGCTGAAACAGGGTGAGTAAATGTCTCAGCATCAAGGGAGGTTGAATCTATAACAACTTGAGGTTGCTGAGATAGTCCCTCCCTGTCTGCATCATGGACATTCATTAACTCACTTACAATAACATCCACCCTTATATCTTCATTACCTGCTTTTCTCTCAAAATCTCTCTTTTCTTGCATCAAGGTCTCACCTTGGCTCCCCACCCTCACACCCTCACCTTCACCATCTAAGGTGGGACTCCTCTCACTCTCTTTTACCAATCCTGAAGAAATGGATTGCATATGTTCACTCATTTCCTCTCCTTTTTCCTGGGAGCAACCCAGACTCTCACTCATACTTTCACTCCCTTCCCTCAATCCTAGAAGTGATTGTACTACCACTAAGTCTTCTGCACTTGAGATAAATGAGGAAATTTGAAGCTGTGCAGAGACACTCGACGGATAGGGGACATCCGTCGGGGTAGTAGTTTGGCTAGCCGATGGATAAATTCTGTTAAGCTTATCCGCCGGGATATAATCACTACTCGGCAGATGAACAATATCCATCGAGAGAGTAGGAATAAATGAGTTAGGAGTGGAAACTATTGTGGACTCTGTGCAGATTGATGAGTATTTTGGCACAGATGTCTCAACAGTTCCTGAAAGAATTGGCAAGTGAACCAACAAATCATCCAAAAGATGATGCTCACTTGCACTAGATTTTGGCTTCCCTAACAGAATTAAAGAAGGGGAATCAGGAATTGATGTGTTGATCATGTCCACATTTAGAGAGTTTATGGGAGAATTTGGGGTTTGGGGTGCTTCTATTACTAAAGATTTTGGCTGTGACTCCATATTTATTGGAGCCACATCAAACTGACTTTGTGACGGTGCAGTGACTGTGTCTTTAGCACCAGTTTGCACAGTGTGTGTACCCTGTGTATCCCCAATGGTTTTTGATTTCTTCTTTCTAGCATAGGTTTGGGGTGAGCTTGTGTCCCTTACCCTTTTAGCATGTGCTCTTGGTTGAGAGCTTTGTTCAACAGTTACATCCTTTTGAGAGGAAGCAACTAAAAATGAGCTTTTATCCTTATTAGGCACTGCAGTTTGTTGGGAAACTACAGTGTGGCTAGGCTGGGAAACACTCACCTCTCCAACCTTATCCTTAGGGTTTCTTTTATATTCACCCTGTCCCTCACCTACCTTACCCACCTTCACACTCCCCTCTTTTGGTTTGGTGGATTTTGCAACTGGCATCTTTTGAGAGATACCAGAGGGGGCTTTCTTTGACTTGGATTTAGAAATTTTTGTTGATTTGGTAGCTTGGGTAGGCAACTGTTGGGTCATTGACACAGTTGCCATAGCTACACTAGAATTCAAAGAAATCTGTGAGGTTGAAAGAGTAGGGACAGATGAACTTATCTCACTTACCTGAGGTGCTTCCATTGCAGGGAAATAGAAGAATGGCACCTCCTTGTGATGGTTTGCCATGTTTAAATCTGCAATAATTCTTCTCTCTTGAACCCAACAATCTAATTTGTTGTTTGGGTTCCCAAGCACAATTTCCTCAGAGAGGTGGTTAGCTAGCATCATGAAAAACCTAGCATAGTAAACATTTTTACCCCTCTTGTTTAACTCCCCTAATTTAAACCCCAACTCAAACAAAACAAGATCACTAAAATTAAAGAACTTATCCGTAACTAGCATGTAAAGCATGTTAAGCATAGAAATATTGACAGAATCAAAATTACTGATTTTACCAGAAAAGACCTTGGTAACTACATCACACATGAAACTCCATTCTTTCCTAAGACCCAACCTCCTAATATCACTTAACTTAGAGGTAGAGAGTGCATAGTTTATGGAATTAAGCATATTAACAATATCAGTATCTGTGTGTGGTGAGGTCACAGTATTTTCAGGAATTTTGAAACATGCTTTAATAACATCACTATTGATACAGAATTCCTTACCTTTAATAGTGAGTGTGATGGTCTTATCAGTAGAGTTGTATGTAGCAGTCGTCCACATCTCTTCAACAACCTCACAGAAAATGGTGGGTGATTCTAGCATTGCATGGCTGAGTTTGCAGTTCTTCACAAAATCCATCATTTTGTGGTAGTCACTTGAATGTTGAATCCCTTTATTTACTAGAGCCGTGAAGTTGTTTTTCTCATAGATGTATCCAGTTTGTGACATGATATTGACTACTGGTGCCATTATTAGAGAGTAGAAATTGCAGATATAAAGATGGTAGTTGCTTTAGAGAAAGAGAGAATTTAGAGTAGATGATTTGAGAATGATAAAAGAAAAGTAATGGAAATGAATTAAGCTTTTATAATATCTCAAAAATAACTGTCAAAAATAATAAAGTAAAATAAAATAACCAATAAGAATTGCCCAAAATAGCCGTTTAAAAAATAAACTGTAAAAATTCCTTCAATTATCTATCGTGTTATGCTTACAAACTATAAGTATACTCGATGGATAATGTTCAGAGAATCAACGGCTAAGAATAAGATAATTCGACGGATGAGGATAAATTAGTTATCCGTCGAGTCATAAAATATTCCAGAAAAGTAATTGCTTTTTATTTGATAATTGTATACCGACAGATGATCAAACTCGATGGATAATGATCATCCGTCGGGATGCAAATTTTGACTTAGCCAAAATTTCATCCAAGACTGAAAAATTAATTAAAATTCTGGCTGCATTACAACTTCCAAAATATCTGAAATTTTTTTAAGAATAATTTAGCATACCTAACTCACTTACCAACCTTGAAAAGGTGGATTCATCCAGTGGCTTGGTAAATATATCTGCAAGCTGCTTTTCACTTGGAACAAAATATAGTTCCACCGTACCATTCATTACATGTTCCCTTATGAAGTGGTACTTGATGTCTATGTGCTTTGTCCTTGAATGTTGTACTGGATTTTTAGTGATGGCAATTACACTTGTGTTATCACAGAAAATGGGAATTCTTTCCACTTGCAGACCATAGTCTAGCAATTGGTTTTTCATCCACAAAATCTGTGCACAGCAACTGCCAGCAGCAATATATTCAGCTTCAGCTGTAAAAGTAGAAACTGAAATTTGCTTTTTACTGAACCAGGACACAAGCTTGTTTCCTAGAAATTGGCAGGTTCCTGTTGTATTTTTCTATCAATTCTACAACCTGCATAATCTGCATCTGAATAACCAGTTAGATCAAAACTAGAATCTCTAGGGTACCAAATGCCAAGTTTTGGTGTTCCCTTGAGATATCTGAAAATTCTCTTAATAGCTACTAAGTGAGATTCTCTAGGATCAGCCTAAAATCTAGCACATAAACATGTAGCAAACATTATATCTGGTCTACTAGCTGTTAAGTACAGAAGTGAACCAACCATGCCCCTATAACTTGAAATATCCACAGACTTTTCAGTAGTGTTTAATTCAAGCTTAGTTGCAGTGGCCATGGGAGTTTTTGCAGATGTGCAATCCATTAGATCAAACTCCTTTAAAAATCATAAATGTATTTAGTTTGACTAATGAATATTCCATCACTAGCTTGCTTAACTTGCAGACCAAGAAAGTAAGTTAGTTCTCCCATCATACTCATTTCATACTTACTTTGCATTAATTTTGTAACGACCGGGAAATTTACGTTATATTCTATCATATTTATAATAAAATATATGTATTAATATGTCATTTACGTGTGATTATCTGTTGAAATCTAACTGTTATGTGTTATGTGCATTTCGTGTCATTTATGTATTTTTAAGGTATTTTTTAGATATTTTATTTGGCATTCATCGCTTTCATTTCAAACGTTTTACGACCTAAACAATGATTTTAAAGCCAGTATTTCAAATAAAATAATGGGCCTTATTTTTCATCAAACGGCTTTTACAATCGCATTATTCTGAACATCTAGATATTTTATAAATTTTCTCGTTTTACGAAAAATGACTTTTCCGGACCCCATAGGGTGTTAAAACCCCCACAAAAATCATATTTTTATTTTTATAAAATTATAGGACTTTCATTTATATTATTTCTTTGCATTTTTGCAATATTCACAATTTTTGGGAAATTTTGGCATATATAATGCATATATAAAATAATTATAAATTAAATTTTAATACTCAAAAATTATGAAAATTAGGGCCAAATATTTTTATTAAATGTATAATTAGCCCTTTAATTTTATTTAGGAGTATTATTTTTACTACTATAAATAGCCTAATTATTATTTAATTATAATTAATAAATCATTAAAATCTGCAAAAATACACAAAATTCTCTGAAATCGGGTCGGGAAGAACCGAGTCGGGTTGAAGAATCAAGCCGTGATTTCTCACTGATTACATCATCAAATCGTGTGATTCAAGTACTCAAATCGAAGGTTTTGATCCGTTCTTTCTGTTTCTTGCATCAATTTCATGTTTTAATGCCTTGATTTTGATTTTCGATTTCTAGGGTTTATGCTCGAATTAGGACTTTTGATTCTAGGTTATTTTGATATTTTGATGATTGATATAGCTTTGTTAGATGATTTACAGTCGATTCATGGTGTTTAATTGAACACACGATGTTTGTATAGTGATTCGCGATTTCTAGGGTTTATGTCAGATTTTCAAAATACAACTCGATGATTTCTGTGAATCTGTGGTTCCTGAAAGGTTAGGGTTATGATTGTATATGTTCTTAGCTTTGATTTGCACTATTAAACGTTCAATTTCATGTACGATTCTGCAAATTCGATTTTTGGCCGGAGTTTATGTCGATTTCGCCGGAGAAGTTGATTCAGGGGTTATTCTGTGATGTTTTGGCCGTGGTTGGATTGCTGTGTTGATTTGCAATGAAAAGCACTCAAAAACAGCACCAAACGGTGTTGATTTGGTGCTGATCGGAGCTTGGCCGGACTCCGGGAACTCACCGGAATCTGGAAAAATTCCGGCGTGTTCTTGGTGACCCGGAATCCAACCCGTTTGGCCCGTTCAGATTACCCGGTTTTGATCTGAATTGTCAGATGTTTAATTTCTGACATCTGTTTCTGGATTTTTAATTTTATTTTATTTTTACTAATTTTAAAAAAATCAGATTTATTTATTTTATAAATTGATTAATTAATTGTTTAATTAATTGATTTATATTATAAATAATTCTGAATTATTTTCTAAAAATCAGATTGAATTATTTTCTTAATTATTATTTATTTATTATTTATTAACTATTTATTAATTAATTAAAAATGATTAATTGTTTTGATAATTAATCAAATAATTTTTAATAAATCATAATAAATTCTTTTTAATTCCAAAAATTATAGAAAAATCATTTTTAATTCTGATTTTTCTTAAATAATGATTTAAAAATTATTTTTGAGTTTTAAAAATTAGTAATAATTATTTATAGTGAATAATAAATGGAATTATCAGTGTTTAATTGATAATAATTAGACCGTTAGTCCGATTCGAGTAAAACGAAAGCCTGTTGACTCAGAAAAATGAATTCTTTTCATTAAAAATAATATCAAAGCTTAATTTCTTCTAAATATTAGTTGATTTTGTTACTTGTTTGATTATCAGTCGAAATGCGTACTGAGACGAGTCCGAAAAATTCCAGAAATATGGGAAACGAGTCAGATAATGATCAGTTGAGCAATCAGCGAGTCGATTTTGGTTCTAAAAATTATTTTAAATATAAAAATAATTATGTGCTTATGTGCTTATGTGTATTACGTGGTTAATTGAGTCTTAATTGCTAATAAGTAATACATGAGTCGGTCATAAGCGCATGGGTAGATGTTAGAAACGGTGTGAAGTCGATTCAAGATGTAATTGAAGTACGAAGTGACTTAACCAGTCTGTTTTGCTAACTGAAGCTAAGCCAACCAGGCAAGTTGAGTTGGTATTAGTCCAAGGTGATAGACGAAAGTGATCTAATTGCAATGAATCGCAGAGAAGGCAAGTTTTTTCCCCTAATCTATTTTCAGAATAGTGATATTTCTTCAAATGCTTATCACATTTGCACTCTTTTGATTCTTGTTCTTAATCACTGATACACACTTGCTATTCCTTTGTTCATATTTCATTTCGATTCTTGATTTCTCCGTTTCTTTGGATTCTTGATTCATATTCCATTGATGATACATTGAGATTGATATATTCTGGTGTTTAGAATATATCAAAGCATACCGATTATTCCGGTTGCTAAGCGATGGACTTGATAATGATATTTTTAGGATTGAGTGTGTCTTAATCCTGAGGACCGGGATGACTGGTGCCTCGATATGGGTCGTAGTGCCTGGGTACCCGACTGGATCTATATAGTGAGATATAGATCTACATTATATTCTGACTGATCAGCAGAATATAGATACGAACTTGTGTCCAGTTTAGTTTATTTGTACTCACCAGTAATGGCCTTCTTTCTATTCTCGTGAGGGTTATATCTTTGCAGATATACCCGGGATTACGGATTCATTTAAAATGTTTTAACACTGTTTATATTTTGTGGACTTGTTGAGCAATTTTTGGCTCACCCTTTTTTGTTGTTATTCACCTTATTGTTTTCAGTTAAGAAGGAATATGAAACCCATCATGACTCGAGTGGTAAAGAAGCGGGTCAAGCCTCGGGATCCTCTTATACCCAAGGTGTTGATCCCAATCCAGGAAGAAAGCTTTGAGTTGCCCGAGCAGGTGGAGTGTTGATAGATAGTGTGTGTGTTTGAATAAAAGTTGAACTTAGTTTAAAATGAATTAGACAATGGCCTGTAATAAAGAGAGCTTGTGAGATTTTGAATTGGTTTGTAATAAAGTAGTTAGTGGTTCTTGTTTTTATACTTTAACCTAAAAAGATCCTGGTTAGTGTTAAAGGGGTTTAATTTCTTTTCTTTATTAATTGTTAATCAGATTGTACAAGTTTGGTATTTAGCTAGTAAACCCCAGACTTATACCCCGGGTCTGGAGGGCGTTACAGTTTGGCATCAGAGCTGTAGGTTTGGTCCCTGAAAATAAGAACATTAGGATTAAGATAAGATAGGGAGATCGCATAATATAGGGATAGTCTAATTAGGAAGAATAGTGTTAGGATATAGGTCAGATTAGAATAAGGAAGTATAAATCTTAGGATTGTTTAGTGACCTTTTCTTTTCTTTGGTATATTATCAGATGGCATCTTCTGGTTATTCTGCATCTTCCGAGAGGACAGTCACTGGGCCAGCAGCACCAATTATACCTCCAGTATCTGAGTATATGTTTCCTCCTCTACCACCTCCACCACCATTGCCACAGGAGCCGGTACCACCAGTACAGGGGATAGTTCATGACCCCATAGAGATGTTTGATCCCTTTGAGTTCTTTGGGCCGATGGTTCCTTTACCAGTTAAGCATCAGTTTATATCGGGTATTGAGCAGGAGTTACCACCACCACCATTGTTACCTCCTATACCGGTGCATGCCCCAAAGACGAATATAGTTCAGATGATTCCAGTCGAGGGGATGGGAGAGCATGATGTGGATCTACAGTTAGGTTTACCACGGCAGGGTGCAGGTATTCCGAGGGTTCCTTCACAGGAGTCAATAGGTCAGGTTGCTCAGCCGTATATGGTACCATACCATGAGTATAGAGTTATGAGGGATGATGTGGAGTATTGGCGGGCATAGTGTCGAGAGATCATGCATCTGTTTGATCTGAGGGATAGAGGACCATTAGCAGACCTACAACCAGATTATTATATGAGACAGTGATTACAGTCAGTGTTGATGAGTGCCACTTGGGAGCTTGATGATTTAACCCATGATGGACCTCCTTCTTTCGCAGATTCTACAGGATATTCCGTTTGGCACAGACTTTGGTCCAGGCACTTAGAGAGGAGCTTAGGCGTATTCCGCCAGGGTTTTGAGGCAGTGATAGTTTGAGACAGCGACTCCAGGATACAGATGTATATAGAGGCAGCATAGTATAACTTAGTGAGTAGTGTGTACGTGTGTACTAGTAGTTTAACTGGTAGTAGTAGTTTGACCTGTAGCGGTAGTGTGACTTGTAACCGTAGGGATTACCAGTAGCCCGAGACTTTTTGTATCAAACATTTACACCTGAGGTTGGTGTCACATATATATAAACTTGTTAGGTCCCAATATGTTTGTAGAAGGGGGGTTGAATACAAACTATACCGTTTAATCGAATAAAATGCGGAATAAAAATTGAAACAAAATTCAAGTTAAATAAAACTTTTATTAAACTTGAAATGTGTTACAACAATGGTATCTGCTACAAGGAATTAATCTCAAATTAATTATCACAAATTTAGAATAAATTCGACATGAACTTTTTCTATTTTTGCAATAATTAGAATCAAATGCTAAAAGCAATTTGAGATTAAGTTCTAGGGATTTTGATCCGCTAGATAGTTATACAAGAACAACAAAAGAATTTCTAGTGGATTGGATTTAACAATAACTGCTAGAAATAAATGCTCTGAGAATTTTATAATAATTTCTCTACTTCTGTTTATTTTGTGTTCTTCAGTGGTTGGCTGTGTATTCAATTGTGTTGACAAAATGATCTGCTTCTATTTGTTTAAGTAAACAGATCACTCAAATTGAATCAGCATGACATTCGGAAAGACAATCCAAAATGAACTAGCAAGACAATCCAAAATGAACTAGCAAGACAATCCTTTGAACTGGTAGAACTTTCGGTAGGACAATTACTTGACTTGGAAAGACTATCGGTAGGACAATAGAATGACTTGGTAGAACTATCCAGAAAGACTTGGTAGGACTTTCGGTATGACAATCCAATTGTCATACCAGTTCAAATCTGTTTTGCTGATTTTCTTTTTGAAAATAAATCCAAAATCATTTCTGAAAAATGCATAATATTAATTCAGAATTAATTAACCAATTAATTCAATTAATCAATAAATTAATCTTTGCAGATTTAATTTATTTTCTTAATTAATTTAAATGACTTAATTAATTAATAGAGAATTAATACTACTCTTAAACATCAACCACTCTTCTGACAATCTTCTGAAAATCACTGAATCCATTTCACCACTTGAATGTTGACACTCGATGTACTGTCTGGTTCATGAATGACTAACTTCTGTGATGTTTCTCCAAGTCTTGATTTTCTTCAGATTAAATTCCTGTAATTAATTGATACCCTGACGAGATCTCTGTCACTTGGTTAAATCTACAATCTTGATTTATATCACTGAGGCTTGATCAATTACTTGAGCTTCTTCCAGTGAATCTTCAAGTCTGTAGATGAACAATGTTTCTTAACCCTTTGACAGATGTTACTTTGTGAGATCTCTCCGACGATAAATCCACTATTTACTTATTACATTCTTATTTGAGTTGAGTTAAATCCTTGAATAAACAAATAGGCTTAACATATGCCTTTTAATCTCCCCCTATTTGTTTGTTAGACAATAACAACAAATAACTAGAGGATAACTCAACTAACAAATAAGAAAAAGATATAAACAGTAATGCAAAGTAAATAGCAGAAAAGTTGTGGATTATATTTAACATTTTCCAGATTCCAAAAGAAATTTACAAGTGAATACAAGATAGATGTTCCTCTAGCCTGAACATATAACTACATTAGTCTATCTTGATTCATAAAGCTCTAATCATATTACATTGAGTTTTGAGCTAATTGACTTCAGTTGTCTTCTCTTCTGACTTCACCTTCTTCTAAATCTTGAAGCAACTCCTTGTCAAAGACACGATCCTTTTCTGAAGTGAAGCTTGCTGGTCTGACTGGTTGAACTCCAACTGACTTCAGCTTATTCTTGAACTGATTGTACCTTTTAATATTCTTTTCATAATAAGCTTGAATCAAATCAACAGCTTGAGTCTTCAACATGGATGAGTATCCAACAGTTCTTAAATGATGTTCCATCCAGACCAGATGCTTAGCTGAGTAGTCTTTAAGAGATTGTGCATCTAGCTGACAGATTTGAAGATAATCAGACTTAAAGAATCTCACCTGATGAGGATTGTTGACCACTTGAGGACTAGCCCTGCTGGAAAACTCTTTAAGCCTTTCTCGAAGAACTTCATTCAATTCTGAGCTTCTTCTTACTTTGTTGAGAAGAACCCAAATCTCTGACAAAGAACGATTCTCAAACAGATGAAGTAACACCTTGAAAGATCCTTCACTCTGACAATATACAAAAATGCTCATCTCATTTAGGGATCTGTCAAAAGCAGCTGTGATCCTTGAGACTTCAGTCTTGATAGCATTCATGTACATGTCATTGTTAGGATTTGAGATTTCCAGCTTGTCAAGAAGATGTAGGATCTGCCTATCATTGTTAGTGCTCAGCTGAGGCATATCAAGTACATTCCTAGCCTCATCCCATTTTTCACCAATCTTCAGTCTTACATCTCTTCTCCTTTCTTTGGCTTCAATGTCATGAAGACGTTGCTTTTCAAGAGTTTCTGTTCGTTCAATGCTTTTTCCCATGTCAATGATCTGGGATACCTTTTTGAGTTCAGCTTCTTTTATTTTCAAGTCTGATTGCTGTTGCTGAAACTCTTTCTCAAAGATAGGATCCATTGTAGCTTCCTCTTCCCATTCTCCAAAATCACTTTCCTATTCAGCTTCATATAAACCATCTTTATCTTCCAAGACTGGTTCAGTGGGAATGTCAAAAATATCAAAGTCATCCTGTTCTCCACTGTAGTAGACATCATCAGCCTTTCCTTTGTCTCCAGCAGAGGTATCTTTTTCTTTTCCCTTTCCACTACTCCCTTTCTTCTCCCCCTTAGTTGAGGGATCCTCTACTGAATTTCCTTTAGAACCTCCATGACCTCCATCACCTCCAGAGCCTGAGCCTCCACCAGACGGCCCTTCAAAGTAAGTTCTTTGTTCTTCATTAGGGCAGTGAGAATTCTTGATCATGAAATACAAGTGTTTCATCCCTTCATTAAGATGTTCCATGCCCATTTCTATCTTTAGAAATCTGGAGGAGTCCAGTGAATGATTCATTTCAACCAGGTCTTCAAGAGAAGTCATTCTTGTATGTAGAGAGCAGAAGTTAGAAATGTCATCAGCTGATAAAGTTGGAGTTTCCTGAATGGAATTGAGCTTTGGTATGATAGTGAACTTGAGATCTGAGATATCATTCTTGATGAGTGCCAGCTGATTGTTGACAGAGGTGGAAGAAGAAGTCCGTTCAACCACTTGTGCTTTGAATGATTTAGCTTCAGCTTGGCTTTTAGCAAGTTCTTCTTTTAAAGCAGCAATTTGAGCTAACAGGTTTTCAGTGTCTGTGTCTGTGTGTGCTCTCACCTAAATTTCACTCGTGTTTGGTTCACTCACCTCACGTGCTTGTGTTTCTCTCAATATAATTGCTCGTGAAGAGTCTTCCTGTTGCTGTACTTCTGTACCTGCAATTAAAATCACCCTAGCCTCTTCAAGAGAGGTCAGTGGTGGTGCAATGGGAATTCGTGAGTCCCGATCCTCAGTCAAACCTATCATTTCATGTGAAATAGATGTCTGAATTGCTTCAAGGATAGATTGACCGAGTTGCCCTCCACTTTCTCCAGATAAATCTGCGAGTGGAGAATCCCGTGAGGGAGCCAGAGGTGTTGGATCTGGAAGGGGAGAAAATGACTCTATTAAAGGTGGCTGAGAGTCAGATTTTCCCTCAGAAGCATGTGACTGCTCTTCTGCCGTAACTATGGCAGGCACTGTAATAGACTCTATGTGCACTCCTCGCTCCGTATCCTGAGTATCATCTACGGGTATGTATGGTTCCATTGTGAGTAATGGAATTGTGCTTGACTCAGTACAAGATGCCATGGCCCTATGGCAAATTTCAATAGATTCATCCTGTTGAGAGGATGTTTCTAGTAACTGTTCAGTGGCCATTTCAAAGTCCATGTCCTGTTAAGAGGACAAGGATGGGCTTTCAGATGCCTCAGTAAATGTTCTTCTTTTCTTCGGAGGAGGCAGAGCTGAGGGTTCATTCACATCCACCAATACACTACTTCCTATTAACCTTCTGGGTAACATTTTAGACAGTGGGGGAGAGGTTGAGATAGGTTGTGACTCTGTGTTTGGCTCTATGACCTGGGATTGAAGTTGTGGTTCTACAACTTCATGGTCAGTCCTATCAACCACTTGGGGTCTTTCAATAGAAGTAGGAATGGAGTGAGAGTGAGGAATTACTACCTGTAATGGAAGAGCATCTGATGTTGGAGGAGCCTGGGTGGCTTGAACCACTGGAGGTTGAGCTTGCTGTTCATGACCGGGAAGATTAAAGATAGGTAAGGGAATATAAGTGGCCATGAAAGCAGATACAAGTACTGGAACGTGCATGAATTTGAAAGTTGTGTCTTGGCGGGTGTAAATCTTTTTGCTTACTGGAGGGGGTTTAGTTACCGCAGAGTTAGCAAAAAGGGCTTTATGCTCAGGTGAGAGAATATGTTCTGCTATGAGCATGAGAAAACTAGTGAATAGCATGGAAAAAGTTTGAAATATCATTTTCAGAGGGTAAATTACAGAAATTGTCCATAGGAAAATTTAAAGCTTGATTGACGACTGTTTCATCAACCACATACTGTGTGTTTGCCACGGTGAATGAAAATGATTTAAAATCATCGGCCACAGTAGAGGTTGTGCAAATCAGTCTGAGCAGATCAACATTTAAAATCACATTTGATTTAATAGCAGAGCTAACAATCGAATGGTCATTTAAAAATCTAATCCATGGCTTAAATTTTTCTACATCACATTTATCTGGATTAAAATAACCAACAAGATTATGCGAAACAATTTGGAAATTGAGAGCCATTTAAAAATAATAATAAGACACACACTTTTAGAATTTTAAGAATAATATTAAGAAAATTTGAATTAATTAAATTAATTTAATAATTTGAATTAAATTAATTATAATCGAAAAATTTAGACAGAAATGTATCTCGTTAAAATTCTTAACTCACAAACGCAGATTTGAAAAGCCAAAAGACACAAAACAGAAATTAAAATAAAAATAAAAAAACTGATTTTGGGGAAAAATTGAATTGAAGTAAAAGAAAAAAGAAAAAAATGGGCAGCACTTCTGTAAGTATATACTTGTATGTATATATCACAGGAGTGAAGTTTTAGTTTGCTGAGTAAAAACTCGAGCAAGGAAAATAATGGAGGAAGATTTGATCTGGTTCGAATATGAGAGATAGAGAGAGAAGAGAGAAAAATAACTGAAGACTGTTGAATTTTTTTTTAAACAAGAACAAAAACTGATTGAATGACTTAACAAAACAACAAAAAAAACTTATAAGTAGACAACCGGTATGACAATTCGGGATAGTCTTACCGATTGGCATACCGATAGTCATACAAGGCAATTTTGAAAAAACAAAAAAAAACAAAACAAATAATAATATATAACTGGTTGACAATCTGATAGTCATACCGATTGTCTTGCCAGTTATAAAATTAAACTGATTTAAAAATAAACAGTATTAGTACTAGAATGACTTTCTGCAAGACAATTTCAATTGTCTTGCCGATAGTCATTCTAGTTATAAAATAAATTAAGTATTTAAATATCCAGAGTAATTAACATAAAAACTGTTAAAAACACACATAAAAAAACACAAAACATAGAAAATATTACAATTACAGAAAACTGAAATGAATATGGCAGAAAATATTTACATAATTAAAATAATTAAAATATTTCAGAGATAATAATATTTTCAGTCCAAAAATAGATTTCTTTTGAATTTTAAAAAATAAAATTCATAGAAAAATATTTTTAGAGAAAATAAAATATTCTGAGACATTAAAATTAACAAGTTGAGTAAATAAATAAGATAAGATAATAAAAATTACATGGAAATAAGCAGGAAATTTTGGTAAATGATAAAATAAATTTGCAAATGAATTTTTCATTTATGAAAAATTCATTTGTAAATTCACTCAAGAACAGATTTCAGATATTCACAAGTTTAATCACTAAAGCTATTCAACATACCCAATTTACCAACTAATTTGGTAAATATGGATTCATCAAGGGGTTTAGTGAAAATATCTGCTATTTGTTCTTCTGTTGGAACAAAAAATAGTTCAACAGTACCATTCATGACGTGCTCTCTAATAAAATGATACCCGATGTCGATGTTATTTGTCCTCGAGTGCTGCACAGGGTTGTTGGTGATGGCTATTGCACTTGTATTGTCACATAAAATAGGAATTTTGTTCAATACAGAGCCATAGTCTCGTAGCTGGTTCCTAATCCACAAGATCTAAGCACAGCAGCTTCCAGCAGCAATATATTCAGCCTCGGCCGTTGAGTTGAAAACTGTTTGCTGTTTCTTGCTGTACTATGAGACTAGCCTGCTACCTAGGAATTGACAACTCCCTGAGGTGCTTTTCCTATCAACAACACTTCCTGCGTAATCTGAATCTGTATATCCAACAAGGTTAAAACCAGATTCTTTAGGGTACCAAATACCTAGATTTGGTGTTCCCTTAAGATATCTTAAGATTCGTTTAACAGCAACGAGATGAATATCTCTAGGATCCGCTTGGAACCTTGCACATAAGCATGTGGCATACATAATATCTGGTCTACTTGCAGTAAGATAGAGTAATGAGCCAATTATACCTCTGTAGCTTGTGACATCTACCTTAATGGAGTTTTCACATGGTCCAAGCTTGACAGCTGTAGTTGACGGAGTCCTTGCTGATGCAGAATCCTCTAGATTGTACTTTCTGAGGAGTTCTTTGAGATACTTGGATTGACAAATAAAAGTTCCATCTAACCTTTGATTTACTTGTAATCCAAGAAAGAACTTCAGCTCTCCCATCATGCTCATTTCAAATTTGCTGTGCATTAACTTAGCAAATCTCTTGCAGAGATTATCATTAGTAGACCCAAATATTATATCATCCACATAGACTTGGACTAATATAGTATCATTCTTATGCTTTTTAAAAAAGAGAGTTTTGTCTATGACACCTCTAATAAATCTATTTTCAAGAAGAAATTCAGAGAGAGTGTCATACCATTTTCTCGGAGACTGTTTGAGTCCATAGATAGCCTTGAAAAGAAAGAAGACAAAATCCAAATGATCTGGATCTTCAAAACTAGGAGGTTGCTCTACATATACCTCTTCATTCAGCTTTCCATTCAGAAAGGCGCTCTTGACATCCATTTGATAAACTTTAAAGTTAGAGAATGCTGCAAATGCAAAAAATATCCTGATGGCCTCTAGTCTAGCCACTGGAGCATAGGTTTCATCATAATCAATGCCTTCAGCTTGAGAATACCCTTTAGCTACCAGTCTTGCTTTGTTTCTTGTAACCACACCATCTTCATCTAGTTTATTCCTGAATACCCACCTAGTACCAACAGCTTTCTTGTGTGTAGGTCTAGGTACCAATTTCCAGACTTGTTGACTTTCAAATTGATTGAGTTCATCTTGCATAGCAATCACCCAATCTGGATCAGTCAGTGCTTCCTCAATCTTCTTAGGTTCCATCTCAGAAAGAAATCCTGAGAACAGACACTCATTTTGAGTAGCACGTCTAGTTCTGACTCCAACATCTGGATCACCAATAATCAACTCAAAAGGATGAGCTTTATTCCAGACAGTCTATCTTGGAAGATTTGATCTTGATGATTCGCCTTGAAATTCATTGGGATGTTGTGTCCTACTAGATGATCCTTCAGCATCTCCCCCTGAGTTGTTGCCATGTTGACTTGAAGATTCTTCGTCAGTAGCAGTGGTATCTCCATTGTTGCCAAAGTTTCCATCACTATTACCTTGAGTATCATCATGATTAACAGGTTCTTTCACCAGCAACAACCTCAGGTTCTTGACCATGTTCTGATTCTGAATCTGACATATCATCAAACTTCAGTTTCTCAGAAGGATCTTCAGTTTGGATACTAGGGAGTTTAGTGTCATCAAATGTAACATTGACACTTTCAGTTACTTTGTGTTAATCAATGATATACACTCTGTATGATCTTCTTCCATATCCAACAAAAATACCCTCATATGCCTTTGCCTCGAATTTACCACGATGATCATCTCCATCCTTAAGCACGAAGCATCTGGCACCAAATACATGAAAGTATTTGATAGAAGGTTTCTGTTCATTCAAAATCTCATAAGGAGTTTTCATGAAGTCTTTGTTGATTAGAGTTCGATTCTGAGTATAACATGCAGTATTGACAGCTTCAGCCCAAAAGTACATTGGAAGACCTGATTCACTTAACATCGTTCTTGCAGCTTCAATCAATGTACGATTCTTCCTTTCTACCACTCCATTTTGCTGAGGGGTTCTAGGAGCTGAAAATTGTCTGGTAATCCCTTTGTATGTACAGAATCCATTGAGAAGTGAATTCTTAAATCCTGTTCCATTATCTGACCTTATTGCTCTAACAGGGACATTAGAATCTAACTCAATCATCTTGATATGATCAATCACAACTTGTGGTGTTTCATCCTTAGAGTGAAGAAATAAAACCCACGTATACTTGGAATAGTCATCAACTATCACAAGACAGTAACACTTCTTTGACATCGAAAGGACATTAACTGGTCCAAATAAATCCATGTGCAATAATTGCAGAACACCAGTTATGGAAGATGTGTCAGTGCCTCTGTGACTTGCTTTCTCTGACTTTCCTTTCTGGCAAGCCTCACATAGTCCTTCTGGGGAGAATTCCAGCTGAGGCAGACCTCTGACCAATTCTCTTTTGACAAGAGAATTCATTGTTTTGAAATTGAGATGAGAAAGTCTCTTGTGCCATAGCCAACTCTCATATGACGATGCCTTTGCATAGAAACAATTGACTTCAGGATTGCTTCCAGAGTTCATGTCAGCTACGAACAGATTTCCTTTCTAGATTCCCATCAAAGAGGGTTTTTCACTTTTCTTGTGCAGAATCTGACACTTCAGGTTGTCGAATAAAACATTGTAGCCGTTGTCACAGAACTGACTAATGCTAAGCAGATTGTGTTCAAGTCCTTGCACAACATACACATTTTCAATGATAACATTTCCAGCTAGCAAACAGCCATATCCCTCCGTTAAACCTTTACTGTTATCTCCAAAGGTAACCACTGGGCCAGCTTTCTCAACCACATTTGATAGCAGGGCTCTATCTCCGGTCATATGTCTTGACGATCCGCTGTCAAGAATCCACACTACCGGTTGTACCTGTTTAATGCCCTGCAATACAAATGGATTAGACCTTCTTCGGAACCCAAGCTTGGCTGGGTCCAGCATACTTGCAAAATTGGCCTTTATCAGGCAAAACAACATTCTTAATTTTAATATTCTCAACTTTCTCAATGACTGGACATTTGACCTTGTGAACAGCCTTGACAAATTTCTGTTTAGGCTTAGGCACAAATGTCTCCTTTCTAGCTTTAGGAGGACTAGCAGTCTTAGACCTATCATGCTTTCTATTATTCACATGCTGACGAGGAGTAGTCTTATCATTAGAAACATGCTTACCATTAAAATAAGCATACATCAGATTAAAAGCACAAGACATACAATCAGGAACACCACATGCTTTATGAGAGGGATTAACAATAGGCAACTTATGCATGGTAGACATGGCATTTGTGTTATCCAACTCATGTGTGTCTGAGTTAGTCTCAGTTGCTTTCACAACCTTGACTGGAACTTTTGACACACTTGACTTGGAGACAGCTTTCTCATTAGCATTATCTTCAGCACGGATTTCTTCTTGAATAATAAATGAGGTCTCATCAAATGGTTCAGCAATTGATTCTTTATAGAGGGGTTCATCAACACCCTTAAGCTTATGTGGTACTTCCCTGCCTTTAGCACATACATGAGGAGGGGAGTTTATGCCTAATTTTCCAATATCATCATTGTAATCATAACCTATTCCAGATGTTTGATTAACAGCGTGCTTATTGTAAAACTCTTTGGACTTCGAACAAAAATTAAAGTAAGCTTTAACCTTAGCCTCAAGACTGGTGATCTTGTCTTTGAGAATAGTTTCAAGTTGTCTATAACAGGCAACTCTATTCTCTAGAAAAGATACTTGTTCTTTTAATTTATCTTGATTAATGTGCACAAGTCTTAATTCATTGACCTCTTTCTCAAGGTCTTTGATTTGTTGATTTAACAATTCATTATCACGACGAGCACAATCTAAGGAACCTCCTAGATGATAAACTAATTCAGCATCAGTAAATTTTACCTCTTTTATTGACGATGAGGTGTTTGCATCACTAGCCATGAGAGCAAGATTCCCAACTTCTTCATCTTCACTGTCAGTATCATCCCAGCTTCTTCCCTTTGCCAGGTAAGCCCTTTCAGATTTACTCTTCTGATTAGAATCGTAAGAGTTCTTCCTAACTTGTTTTGGCTTCCTGCATTCTGTGGCAAAGTGTCCCAACTCATTGCAGTTGAAGCATCGAATGGTGCTTCGATCAACCATTCCTGTTTTATACCCACCACTGCTGGTGTTAGAGGATGAAGATCCACCTTTCTGGAATCTGTTGTAGTTGGACTTGTACTTGAACTTGGGATTCCTTTTGAATCTGACATTTGAGAATCTCTTGACAATCAGGGCCATTGACTCATCCTCCAATTGCTCCAGTTCTTCCAAGGAATAAAAATCATCTCCTGATTCATTTGTAGTAGGAGGATCAAATTCCGCTACTATCACATTTTCTTCAACCTTGGAAGACTGTACCATTCTTTCTGACTGTTGAGATTGTTGATGTTGTTGATCTTCAGCTACTAGAGCAGCAGACGTGCTGACAACTCTTCCTTTCCCATAAACTTCCTTCTTCTGAATCTGCTCCAACTCATAAGTCTTTAACACACCATAAAGCCTTTCCAAAGAAATCTCACTCAGATCTCTTGCTTCTCTTATGGCAGTAATTCTATGTTCGATATGAGTTGGCAGTGTTAAAAGGAACTTTTTGTTGACCTCCCTGATGGAATAGTATTTACCATTAATGTTCAGGTTGTTGATCAATGCATTGTACCTCTCAAACACTTCAGTGATTCCTTCTCCTGGATTGGATTTAAAGTATTCATACTCAGAGGTTAGGATTTCTAACTTGTTCTCCCTAACTTCCTCTGTGCCTTCATTAATAACCTCAATAGTTTCTCAGATATGTTTGGAATCTTTACAATTCATCACATGTCTATTCATCAAGGGATCAAGGGAATCTACTAAAATTAATTGAAGGCTAGCATCCAGGGAGGCTTCTTCTTTTTCAGCAGGAGAAAAATCCTCAGGATCTTTCACATAAGTTCTTGCTTTGGTAATCACCACATCATTTTCTATTACCTCTGGTTCAATAACCATCGGAATTTTAGGACCCTTCTTTAACACTTCCAGGTATTTGGAATTTGCAACTTGTAAAAACAAGAGCATCTTCTTCTTCCACATAACATAATTTTCTTTATCGAATAGTGGAATTTTAACGGTTCCAACTTTTTGTGTAGTCATTATGAATTTTTGAGTGAATAAAAAATTCAAGGAGTGAAAGAAACACAAAAGTCTAGGATCTTGATTTGTACGTTAATCAGAAGGCTCTGACACCAATTGTTAGGTCCCAATATGTTTGTAGAAGGGGGGTTGAATACAAACTATACCGTTTAATCGAATAAAATGCGGAATAAAAATTGAAACAAAATTCAATTTAAATAAAACTTTTATTAAACTTGAAATGTGTTACAACAACGGTATCTGTTACAAGGAACTAATCTCAAATTAATTATCACAAATTTAGAATAAATTCGACATGAACTTTTTCTATTTTTGCAATAATTAGAATCAAATGCTAAAAGCGATTTGAGATTAAGTTCTAGGGATTTTGATCCGCTAGATAGTTACACAAGAACAACAAAAGAATTTCTAGTGGATTGGATTTAACAATAACTGCTAGAAATAAATGCTCTGAGAATTTTACAATAATTTCTCTGCTTCTGTTTGTTTTGTGTTCTTCAGTGGTTGGCTGCGTATTCATTTGTGTTGACAAAATGATCTGCTTCTGTTTGTTTAAGTAAACAGATTACTCGAATTGAATCCGCATGACATTCGGTAAGACAATCCAAAATGAACTAGCAAGACAATCCAAAATGAACTAGCAAGACAATCCTTTGAACTGGTAGAACTTTCGGTAGGACAATTACTTGACTTGGAAAGACTATCGGTAGGACAATAGAATGACTTGGTAGAACTATCCAGAAAGACTTGGTAGGACTTTCGGTATGACAATCCAATTGTCATACCAGTTCAAATCTGTTTTGCTGATTTTCTTTTTGAATATAAATCCAAAATCATTTCTGAAAAATGCATAATATTAATTCAGAATTAATTAACCAATTAATTCAATTAATCAATAAATTAATCTTTGCAGATTTAATTTATTTTCTTAATTAATTTAAATGACTTAATTAATTAATAGAGAATTAATACTACCCTTGAACATCAACCACTCTTCTGACAATCTTTTGAAAATCACTGAATCCATTTCACCACTTGAATGTTGACACTCGATGTACTATCTGGTTCATGAATGACTAACTTCTGTGATGTTTCTCCAAGTCTTGATTTTCTTCAGATTAAATTCCTGTAATTAATTGATACCCTGACGAGATCTCTATCACTTGGTTAAATCTACAATCTTGATTTATATCACTGAGGCTTGATCAATTACTTGAGCTTCTTCCAGTGAATCTTCAAGTCTGTAGATGAACAATGTTTCTTAACCCTTTGACAGATATTACTTTGTGAGATCTCTCCGACTATAGATCCACTATTTACTTATTACATTCTTATTTGAGTTGAGTTAAATCCTCGAATAAACAAATAGGCTTAACATATGCCTTTCAAAACTGAACTTTTCAAATTTCTTTTATTTAAATTTCAGTCTTTACAGTTTTACAGTATTTACTTTCACTTTATTGTTTTACAGCTTTCCATATTATAATTCCTGTTGAAAAAAAAGAACGACCATTTTATTTGATGCATCACAAAAGGACTCAATACCTTGAACTTTGGTGATTTGAGCATGAACATCCTTAGATGTTTTCCATGCCTTAATCACCTCATGTTCTCATTCAAGCTGCTTCTTCAAGATCTCTTCTTTCTTCAAGGACTCAGTTAATTCATCCTTAGCAATTTTACACTCAATTCTCAATTTTTCAAATTCAATGAACTGAGACTCTAGCACATTATTCCTCTCACTTAAAAACAAATTATTTTCTTTGATTTTAGCATTTTCCTTAGTAAGAAATTTAAGTGTAACACGCAAATGATATAATTCTGTAGACATGTCATTTATTGCATCATTACACTCAGCTTTAGATAAATATGCAAGGTTAGTGGTGATTACCTGATTACTTGAAGAACTTGTCTCTGTTTCATCAGACTTGGCCATTTGGGCTAGATTGACATAGTTGACATCCTTATCCTCATCAAGACCATCTGCTGCCTAGTCATTTTCTTGTGTAATGAAAGCCCTTTTCCTTTTGTTTAAGCAACTCAAAGTATTTTTGTTTATAATCCATAGGCTCAAACTTTTTCTTGTTGGAATCTGACTTTCTACACTCACTAGCAAAGTGCCCTGCCAAGCCATATTTGAAACATTTGAATTTTGATTTATCCACCATGTTTCTATTTGGCTTAGCTGCTCCAAAGTTCTTTTTGAATTTGAGCTTGGAAAATCTTCTAGAGAGAAATGCTAGATGTTCATCAATATCTTCCATGTCATCTTGGCTCAAAGAATCTTCATTTTCTGCTACCAGCCCCCTGCCCTTGTTTTCACAGACCTTTGAAGTTGATTCAACAGCTTCCATCTTCATCTCCTTCTCTTTCTCTAACTCAGCAACTAGTGCAATAGATCCTCCTTTCTTCTTTCCTCTCTCCATCCTCTCATCTTGCTCTATTTTCAAGCTCATAAGTTTTCAGGATGCCATACAGTGTCTCCAAAGTAAACTCCTTGTAATCTTGAGAGTTTCTCAATGAGACTGTCATAGGTTTCCATTCCTTTGGAAGAGATCTAAAGAACTTAATATTGGAGTCTTTTGTCCGATAGACCCTTCCATGCAACTTCTGAGCATTTACTAGTTTTTGAAATCTACTAAAAATGTCAGTAAGAGACTCACTGTCTTCACTATGAAAGTGCTCATATTGCTGAATTAGCAGCTGCATCTTGTTTTCTCTAACTTGTTCAGTGCCATCATATATAATCTGTATAGTATCCCACACTTCCTTGGCAGTTTTGCAATTGATGATGTTGTCAAACATGTCACCATCAACTCCATTGAACAGAATATTCATGGCCTTCTTATCCTTCCTGGCTTGTTCAATATCAGGATCAGACCATTCATGCCTTGGCTTGGGGACAGATGGTTCATTTCCAGTTACAGCTCTCATTGGTACATGAGGGCCTCTCTCTATGCAGTCTACATAGGCCTCATCTTGAGAAAGTAAATAAAGATGCATCTTTACTTTCCAGTGATGGTAATTGTCTTTGTCCAGAAATGGAATCTTGACTCCAACATCCTTCTTGTTCATCTTGCTGTTTTGTTGTGATCTTTAAACTCTTTGTTTATCAAGAGCTTGCTCTGATACCAATTGTTAGTCCCTCACAATGCAACAAAAATTACAGAAGGGGGGTTGAATGGAATTCTTGAAACTTATTCTTAGTTTAAAAGTGTTCTAACTTAGAATATATATCTATGTGAATTGATTTGCAGAGTGCGGAATAATAAATTAGAATGAATCAAAACATAAGTAATTACAAACACAAGTCTTTAAAAACTTTCTGGTGGATTTGAATGTATCCACCAGAGATATATATTATATCAAGAGAACTCTGTGTAGCTAAATTAGCTCACAGCTGCTTACAAATATGAACAACTAAGTTTACAGAGAAATGTTAAGAAATACAGCTTACAAATGTTTCTCTGAGAAAAATGTTCTTAGTTTTGTTGTTGTTCTAGTTGCTACTTCTTGGTTTATATATCACCAATATTACAAAGTAATAAAACAATATAATAAAACAAAACCTATCAAGTCCAATACTCTGCTGCTTCATTACTCTATTCCAGCATCTTTGAATATCTTCATAATAGCATGGAAATTGCAATGCTTCTTTGTTCTTTAAAACCCAGTTGAATAGGCTTCCACATTCCTTTTGCATACACTCGATGCATGTGACTGTGTTGTCACTGTCAACGGATATTTGAATTGATTATCCGTTGAGTACATGATCATCCATCGAATTGTCTTGTTGATCATCCGTCGAGTAGCTTTGTTGATCATCCGTCAAGTAGCTATTTGGCACTTGACTTCATTTCATTTATGCAGAATTACAAGACATCAATTATGTACATTTAATCAACCTATTCTGCATATCTAATTAAAGTCAACATGACTTATATGCTACTACAGAATCTATACAAAGATGTATGCAGAAATGTGCTACAGACTTATTATTACATAAGCAACTCACTCGATGGATAACAGATCATTATCTGTCGGGACTATAATGAGTCATCCGTCGGGACTGTAATGAGTCATTCATTGGGAATGTAATGAGTCATCCATCGGGACTATATTTGCTTATCCGTCGAGTGCAAGATTTTTCACTAAGTTAAATCTACTAAGGTGTTTTGTTAATGAAATCATCAAGTTCACAACATATCCACAACATAATGGTCTCAAAGGTCCAACTCAAATGACAAAGGATGAATCTGAAATACCCAAGTCAAATGAGATCAAACCTAAAAAACCAAAGAAAAAGGCTAACAAGGCAGGACCCAAGGAAACTTGGGTACTAAAATTAACTTGATTTGATTTTGATGTGTGCAGGGAAACAAAACGAATCTTTGGTATCTGGATAGTGGTTGCTCAAGGCACATGACTGGAGATTGTACCCTGCTCACTGATTTTAGAGAAAGAGCTGGCCCAAGTATCACTTTTGGAGATGACAACAAAGGTTATATTGTGGGATATGGCTTGATTTCAAAGGATAATGTCATCATTGAAGAAGTTGCTCTAGTGGATGGTCTCAAGCACAATTTGTTGAGTATCAGCCAGCTTTGTGATAGGGGCAACTCAGTTACTTTTAATGCAGAAGCCTGTATTGTGACTGACAAGAAGAGCAACAAAGTGGTTTGTTAGATATATTTGATAATATCATGACTAATATGATTTGTGTTTAGTTTTCAGATCTTACTTAACAGGACAAATCAGTACTTAACTGGGAATCAGTACTTATACTGAAGTCAGAACTTAAGTTGTCAGAACTTAAGTTATCAGGAGATATTTATCAGGAGATAATATCAGGACTTAAGGAGACTTTCAGATAAGGAAGGCGGCTGATTGAAAGGAAAGAAGATCAAGACAAACGCAAGAAGAGATATACATGAAGAAGGAATTCTATGAAGAATAGAATACTTGGAAGAAAAGATAACTAGTTGATATATTTTAGGAAGCAGAATTGTATTCCATATCAATTAGAATTTATCTTATAACTATGTAGTATATAAACACAGACATAGGGTTTACACTATAAGTGTTATCATAATCGAAGTTATTATTCATTGTAACCCTAGCAGCTCTCATGATAAGTTGTTCATCACTGAGAGAGGACAGTTCCATATTGTAACATAGTTTATTATGTTAAATAAAATCTATTTTCTGTATTCTTATATTCGATTTGATTGTGATAAACACTGTATTCAACCCCCTTCTACAGTGTGTGAGACCTAATAAGTGGTATCAGAGCAGATCTGTTAACACACAAATAGTTTAAGATCCAAAAACAATCATGTCAGAAGAAGAAAAAACTCCAACCAAGCCCACCAAAACTGAAGAACCTCCAAAAACTCAAATCCATAATCGATATGAGACTATTAGAGTTCCCATACTGAAACCATCTGAATATCCCATATGTAAGGTGAGGATGTCTATGTTTCTGGAAGCTACAGATCCAGAATACCTTGACAGAATCAATGAAGGACCACACAAGCCAACCAAACTCTCTGTTGTAGTTGCAGGTGAACCAGTAAAGTCTGTTCCAAAGGAGAAGAGTGATTACACTACTGAAGATATCTCATCGATTGCTAAGGATGCTAAGGTACGATACTTGCTGCATAGTGCCATTGATAATATCATGTCAAATAGGGTAATTAACTGCAAGACTGCAAAGGAGATATGGGATGACTTGGAGACAAGATGCCAGGGAACTGATTCAATTAAGAAGAACAGGAAGACTATACTCACTCAAGAGTATGAGCACTTTGACTCAAAACCTGATGAGCCATTGACTGGTTTATATGACAGATTTGTCAAACTCTTGAATGATTTGTCACTGGTTGACAAGGAATATGATCTTGAAGATTCAAATCTTAAATTCCTGTTAGCTCTTCCTGAAAGTTGGATTTGAAGGCCACCACTATAAGAGACAACTATAATCTTGAAGAAACAACTCTTGATGAAATTTATGGGATGCTCAAGACTCATGAACTTGAGATGGAACAAAGAACAAGAGGAATGGAAGAAAGTCAAGGACAATTGCTCTAAAGGCTGAGGAGGAATCCCCCAAAGTAGTTGCCTCAAGAAAAGGCAAAGGAAAAGCTCTCATCACAAAGTCTGATACTGAGTCATCAAGTTCTGATAGTGATGATGACTCAGAAACTCAAAGCTTACCTGAGATGGATGCTGATAAAGAGATGATGAAGCTGTGTGCTCTTATGGTGAAAGGAATCACAATGATTGCATACAGGAAATTCAGAAAGAGAAAGAAATTTTCCAGGAAAGGTGCATGTTCTGATAAGAAGGGTTTCAGAAAATCTGAAGGCAAAGGAGGAAAGTTTGACAGAGGAGATTACTCAAATGTCAAGTGCTACAACTGTGGTGAGAAAGACCACATATCTCCTGATTGCAAGAAAGTGAAGAGTGACAAAGGCAAGGCTCTTGTCACAAAGAAGAAAAGCTGGATAGACACTTCAGATTCTGAAAGTGAGGTGAACTATGCCTTGAAGGAAAATACTGATAGCAGTTCTGATAATGCTGAGTTAAAGGTACCTCAAACTACTTATGCCTTTCATACTGATGATATTACTGAGTTGAGAAGATATCTTAAAACCATGTTTATTAGTTATAGAGATCAAATTTTAACATGTGAAAGATTAACTTCTGAAAATCTTGCTTATAAAAGGAGGAATAATTATTTAGAAAAAGAGTTAGTCATGTTCGATCAAACTCAGAAAGATAGAGATGATGCCTTTTATGTTAGGGATGAAGTAGTTAAAATAAATGAATCTCTAAAAACTAAGTTAGAAAAGGAAAGAGAGATTATCAGGGCTTGGACTAACTCTGGCAGAACAACTCAGAATTTGTTAAGTAGTGGAAACTGGAAAGAAGGCTTAGGTTATGGAGATGATAAGAATGATGAGGGAACTGTAGAAATTGAGCCTATAGTTGTTAAACAAAAGCCAAAGGTAAATCTTGTTAAGTTTGTAGCTGTAAAGTCTGATATTGATAAATCAGAAATTAAAGAGAAATTAACTTCTGACAAACCAAAACAAGATAAGCTAACTGAAGTTAACATAGGCTTAATGATAAAGAAGCAGCTTAAGCATAAGATGAAAGATGTTAAGAATATAAACAAGGTAAAACTGCCTAGGAAAAATAGGAATGGAAAGGAAGGTGTGAATAAAAGTAATGATTATAAGCATGTTCCTAATGCTCCTAGAAACAAATGTTATAACTGTGGAAATTCTAACCATCTGGCTTCTTTTTGCAGGAAAAATAAGAACATAAACTCCTTACTTTCAAAGTCAGGAGTTAAGAGTCGGTCTGTTAGATATAGGCCACAAAATCTTTTTTTTAACTGTGGTAGTTTATGACATTCCATTTATACTTGTAAGGAATATCATAGTTTGTACTATGATTATTATCAAATAAAACCTTCTTTAAAGAAAGTTAGCATTATTCCTTATAGTGTAAGTTTTGATGCAAAGTCTAATAGTGTAAATGCTGATAAGAAAAATGTTAACATAAACTCTGATGCTAAATCCGCTACAAATGTTAACAAACTTAATAAGGCCAAAGGATCCAAGCAAGTCCGGGTCCTTAAAACTAATCATTAGTGGTCTTTGTGATTGCAGGGCAACAGGAAAAACATCCTAGTTCTGGACAGTGGATGTTCAGGACATATGACTGGAAATAAAGCCCTGTTATCAGACTTTGTGGAGAAAGCCGGCCCAAGTGTTTCTTATGGAGATGGAAACATGGGAAAAACTTTGGGATATGGCAATATCAATCTGGGGAATGTCATCATTGAAAAAGTAGCTCTAGTCTCAGGACTTAATCACAATTTGCTGAGTGTTAGTCAAATCTGTGATAGAGGTTATCATGTGGATTTCTTTGAAGAACACTGTGAAGTTGTAAGTAAATCTACAGGCAAAGTTGTTCTGAAAGGATACAGGCATGGCAACATTTATGAAGCCAAGCTTTCAACAAATACTGATGGTTCTACAATCTATCTGTTAAGTAGAGCATCAATTGAAGAAAGCTGGAATTGGCACAAGAAACTCTTTCATTTAAATTTCAACAATATAAATGAACTAGTCAAGAAAGATCTTGTGAGAGGTTTGCCAAAATCAGTATTTGCTCCTGATGGCCTTTGTGATTCCTGTCAAAAGGCAAAACAAAGAAAATCTTCATTCAAGAGCAAGACTGAATCTTCAATTCTTGAGCCTTATCACCTACTACATGTTGATCTATTTGGTCCAGTGAATGTCATGTCTATTACAAAGAAGAAATATGTTATGGTCATAGTGGATGAGTTCACCAGATACACATGGGTGTATTTCTTGCACACAAAAAGTGAAACTGCATCTATCTTGATTGATCATGTCAAACAACTTGATAAAGTGGTTAAAGACTCTGTGAAAATTATAAGAAGTGATAATGGCACTGAGTTCAAGAATTTGATTATGGAAGAGTTCTGCAAAAACCAAAGAATCAAGCAGGAATTCTCTGCTCCTGGAACTCCACAGCAAAATGGAGTTATTGAAAGAAAGAATAGAACTCTCATTGAAGCTGCACGAACTATGCTTGATGAGGCAAAGTTACCAAACTATTTTTGGGCTGAAGCAGTGTAAACTACTTATTTTACTCAAAATGCAACACTCATTAACAAGCATGGAAAGATACCATATGAGATGGTGAAGAAAAAGAAGCCAAATCTGAAGTATTTTCATGTATTTGGATGCAAGTATTTTGTTCTTATGACTCATCCTGAACAGCTATCCAAATTTGATCTAAAAGCTGATAAAGGAATTTTTGTTGGATATCCACTTTCCACAAAAGCCTTCAGAGTCTACAATTTAAGAACAAGGGTTGTCATGGAATCTATCAATGCCTCTTTTGATGATAAGAAGATTACAGGACTTAAAGATTTCAATGATCATGATCAGCTGAGATTTGAGAATGAAGTTTTAAATTCTGATACTGTAAATCCTGACAGTCTAAATCCTGATACTGCAAACTCTAATGGATTAAACTCTGATGTTATTGAAACTGTGGTGACTACACCAAAGGAAGATGCACCTGTGCAGGGGTAGCATACTGAAGATATAACCACATCTCAAGAAGCATCAGAACCTACAACTGGCTCTTCAAGTTCTGATTCATCAAGTTCTGATGGGCCAAGTTCTGATAATTCTGGGAACTCCAATTTAGAAGGATCCAACTTAGAGAGCATAATTTCAGGGGGAGCATCAGAAAAGGTTGATGAAGACAGCATGGATTATGGGGGAGCATCCAGTTCTAGAGAAAACCTTCCATCTGCAAGGAAGTGGACTAAAGCACATACACCTGACTTAATTATTGGAAATCCTGATGCAGGTGTCAGAACTAGAATAGCTACATCAAATGAATGTCTTTATCACTCTTTTCTTTCTCAGACTGAACCAAAGAAAGTTGAAAAAGCTCTTCAAGATGCTGATTGGGTGCAGACAATGCAGGAAGAGTTAAATGAATTTGAAAGAAATAAAGTCCGGACCCTAGTGCCAAGACCAAAGAATAGATCTGTAGTTGGTACAAAGTGGGTGTTCAGAAACAAAACTAATAGTGATGGCATAATTACAAGGAATAAAGCAAGGCTGGTTGTAAAAAGATATTCTCAATAGAAGGGAATTGATTATGATGAAACATTTGCACAAGTTGCTAGATTGGAAGCCATAAGGATATTTTTGGCTTATGCTACTCACAAAAAGTTTACAGTCTTTTAAATGGATGTAAAAAGTGCTTTTCTTAATGGAGAATTGGAAGAAGAAGTATATGTTGAACAACCTCCAGGTTTTGTAGATTCAAAATTTCCTAATCATGTCTACAGACTTGACAAAACACTTTATTGCCTTAAGCAAGCTCCAAGAGCATGGTATGAGACATTAACTCAGTTTCTTCTGGAAAGTGGATTTAACAGAGGGACTATTGACAAAACACTATTTTATCTCAACCATGGAAATGACTTACTTTTGGTGCAGATATAAGTTGATGATATCATTTTTGGTTCTACAAATGACAGACTTTGTAAAAGGTTTGCCAAGCTAATGCAGTCAAGATATCAAATGAGTATGATGGGAGAACTTAGCTATTTTCTGGGCCTTCAAGTCAAGCAGAATGAAGAAGGAACTTTTATTTGTCAATCTAAGTACACCAGAACTTTGTTGAAGAAATTTGGAATGCAAGATTGTTCAAGTGCATCCACTCCTATGGCCACTGCAATAAAATTGGATAAGGATACTGGTACATCAGTAGATATTACTGATTACAAAGGTATGATTGACTCATTACTCTATCTAACTGCAAGTAGACCTGATATCATGTATGCTACCTGTCTTTGTGCAAGATTTCAAGCAGATCCAAGAGAACCTTACTTAACAGCTGTGAAAAGAATTTTCAAATAGCTTAAGGGTACAGCTGATCTGGGATTGTGGTATCCTAGAGAATCAGACTTTAAGCTAATAGGTTACTCAGATGCAGATTTTGCAGGATGCAAAATTGACAGGAAAAGCACAAGTGGAAGCTGCCAATTTCTTGGAGGCAGATTAGTTTCTTGGTTTAGCAAGAAACAGAAGTCAATTTTCACATCAACTGCAGAAGCAGAGTACATTGCTGCAGGAAGCTGTTGTACACAGATTCTTTGGATGAAGAATCAGTTACTAGATTATGGGTTAACATATTCTAAAATCCCTATTTACTGTGATAATCAAAGTGCTATTGCTATGACAGGTAATCCAGTTCAACACTCAATGACAAAGCACATCAGCATTAGGTACCACTTCATAAGGGAACATGTGGATGGAGGTACAGTGGAATTGCATTTTGTTCCAACATATCAACAACTAGAAGATATCTTCACAAAACCACTATGTGAAGCAACCTTTACAAGGTTGGTAAATGAACTTGGAATGGTTTCAGGTTCTTTTTCTAAATCTGCTTAGTTTATGTTCTGATACATCAGACTTTATGATCAGTATTTACAGATATTACTATCTTTCTGAATTTTGTGCCTAAATTGAAAATTTTCTTAAATGTTGATTGTTGTCTGATGTGAATTTCTAAACTCTGATAGTGATATGAATGTTTCTGTGACTATTAAATCCAATGAGGATAATTATGCTAAATGCTGAACTAGTAGTCTTTAATATACTAAAGATCCCATGTCTGAAGTAATTGTTTATGTGGAAATCTCTTAACACAAGCAAATTCTGATATTGAGCTTAGTTGAAGTTTACTTTGTGTATCTTATTACTAAGTCAAAAACTAGAATAGTGCTTCTTATCTGTTAAGTTCTGATGTTAGTAAATCTGATGAATGTACTAAGTGCTGATAAGCATCACTTATCAATAAAAAAGAAAAGAAATAAAAATCAGGTATTTCATTGAGATCTAGAGTAAAAATATGGAAGGGAAGACCCAAGTGTATTGCTGGTATTAAGTAATATGCATTAGAAAAGCAAAATAAAGTTTTCTTGGTGACTTTTCACATTCTCTGATTACTGGAGAAATACTCTGATAATAGCATAAATTATGATAAGTAGTTGTGACTCATTTACACTGAGAAACCACTGTAAAAAGGGAATTTCAAAAGATGCATAAAATGAGCACAAAACAATTGAGGTGGACTCATGCATGAACTCATTCTATAGTAGACTTCAGAATAATGACAGATTTTAAGCAAAGTTCTTAGTTATGCCTTATTTCTAAGATGTACTGAAGTGAATCAGACTTTACTCTTTGTCTGATATTTAGCTTAATGCACACACATACACTCTATATGAATGATGAAAATTACTGTGGTGATAAATGTTATTTTGGATGAACAGTTTAAGTGTTAGCTGCATAAATTCTGAGGACAAATTCTAATGGAAGTTCTGATGATTAAGTTCTGATGTACCCATATCAGTATTTGTGTGAAGAAGTACAGGAATAAACATTCACTTTTTGAGTCAAGAAGCCATATTCTAATGACTTTTAAATTCTGATAATAATTAAGTTCTGATACTGACGTGACAATATTTATTTACTTGGTTTATTTTTGGTCATTACCTCAACGGTCACATTTTTTTTTAGAATATTGGTTTATGTGAGATAAAGCAGTAATTATCATTTATTTAGTGGGAACAATTTTTTTTTTAAAAAAAACTGAACGTGCAAAGTTATAATTGCTTATTTACCATGCCCATTAACTTTTGCCTTAACTGCTGCATGTTTATCAGGGGTAAAGGTCTGTTCCACTCCTCATTAACTGCTGTAACGTGGGCTGTCTAAGTAAAAGAGATAAAAGATTTTCAAATCTTTTATTCATATTTTTATTCTATTTCACTCTCTCTCTTTTCTTATTCTCTCATATTTTCTGACGTTTCACTATACAGACATTTCAACAAACACCTTTCAGGCAAACAAGTTTCTCATTTATTTCTGATGGCGCCCAAGGATTTAATTGTTGATGGATCCAAGTTTGTACCAAATAACTATGTTGCAATCTTGAACAAGGCTGAAGCTCCGTCAGATTTGCACTTTGTGCAAGATTTCTTAGCAAATAGTGAGATTGGGTATGCTTTGACCCAACCTCAAACCATTTCAAGCCAACAAGTACTGACGTTTTGGCGAACTGGGATTTTTGATGATGGTGGTGCTACTGGTACTCCAAGCATCGCATTTGAAGTAAATGATGTTGAATATGTAGTTACTCCTGGGGCAGTTCGCAAAGCTCTCGACTTACCAGAAGGCTGTACATTCTCAACAGTGGAGGACCCTGTTCTACAGCAGCTTATGGCCAGTTTGGGTTATGAGAAAAGTTTGGGAAAGCTTGGACAACTGAAAAGAGCAAATATCAGGAAAGAATTGAGCTTTTTCTTTGATTGCATCACTAAGGCATTCACCAATAAATGCTCCAACTTTGATGCTATTCCACTCATGAGTCAGCAAATCGGGTGTGCTCTTATTCATCAAACTCAATTTGATTTTGCAAGTGTTGTGCTAGGTTTCATAGGGGATAGGATGACAGAGGATAGGAATGTAGTATACTTTGCTAGATTCTGTCAGCTTATATATACTTTTTGTTGTGCTGATGAACCCCAACCTACCACTGATTTAATTCCACCCTTTAAGCTTGCATAAAGGGCTTTTAATGATTTGTTAAATGCTAACATTAAGAAACAAGTGGTTAGACCCTTACAAATACCTCAATTAGTGAAACAAATACTGGTAAATGCTGATCCTCAAACCTACACATCTATTTACCCTGATGTTCAACCCACATCCCAGCCACCACAACAGCCATCAGAACATACCACATCTACACAAACACCTCGAACTTCTCAACCTCAAACTACTCAACCCTCAATCAGGATATATTTCAAACCATCACAGTCATCTCAATCTCAACCTTCAGCACATCATGTGAAGGCTTCATCTTCCAAACCCAAAAGGACTAAGACGGTACCTCAGACTCAACATAAGAGAAGGAAACTTGTTCTGAGAGATGAGTCAGACAATGAGGAACAGGTTCCCATATTTGAACCTGTTGTAGTAGAAGCTGAGAAGATCTCTTCTCAGAAAGACACTGTAACTGGGAGTTCTAGGCTTCTCAAAAGGCTTAGAAAGCTAAATCCTGATGATAAAGCTCCTATAGTGTCTCCACCCTTGAAGAAAATGAAAAAGCAAAGAGCTCACAGGGACACAGTTGAGTCAGAATCAGAAGATGAGGAAGCAGCTAAGGAAGGGGTCAGGAATCTCTGATCCCAACAGAACCAATTGTTATTGCATTACTTCCTTCAGCACAACCTGAAACTGCTCAAGACAGAGTGATTACTCCTCCTGTGTCACCTATAATTGAACAAGTACATACTGATGACCCAGGTACAAGTGTTGAGATTGATATTCATAACTTGATTGTGCCTGAGGTTTTGTACTAAGAAGCTCCCCCAACTCAAATCACTCCACCAAAAACACCAATTCTAGATGCTGATTTTAATGAAGATATTCCTACTACACCAATTCTGAATTTGGATGATAAAAATCAGGTTTTAGGTGGGCATCAAGGTTTGGCTGTTGATCAGAACTTAGTTGGAGATCAACACTTAGAGGATGATGTTGAAGCCTCAATAGCCTCTCATACTATTCTTTTATCAGAGGATGTTGATGATGCTGATTCTATAAGTTCTGATGCTGCTAATGCTGACCTTACTGGTGAAACTGCTGGCAATGTAGATGCTGATGCAGCTGGTCCATCAGGACATGCTCCTCAACAAGCTCCAAACAAAGCTGAATTAATCAAGAAGTTTGTTAGAGAAGATGCACCAGTACCTTGGAGTAAAACTCCTAGAGGAAGGGAGTGGACTAAGGAATGCAACAAAGTTGATTTTGTTCCTTATTCAACCATACTTGCTGATCACTTGACCAAAGCTGAAGAGATGCTAGTCAATGATGATTTCAAGACACAGCTCAGAGTTACTGCACTAAGTACAAGGCACCTTTAAGGTCAACAATCTGTAACTCAGGCCAAGGTAGACAAGATTCAAGAATCCATAAATCAGCAAGATATGCTTGTCAAGTTGGACAAGAAAAGGTTTTTCAAACCTACATTTGACATAATTGAGTACATTGAGAAAACTCAGGAGAATCAACAGGCTCAGATTGATGACATTTTGAAGAATCAAGCTTCTCATCAAAATCAACTCAATGACATCCAATCCTCAGTGAAATTGCTTGTCTCTCTTCTTTTACCTGCTGATGCCAAAAAGGGGGAGAAAGTAATTAAGTCCAAATGCAAAACTGTTAAGACACTGAAGGGAAAGGATGATGAAAAAGATGACTAGGGAAATTCTGGAATGGGTGGAGGTCATGGTCAAGGTAAAGGTTTGTAATCAAGCAAAGCTGGAACTACAAGTCAAAGAACAAGTTCTGATACAAGGAGAAGAATAAGTTCTGATACTGGTAAACGGATAAGTTCTGATGAACATCTAGAACTTGATGAGGAAATTTCAAGACAGATATTTCTAAAATAAAATCCAGGAATGGACTTTGAGAGTCTAAAGGAAGAAGAAGCTAAACATAAGTTAGAAAAAGTCAACTCCAAATCTAAAGCTTCTGTTGTTGAAAAGAAACTTCCTAAGGCTAAAGGCATTGTGATAAAAGAAAGGATAAATCCTGAGGCAACTAAAGCCAAATCACAAGTGGAGATAGATCCAAGGTCCAAGGGCAAAGAAAAAGTTGATGAACCTGTAAAGGTTTATGTGCCATTCATGGATGAAGAAATATCTGATGAAGATGCTAGTCTTACTCTGATACAAAGGAAGATTTCTCAAACAACCTCTGACATGGCTCATGTTGTTCAGAGTCAAGATATAGTAAGTTCTGATATAACAGTGAATCAAGCAACTTCTGACATAGCTCAAGTTGGCTTTTATATCAGAAGATAAGGAAAAGGAAACCTCTGACATTGCTCATGTTAAACCTTCAAAGTTACTCCTACCAGGATTCACCAAAGCTAAACAGACTCAATCTTTGAAGACTGCAACAAGTGGTTTTGAAGCAAGAGTTGTTACAGGAAAAGAAGCCAAAGATAAATCTGGATTGGGTAGTGCTAATGAAAGAAGAATACAGAACACAACCAATGATCCAACTTCTTTAAGTGAACCAGGTGTTGGAGCAACTCCTGAAAGATTGAATCAGCTTGAATCTGTATAGATGGTTTACCATACATTTTTGAAAGAACACATCTTGTTATATTTTATGACAGATGGAAGGGTATACCATATTAGGCAGAATGCTAAACCACTGAAGTATTTTGAGGAACTGGAACATGTTATATTCTTACTTCAAGTGAAGAACAGATTAACAGATAGTGCTGCAAATTATTTGAAGACTCAAATTCAAAGATAGAAGAAGCTTTACTCTGTAAAGTCTGACAGCACATACTGTCCCAAGTACAGATATCACAAAGGTGATATTGTCGAGATGAAGCCTAACTCTGCTAAGATTATAACTACTTTTCTAGGTTATAAGGCTGTGGAATTCAATCTTGAGTCTGACAAGGCATATTTAATCAGACTAGATCAGGATATAAGGAAAGCTAAAATAAATGATCTCAGGGCTGCTATCTTTCAAATTGGTGAAGATACAGTTGAATTGAAGAATGCTAAAAGGAGGATGGTTAATGAACTTGAATATGCTGAGAGATATTTGTTAAAAAACTATCTCAGAACAACTCCTGATATCAAAGAGATCAATAATTAAAGACAAATCAAAGATCTACAAATGCTTAAATTCTGATGTGTATACAGATTAAAGCTGTTATCAGACCTTGAGGATGGTAAAGCTACAAGGACTGTAAGTTGTAGTTATCTAGTCAAATTCTCATACATTTATACTTAATGTTTTTGACATCATCAAATATCTGTTAAACTTGTATATTATGCTAATTTACAAGTTGAGGGAGATTGTTAGATATATTTGATAATGTCATGACTAGTATGATTTGTGTTTAGTTTTCAGATCTTACTTAACAGGACAAATCAGTACTTAACTGGAAATCAGTATTTATACTAAAGTCAGAACTTAAGTTGTCAGAACTTAAGTTATCAGGAGATAATATCAGGACTTAAGGAGACTTTCAGATAAAGAAGGCGGCTGATTGAAAGGAAAGAAGATCAAGACAAACGCAAGAAGAGATATGCATGAAGAAGGAATTCTATGACGAATAGAATACTTGGAAGAAAAGATAACTAGTTGATATATTTTAGGAAGCAGAATTATATTCCATATCAATTAGAATTTATCTTGTAACTATGTAGTATATAAACACAGACATAGGGTTTACACTATAAGTATTATCATAATCGAAGTTATTATTCATTGTAACCCTAGTAGCTCTCGTGATAAGTTATTCGTCACTGAGAGAGGACAGTTCCATATTGTAACAGAGTTTATTGTGTTAAATAAAATTTGTTTTCTGTGTCGTTATATTCGATTTGATTGTGATAAACACTGTATTCAACCCCCTTCTACAGTGTGTGAGACCTAACATGGTTCTCACTGGAGTGAGAAAAGGCAATGTGTATCTAGATGACTTCAACTCAACAAATGCAGAATCTATAACTTGTCTTCTCAGTAAAGCAAGTCAAGATGAAAGTTGGCCGTGGCACAAGAAGCTATCCCATCTAAACTTCAAGACCATGAATGAGCTAGTCAAGAAAGAATTGGTTAGAGGTATTCCTCAAGTAGAGTTTACAAAGGATGGATTATGTGATGCCTGCCAGAAAGGAAAGCAGAGTAAAGCATCATTCAAGAAGAAGCTTGATTCAACAATTGAAGAACCTTTGCAACTGTGGCACATGGATTTGTTTGGACCAGTCAATGTATTGTCCATCTCTGGGAAAAGATATTACCTAGTAATTGTGGATGAGTTTTCAAAGTTCTCTTGGACATATTTTCTAAAGTCCAAAGATGAAGCTTGTGAAATCATTATCAATCACATAAGGCAAGTTAACAATCATCCTGACTTCAAGGTTAGAAGAATCAGGAGTGACAATGGAGAGTTCAAGAATTTTGTGATGAGAGTGTTTTGTGAAGAGTATGGAATCATGCATGATTTTTTTGCAGTAAGAACTCCACAACAAATTGGTGTGGTGGAAAGGAAGAATAGATCACTCATTGAAGCTACAAGAACTATGCTTGAAGAGATAGGTTGCCAACTTACTTTTGGGCAGAAGCTGTGAACACAACATGTTATACTCAGAATATCTGATCAACATGACCCCTATCAGATATTCAAGAATAGGAAGCCAACTCTAAATTTTCTTCATGTCTTTGGATGCAAATGCTATATTCTAAGGAATCAAACTGATCAACATGGGAAGTTTGATGCCAAAGCAGATGAAGGAATTTTTGTTGGATATGCTATTGGAAAAGCATATACAATCTACAATCTAAGAACCAACATTGTTATAGAATCTGTACATGCTGTGTTTGATGATAAAAAGATTGAAGGACTGTAAGATAAAGATTTCCATGAGAGCCTCAAATTTGACAATGTGGAGATAATGTGTGAAGATAGTGATGATGATAGTGATAAATAATCAATATCCAAGGACAATGCAGAAAAGTCTACAACTAATGAAGAACATAATTCAACATCCGTCGAAAGACCAAGTGCATCATCTGTCAAAAGAAAATCTGCATCACCCGTCAATAGGCAAAGAACAACATCCGTCGATCCCTCAATAGGAGGTGAAAGTCAAATAAGATCACAGTCAGAAAGAACCCCATCTTCAAGTCAAAGATCCATAAACTCAGGGGGAATTTCTAATCATCAAAACTCTTCTAATCATCAAGACAATAATGAGGCCTCTTCATCTAAAGCTAATCTACCACAACAGAGAAAATGGACTAGAGATCACCCTTTTGAGCTCATTATTGGTGATGCATCTTCTAGAGTTCAAACAAGGAAAGCAACTCAAGAAGAATGTTTATATAGCAGTTTTCTTTCAAAGGAAGAACCAAAGAAGGTAGAAGAAGCTCTGTTGGATCCTGATTGGGTTCTAGCTATGCAGGAGGATCTAAACCAATTTAAAAGGAACAAAATTTGGAAGCTGGTACCCAAGCCTTAAGGAGAGAATCCAATTGACACCAAGTGGGTATTCAGAAACAAGATGGATGAAAATGGCATAGTTGTCAGGAACAAATCTAGATTGGTTGCTAAGGGCTACTGTCAATAAGAAGGAATAAATTTTGATGAAACTTTTACTCCTATTGCAAGACTTGAAGCCATCAGAATTTTCTTAGCCTATGCAGCCCATGCCAATTTCAAAGTCTATCAAATGGATGTCAAAAGTGCTTTTCTGAATGGAGATTTTGGGGGAGGAAGTCTATGTCAATCAGCCACCTGGTTTTGAAGATCCAAATTTTCCAGAATATGTCTACTATCTTTTGAAAGCACTTTATGGATTGAAGCAAGCACCTAGAGCCTGGTATGATACTTTATCAAAGTTTCTCTTAGAAAATCACTACACAAGAGGTACTGTTGACAAAACTTTATTCTTTAGAAATGTTAATGACTCTAGTATACTTGTTCAAATTTATGTAGATGATATTATATTTGGCTCTACAGATGAAAAAGTTTGCAAAAAGTTTGCCAAATTGATGCAAAGTAGGTATGAAATGATCATGATGGGAGAACTAACTTACTTTCTTGGTTTACAAGTTAAGCAAGTTAGTGATGGAATATTCATTAGTCAAACCAAATATATTTATGATCTTTTAAAGAAGTTTGACCTAATGGATTGCACATCTGCAACAACTCCCATGGCCACTGCAACTAAACTTGAATTAAACATTACTGAGAAGTCTGTGGATATTTCAAGCTATAGAGGCATGGTTGGCTCACTTTTATACTTAATAGCTAGTAGGCCAGATATAATGTTTGCTACTTATCTTTGTGCTAGATTTCAAGCTGATCCTAGAGAGTCTCATTTAATAGCTATAAAGAGAATTTTCAGATATCTCAAGGGAACACCAAAACTTGGCATTTGGTACCCTAGAGATTCTGGCTTTGATATAACTGGTTATTCAGATGCAGACTATGCAGGATGTAAAATTGATAGAAAAAGCACTAAAGGAACCTATCAATTTCTAGGAAACAAGCTAGTATCCTGGTTCAGTAAAAAGCAAAATTCAGTTTCTACTTCTACTTCTACAGCTGAAGCTGAATATATTGCTGCTGGCAGTTGCTGTGCACAGATTCTGTGGATGAAAAACCAATTGTTGGACTATGGTCTGCAAGTGGATAGAATTCCTATTTTCTGTGATAACACAAGTGCAATTGCCATCACTGAAAATCCAGTACAGCATTCAAGAACAAAGCACATAGACATCAAGTACCACTTCATTAGGGAACATGTGATGAATGGTACCGTGGAACTTCATTTTGTTCCACGTGAGAAGTAACTTGCAGATATCTTTACCAAGCCACTTGATGGATCCACCTTCACTAGGTTGGTAAGTGAGTTAGGTATGCTTAATTATTCTTAAATTGTTTGTGATAATTTTGCAAGTTGTAGTGCAGCCAGAAACTTAATTGATTTTTCTATTTTCGATGAAATTTTGGCTAAGTCAAAATTTACATCTCGACGGATGTTCATTATCCATCAATTTGATCATCCGTAGAAGTAGAATAACTTGGTAAAAATCAATTACTTTTCTGGATTATTTTTTTACCCAACGGATAATTGCTTTATTCTCATCCGTCGAATTGTCTACATCTTAGCCGTTAAAGTTCTGAACATTATCCATCGGATATACTTACAGTCTGTAAGTATATCATGACGGATAATTGACAGAATTTTGACAGTTTATTTTATTTTTAAAACGACTATTTTGGGCAATTTTCATTGGGTCTTTAATTTTTACCTTTAATTTTTAACTCATTTTATCTGAGAATACATAAAAGCCTTATTTCAAGTTCATTTTAACTTATATATTTCTCTATTACAATTAACTGCTCTCTTCATCCTCAAATCAAAACCCCTTTCTTTCTGTAATTTTCCTTACTTAACAATGGCACTAGTCGTCAAGATCATGTCTCAGTCAGGATTTATCTATGAGAAGAACAATTTTGTAGCTCTTGTGAACAATGAAATTCCAGCCTCTGAGGATTATCACAAAATGATGGATTTTATGAAGGGATGCAAGCTTAGTTATGCCATGCTGGAATCACCCGCAATCTACTGTGAAGTTGTGAAGGAGATGTGGATTATGGCTGTGTATCAAGCAACTGACAAAACCATCATTTTCACCATTAAAGGTAAGGAATTTTGCATTAACAGTGATACTATTCAAGCATGCTTTAAAATTCCTGATAACACTACTACTAAACCACACACAGATGCTGATTTAGTTAACTTGCTCAATTCAATTGGATATGCTCTTCCTACCACTAAATCAAGTGAAACTAGAAGACTAGGTCTTAGAAAAGAGTGGAGTTTTCTGTGTGATGTAGTTACCAAAGTGTTTTCTGGTAAAATAAGTAACTTTGATTCTATCAATACTCCTATGCTTAACATGCTCTACATGTTGCTTACTGATAATTATTATAATTTTAGTGATGCTATCTTGTTTGAGTTGGGTTTCAAGTTAGGAAAGATTAAAAAGAGGTCTAGGCATGTTTATTATGCTAGATTTCTTATGATTATTGCTAACCATATATGTGAGGATCTTGTGATTGAGAACCCAACCAACAAACAGGATTGTTGGGTTCAAGAAAGAAGAATGATTGCAGATTTAAACAGGGCTGATCATCACAAGGAAGTGCCCCTTGTTTATTTGCCCATCATGGAGGGTCCTCAGATAAGTGAGGTAAATACTCCTTTGTCTACTCCTTCTACCTCTCAAATTTCTTTGCCATTGACTGTGGCTATGGTATCTGTGTCAATGACCCAACAGATGCCTACCCAAGCCACAAAATCCAAAAATTCAAAATCCAAATCTAAGAAACCACACTCTGGTATCTCCCAAAAGATGCCAGTTTCAAAATCTACCAAAACCAAAGAGGGGAGTGTGAAGGGTAGTAAGGTTGGTGAGGGACAGGGTGAACATAAAAGAAACCCTATGTTGGGTTCCGAAGGCATAAAACGCAGCGGATAAACGTAAATAAAACAAAATTCGAAACCCAAAAACAGGATCCATGTATAATTATGGGCAGATTATGGAGATAACGAATCATACCTTTTAAGAGATTAACTTTTACGAACTCAACGGAGATCCTAGCTATCACGCTTTGTGTCTACCTCTCGGAGAAACACCTCTATGGTATCCACACGAGCACCTTCAAGAACGTCTCACGAACTTGACTACGGAATGGATGTACTAGCCTCCTTCTTGACGATCTGAATTGCCTCTGCCTCTCTTTGCTGCTAGGGTTTTCTTAAAAAACGTTCAAGCCTCTTTAACCTCTCATTATCTATTTATAATGACTGATTAAAAAGGCCCATAATAGCAAAGCCCAACCCTAGTAGGTATTGGATTAAATAATAAAAACGAATTTCTATTATTTAATTAATAACTAAGTCATACTTAATTATTATGGGCAAAAACATTCCTTTTAATTCGAATTTATATTATCTCAATTAAGTCTTACTTAATTATAATAAAATTCAAATAATCATCAATTAATTTAAATCCATAATTTAAATTAACTATTCCATTAAGTGCTCTATTTGTGCGACCCTATAGGCTATTATTTAATTGGCAATAATTTTATTCTCTAATAAAATTATAAACAATGAGCGGTATCTAGTAATACATCATTGTTACCCAATTAAACAATAATTAAATCGTGATTAGATAAAACCTTTCGTGATTAATGTTTTTCCGTGTAATATAATCCCTTTAACCATACATATTATAGATTAAACTCGAGGCATGTATTTAGTCATCCTCTTCAACATTTAATCTGGGTTTACTTGATGCATGAGTAGATTATTGAAACAAATCATTATTTGAGCATGGCCATGCTTTTATAATCTCACTCAATCAAGAGGCCAATAATATCTCTCCTAATTATAGGAGGGTTAAATCCTTTATCTATCATTCATATTTCTCATACGACTCATGATATACCCGATGTCCACTTTTATCATCACCCGATCAAAAGTAACTTTTAATGTAGTCAAAGTATATTAATCCTCGTATAGAAATATAATGATTTCAAGTCAAAGGATCATTACACCATTATCACTGTGAGTCTTTCTTATGACTTTATTAAACATGAAGAATCTCACTGTGGGTCTGTCCAGTACCATGTACTCTCACATGTACCTATGTATTGACTTCAGTATCCCCATACTTATAACCAATGAGATGTGGTTATCTTGTCAAACAACATACTAGTCTATCTATGTATTATTATTGTCCTATATAATAATACTCGACTAGGGACCTTTAAGAATATGATATATTATATAATCTCAAGTTCAAGTCATGTACTTAAACTATACAATTTGTATCATGATTCTAAGGACATTTATTATGCTAACAAAATATCGCAGTAATTAAGGTCATAATAAATACATTTATTGAATGATCAACTGACATAAAGATAAAAGAATAATGTATTGCCTCTAGGGCACCTACACTAACAATCTCCCACTTGCACTAGAGCCAATCACCCATATATCTAATACCCATGGAACTAGTGTGACCATCGTGCTTCTGCTGCGACAAGCCTTTGGTCAGTGGGTCTGCAATGCTATCATTTGTGTGCACTTTACATATGTGTATATCACCCCTTTCATTAATCTCTCGAATAAGGTGAAATCTCCTGAGTATATGTTTAGCCCGGGAGTGTGATCTAGGTTCTTTAGCCTGTGCAATGGCTCCATTATTATCGCAGTATAGATCAATGGGATCTGCGATCGATGGAACCACTCCCAAAACAGAAATGAACTTTCGAATCCAAACGGCCTCCTTAGCTGCTTCACAAGCTGCAATGTACTCAGCCTCCATTGTAGAATCAGCTACTGTTTCTTGCTTTGAACTCTTCCAGCTTACAGCACCTCCGTTTAGACAAAACACAAAACCAGACTGTGATACAGTATCATCTCTGTCTGTTTGGAAACTTGCATCGGTGTAACCTTTTACAACGAGTTTCTCTTCTCCTCCATACACCAAGAATGAATCTTTAGTTCTTTTCAGGTACTTAAGAATATTCTTAACTGCCGTCCAGTGACCTTCACCCGGATTAGACTGGTATCTGCTCGTCATGCTCAAAGCATACGAGACATCTGGGCGAGTACATACCATTGCATACATGATAGATCCAATTGCTGAAGCATATGGAACTTTATTCATGTGGTCCTTCTCATCCAATGATTTCGGACATTGGTCCTTAGAGATCGTTATCCCTTGAGACACAGGGACATATCCCCTTTTTGCATTTTGCATTCCAAAACGATGCAAAACCTTATCAATGTATGTGCTCTGACTTAGACCGATCATCCTTCTAGATCTTTCTCTATAGATCCTCATTCCTAGAATGTAGGATGCCTCTCCTAAGTCTTTAATGGAGAAATTGCTCCCTAACCACGTCTTAACAGCCTTTAGAGAAGGTATGTCATTCCCCATTAGTAGTATATCATCAACATATAGTACTATGAATGCCACATAGCTCCCATTAACCTTCTTGTAAACACACGGTTCATCTTCGTTTTGAACAAAGCCATACTCTATGACTATTTCATCAAAACGGATATTCCATCTCCTAGAGGATTGCTTCAATCCATAAATGGATCGACGCAATTTACATACCTTGCCAGCATTCCTTGGATCGACAAAACCCTCAGGTTGTGTCATGTACACATCCTCTTCAAGGCTTCCATTAAGGAAGGCTGTTTTGACATCCATTTGCCAGATTTCATAATCATGGAATGCTGCAATGGCAAGTAAAATCCTTATAGACTTGACCATAGCCACTGGTGAGAAAGTTTCATCATAGTCAATACCATGAATTTGTTTGAAACCTTTTGCAACCAGCCTAGCTTTATAGGTCTGAACATTTCCATCCATGCCCTTTTTCTTCTTAAAAACCCATTTGCACCCTATGGGTTTTACCCCTTCAGGTGGATCAACCAAAGTCCATACTTGGTTTTCGTACATGGAATCTATCTCGGATTTCATGGCTTCAAGCCATCTCTTAGAGTCTGGACTGTTCATAGCATCTTGGTATGTGAGAGGCTCATCTTCATCTATGAGCATTAAATCACCACACTGAGTCATGAGAAATCCATATCTCTCTGGCTCATGGCGAAATCTACCAGATCTACGAACAACCTGTGTTTGTTGAGCATTATCATTATTCTGCTCTTGTTCCACTTCAGGTTCAATGCTATTTTGCGGTTCTCGATCTTCATCGAGATCTATAGTTCTCCCACTGTTTCTTTTGGAAACAAAATCTCTTTCCATGAAGACAGCATCTCGAGCAATAAACACTTTCTGCTCAGAAGGACTATAAAAATAATACGCCTTTGTTTCATTAGGGTATCCTACAAAAATGCACTCTTCGGATTTAGGTCCAAGCTTGTCAGATTCTTGACGTTTCACAAATGCCTTACATCCCCAAACTTTCATAAAGTTCATGCCTGACCGTTTCTCTTTCCATATCTCATATGGAGTCTTTTGAACCTTCTTAGTAGGAACACGGTTAAGTGTGAAAGCCGCTGTTTCTAGAGCGTAACCCCAGAAACTAATTGGAAGATCTGCATGACTCATCATCGATCGCACCATGTCCAACAAGGTGCGATTTCTCCTCTCTGAAACTCCATTCCATTGAGGTGTTCCTGGCGGAGTGAGTTGCGATACAATACCACACTCTTTCAAATACTTTCTAAATTCGGTGCTTAAGTATTCACCCCCACGATCGGATCGTAAGATCTTAATACTTGCATCTCCGCCAATTTGCTTCTCTACTTCAACCTTGTATTCTTTAAATTTTTCAAAAGAATCGGATTTGTTCTTCATAAGATATACATATCCATATCTACTGAAATCATCAGTAAATGTTATGAAGTAGTAGTAGCCTCCTCTAGCCATTACACGCATTGGGCCACATACATCACTATGTATTAGCTCCAGACGTTTAGTGGCCCTTTGACCCTTACCAGTGAAAGGGGCTTTAGTCATCTTACCAAGCAAACAAGATTCGCATTCTTGGTATGATTCAAAATCAAACTTATCCAAGTATCCATCCTTATGTAATTTGGATATGCGTTTCTCATTTATGTGGCCTAGACGACAATGCCAGAGGTATGTTTGATTTGAGTCATTTATTTTAAGTCATTTTTTTTCTATATTACAGACAGGGTTATCTAAATCAAGAACATATAAACCATTAAATAAACGCGCAACACCATAGGTTAAATCATTCAAAGCAAAAGAGCAACTGTTGTTCTTTATTGTAAACGAAAAACCTTTCTTGTCCAAACAAGAAACAGAAATAATGTTTCTGCGAATCGCAGGCACGTAAAAACAGTTTTCTAGTTCTAAAACAAGCCCAGAGGGCATAGATAAATAATAAGTCCCTACAGCTAAAGCAGCAACTTTTGCTCCATTGCCTACTCTTAGGTCCACTTCTCCCTTAGCCAGAGTTCTACTTCTCTGCAGGCCCTGCACATTTATACAAATGTGAGAAGCACATCCAGTATCAAATACCCAGGATGTAGAAATAGACAAATTGACTTCTATAACATAAATACCTGATCCAGAAATCTGAACTGCTTTCTTTTTCTTCAGATCCTCCAAGTAAATTGGACAGTTTCTCTTCCAGTGACCATCTTTCTTACAGTAGTGACATTCACCCTTGGCCACACCACCTTTAGGCTTTAAAGCCTGTTTGGGACCTGACTTTGGCTTGGTTGTAGAATCAGATCCAATCTTCTTCTTACCCTTCCATTTTCCCTTCCCTTTGGCCTTACCTTTATTTCCCACCATCAGTATGGGAGCAGGTTCAGCTGTCTTCATGTTGGTCTCATATGTTCTCAACATATGCAACAATTCAGTAGGTGTTTTGTCAAATTCATTCATATTGTAGTTCACAACAAACTGAGTGAATTTGTTGTTCAAAGAATTCATGATTAGGTCAATACCAGTTTCCGGACCAATCGGGAAACCCAAAGTTTCAAGGTACTCAATGTAACCAATCATCTTCAGAACATGTGGGCCAACTGGTTCACTCGCCCCTTGTTTGCAATTAAAAAGTGACTTACTCGTGTTGAACCTTTCTTGACGAGTTTGGCTTGCAAACATGCTTTGCAAGTGCTCATTGATAGTATATGCATCCATATGCACATGTTGTCTTTGAAGCTCAGCACTCATAGTTGCCAACATAAGACATGCAACATCATTTGCATCATTCTCATCCTTTGTGCGTGCTGCTCGTTCATCAGCAGTAGCATCCTCAGGAAGGGGGCCTGGAGGAGGAATATCAATGACATGAAGCTTGCGCTCCTGCCTGAGGACAATCCTCAAATTCCTCTGCCAGTCTAGGAAGTTGTTTCCTCCTGTCAGCTTGTCCTTCTCAAGGACTGAACGTACGGATAGTGTGTTTGTGTTGTTTGCCATTACTCAGTATCTACAATAATAAAAGCGCAAAATAAACATTAGATTGTCTGAGTTAAAATTTTATGTTCATATGATTATGATATATTCGTAATATATCTCCCACTATTTTTTTTATCAAATTAATAGCCCTAACTATTAATTCGGAAAGTATATCCCATAAATCTTTCTAGTGAGCCAAGATCCATATTTCGTCATGTTCTAAGTCAACCACTGGTATCCTTAAAACATGATTATTTAGGTAGACAACAGTTGTCAATTATATCATATATAATTCTTGGATAATTTGGTGAACAACAATTGATCTTATCTATCTAATAGATTTTTAACCAAACTCTATGCTTCTAAGTTCATAATAGTTGAATATAACCGTTTATATTCACCTTATTATGATGACTCAGTTAAGTTAGACCCAATGATACAACGTCCGAATATAACCGTTTATATTCGTCGCATTTCACCATGATAGATAGGAGTCCCCTGCCACTGACAGCCCTTCCCCTTATCGATCTAGGATTTAATGAGTGTTCATTCATTGGAAAGCATCTGATTAAAACTTAATATTTTTACTTAGGGATTTTAATTTAGAACGATCATGATCCCATCATAAAGAGATTCCCAATTTTTCCTTGAATAAAATACTTCAAATCAATACTCGTCAATGGTTTGATTTCCAGGTAGTGGAGGAGTCACATCGGTCTCGCTTAAAACCCACAGCCTTACAAGTTCTATGAACCCGTTGTTGACAAAATCGCCCCATGTCAGAAATAAAGAAAATTCGTATTTTATTCCGTGTTTCATAAACACGAGAATCTCATGATCGTTTGTTAATTTTAAATCTTGAGTCGTTACAGATTTTATCTTGTTTAAAGGCATGGCATGGGTGATGTATCTAATACATACATACATCATTAATCTAATTAAAACATGCATTTTTCTACTCTACACATACTATTTATACATCATATGAAAAGTACGTAAAGTAAACGTGCAATAGTTATGGCCCAATCCTATGTGATCTTTTCAGGCTAATGAAAAGATCAAGGTCAATCTATGGTGTAAAAATAACTATTACATATGTCTTCTCTATTGCTTCCATTGTCTCCTTGGCCTCCATAGGATGCCTCCTCTTTCCCTTGTCCTTCTAGGATGTTACATTAAGAATTATACTAATGAACTTACAAAAGAACTCGAGTTACATTCGAGATAAAACAACTACAAATAGAAAACGACATGCAAGTCGTATTTATTACAAACCAAAAGAATAAACCATTACAACTAAGGTCTTAAGGCCATAACTATGCACCATGCTCAGTAACCATTAAAGAACATAATAGATCATATAAAGATGACATACTATTTATCACTTATCATGATCCAATCAAGAATAATAAATAAGTAAAGCATATGTCATAAGCACAAATTAAAAACGAAACCCTAACCACGCGGTTCGACCTCCGCGGTGAGGTCGCTGGGGGGGTTCGGGGGGGCAGCGAGCCCCCCGATGGCGGAAATTTTTGCAAAATCAAGTATCAGAATACTAGAAAAACATGTATCAGAATACTATTCCAGAAGCATGTATCAGTATACACACGATCCATATCCCAGTTACCAAAAACGTGTATCAGTATACATATTTTAAGAGATCGCATACATATGAGTTATGGCAGATCTTAAACATACTAGTATCATCATATAGATCATTAACAGATTCATCATATCATTCATATAACATAACTGTTATCATGGCAGACTCATATAACATAACTGTTATCATGGCAGACTCATCACACATGCATACTTGTAAAAATACAGTAAACACGTAACCAAATCAGCCCCTTATACACGTAGCTCTGATGCCATTGTTGGGTTCCGAAGGCATAAAACGCAGCGGATAAACGTAAATAAAACAAAATTCGAAACCCAAAAACAGGATCCATGTATAATTATGGGCAGATTATGGAGATAACGAATCATACCTTTTAAGAGATTAACTTTTACGAACTCAACGGAGATCCTAGCTATCACGCTTTGTGTCTACCTCTCGGAGAAACACCTCTATGGTATCCACACGAGCACCTTCAAGAACGTCTCACGAACTTGACTACGGAATGGATGTACTAGCCTCCTTCTTGACGATCTGAATTGCCTCTGCCTCTCTTTGCTGCTAGGGTTTTCTTAAAAAACGTTCAAGCCTCTTTAACCTCTCATTATCTATTTATAATGACTGATTAAAAAGGCCCATAATAGCAAAGCCCAACCCTAGTAGGTATTGGATTAAATAATAAAAACGAATTTCTATTATTTAATTAATAACTAAGTCATACTTAATTATTATGGGCAAAAACATTCCTTTTAATTCGAATTTATATTATCTCAATTAAGTCTTACTTAATTATAATAAAATTCAAATAATCATCAATTAATTTAAATCCATAATTTAAATTAACTATTCCATTAAGTGCTCTATTTGTGCGACCCTATAGGCTATTATTTAATTGGCAATAATTTTATTCTCTAATAAAATTATAAACAATGAGCGGTATCTAGTAATACATCATTGTTACCCAATTAAACAATAATTAAATCGTGATTAGATAAAACCTTTCGTGATTAATGTTTTTCCGTGTAATATAATCCCTTTAACCATACATATTATAGATTAAACTCGAGGCATGTATTTAGTCATCCTCTTCAACATTTAATCTGGGTTTACTTGATGCATGAGTAGATTATTGAAACAAATCATTATTTGAGCATGGCCATGCTTTTATAATCTCACTCAATCAAGAGGCCAATAATATCTCTCCTAATTATAGGAGGGTTAAATCCTTTATCTATCATTCATATTTCTCATACGACTCATGATATACCCGATGTCCACTTTTATCATCACCCGATCAAAAGTAACTTTTAATGTAGTCAAAGTATATTAATCCTCGTATAGAAATATAATGATTTCAAGTCAAAGGATCATTACACCATTATCACTGTGAGTCTTTCTTATGACTTTATTAAACATGAAGAATCTCACTGTGGGTCTGTCCAGTACCATGTACTCTCACATGTACCTATGTATTGACTTCAGTATCCCCATACTTATAACCAATGAGATGTGGTTATCTTGTCAAACAACATACTAGTCTATCTATGTATTATTATTGTCCTATATAATAATACTCGACTAGGGACCTTTAAGAATATGATATATTATATAATCTCAAGTTCAAGTCATGTACTTAAACTATACAATTTGTATCATGATTCTAAGGACATTTATTATGCTAACAAAATATCGCAGTAATTAAGGTCATAATAAATACATTTATTGAATGATCAACTGACATAAAGATAAAAGAATAATGTATTGCCTCTAGGGCACCTACACTAACACCCTAAGGATAAGGATGGTGAGGTGAGTGTACCCAAACCTAGCCACACCACAGTTTCTTAACAAACTATGGTGCTTAATAAGGAAATTAGCACATCTTTAGTTTCATCCTCCCAAAAGGATGTTACTATTGAAACAAGCTCCCAACCAGGAGCACAGGAAAAAAGGGTTAGGGACACAGATTCACCCCAAACTTATATACAAAAGAAGAAATCTAGAAAACTTGGGGATGCACAGGGATCACACACAGTGTAAACTGCAACTAAAGACTCAATCACTGCACCTTCTCAAATTCAGTTTGATGTGGTTCCAATAAATGTGGAGTCACAACCAAAATCTTTAACAAGAGAAGCACCAAATACAAAAAACTCTCCTACCAATTCTCTGGATGTGGATATGATTCACACATCAATCCCTGATTCTCCTTCTTTAACTCTGTTGGAGAAGCCAAAAAATCAGTGCAAGTGAGCATCATCTTTTAGATGATCTGTTGGCTCACTTGCCAATTCTTTCAGGGACTGTTGAGACTTCTATGCCTAAATTATCATCAATTTGCACAGAGTCCATAATAGTTTTAACTCCAAACTCTATCATTTCCTCTATTCCGGTGGATATTGTTCATCCGTTGGCTAGTGATTGTATCCCGACGGATGTGCCTAACAGCAGTCATCCGTCGGCTATCCTAATTACCACCCCAATAGATGTTTCTCATCTGTCGGTACTCACTAGACAAACTGAATTTTCTACAACTGTTACAAGTATAGATGAGCTAGTAGTTGTACAATCACTCCTAGGATTGAGGGAAGGGAGTGAACAGAGTGAGAGGCTGAGTTGCTCTCAGGCAAGAGGAGAGGAAAAGAGAAAAATTATGAAGGCTATTTCTTCCAGCCTGGAAAAAGTGAGTGAGGGGAGTTCCACCTAAGTAGGTTAAGGTGAGGGTGTGAGGGTGGTAAGCCAAGGGGAGCCCTTGATGCAAGAACAAAGTGAAATTGAGAGAAAAGCAGGTACAGCTGAATGGGAAGAGCCCATTGTAAGTGAGGTAATGAATGTCAATGAGGATGAAAAGAAACAACTAATTCAGTAAGAATATCAAGCTGTCTTAGATTCTTTTTTTTATGATGCTGAGGCATTTACTCACCCTGCTTCAGCTTATCAAGTTCTAGCTGAATAGGACAATGTGGCTGCTGAAAGAATGCTAAATTTGGTGCATACAACTGCCTCCATGCAAAGAGCAAAAGATGCCATCTCAGCCATGCCGCCCACTGCTGGTGATGATGTTGATTATGGAACTGATGGTTCTGAGGACTTCTTTAGAGATGAAGATGATGATGAAGAATAGCTGATGGACATAGGGGAGAAGCAAGCCCTAGCTCAAGGTCTAGCATGCTATCTTGGGTATTTTCCAAGACATGTGATGAGCATCATTTCAAGTCCACTCTTTCTCACATTATTCAACATACTCAGACAACTATCCAAACTTCCATAAATGCCAACACAAAGAAACTTCTACAAGCACACCTCAATTCTCTCCAACTACATCAAATACATTCTCTCAAACAGTCTATGGATGTCACTGAGCTGAAGACAGAAATTGATCAAGTCAAGAAGGATGTTACTGACAGGCTAGAAGCTAAATTTCCCAACACAACCTTGCTTGACATTAATAGACAACTCAGGAAAAATTCTGATCTAGCCAGCAAAGTGGACTCTTTGGACACAAGACTCAAGACATTGGAAGTTTCCAACACTACAATTCACTTACATCAACAAACTCAGTTGCTTCAAAAGTTAGTGGCTGAACAAACTTCTACCTCCACTCAACTTGATGCTAACAAAAAAGGGGAGAAAGATTCACTTGTCCCAGTTAGTCAAGGAGAGCCAATCTGTAAGGGGGAGAATGTGCTAAACATACAAGTTAGTCAAGTAATTGTTCCAGAAATTACTTTTCCTAAGCCACCAGTCTTGGACAACATTGATCTGATCCAGATAGCAGCTGCTAAGTTGGATTCAAAGACAAATTTCAAGAAGCTTGATGTTGCAGCAGTTGAGAAGGAATTGGATGACAAATGGAGGAAGATTGATGAAGAAATCACAAAGAAATTTGGCCCAATTGAGAAACCTAACAAGACATTTCATCACTTCTCTCAAGCCAAGCAAATTTCTGTGAATGACACGAGTCTAGGTAATCTGGAAAAGGGCCAACCATCATGTATAAAGTCTCTAAAAGCCAACTTGGTTTTGAAGCCCAAAAGAAATTATCCAAAGTCATCTGACAAGAATCCTTTGGATCTCATGTTTGAGACTCCAAGGCCAGATGACAAGAAGCTGTTGGCAAGGTTCATTGCATTCTTCAAAGATCCAACTGACTCAGTACGAAAAAAAAAGAATTGCTAAGATCTATAGGAATGGGAAAGAAATTTGTGTGGTGGATGGACACCCTCAGTTTGCAGAAGCTAAGAAGGAAGAAAAAGAGAGAATCAAGCAAGAAAAGAAACAAGCTGCTTTAGATTCTAAAAAGCTCAAACAGAAGAAAATGCAAGCTGCTATTGTAACCAAACTTCAAGCTGTGAAAACTGCAACTGAGATTTTTGAGAAATAACCTGTGGTAGCTGAAGATCAAGATCAGAAAATGCACAAGGAACCTCAACAGAAAAGGAAGTTCAGATACAAACTCTTTCCCAAAAGAAGATTGGACTTCAATGATGATGAGATGGAAGATTACATTCCCAACCAGTGTACATCTACAATTCAAACATCCAAGCCCTCAATGGTGCTGGATGAATTTAAGGTGGATCCTACGAAGAACTTTCATGGTGAGCCAATAGTTCCCAAGGATGAGTCTGTAGACTGGGATAGTTTGCCTATTCCTGAGCTTAATTTACCAATCTTCAATAATTAAAGAAGACAAAGACAAGAGCAATCAAGAAGGTCAAGCCTGTGAAACTCAAAACCAAAACCTTAACCAAAACTCAACCAACGGTCAGCAAGATAGATCTTCTATATATCTGTGACATCAAGGAGTTCTCAGATATAAATCTCTACATGGATGAACTAGAAAAAATGAGAGCAATTGATGCTCACAGGAATCTCCCTGAAAGACTGGTGTTCAAATACAAGGGTGGAAAAGAGATCATTTGGCCCCTTCATAGGATTCTTCAAGAAAGTTGTAATGTTTTGATAAAGATCTTCTCATCTTTCAAGAAAATTTTGGATTCAATATGACTGCCAAGAAATTGGTTCTAAAGAAGATAGAAGAAATCATGAGCAGAAAAGCCTCAAATGCACTTCCAAGAACTCTATCAATTCCCTTCACAAGAAATACAGTGCACTTGAGGCCTTACTGGCTGATGGAATTCATGGATGACAAAGGTGTCAGAAGATTTTTCAGATTGGATGACCAATTGAGCATCTCTAGCAATGAGACTCTATTGGAAATGTAAGAAAAGTAGGATCTATCAAATGCTGAAGAATTTGAATTTCACAGACAACTCCAAAATCAAATAGATGAAAACAACTGGAAGCTTGGGAAGAAATCAAGACAATCAAGGAAATAGAAATCATCTGTTCAAACTAGAGGAGCACCTTGAAAATGATTGTGAGAACTTTTTGTACACTTTACTTTGTTCAATTTCCAAATAAATTGTAGCACTTACTAGTTTTATCTACCATAATTCAATCTGTATATTTAGGGTGTTTTGTTATCATCAAGTTTCTCTTAATTTATGGCTACAATTCTAGTAGACCTAAATTGGGGGAGATTGTTAAGAATATGTTGTGAACTTGATGATAAGTTGAACAAAACACCTTAGTAGATTTAACTTAGTGTTTTTGTAGCTCTCGACGGATGTTCCACAATAGTCCCGACGGATGAACTTTATAGTCTCGACGGATGACAACTGAACATCCATCGAGAGTGTAGCTTATGTAATAATAAGTCTTGTAGCACATTTCTGCAAACAACAATGTACTAGTAGATGCTGTAGGATTCTTTAAGTCATGTTGACTACTAGATTGATATGCAGAATAGGTTGGCTAATTGTAAATATAAGATGTCTTGTAATTCTGTATAAGTGAAATAGAGTCAAGTGACAGAAAGACTCCCGATGGATGATCTACAAAGGCCCCCGACAGATAATCAACAAGACTCCCGACGGATGATCAACATAGTCCCGACGGATGATCATAATTCAAAAGAGCAGTTGACAGTGACAACACAGTCACATGCGTCGTGTGTTTGCAAATGGAATGTGGCATCCTAATTGCAGGATATAGAGAACAAAGAAGCATTACCATTTCCATGCATTATGAAGATATTCAAAGATGTTGGATAGAGTAATGTAGCAGCATGAAGTTAGACTAGATTTAATTTGTCTTATTGTCTTGTCTTACTGTCATGTAACTTCGTAATATATAAATCAAGTGTAGCAAGTTGAAAATTATAAAAGTTAGAAAGAAAAACTAGAGAAATAGAAAAAGCAAAATCTGTAAAGAATTTCTCAGTTGTTCTTGTTGTTCAACTTGTAAGCAGTTGTGTGCTATTCAAGCATCACAGAGTTCTCATATATATATATATATATGGTGGATAATTTCAAATCCACCAGAAAGTTTTAAAGCCTTGTGTTTTATTGCTTTGTGTTTTGATTTTTATTTTACTTTCATTCCACACTTCTTGCAAAATCAAACACAGTTATATATTAAGTTAGAACATTCTTAAAATCAGAAAAAGGAGCCAGAATTACATTCAACCCCTCCTTCTGTAATTTTTGTTGCATTGTTTGGGAGTAACACACACACACAGAACACAAACACGCACACAAACACAGAACACCAACACACACCTCCCTCCCAAGAACCTCCTCGTTTTTCCGGCGAAAACCGTCGCCACCATTACCGCTGCTGCGGTGGTTCTACTCGATTTTGATCACCGAAACAATATTGAACTCTCTAATACATCTCCTTACTTCATACACAATCAAAACCCCATACTAATTTCATCCAATCCTCCAACAATTTAAAATTCCCAATTTCTAATCAAAACCCTAATTAATTCAATTTAGGGCAAGGCCCATATTCTAATAAATTGGACCCTGACGACCCAATAACGAGTACACACATCCTTCGATAACGATAGAATTACGTTAATAAAAAAAATCAAATTATCATTTTTCTAAATAAAACCATTTAATGCGATTAGTCAAAAATTAGCAATTCATAAATTCTTCATGAACAAAACATGATCTCAAATCAATTAATTGTAAGGGAAATAATTGAATTACCTTAAATATAATAATTTTTTTCTCCCACACTTGATTAAACCCAAAATTGATCCTCTTGGTTACCCTCCCAAATTCCTTGATAATCTTTACCAAAATCACCTTGATCCTTCTTAATCCCAACTTTCTCTCCTTGATCAACGATTTCTCTAATTTGCTCTCTAATGAAAATATAATTTGGATGGGTATTAATTTGGGAATGGGTTTTGGGGGTTAAATAAGGTATTAATTGAGCTTGGTTAATTTAACTCAACTCTCAAACTAAAATAATCTCTAGCAATTTCTAGAATAATCTTAGCTTAGTAATTATTCCAAATAACAAAATTCATTTATTGCTTCTTCAATAGAATAGATAAAAATAAAAGTACACTACCCAAACATTTCCATAAGTGTTAATTAAACAATAAGAACTCACATAATATTTTAAATAATATTTTTACATGAAATAATAATAATAATAATAATAAGTCGACTTTTTCTTATCATAATAATTAAATATAAAATAATTAAAGAATAATTACTAAAGCACATATATTAGAAAATTCAAATAATTTTCACAAAATTTATTAATGGCAATATTGGGATTTCCAAAGCTAACACTTATTTAACAAAATTGACAAATTTAAAATTATGATAAAATAATTAAGTAACATGATTATAAGATATTCTGAAATCTACTATACACTCGGTTATGAATATAGAATAATAATGAAACTCTCTCTTTCTAATAAAATAATTAAATAATTTTCCAAAAATTAACAATCCCATGTTGGATTTTTAACGCAGCGGGGTCATGGCAAAACACTTTTACACATACAAAATCAAAATAAAAGCATATAAATCGTGAATAAAAATTCGAGGGATCGAATCTAACCTTTAAAAATAATTCGGAGACAACGATCAGAGATCATTAGCAGTTGCTCCTCAAGTGTGAAGCACTCCACCGGTATCCACCAAGAAAACGATGTTAAGGAGGAGGAAGGAGGTGGAGAGAATTGGGTTTTCCAAACTTTTTAGGTTTTCGGGTTTGATGTGGGTTAGAATAAAATAGGGTCTATAATAGTGTAATTATAGGCAAAATTTTCAGCTGAAATTTTCCCATAAATAATATTATTATTATCCCATTTATTATTCTCATTAATAATTAAAACACCTTTTAATTATTAATCCTTTTTCTAAACACTTTAGAAATAATTCTCTCTCTTGATTTAATTTCCAAAAATTAAATCCTTAATTAATAATATTAAGAACTTTTCTTAATTAATTTATAATCAATTAAATCTCATTTAATCAATTATTAAATTTGCCAATTAATTATTTATTTCATAAATAAATAATTATTAGCCATTATTAATTAATTCCTCCACCATTAAATCATTCTCTTTTTATGGTGTGACCCTGTAGGTTGAATATTAAGCCGATAGTAGAAATAAATAATAATAAAACTATTTTATCATTATTTATATAAATTCTCTAATTTATTAAATATGATTAATTAATTAATAACATTTATTCTACATCGTGAGGGATACTTCTCAGCATATCGCGACTATCCGGATAATATGAATTCACTGCTTAGAATATCAAGAACCTATTCAATGAATAGTTACCATACAATAAACTTCTTCTACCCTACAATGTCCCGATTAAATCAAGGCATGGATCTCGTGTCAAGCCTATCTAATTCAATCACTTTGCTTACCATTTACTATGCGTAGTTCTATGCAAATTAGAAACTCCTTTCTAATTTCATTTACTCTGGCCAGAGATTCCTGAACTAGCATAAGTGGATCAGCCTTGAACATTCGCTTCCTTCACTGGAAGGGGTAGATCCTTTATTGATCATACACTATCTTCGTGTACAAATTTCTATACCCAGAAGAGCCCTAATAATTGTCCCTGGAGACTAAGAACTAAACCAAAACATAGTTCAGTGTACACAAGATGACTATGATGACCTCAAGTCTAAGGATACTTGTACAACTATCACTATGTGAACAACTGCTGACACGTGAGTGAACTCCATCAGTTGTTCAGCTGTGCGAGTCATGTTCAGTGAACTTATTCCATAATAAGCACCTACATACTAGCTATAGTGTCACCACACAAATGTCTATGAGAACAGACATCCTTCATAATGAAGCAAGCATAGTATGTACCGATCTTTGCGGATTATTAATTACCAGTTAGTAATCCTATGACCAGGAACTATTTAAGTTTAGAGTTATCATCTTTTTAGGTCTCACTATTATGATCTCATCATAATCCATAAAAAGCTTTACTCTAAACTATGGTATATCTTATTTAAACACTTAAATAGATAAAGCCCATAATAAAAACAAAACAAGTCTTTTATTAATATCAATGAAATCAAAACAGATTACATAAAAGTTATTCCTAAATCCTAATACATGATTGGACTTAGGACATATTCCTTTCAATCTCCCACTTGTACTAAAGCCAATCACTTTGGTATCTAATACTCATCTTATCTTTATGACGATCAAAGTGACTTTCATAAAGTAGCTTTGTGAGTGGGTCTGCTATGTTGTTATGTGTGTCAACTCTATTTCAATACAATACAAGAAATGTTACCGCGCTCCCACTAACCCTTTTGTAGACGCATGGTTCATCTGCGTTTTTGATAAAATCAAACTCTTTGATTGTCTCATCAAAACGGATATTCCATCTACGAGAAGCTTGCTTTAAACCACATATGGTTCGCAGCAGCTTACACACTAGGTTTTCATTTCTCTTAGAAAGAAAACCATCTGGCTATTTGCCAAATCTCATAGTCGTAGTAAGCAGCAATCGTAAGCAAAATCCGAACTGATTATAACAGGGCTACAGGTAAAAGGTTTCATCAAAGTCAATCCATTGCCTTTGTTTGAATCCTTTTGCCACAAGCCTGGCCTTAAAGGTCTCCACCTGGCCATCTGCTATAATCTATCTTTTGTATACCGTATACATAGATTCCATTCTGGATTTCGTGGTACTATGCCATTTCTCTGAGTCGACACTACTCATAGCCTCATTATAGGTCACATGGTCGTCATCATCAATGATAGAAAACTCATTGTCATTCTCAATGACAAGGCCATATTACCTCTCAGGTTGGCGAGACTCTCTCCCTGATCTATGAATGGGCTGTTCCACAAAAGGTTGTTCAGTCAGAACAGGTGTTTCCACTTAATTCGTAGTAGTTTGTGCTTCTTGAACTTCATCAAATTCAATTTTGCTCCCACTGTTTCCTTCAAGGATAAACTCCTTTTCCAAGAAGGTAGCATGTCTGGAGACAAACACCCGATGATCGGTGCAAAAGTAATACCCTAAAGTCTCTTTAGGATATCCCACAAAACTACATTTTACGGATCGATATTCCAGCTTATCTGGGTCAACTTACTTGACATAAGCTGGACATCCCCAAATCTTAACGTGTTTAAGACTCGGTTTCCTTTCTTTCCATATCTCATACGAAGTTTGAGGAACAGATTTTGGAAGGCACCTTATTCAGTAAATATGCTGAGGTTTCCAATGCATAACCCCATAGGAATACTGGAAGATTTGCATAGCTCATCATGGACCGAACTATGTCTAACAAAGTTCGATTTCTCCTTTCAGATACTAATCTGGAGGAGTCCATTGGGAGACTATACCATTTAATTTGAGATAATCCAGAAACTCTCCGTTCAAGTATTCACCACCTCGATCTAATCGAAGAGTTATAATACTATGTTTGGTTGTTTCTCCACTTCATACTTATATTCTTTGAACTTTTCAAAGGCCTCAGACTTGTGTTTCATCAAACACATATCCGAATCCAGATCTATCATCTATGAAAGTAATGAAGTATGAAAATCCACCCATGGCTTGCGTAGACATTGGTCCACATACATCTGTGTGTTCCATTCCTAGCAAATTTGCAGTTCTCTCTCCATGTCTACTAAATGGAGACTGCAGTGCCACTATAAAGTGAGATTTTCATCATCCCTTTTCTTTTATTAGTTTGTTCAATCTGAAGTAAATTATGTCACATATAAACAGACCATTATTTAAAGTACCAAGTCCATAAAGAATATTATCTCTAAGAATAGAACATTCATTATTCTCAATAATAAATGAAAATCCAGCCAAGTCTAACATGGGAATAATATTCCTCACAATCGAGGGAACAAAATAACAATTATTTCAAACAATAGTCTTGCCCGTAGGCCTATGTAAATGAAATGATTCTACATCTTCAGCAGCAACTCTTTCTCCATTTCCATCAGTAGAATCACCTCCTCTTCCTCAAGAGTCCTACTTCTCCTTGGTCCCTGCAATAAATTGCAGATATGAGAACCACATGCGGTATATAATACCCAAGTAGAAATTTGATTTAATGACATAATCAATTCTATCATGAACATACCTGAATCAGAAGCGGTAGTCTCACTACCCTTCTTCTTCAATTCTGCAAGGTAAACCTTGCAGTTACTCTTCCAGTGCCCCACCTTGTTACAGTTAAAGCAAACAACTTTGCTCTTGGGGTCTTCAGCTTTTGGTGGAACCGGCTTTTCTTCACCTACTTTCTTCTTCTTGGAAGAGTTCCTCTTCCTTTTCTTAGTATTGGAACCTTCACAAATTAGAAGAACAGAACTCTTCTTAGGGGGAAAATTCGATTCCGCAGTCTTCAACATGTTGTGGAGTTCAGGCAGGCTGACATCCAACTTATTCATGTGAAAGTTCACAACAAACTGCGAGAACGAACTCGGAAGCGATTGCAAGACCAAGTCTTGGCTCAGCTCCCCATCCATGGCAAAACCAAGTTATCCAAGACGTTCAATCAAATTGATCATCTTAAGTACATGGTCATTCACAGATGATCCCTCAGACATCCTACACCCGAATAGCTCCTTCGATATCTCATATCGAGCTGTCCTCCCTGCCATATCATACAACTCTTGTAGATGCATGAGGATAGTGTGAGCATCCATATGCTCATGTTGCTTCTGTAGCTCAATGTTCATGGAAGCTAGCATGATGCATTGAGCAATATTTGCATCATCTATCCATTTACGATACACAACATGTTCATCATTATGTGCATCACTAGCAGGTTCAGTAGGCTTAGGTGAGTCAATCACGTATTCCAGCCTCTCAATCCTGAGAACAATTCTCAAATTTCGAAGCCAGTCAGCATAATTAGGACCAGTCAATTTGTGAGCATCCAGTATGCTCCTGAGTGATAGTGCAGAAGACATAATGTATATTGTAAATCTATAAATGATAAACACATAACAACACTTAGCAAATATTCAATTTCATTTTAAAACACTATATGAATCGGGTCTTTATTCATAAGTGGCTCCCACTAGTTTACCTAATTTATTCAACCCCCTACGTGAAAAATTAAGCATTCATAATGCTAGTGGGAATAAGGATCCTACATTCCATTACACAACCCCGGCTGTGGCACGAAACGCCATGTAATGTTCAATAGGCAGACAACTCCAGTCAATTACATCTAATGTTATTCCCTAATCAAACTTTAGCCTCTTGAATAATTGAGTCACGACTGTGGCACGACAAACTTAATATTCTAAGTCAAGTCTAACCCAACATTCCATACAATTGAATCAGTCCCCAAAGGCCCACGGCTGTGGCACGTAACTGTTGGATTTTTAAATGCAGCGGGGCGTGGTAAAACACTTTTACACATACAAAATCCAAATAAAAGCATATAAATCGTGAATAAAAATTCGAGGGATCGAATCTAACCTTTTAAAATTAATTCGGAGACAACGATCAGAGATCCTTAGCAGTTGCTCCTCAAGTGTGAAGCACTCCACCGGTATCCACCAAGAAAATGACTTTTAGGAGGAGGAGGAGGTGGAGAGAATTTGGTTTTCTGAAACTTTTGGGTTTCTGGGGTTAGAATAAAATAGGGTCTATAATAGTGTATTTATAGGCAAAATTTTCAGCTGAAATTTTCCCATAAATAATATTATTATTATCCCATTTATTATTCTCATTAATAATTAAAACACCTTTTAATTATTAATCCTTTTTCTAAACACTTTAGAATTAATTCTCTCTCTTGGTTTAATTTCCAAAAATTAAATCCTTAATTAATAATATTAAGAACTTTTCTTAACTAATTTATAATCAATTAAATCTCATTTAATCAATTATTAAATTTGCCAATTAATTATTTATTTCACAAATAAATAATTATTAGCCATTATTAATTAATTCCTCCACCATAAAATCATTCTCTTTTTATGGTGTGACCCTGTAGGTTCAATATTAAGCCGGTAGTAGAAATAAATAATAATAAAACTATTTTATCATTATTTATATAAATTCTCTAATTTATTAAATATGATTAATTAATTAATCACATTTATTCTACATCGTGAGTGATGCTTCTCAACATATCGCGACTATCCGGATAATATGAATTCACTGCTTAGAATACCAAGAACCTGTCAGTGAATAGTTACCGTACAATAAACTCCTTCTACCCTATAATGTCCCGATTAAATACAAGACATGGATCTCGTGTCAAGCCTATCTAATTCAATCACTTTCTTACCATCTATTATGCGTAGTTCTATGCAAATTAGAAACTCCTTTCTAATTTCATTTACTCTGGCCAGAGATTCCTGAACTAGCATAAGTGGATCAGCCTTGAATATTCGCTTCCTTCACTGGAAGGGGTAGATCCTTTATTGATCATACACTATCTTCGTGTACAAATTCCTATACCCAGAAGAGCCCTAATAATTGTCCCTGGAGACTAAGAACTAAACCAAAGCATAGTTCAGTGTACACAAGATGACTATGATGACCTCAAGTCTAAGGATACTTGTACAACTATCACTAAGCGAACAACTGCTGACACGTGAGTGAACTCCATCAGTTGTTCAGCTGGGCGAGTCATGTTCAGTGAACTTATTCCATAATAAGCACCTACATACTAGCTATAGTGTCACCACACAAATGTCTATGAGAACAGACATCCTTCATAATGAAGCAAGCATAGTATGTACCGATCTTTGCGGATTATTAATTACCAGTTAGTAATCCTATGACCAGGAACTATTTAAGTTTAGAGTTATCATCTTTTTAGGTCTCACTATTATGATCTCATCATAATCCATAAAAAGCTTTACTCTAAACTATGGTATATCTTATTTAAACACTTAAATAGATAAAGCCCGTAATAAAAACAAAACAAGTCTTTATTAATATCAATGAAATCAAAACAGATTACATAAAAGTTATTCCTAAATCCTAATACAAGATTGGACTTAGGACATATTCCTTTCAATCTCCCACTTGTACTAAAGCCAATCACTCTGGTATCTAATACCCATCTCATCTTTATGACGATCAAAGTGACTTTCAAAAAGTAGCTTTGTGAGTGGGTCTGCTATGTTGTTGTGTGTGTCAACTCTAATTCAATACAATATAAGAAATGTTACCGCGCTTCCACTAACCCTTTTGTAGACGCATGGTTCATCTACGTTTTCGATAAAATTAAACTTTTTGATTATCTCATCAAAACGAATGTTCCATCTTTCGAGAAGCTTGCTTTAAACCACATTAATCGCAAGCAAAATCCGAACTGATTTTAACAGGGCTTCATGTAAAAAGTTTCATCAAAGTCAATCCATTGCCTTTGTTTGAATCCTTTTCCCAAAAGCCTGGCCTTTTAGGTCTCCACCTGGCCATCTGCTATAATCAATCTTTTGTATACCGTATACGTAGATTCCATTCTGGATTTTATGGCACTATGCCATTTCTCTGAGTCAACACTACTCATAGCCTCATTATAGGTCACAGGGTCGTCATCATCAAATGATTGACAACTCATTGTCATTCTCAATGACAAGGCTATATTACCTCTCAGGTTGGCGAGACACTCTCCCTGATCTATGAATGGGCTGTTCCACAAAAGGTTGTTCAGTCAGAATAGGTGTTTCCACTTGATCCGTAGTAGTTTGTGCTTCTTGAACTTCATCAAGTTCAATTTTGCTCCCATTGTTTCCTTCAAGGATAAACTCCTTTTCCAAGAAGGTAGCATGTCTGGAGACAAACACCCGATGATCGGTGCAAAAGTAATACCCTAAAGTCTCTTTAGGATATCCCACAAAACTACATTTTACGGATCGATATTCCAGCTTATCTGGGTCAACTTTCTTCACATAAGCTGGACATCCCCAAATCTTAACGTGTTTAAGACTCGGTTTCCTTTCTTTCCATATCTCATACGGAGTTTGAGGAACAGATTTGGAAAGCACCTTATTCAGTAAATATGATGAGGTTTCCAATGCATAACCCCATAGGAATACTGGAAGATTTGCATAGCTCATCATCGACCGAACTATGTCTAACAAAGTTCGATTTCTCCTTTCAGATACTATTCTGGAGGAGTCCACTGGGAGACTATACCATTTACTTTGAGATAATCTAGAAACTCTCTGTTCAAGTATTCACCATCTCGATCTAATCGAAGAGTTATAATACTATGTTTGGCTGTTTCTCCACTTCATACTTATATTCTTTGAACTTTTCAAAGGCCTCAGACTTGTGTTTCATCAAACACATATCCGAATCCAGATCTAACATCTATGAAAGTAATGAAGTATGAAAATCCACCCATGGCTTGCGTAGACATTGGTCCACATACATCTGTGTGTACCATTCCTAGCAAATTTGCAGCCCTCTCTCCATGTCAACTAAATGGAGACTGCAGTGCCACTATAAAGTGAGATTTTCATCATCCCTTTTCTTTTATTAGTTTGTTCAATCTAAAGTAAAGTATGTCACATATATTCAGACCATTATTTAAAGTACCACGTCCATAAAGAATATTATCTCTAAGAATAGAACATTCATTATTCTCAATAATAAATGAAAATCCAGCCAAGTCTAACTTGGGAATAATATTCCTCACAATCGAGGGAGCAAAATAACAATTATTTCAAACAATAGTCTTGCCCGTAGGCCTATATAAATGAAATGATTCTACATCTTCAGCAACAACTCTTGCTCCATTTCCATCAGTAGAATCACCTCCTCTTCCTCAAGAGTCCTACTTCTCCTTGGTCCCTGCAACAAATTGCAGATATGAGAACCACAGGCGGTATCGAATACCCAAGTAGAAATGACATATTCACTTCTATCATGAACATACCTGAATCAGAAGCGGTAGTCTCACTACCCTTCTTCTTCAATTCTGCAAGGTAAACCTTGCAGTTCCTCTTCCAGTGCCCCACCTTGTTACAGTGAAAGCAAACAACTTTGCTCTTGGGGTCTTCAGCCTTTGGTGGAACCGGCGTTTTCTCACCTACTTTCTTCTTCTTGGAAGAGTTCCTCTTCCTTTTCCTAGGATTGGAACCTTCACCAATTAGAAGAACAGAACTCTTCTTAGGGGGGAAATTTGATTCCGCAGTCTTCAACATGTTGTGGAGTTCAGGCAGGCTGACATCCAACTTATTCATGTGAAAGTTCACAACAAACTGCGAGAACGAACTCGGAAGCGATTGCAAGACCAAGTCTTGGCTCAGCTCCCCATCCATGGCAAAACCAAGTTGTCCAAGACGTTCAATCAAATTGATCATCTTAAGTACATGGTCATTCACAGATGATCCCTCAGACATCCTACAACCGAACAGCTCCTTCGATATCTCATATCGAGCTGTCCTCCCCGCCACATCATACAACTCTTGTAGATGCATGAGGATAGTGTGAGCATCCATATGCTCATGTTGCTTCTGTAGCTCAATGTTCATGGAAGCTAGCATGATGCATTGAGCAACATTTGCATCATCTATCCACTTACGATACACAACGTGTTCATCATTATGTGCATCACTAGCAGGTTCAGTAGGCTTAGGTGAGTCAATCACGTATTCCAGCTTCTCAATCCTGAGAAAAATTCTCAAGTTTCGAAGCCAGTCAGCATAATTAGGACCAGTCAATTTGTGAGCATCTAGTATGCTCCTGAGTGATAGTGAAGAAGACATAACGTACAAAGTAAATCTGTAAATGATAAACACATAACAACACTTAGCAAATATTCGATTTCATTTCAAAACACTATATGAATCGGGTCTTTATTCATAAGTGGCTCCCACTAGTTTTCCTAATTTATTCAACCCCCTACGTGAAAAATTAAGCATTCATAATGCTAGTGGGAATAGGGATCCTACATTCCATTACACAACCCCGGCTGTAGCACGAACCGCCATGCAATGTTCAATAGGCAGACAACTCTTGTCAATTACATCTCATGTTATTCCCTAATCAAACTTTAGCCTCTTGAATAATTGAGTCTCGGCTGTAGTACGACAAACTCAATATTCTAAGTCAAGTCAAACCCAACATTCCGTACAGTTGAATCAGTCCCCAAAGGCCCACGGCTGTAGCACGTACCGACCTTTAGATTCTTATTCAATGTACACATCTCTATGTAATAGACAAGTATTTCTTATTTCGAAATCAAAGCCCTCGGCTGTAGCACGAACCGACAATGATTCAAAAATAAGAACTACTTTTCTATCATGTTGGAAGGCTATGACCGACACAAGCCCGTTGTATCATTGGCCAATTATTACTTGATATTATTTAATTTTAGAGGGATTATATTACGTTACAATCATAATCATATTATAAAGAGATTCTTCCTTTTAAATTAAATATTTCAAATCAATAATCAATAATCAGACGATTCCCAGATCGGGTGGAGCATTGTCAAGAGGCGTCACTTAATAACCCTTTCTTACAGATAGAAATCTGTTGTTGACAGAATCATCATTTCTCTCATATCGAAAATTCATATTCAATTACGTGTTTCACAAACACAAGAATCTCATGATTGTATTCATAATATTATTCTTAAGGTTATGAAACAATTTCACTATACTAGGTTGTCTAACAAATGCCTTATGTTCATTTAAGTTCACCTAAATCTATCATCGCATGATAAACTAAGCATATATCACATATATAAACATGAATCAACATCAAGGTAGGCATGTTATATCATCTAGAACATTGTTCTAAGCATTATACATCTCTATGTATCACATGAAGCATTTAAAATCAATTCAAACGATCAAAAATAGCTTTGAAACACTTCATGGAAATATAAACAGTTCAAAACTTTTATATAAACTAAAATTGATCACTCCATTAGATCCGTCTCGGAAAAACGAATCCAACGGTATATTGCACGCCCAAAACGGAGTTACGAAACTCCCAGAAAATCAATTTTAAAATCAACAGAGGGCTGTAACGCATTACAGGAATGCGTTACCTGTAACGCATTCCCGTGATGCGTTACACCCGTTTTAAGCCAATATTGGGTCTAACGCATTCTACAAATGCGCAATAGGCCTACCGCGTGCGCTGCACGCGCCGACAGTTGCAGCCGCGCCTGTCTCCCTGCCTTGCTCCGTACCTGCATGTCTAATCTCTGTCTGCGCTTCTCTTTAATTCCGTGCAACAGCAAAAAACAATAGCAGACAAAGTACAGATGCAGATGATACAAATATATATACTATATATACATATATTTACTTATTTAATTACGAATTTAATTGTAAGAACTTCAAAAATTCATAATAAAAAATCTATACATCCTAAAATTATGAAAAAAATACCCAGACGATCTACAACACTTGTAGAACCCAGATCAACATTCAAAATTATCATGAGAAACGATTTCTCATCAGACAAAATTAAACCATGATATAACTTGTAAAAATCATAATTAATTCATACAAGCACATAAAATTCTGAAATTTTTACCACAGATCTATATGCATACAACCTATGCTCTGATACCATTGTTGGATTTTTAAACGCACCGGGGCATGGTAAAACATTTTTACACATACAAAATCCAAATAAAAGCATATAAATCGTGAATAAAAATTCGAGGGATCGAATCTAACCTTTTAAAATTAATTCGGAGACAACGATCAGAGATCCTTAGCAGTTGCTCCTCAAGTGTGAAGCACTCCACCGGTATCCACCAAGAAAATGACTTTTAGGAGGAGGAGGAGGTGGAGAGAATTTGGTTTTCTGAAACTTTTGGGTTTCTGGGGTTAGAATAAAATAGGGTCTATAATAGTGTATTTATAGGCAAAATTTTCAGCTGAAATTTTCCCATAAATAATATTATTATTATCCCATTTATTATTCTCATTAATAATTAAAACACCTTTTAATTATTAATCCTTTTTCTAAACACTTTAGAATTAATTCTCTCTTGGTTTAATTTCCAAAAATTAAATCCTTAATTAATAATATTAAGAACTTTTCTTAATTAATTTATAATCAATTAAATCTCATTTAATCAATTATTAAATTTGCCAATTAATTATTTATTTCACAAATAAATAATTATTAGCCATTATTAATTAATTCCTCCACCATAAAATCATTCTCTTTTTATGGTGTGACCCTGTAGGTTCAATATTAAGCCGGTAGTAGAAATAAATAATAATAAAACTATTTTATCATTATTTATATAAATTCTCTAATTTATTAAATATGATTAATTAATTAATCACATTTATTCTACATCGTGTGTGATGCTTCTCAACATATCGCGACTATCCGGATAATATGAATTCACTGCTTAGAATACCAAGAACCTGTCAGTGAATAGTTACCGTACAATAAACTCCTTCTACCCTACAATGTCCCGATTAAATACAAGGCATGGATCTCGTGTCAAGCCTATCTAATTCAATCACTTGCTTACCATCTATTATGCGTAGTTCTATGCAAATTAAAAACTCCTTTCTAATTTCATTTACTCTAGCCAGAGATTCCTGAACTAGAATAAGTGGATCAGCCTTGAACATTCGCTTCCTTCACTGGAAGGGGTAGATCCTTTATTGATCATACACTATCTTCGTGTACAAATTCCTATACCCAGAAGAGCCCTAATAATTGTCCCTGGAGACTAAGAGCTAAACCAAAGTATAGTTCAGTGTACACAAGATGACTATGATGACCTCAAATCTAAGGATACTTGTACAACTATCACTAAGCGAACAACTGCTGACACGTGAGTGAACTCCATCAGTTATTTAGCTGGGCGAGTCATGTTCAGTGAACTTATTCCATAATAAGCACCTATGTTAGGAATATATGTGCATTAGTTTGATGATATGTTTAACAAAACACTTAAGTAGAAATCTAGTATTTGTAGCCTCAACGGATAAGACCATTTTGGCTATACGTTGATGGTGTAGCTTTACTTAGAAATAAGTCTAGTGTTGTAGCACATTTCAGTCTCTGAATTTGAGATATAAATTCTTAAATGTTGAGGGAAATTATAAGTCATGTTGACTACTAGAGGATATGCAGATAGGAAGGCCAATTGTAAGTATTTCATGCCTTGTAATTTTGTATAAATGAAATGGTGTCAACGGATAACTTAAAGACCTTCAACGGATGAGAAACAAAGCTTCAACGGATGTCTCTAAAGCTTCAACGGATAACATCCTTCAACGAATGAGTGCATCAACGGATAGAGCTTCAACTGCTAACACATCAACGGATAAAGCCATCAACGGATGAAGGCTTCAACGGATGTTCTGTTAAATAGCAGTTGACAAGTGGTAGTTGTACCTACAAACAGAGGCACATGGGTTGACAGAGACAACTGAGATGTGGTAGCCTATTTCAGGAACATCAGAAAAAGCAGCCGTTCTACTCTAGTATAAAGAGGCAATAGTCAACAATGCATTGGAGTAAAATGGAGAAGAAACAAGTGGAGAACTTATTTTATTATTATACTTTTTATCTTTATCTTCACTTGTAAACTTGGTGATATATAAACCAAGTAGCAGCTAGTAATTAGATAAGAATTTTTCCAGAGCTGTTTAGAAAAATCTTGAGAGAAAAATTATCTAGTTTGTACTAGGACGCAGCTGTGATCAACTTCTTGAATCACAGATTTTCTGAAATACCATCTCTGGTGGAACAACAATCCACCAGAAAAGTTTTTAAGGTCTGTTGTGTTCTTTACATTAGTGTTTGAATATATATCTGTCAGTATTAGCTTAAAGCAATTCATACACTTGTTTATCTTAAACACATAGCCTTTGAAACTGCTCAAAACTTGAAAAAGTTTTGAGATTTACATTCAACCCCCTTCTGTAAATCTCATTGTTAGTTCATTAGGAATAACAATTGGTATCAGAGCAGGCTCTTGACACACAAAGAGTTTAAAGATCTTGGAAACTAACAAAGATGAGTAAGAAGGATATTGGAATAAAAATCCCTGTTCTTGACAAAGACAGTTATCACCATTGGAAGGTGAAAATGCACCTTCATCTACTCTCCCAAGATGAAGGTTATGTAAACTACATTGAGAATGGTCCTCACATTCCCCACAAAGTAGCCACAGTTGCTACAGCCACAATTGCTGTTGGTCAATCCATTCCAAAACCTGGAGCAGAATGGACAATGGAAGACACAGAAGAAGTCCACAAGGATAAGAAGGCTATGAACATTTTGTTTAATGGTCTTGACAAGGATATGTTTGATAATGTGATAAATTGCACAACTGCCAAAGAGGTTTGGGACACAGTTCAGCTACTGTGTGAAGGTACAGAACAAGTAAAAGAAAACAAAATGCAGCTTCTCATTCAACAGTATGAGTATTTTCATTTTGAAGAAAATGAATCTTTAAATGACACATTCAATAGATTCCAAAAGCTGTTGAATGGACTGAAGCTGTATGGTAGAGTGTACCAGGTGAAGGATTCAAATCTTAAATTTTTAAGATCCTTGCCAAAGGAATGGAAACCCATGACTGTCACCTTGAGAAACTCTCAAGATTATAAGGACTTCACTCTTGAAAGATTATATGGAATCTTGAAGACTTATGAACTAGAGCTGGAACAGGATGAGGTATTGGAGAAGGGAAGAAAGAAAGGAGGTTCAGTTGCCTTGGTAACTGAAAATGAGAAAGAATGCAGACAAGAAACTGTGAGATCAACATTAAACTCCAAAGATGGCACAAGCAAATCAGAATCAAGCAAGGGTAAGGAGCAAGTTGCTGAGAATGAAGACAACTCCAGCCAAGATGACTCTGATGGTATTGATGAGCATCTTGCATTTCTGTCCAGAAGATTTACAAAGATGAAATTTAGGAAAAACACTAGAGCCACTAAACCTCATAAGAACATGGTGGACAAATCCAAGTTCAAGTGTTTCAATTGTGGTATAAGTGGACACTTTGCAAGTGAGTGCAGAAAGCCAACTTCTGAAAAGAAGAAATTTGACCAAGTAGATTACAAAAAGAAATATTTTGATCTGCTCAAGCAAAAGGAGAGGGCTTTCATTACTCAAGAAAAAGACTGGGCAGCTGATGGAGAAGAAGAGGATGAAGATGTGGAATATGTCAACTTGGCTCTCATGGCTGATTCTGAGGAAAATGAAGTTAGTTCATCAAGCAACCAGGTAATCACTACTGATTTAACACAGCTTACTAAAGAAGAGTGCAATGATGCTTTTAATGACATGTCTACTGAACTGTATCATTTGCGTGTGTCTCTTAAATCTCTTGCTAAAGAAAATAGTAGGATTAAAGAGAACAATTTGTTTTTAAGTAATAGAAATGCTGTGTTAGAAGATAAGTTGATTGACCTAGAGAAAACTAAGCTACATTGTATATCTGTTGAAAATGAACTAGCTGAATCTGTTAAGAAAGTAGAAATACTTTCTAATCAATTAGAGAGAGAGCAAGAGGTGATTAAAGCCTGGAAGACATCTAGGGATGTTAGTGCTCAAATTGTCAAGGTCCAAGGAATTGAATCATTTTGTGAGACTGTCTGGGATAAAAACAAAAAGAAAATGGAATTAATTGATGGGCTGTCAACGGATGTGGAATCAACGGATGATGAAAATTATCCGTTGAAGGAAGAAAAGGAGCATCCGTTGAAGGTTCCTCAATTAAAACAGGCAGATGTTTCTAAAAGTGAAAATCTAAAGAAACTCAACAAAAAGTTTGGTTCAACTTCTAAGAACTTTGTTAAAGAAGAAGCAAGCACATCCAAAGATTTCAGTAAGGTGAATATAGGACACATGACCTTAGAATAGTTAAAGAATAGGCTCAAAGTGGTTGAGGATAAAAAGGAAACTAAAAGGAAATCTAATAGAAATGGGAAGGTAGGGGTTAACAAATATAACAATTACACACCTGATAAGTATGCTCCTAGAAAAAGCTGTGTGCATTGTAGTAGTGTTAATCATCTATCTGCTAATTGCAAATCTATTAAGAAAACTCCCATACCTGTGCCCTCTTCCATGCCTAATATGTCTGCATCACCTCTGCATGCTATGCCTGTTATGTCTCAACAGAATCCTTATGCACATTTTGCAAACATGTCATATTTTAACAATCCTTATCTTGCTGCATTTAGTATGCCTCAAATGCCATACAATATGCCAATATGGAATAACATGCTTGCACAATCCATGCCTTATCAAATTCCAAATGTGCTAAATGATTCTGTGACTAACCCTACACCTCAACCAACTACATCTAAGATCAAGGTTGACTCAAAGTTACCTAAGTCTAAAGATGCAGGAGGAATGAAGTCTAGGAGAAAGGCTAACAAGAATGGACCCAAGGAAACTTGGGTACCAAAATCAACTTGATTGATTTTATGGTGTGCAGGGAAAAAGAAGAAATCTATGGTACTTGGACAGTGGCTGTTCAAGACACATGACATGAGATTTCTCCCTGCTCACAGAGTTTAAGGAGAGAGCTGGCCCTAGCATAACCTTTGGAGATGACAGCAAAGGGTTTACTATGGGATATGGCTTGATTTCAACAAGGAATGTCATAATTGATGAAGTTGCATTAGTTGATGGTCTCAAGCACAACTTACTGAGCATCAGTCAACTATGTGATAGAGGGAATACAATTTCCTTCAATTCAGAAGCCTGTGTTGTCACCAGTAAGAAAGACAACAAAATGGTTCTAACTGGAGTTAGAAAAGGAAATGTGTACTTAGCTGACTTCAACTCTACAGATGCAGAATCTATTACTTGTCTCTTCAGCAAAGCAAGTTCAGCTGAAAGTTGGCTATGGCACAAGAAGCTATCCCATTTGAATTTCAAGACAATGAATGATCTAGTCAAAAAGGACTTAGTTAGAGGAATTCCTCTTGTTGAATTCTCAAGGGATGGTTTGTGTGATGCTTGTCAGAAAGGCAAAAAAAGGAAAGCATCATTCAAAAAGAAGCTTGAAACAACAATTGATGAACCAGTACAGCTGCTACATATGGATTTGTTTGGACCAGTCAATGTATTGTCAATTGCAAGAAAAAGATATTGCTTGGTGATTGTAGATGATTTCTCAAAGTTTTCATGAGTCTATTTTCTTGGATCAAAGGATGAAGCAAGTGAAATCATTATCAATCACATCAGGAAAGTCAATAATCATCCTGACTTGAAGGTTAGGAATATCAGGAGTGACAATGGAACTGAGTTCAAGAATTTGACAATGAGGCTGTTCTGTGAAGAAAATGGAATCATGCATGAGTTCTCAGCTCCAAGAACACCTCAGCAAAATGGGGTAGTTGAAAGAAAGAACAGATCTTTAATTGAGGCTGCTAGAACAATGCTTGAAGAATCAAAGTTACCAACATATTTCTGGGCTGAAGCTAAAGGCATGACTCCTTATCAGTTGTTCAAGAGAAGAAAACCAACTCTAAACTTTCTTCATGTCTTTGGATGTAAATGCTTTATACTGAGAAATCAATCTGACCATAAAGGGAAGTTTGATGCAAAGGCTGATGAAGTGATATTTGTTGGTTACTCAGCTGGAAAATCTTATAGGGTCTACAATCTAAGAACCAACATTGTTATGGAATCTGTGCATGTTGTGTTTGATGATAAAAAGATTGATGGACTAACAGATGAGGGACACCATGAAAGACTCAAATTTGACAACATTGAGATATATTGTGATGATAGTGAAGAGGAGATTGATGGAGATGACACTTCAAAAGGGATTCAAGATATGCCCTTAGATAATGCACAGAATTCTGCATCCGTTGAAAGAGGCAATGCAGTATCCGTTGAAAGACATAGTGCATCATCCGTTGAAGTACATAATGAAGCATCCGTTGATCATAGTTCATCAACGGATAATCGATTTACATCATCAGTTGATAGAACTCCAAGTTTCCTGCAAAGGACCAACAACTCAGGGGGAGTTTCAACTGATCAACACTCTGTCTCACATCACGACAATACTGAGGCCACCTCATCTAGAGCACATCTTCCACCTCAAAGGAAATGGACCAAGAATCATCCCTTTGAACTGATCATTGGTGATGCATCATCTAAAGTGCAAACAAGAAAAGCTACTCAAAATGAATGTCTGTATAGTAGTTTTCTATCTCAGGAGGAACCTAAGAAAGTGGAAGAAGCTTTAATGGATCCAGATTGGATATTAGCTATGCAGGAAGAGCTGAACCAATTTGAGAGAAACAAAGTTTGGAAGCTAGTACCCAAGCCAAAGAACAAGAGTTCCATTGACACAAAATGGGTATTCAGAAACAAGATGGATGAAAATGGCATTGTCATAAGGAATAAAGCCAGATTGGTTGCTAAAGGCTATTCTCAACAAGAGGGAATAGATTTTGATGAAACATTTGCTCCAGTTGCAAGACTTGAAGCCATCAGAATCTTTCTAGCCTATGTAGCTAATGCCAATTTCAAAGTCTATCAGATGGATGTCAAGAGTGCATTTCTAAATGGGGAATTGGAGGAAGAAGTTTATGTAAGCCAACCTCCAGGTTTTGAAGATCAAAATTTTCCAGACCATGTGTATTATCTGTTGAAAGCACTCTATGGACTAAAGCAAGCACCTAGAGCCTGGTATGAGACTTTGTCAAAGTTCCTTCTAGATAATCATTTCACAAGAGGTACTGTTGACAAAACTCTCTTTTTTAGAAATGTTAATGGCTCTAAGATACTTGTACAAATTTATGTAGATGATATTATATTTGGATCTACAGATGATAAGCTTTGTAAAAAGTTTGCTAAATTAATGCAAAGTAAATATGAAATGAGCATGATGGGAGAGCTAACTTACTTTCTTGGGTTACAAGTAAAACAAGTTAGTAGTGGAATTTTCATTAGTCAAACTAAATATATTTATGATCTTTTAAAGAAGTTTGACTTAATGGATTGTTCACCTGCAAAAACTCCCATGGCCACTGCCACTAAGCTTGAATTAAACAAGGCTGAAAAGTCTGTGGATATTACAAGTTATAGAGGCATGGTTGGCTCACTTTTATATTTAACTGCTAGTAGACCTGATATAATGTTTTCTACATGTCTCTGTGCTAGATTTCAAGCTGACCCTAAAGAATCTCACTTAGTGGCCATTAAAAGAATTTTCAGATATCTCAAGGGGACTTCAAATCTAGGAATTTGGTACCCTAGAGAGTCTGGTTTTGATCTAATTGGCTACTCAGATGCAGATTATGCAGGTTGCAAAATAGACAGGAAAAGCACAACAGGCACCTGTCAATTTCTAGGGAACAAGCTTGTATCATGGTTCAGCAAGAAGCAGAATTCTGTTTCCACATCAACAGCTGAAGCTGAGTACATTGCAGCTGGTAGTTGCTGTGCACAAATACTATGGATGAGGAACCAGTTATTTGACTATGGTATGACTGTTGACAAAATTCCAATATTTTGTGACAACACAAGTGCCATTGCCATTACTGAAAATCCAGTGCAGCACTCAAGAACCAAGCACATTGATATCAAGTACCACTTCATTAGGGAACATGTGATGAAAGGTACAGTGGAACTTCATTTTGTTCCCAGTGAACAACAAATTGCAGACATATTTACCAAGCCACTTGATGAATCAACATTCACAAGATTGGTAAGTGAGCTAGGTATGCTTAATTACTCTTAAATTCATGTCCTTATTGCAATTTGAATTGAAGCCTGAAATGTATTAGCTGCAAGAACAAATTTGATTTTTAACACAGATTATTCCATCAACGGATATTCCCTATCCGTTGAAAGTCAAAATTCTTCTGTCAACGGATGTTCATTATCCGTTGAAAGTCATATACATTTCTGGAATTTTTATCCGTCAACGGATAAAACTGAAGTGCTCTTCAACGGATGATAGTTTACCTTATCCGTTGAAATATCACATCAGTCGATTCAGGTGTTTCACAGCCGTTGATTCTATTGTCTTAACCGTTGATACTCATACATACAGCTGTATGTATTTGTTTTAAAGGTAGTTTTTAGAATACTTACAGTTTATTCTTAAACGGCTGAAATTCACTTACATATATTTATTGTTTAATCTCTTATTTATGCTTTTTAATTTGAGAAAGTATATAAGCCCTTCTGATTTTTCATTTTTTTACTTTACGCTTTCTTGAAATTTCAAAGCTTTTACCATTTTCTCTCTGCAAAACCTTCAAGTTATTGTCTGCAAATTCTACTCACAACAATGGCACCAGTAGTAAAGATTATGTCTCAATCCGGATTCATCTATGAGAAGAACAATTTCATAGCTTTGGTAGAAAAGAATGAAGCCCACTCCGATTATCACAAAATGATGGACTTCATCAAAAACTGTAAACTTAGCTATGCAATGCTGGAAGCCCCAACGATTTACTGTGAAGTAGTTGAGGAGATTTGGACAACTGCTGAGTTCAACTCAATAGATATGACTATCTCCTTCACTCTCAAAGGTAAAAATCACTGTGTTAACTGTGATGATTTACTAGCATGTTTTAAATTACCTGAGAACAATGCCATGACACCACACACTGATAATGATGTATCCAGCATGTTAGATTCCATAGGTTATTCTCTTAACTCTGCTAGTTTAGGGAGTATTAAAAGAAAAGGCCTTAGGAAAGAATGGAGTTTTCTTGGGGATGCCTTTATCAAGGTTTTCTCTGGGAAAATTAGCAATTTTGATGCCATAACTTCATCTCTTGTTAATATGCTCTATATGCTTGTTTCTGATAGGTATTTTAATTTTAGCAACTATGTTATGCTAGAATTGGGTACTAGATTAGGTAACAAAGCTAATAGATTTAATAACATCTATTATGCTAGATTCTTTATGTTATTGGCTAACCATGTTGCTGAAGGTTTGGTCATAACCAATGAGAATAATAAACTCAAGTGCTGGCACAAGAGAAAAGAGTTCTTGCAGATTTATTGAGAATGGATCTCAACAGCAGTGTGCCATTGGTATATTTACCAATCATGAATGCACCTCAGGTAAGTGAGGTAATTGCTTCTACAACTCCTACTTCTTCCAACCTCTCTATTTCTTTATCTTCTAGTGTGGCCATGGAATCTGTGACAATGCCCCAACAGATTCCTACCAAGGTCACCAAAACTAAACTTTCAAAATCAAAGACAAAGAAAACTACCTCTGTTGTTTCTCAAAAGACAATAGTTGTAACATCTACCATTAACCTTGAAGGGAGTGAACAGGGTGTGAGTGGTGAGGGGAGGGGTGAACATCAAAGAAACCCCCAGGATAAGGAAGGAGAGATAAGTGCTTCCCAAGCTAGCCAAGCCACAGTTTCTCAAAAAGCTGTGGTGGTTGAAAGGGTTACTAGCATATCCCTAGCTGCATCCTCCCAAAAGGATGTACCTATTGAAAATAGTTCCCAACCAGGAACACAGAACAAACGAGGGAGGGACACTAAAGCCAAACACTCACCAACAAAAGCCTTTATTAGAAGAAAGAGAGCAAGAACCCAATCTTCTACACAGAGTGCACACACTGCACAGATACATCCATCTGTATCTATGCCTTCTCAAACTCAGTTTGATGTGGCTCCAACAAATGTGGAGTCACAGCCCCATTCTCTCACAATTAACACACATCAATCACCACACACTTCATCACCATCTCTGGATGTGGATATGTTATTCCCATCAATTCCTGATTCTCCCTCTTTACAACTCAGGGAGGAGCCCCACTCAAATACAGGTGATCATCATCTTTTAGATGATTTGTTGGATCACCCGCAAATTCTTTCAGATGTAATTGAAGGATCTGTGTCACCAAAACTCAAATCAATCCACACAGATTCAACAGTTATATCACTTTCAATTTCTACTTCTTTTCCTTCTTCAACGGATATCACTCATCCGTTGACAAGTGGTTGTTCTTCAACGGATAAGCTTAACAGCAGTTATCCGTTGATACCATCAGTGTCACCTTCAACGGCTATTTCATATCCGTTGATAGTCTCTATACACACAACTGAAACAATTCCAAGTGTAGAAGACATGATTACTGTACAATCACTTTTAGGACTGAGGGAAGGGAGTGACAATTTGAGTGAGAGGCTGGGTTGCACCCAGGCAAAAGGAGAGATTGAGAGCTCAAATATGCATGCTATTTCTTCCAGCATGGCAAAAGTAAGTGAGAGGAGTACCACCTTAGTAGGTGAAGGTGAGGAAGTGAGGAGTGTGAGCCAGGGGGAGCCCCTGATGCAAGAATATAGAGAAAAAGAGAGAAAGGTAGGTACAGCAGATATAAGGGTGGATCCAGCCATTGCTAGTGAGTCAATGATTGTGGATGATGCTGAAAAGGAAAGGCAATTTCAGCAACATTACAAAGCTGTAATTGATAACATTTCCTTGGATGCTGACACTTTTACTCATCCTGTGTCAGCCTATCGATTGTTGGCTGCTCAGGGCAATGTGGAGGCAGAAAAGACACTACATCTAGTACATACAACAGCATCTCTTCAAAGGGACAAAGCTGCTATTAACAAGATGCCTTCAACAGCTGGTGAGTCATTTGAAGAATTTGGAGTAAATTCTGATGATGATGACTTTGTTTCTTCTGATGGAAGCATGAACTTAGGGGGAGATGAAGGCCCTAGTTCTATTCCAAATCTACCTGAATGGGCCTTCACAAAGGAGTCTACAACAGGGAAATTCAATGTCTCCTTAGTCAAACAAATCAGTACTATCAAACAGGCCATTCAGAAAACTTCTCATGCTGGTACAAAGGCTATCCTTACAGCTCACTTGGACTCACTGCATCTCATGAAGTTGCAGCAAGTAAGACAGAATCTGAGTGTGGATGAACTCAGAAAGGATATTGCTGACTTGAAATCCTACATTCTGAAAAATTGGATTCAGTCATGCCCTATGGTACAATGCAGGACATTTTGTTGAGATTGAAAAAGGAATCACATACTGAAAAGAGGCTGGCCAAATTGGAAGACAGAGTTCAAGTTATTGAAGATTCTGTGGCCACCATTCTTCACAACCAACAATCTCAAACAAATCTACTTATGCAGCTGGCAAAAGCACAGGGCTTGACCCCTTTCCTTGATGATAACAAAAAGGGGGAGAGTAAAAGGGAAGGGGAAGGAGAGCCATCTACAAAAATCCAAATATCTAAAGTGCTAGTTCCTGCCATCACTACTTCTCTAATCATTCAAATCAAAGGAAAGCCTGATGGAATTGATTTAATCCAGCTAGCAGCAGCTGAAATTCAAGTGAAAGAGCAAAGGAGGAAAATTGATGAAAGGATGCAACATCTGTTTGGCTCAACACAAGATAAATCAATATCTGTGAAACATAGCACAAAGGTTGAACCAATCAATATGGAGCACAAGCCAGAAAGGAGAAATAAGGTTGGAGAGACTTCTTTCAAGAATCTAAAACCTATGGTTCTCAAGCCCAACACTAGATCCAGCAAGGACTCCACAAAGAACCCTCTAGACTTTGCTCAGATGAAAGAAGTGGACTTTCCTCTTCCAAAGCCTGATGAAGACAAAGTTTTGGGTACTAGCATCATAAAACACAAGGAGACCATGGATGAGGCAGTAAGGAGAAACATGGCTATTATCTTTAGAGAGGGAAAGAGCATATGTGTGATGCAAGGACATCCCAAATTCTCAATAGCCAAGAGGGAAGAAACCAAAAGGTTAAAGAAAGAAGCTGAAAAACTCAAGGCTGACAAAAGAGCACAAGCAAAGCTTGAACAAAAGCTAAAGTCAAGTCTAGTTGAAAATGAGAAAGGAATTGAAGTCAGGGGTGAAGACAAGATTGCAAACTTAGATGAGGTTTTTGGGAGTATATTTGGTGAAAGTATGAAGGAAAAAGAGGAATGGTAGAAGGGAAACAGAAGAAAGGCCAAGACACATAGAAGGAGTGAAGGCAACACTGAAGAAACTAAATCTCTACCTTCCATACCTGAACCCTTTGTTGCTGATCCCACTATAAACATCCATGGTGAACCAATCATCCCAAAAGAGGAACCTATTGATTGGGACACCATCAATTTGCCTACCTTTTTAACCACTCTTCCACTACCAAAGAAACAGAAAAGAAAATCCAAATCTACACCTCCCCTAAACTCTAAGAAATTCACTCAAAAACATAAACCTAACCCTAAGCCACCCATTTCTAAAGATGATTATGTTCACATCTGTGACATAAAAGAAATTTCAGACATTGAACTCTATCTGGATGAGCTGGAGGATGTAAGGGGAATTGCTGCTTACAGACAGCTACCAGAGAGATTGGTGTTCAGATACAAAGGAGCTGGGGAAAGAACATGGCCTCTCTACAGGATTCTGAATGAAGGCTACTCTACCTTGATCAGAGTCTTTTCAGCCATACAAAAGGATTCTGGCTTTACCAGGACTGCCAAGACTGAAATTCTCAACAAGATTGCCAACATAAGGAAAACTTGGAGGGAGCCCAATGCCTTGCCCAGAACCTTACTCATTCAAGAAAGGGGAACTACAATTCACAAATCACCTCATTGGTTGATGGAATTCAGAGATGATAAAGGAGTCAGAAGATTTTTCAGACTTGAAGACCAACTCAAGATTGGCAGCAATGAAACTCTCAAAGAAATGCAATCTAAGTTGGATATCAGTGATGAAGATGAAGCTGAATTCTTCAGACAACTTCAACTCCAAATTGAGGAAAATGACAAAGGGCTAGGAAAGAAAACTAGGGATCAAAGAAGAAAAAGATGATTTGCTCAGGCTAGAGGAGCATCCTTGGAAATACTGTAAATCTTCAATTACCTTCTAGTACATACACTTTTGCAGCACTTTTGAATTTCTACTTAGTTTCAGTTCATATATTTGTTAAGTGTTTTGTTATCATCAAGTTAACCTTGAATTTATGTCTACAATTCTTATAGACATAAATAGGGGGAGATTGTTAGGAATATATGTGCATTAGTTTGATGATATGTTTAACAAAACACTTAAGTAGAAATCTAGTGTTTGTAGCCTCAACGGATAAGACCATTTTGGCTATCCGTTGATGGTGTAGCTTTACTTAGAAATAAGTCTAGTGTTGTAGCACATTTCAGTCTCTGAATTTGAGATATAAATTCTTAAATGTTAAGGGAAATTATAAGTCATGTTGACTACTAGAGGATATGCAGATAGGAAGGCCAATTGTAAGTATTTCATGCCTTGTAATTTTGTATAAATGAAATGGTGTCAACGGATAACTTAAAGACCTTCAACGGATGAGAAACAAAGCTTCAACGGATGTCTCTAAAGCTTCAACGGATAATATCCTTCAACGGATGAGTGCATCAACGGATAGAGCTTCAACTGCTAACACATCAACGGATAAAGCCATCAACGGATGAAGGCTTCAACGGATGTTCTGTTAAATAGCAGTTGACAAGTGGTAGTTGTACCTACAAACAGAGGCACATGGGTTGACAGAGACAACTGAGATGTGGTAGCCTATTTCAGGAACATCAGAAAAAGCAGCCGTTCTACTCTAGTATAAAGAGGCAATAGTCAACAATGCACTGGAGTAAAATGGAGAAGAAACAAGTGGAGAACTTATTTTATTATTGTACTTTTTATCTTTGTCTTCACTTGTAAACTTGGTGATATATAAACCAAGTAGCAGCTAGTAATTAGATAATTATTTTTCCAGAGCTGTTTAGAAAAATCTTGAGAGAAAAATTATCTAGTTTGTACTAGGACGCAGCTGTGATCAACTTCTTGAATCACAGATTTTCTGAAATACCATCTCTGGTGGAACAACAATCCACCAGAAAAGTTTTTAAGGTCTGTTGTGTTCTTTACATTAGTGTTTGAATATATATCTGTCAGTATTAGCTTAAAGCAATTCATACACTTGTTTATCTTAAACACATAGCCTTTGAAACTGCTCAAAACTTGAAAAAGTTTTGAGATTTACATTCAACCCCCCTTCTGTAAATCTCATTGTTAGTTCATTAGGAATAACAACCTACATAATAGCTATAGTGTCACCACACAAATGTCTATGAGAACAGACATCCTTCATAATGAAGCAAGCATAGTATGTACCGATCTTTGCGGATTATTAATTACCAGTTAGTAATCCTATGACCAGGAACTATTTAAGTTTAGAGTTATCATCTTTTTAGGTCTCACTATTATGATCTCATCATAATCCATAAAAAGCTTTACTCTAAACTATGGTATATCTTATTTAAACACTTAAATAGATAAAGCCCGTAATAAAAAAAACAAGTCTTTATTAATATCAATGAAATCAAAACAGATTACATAAAAGTTATTCCTAAATCCTAATACATGATTGGACTTATGACATATTCCTTTCAGTAACGACCTTTAGATTCTTATTCAATGTACATATCTCTATGTAATAGACAAGTATTTCTTATTTCGAAATCAAAGCCCTCGGCTGTGGCACGAAACGACAATGATTCAAAAATAAGAACTACTTTCTATCATGTTGGAAGGCTATGACCGACACAAGCCCGTTGTGTCATTGGCCAATTACTACTTGATATTATTTAATTTTAGAGGGATTATATTACATTACAATCATAATCATATTATAAAGAGATTCTTCCTTTTAAATTAAATATTTCAAATCAATAATCAATAATCAGATGATTCCCAGATCGGGTGGAGCATTGTCAAGAGGCGTCACTTAATAACCCTTTCTTAAAGATAGAAATCTGTTGTTGACAGAATCATCCTTTCTCTCATATCGAAAATTCATATTCAATTACGTGTTTCATAAACACAAGAATCTCATGATTGTATTCATAATATTGTTATTAAGGTTATGAAACAATTTCACTATACTAGGTTGTCTAACAAACGCCTTATGTTTATTTAAGTTCACCTAAATCTATCATCGCATGATAAACTAAGCATAGATCACATATATCAACATGAATAAACATCAAGGTAGGCATGTTACATCATCTAGCACATTAGAACAAGCAATATACATCTCTATGTATTACAAGAAGCATTTAAAATCAATTCAAATGATCAAAAATAGCTTTAAAACACTTCATGGAATATAAACAGTTCAAAACTTTTATATAAAATAAAATTGATCACTCCATTAGATCCTTCTCGGAAAAACGAATCCAACAGTATATTGCACGCCCAAAACGGAGTTACGAAACTCCCAGAAAATCAATTTTAAAATCAACAGACGGGCTGTAACGCATTACAGGAACGCGTTACAAGCCCTGTAACGCATTCCGGTGATGCGTTACACCCCTTTTAAGCCATTAAAGGGTGTAACACATTCTGTGAATGCGCCACAGGTGTGTAACGCATTTCCGGAATGCGTGACACCCCTATTTTTTTTTCTTTTTCAGCAGCAGCCGCCGTACCTGACTCGAACTCCGTGCATGTCAGACCTGACAGCCGACACACAGACAAGAACAGCAGATGCAAAATAGCAGATATACATATATATAAACATACTTACAATTCATATATATATATATTTGATTTATTTAATTATGAATTTAATTGCAACAACTTCAAAAATTCATAATAAAAAATCTATACATCCTAAAATTATAAGAAAAATACCCAGACGATCTACAACACTTGTAGAACCCAGATCAACATTCAAAATTATTCTGAGAAACGATTTCTCATCAGGAAAAATTAATCCATTATATAACTTGTAAAAATCATAATTAATTCATACAAGCACATAAAATTCTGAAAATTTTACCACAGATCTATATGCATACAACCTATGCTCTGATGCCATTATTGGATTTTTAACGCAGCGGCGTCATGGCAAAACACTTTTACACATACAAAATCCAAATAAAAGCATATAAATCGTGAATAAAAATTCGAGGGATCGAATCTAACCTTTAAAAATAATTCGGAGACAACGATCAGAGATCCTTAGCAGTTGCTCCTCAAGTGTGAAGCACTCCACCGGTATCCACCAAGAAAATGATGTTAAGGAGGAGGAAGGAGGTGGAGAGAATTGGGTTTTCCAAACTTTTTGGGTTTTCGGGTTTGATGTGGGTTAGAATAAAATAGGGTCTATAATAGTGTATTTATAGGCAAAATTTTCAGCTGAAATTTTCCCATAAATAATATTATTATTATCCCATTTATTATTCTCATTAATAATTAAAACACCTTTTAATTATTAATCCTTTTTCTAAACACTTGAGAAATAATTCTCTCTCTTGATTTAATTTCCAAAAATTAAATCCTTAATTAATAATATTAAGAACTTTTCTTAATTAATTTATAATCAATTAAATCTCATTTAATCAATTATTAAATTTTCCAATTAATTATTTATTTCATAAATAAATAATTATTAGCCATTATTAATTAATTCCTCCACCATTAAATCATTCTCTTTTTATGGTGTGACCCTGTAGGTTCAATATTAAGCTGGTAGTAGAAATAAATAATAATAAAACTATTTTATCATTATTTATATAAATTCTCTAATTTATTAAATATGATTAATTAATTAATTACATTTATTCTACATCGTGAGGGATACTTCTCAGCATATCGCGACTATCCGGATAATATGAATTCACTGCTTAGAATACCAAGAACCTATTCAGTGAATAGTTACCGTACAATAAACTCCTTTTACCCTACAATGTCCCGATTAAATACAAGGCATGGATCTCGTGTCAAGCCTATCTAATTCAATCACTTTGCTTACCATTTACTATGCGTAGTTCTATGCAAATTAGAAACTCATTTCTAATTTCATTTACTCTGGCCAGAGATTCCTGAACTAGCATAAGTGGATCAGCCTTGAACATTCTCTTCCTTCACTGGAAGGGGTAGATCCTTTATTGATCATACACTATCTTCGTGTACAAATTCCTATACCCAGAAGAGCCCTAATAATTGTCCCTGGAGACTAAGAACTAAACCAAAGCATAGTTCAGTGTACACAAGATGACTATGATGACCTCAAGTCTAAGGATACTTGTACAACTATCACTATGTGAACAACTGCTGACACGTGAGTGAACTCCATCAGTTGTTCAGCTGTGCGAGTCATGTTTAGTGAACTTATTCCATAATAAGCACCTACATACTAGCTATAGTGTCACCACACAAATGTCTATGTGAACAGACATCCTTCATAATGAAGCAAGCATAGTATGTACCGATCTTTGCGGATTATTAATTACCAGTTAGTAATCCTATGACCAAGAACTATTTAAGTTTAGAGTTATCATATTTTTAGGTCTCACTATTATGATCTCATCATAATCCATAAAAACCTTTACTCTAAACTATGGTATATCTTATTTAAACACTTAAATAGATAAAGCCCGTAATAAAAACAAAACAAGTCTTTTATTAATATCAATGAAATCAAAACAGATTACATAAAAGTTATTCCTAAATCCTAATACATGATTGGACTTAGGACATATTCCTTTCATCCCATACTTATTTAAATTCCCACACGATATTTAACGACACAAATAGTAATATTAGAGCAAAAAAATAAGAAATAAATATCCAAATATTGTTGCGCATCAATAATACTCTCACTTTAGATAAAGATATTTTCATTAGAGGATAAATATATTCAAAAGAAAATAAATATCTAACATTATTTTAAAGATAAAAATTTCTGTAGTTCTCGATAAATATAAGCCTTATCAACTAATTGACGTGCACACTCGCGATTTTTATGGCAAAAAAGAATATTAATAATAAATAATTTAATTCACGCACTTACGTTCTAATCATAAATCGCAATAAAGATAATTACTTATTAAAAAATTTCGCGGACATTACAATTCCCCCTAAAAAAAATTGTATAACATAATTAACTTCGTCAAGAGCAATGAATCGAAGTATGATCTTCTAATCATAACAAATTTTAAATTATAGTTTGTTTCCGTGACCACATGATCATGTTAATCCCTCTATACCAATTTTATATTGGAATAATATATTGGATATGACATACAAGTGCATACAATATACAATATCAATAGATGAATACGATAACAAATAACATCGTCAAATTACTATATTATCATGTTCCGGCAGGGTAGTTGAGTATAATAGGAGCAATATATTTAGAATATTAATAAATAAATAAATAATCTCGATAAATGAATAAAAGTTTATCTTTCCGAGTTTATTCATTTATCAAGGTTTTACTACATATTTGTGAATATTCCATTATATTTTCAACCTTTCACGAATTCCTAACACTTCTTTGATTTATATATTATATGATTCCTTTTCATTACTTTATTAATTTGGTTGATCAATTTTTTGACCATTAAAACTAACGTATACTCTATGTCTTCTATTATAATCAAATATTCAATTTTATCTAAAAGCTGAAGGGAGTAGGGATACAAAGACAAATCGATACGTTTTTAAGTCATCTATAAAACGACATCGTACAAAAATAGTTTTGAGATAAAAAAATAAAGGTGAAAATTATTTTCTTTATCAACATATATGTATATCCATTCATGATCTATAATAGGAAACAAAGGATCATTCTCTATGAATCGATAATTAGTGCAAAAATATGAACAAAAAATAGTATTTATGAATAAAAAATTGTTAGAATCAACCTATACCCCGTAAGCATATAATATGTGATGTTGAGTATGCTTTTGAATTGCGCGGGAAAGATAGTCATTAATGCTGATAGTGCAACGGTGGCGGGGATATCAAAAAATAATAAATTTCTTAAAATGACGCGTATAACGAAATAATTTTTCTTTAATGAAATTTTAAATTATACATCAAATCTTAGAAATTTTAGATTTTTTATAAAAAAAATTAGAAAAAAAATTCATTTTCATTTTGGGGAAAAAATTATTAAAATATTTAAATAAAATATTACTCCCTCTGTCCCTCCCATTTGTTTGCACTTTTTTTTGGGATGTCCCTTCCAATTGTTTACATTTCAAAATTTTCCAAAAATAGTAAAGTTTTTATAATTTTTAAAATAACTACATCAACTACTTCTCTCCACTATACCCATTTTATACTATAATATTAATCGGTCACACTACTTTATTCACTTTATTCACTTTCCTTTATTACTTTATCATTTTTCTTAAAATCCGTGCTCAATCCAAATGTAAATATTTGGGAGGGAGGGATTATCATTTTTTTTTAAAAAAGGAACTCAATTTGTTATTGCCCCGAAAGGTAAGCATCCATGTAACACCTATATAGTCTACATGGCTGACAAATACAGCTACTCACCAGAAAAACCACCACTTCAACCATCAATTTCTAGCTAAATTGTTTTAGTGTTCTAAATTTGTAGAATCATAGAGTAAATATAGCTATCCCCAAAAACTTATCTCGCTCATCTCCCTTATTTCTCTTCCTCTTTCTTTCTCTTTAAATACAAGCACAAATGTATGTTGTCATCTCCCGTTTTATTTTCACAATAATAATAAATTAATATTTTTAAAATTTAGCTAATCATTACAATAACTCACGGATTCAACAAATTTTAGGTAAGTATTAATTTATATATTATTTTAGCTCTCCTTCGGACATGCTCTTAACATACTAAACCGGTGCACATCAACTTTACCACGAAGAGATCCAAAGCCAACTTCCAGCACCTTAATATTTTATATATGTAAATTTACATGATCCGAGAAATAAATATTGGTGTGATTTGGTCTGTTGTATCATAGCTCGATCACTCATGTATTGTCAAGGAAAACATTTGATTGATAGGGATAGAAGCCGTTTTGATTGCTGCACATGGACTGGAGTTTTAAGTTTTTGGTTGATACGCGACCAAGACAGATAGACGACTATCACCCCTTCAAGAAAGTGGATGTGGATGTATAAAGTGCCTGTTTGGCACCAACCCTGTTAGTCATAAATGGGCCGAAATGCCATTATCAGTTTAGTTGTACCGTTTGACAGATTTGGAATAATTATGATATCAATCTATACTATACTATTATATACTATAATATTATAAGTAGAATACCCTCTGTTGTTCGGTATAGTTGTTTATTACGGTAAATAACAATAGTCACAACTAAAACCACTTGGATGGAAATCATTGAATGCAATATTCAAACTGCTCTCATAGATTCAGGGTTTGGAATAAGCATATTATATTTAAATTTTTATATTTTTTATTTTAACAATTTCTATAAATTTAGGATTCGAGTCTCGTGAACAACATATTATATTATATTATTTATTTTTAGTGAAGTTTCAAATTATCATAAAACATATATTATTATAATTTATTATATTCTTCAGTTTTATTTTCCAACGATTGAAATATATTTTAATTTTTTGTTAGTAGTTTAACTTTAAGAGATATTAGCATGTAATGTTGATATGATATATTTTTTCAAAAATTTCGGATCAAAACGGATATTGCAAGTTTATCTATATCAACTGAGGCGGCTTAGTTAAAAATGAAACTGGGAGTCCTATCTGATTATATTCAGAGAGCTTGTAGCTAGACCTGGCCACTTGTGCGGTCCGTGCGTGCCGGGCCGGGCCGCACACGGGTTGAGCACTCGAGATATAAACACTGGACCGGCCCGCTTAATAAAGAATCAGGCTCGGGCCGGGTTTAAACCGTTAAAATCAGACTCGTAACCGGTACGCGATTAATCGCGAGTCACAGGCTGTGCGAGCCGAGAAGGATTAACCGGGCTGTGTGTGCGGGCCTGTGCTGGTTTGATTAAATTGCAGTCCGCAACTTGCTTTCTTAATTTATTATATATTTGGATTATCAGTGCATTGTTCCACCAAAACAAAGCAACTTGCATTATTATAATTTATATGTTTTATTATAGTATTATTACTTTTAGAGCATAAAGAAGTAATCTATGTAGCAGACTAGCAGATAGCAAATAATTAGTTGTAGACTAGTAGAATAGTAGAATTTGTACATGTTTCTTACTTTGTTATTTTTAATCCGGTTCTTAAATAATATATTTCATATTTTATATTTCATAATTACTTTGATTTGATTTTCGTATTTGGTTAAAATAATGATTTCGATTATTTTGTTTTTTGATTGAAAGAGGACGGCACCTCATATAAATTTTATTAATTAAAAAATATTACAAATAATGTGAGAGGACTCCTCTCTAAAAAAAGAGAACAAACCGCGTTAAATATTAAAAAGTTATAAATGAAATAAACAAAAAAATATTAATTAGGAAATATATAAGGCAGAGATTGACAATTGAGATTGAGATAGGCAGAGAGTTAGAGAGACAATTGAGATTGAGTGAAGGCATTGTGCGGGCCTGTACGGGCTGTGCGGGTTTGCAGGCACGTGCAGCTCACACGGGTTCCGTGTGGGCAGGTTAGTGCGGGCCGGTCCTGGTCCCGGTTTTCTAATATTGTATTCGTAACCGGCTTGATTAATTTAACGAATTGTGCGGGCTTGAACCGGCCCGGTTCGGGCTGAATAATTACGGGTTTCCGTACGAACCGATCCCGAATGTGCGGTTCAAACCCGCACATTTGGCCAGCTCTACTTGTAGCATATTGGAACATGTGTGATAGACATATTACTTTTATTATTATATGATTTTAAAAGTGTATATATTATTTTGGTTATACTTGGTCTAACTATTTTTTTATTTTAATTTTGTTTTATGTTGGATTAATGATATAAATCTTTTTAGGGCGGAAGAATAGTTTATATTGTTTTATTTCAGTACAACGCTATTATACAAACTAAGAAATTATCTCTAATTTCGCTTTAACAAAATAGTCTACAGATATATAGACATAACATAAGTTCGTTATATCAACTAAATTCAAGTAATTATATTTGGTTTATTTTTAATTTTATTTTAACTCGGGTAGTATATTATTTTGTTTACCCCAGATGAGTATTATATATAATTTTGATTTAACCCGATATCATTATATCGACCCACAAATTATCTTTCAATTTTAATTTTGTTGTAGTCCGGTTCAATAGTGTAATAAAACTAACTATATTTAGTTTATTTTTTGTTTTTATTTTAACCAGAGTCTATAGATTATAATTCTATTTGTATTTACATAGTTAAATTTTGAATATTAATGTATTAAGAGAGTGTTTAATATTAAATATGATTAAAGTGACAAAAAATAAGAGAATTTTAATTCTGTTTTTTCTAAATCTTTTCTTTCATTATCACATGAAAGGCTCAAAATATTTTATCCTGCAGAAATAAAAGGTGGCTGAGAAGAGATGTCTGTGGTCACATGACTAAGGGTACCCTTTTGTAAAGGACTAGACATGATCATAACATCAGGATTTATAGAACTAGTAAAAGCTAACAAAACAGTATCAGTATTTAAATTAAAAGCTCATAAAGAAAAGTCAATATTTATACCTTGTGCTTTTGAATGATCAGCTTCTAAGATAGCATCCAAAGGTTAAACTGAAAGAATTTCAGCTGATGTTAGAGTTGGATGTATCCTTCATTCAGTGTCCAGTGCCAAGATGACTGTACCGGGAGTCAGACATGCACTACTACTTTGAGGTAGTGGTTTTGTGTGGCTAGAGATTCAGGAGTTGATGGATTACTTTGAAACCCAGGTTCTTGTTTACTCCTCTCCTCAGATTCAGAATCATATTCCTGTGCAGCTCCAAGTTGCAAACCAACTGTCTTTTTTGTAAAAGATTCAACAGTCATACATAAATATTTGACTTTTGAAACCTCACTTGTGATTTTAGCAGTGGCTGCATCACGCCATTCTTGGACTGACTTGGTAGCAAAAGGTGTAATGTCTTCATAGTCTTCTACACCACTTTGAGGTGTAGGTTCTTGTGGGACTGGATCAGAGTTTATTGTAGTTGTTGCATCCCTTTGAGGTGCACGTTCTTGTGTGCTTGACCCATGAAACTTTCCTTTTTATGCAATCTCTTGGCTATCCTCTCAACTTCTTCATGAGTGACTTTCCTCACTCTTCTCTTTAGCTTCATTGGAGAATTAGAAATTGTAATAGGTGCATCAACATTTATATCCTCCTGAGCATCAATAATTGGCTGACTTGAAATGAATGCATCATGTTCCTCCTCAGCCATTTCTTGTTTGAGCTTCAGCTTTTGTTGAGAAAAATAAGTCTTGACCAACTTCTTTTCCCTTGGTCTAGGGCTTGAATCATTAGTTACAGCATCAGTATTTGCTATTCCCTCCTCGGAAATAAAACTGGAATTTGAGTATAATCATGATTTAATTTCTTGAATTTTGATGATAAGGTAGCATTGTCCTCATCATCTGATTCTGACTCAGCTAGTACAAGCTTTCTCTTAACAATTTTTGAAGGTTTAGAAGAAGGAGAAACTTGTACTTTGGATCCACCCTGTGCAATTACATTGGCATCAGTGTTCTGTGCAAATTTCAAGACTGCTCTCTAACCATAGGCCTAGCAGACTGGATAATAATGTCTTTTGGGTTCTCTTTAGGAACATCAGACTTTTCTAGTTTCTTTCTTTTTAAAACATATGCCTTTTGAGAGACACCTGAGGTGGATTGTGTTTGGGGAAGTGTTTGGGTTGTGGTGCTTGGGTTAGCTACAGGGGGTTCCCAATAGTAATTGCATGTTGCTTAGCACTCTGTAGATTTTGCAATCCATAAGTCACAGGCATCCTTGCAATTAGCAAGTTCCTGGCAGAGAGTGGCAACCTAAGAGGTGCAAGAGCAACCTTATCCTTATCCTTAGAGATCAAATCAGAGAAAGCCCTTTTTATGAGCTTAAAAACTGAGTTGATTTGTCTAGCAGGGATTGGGGTATTGGGAAAATAGAGATTAAAAACTAACTGACAAAATCTAGCATAGTAAACTATATTCAGATCATCTTTTAATCTATCTCCTATAAAACAAAGTACTACCCTACCAAAATCATAGCTAGAACCATGAATTAGAGAGTACCCAATTTGTTGTGTCATGATAAGAAGTGCATTAAAATTGGTGCACTTATTGTTGAAAGCCCTGGTAATACAGTCAAAGTATAAGTTTCACTCCTTCCTTAGACCATTTCTTTTCAATTGCCCCGTATTCTTCATATCTTCATCATAGCCAATCTCTATGAAGAACCTCCTCATCTCAACATCTCTAATACAAGTAGAGTAAGAATCATGAGTGGGGAGATGAAGAGCTTCCCTAACTGTTTGAGGAGTCACAACTTTTGTCTCCTCATTAAAATCAAATGTGATGCTTGGAGAATCATTTGCACCACCATCTTCATATATACCAATAGTCCAAAAAGCGAGAACTTGGTCCCCAGACACTGTTGTAGGTTCAGTAAGAGCATAACCTACTTCAGTGGATCTTAATAAATCCTGAAAGATATGAAAGTCAGGATTTATCCCAGTGTAATCAAGAATAGTAGCGTAGTTACTGGTGACAAACTTAACACTGCCATGAGTGAAAGTAGATGATGTAGCAGATGGAGACATGATTGATCTGTGTAGAAAAAGCTTAAAAACTGATGAGGTTATCAGTGTTTAATTTAGAGAGGAAAAGAGAGTAAGAGAGTAAAAGAGTGATTAGAAATTGATAAAGTGATAATTGAAAATCAAAAAATTGGTTTTGTTTAACACTGTACTCTATCTCATACAGACGGTTCAACTTAGTGTGACACCTGGCAAGTTATTATTGATCAGAAAAACAATCATGGAACATGTATTAATGTGCAATAAATACGGCACAGTTACACAAGGTAATGTTGTGTAAACACTCAAACATTTTTCCTAAACGCACGCCATCAGTTACACACCTGTAAGCAATTATATAAAATTACCCACTATTCTACATCTCTGTTTTAAATTAAAATACCGTTTTAATGATATTTTTGAATAAATTCAAAAAGTCATCAGAGTATAACAGTCAATGACCATTATTAGTATTTAATTAACTACTATCAGGACTTATCAGTCAACACAAGTTTGACTAATATCGGTACTTAACTAAACAATCAGAGTTTATTATGTAACTACTATCAGAGTTTAGTTATCAGGGTTTAAATATCAACTTTAATTTCAAGTAACAGATAGCATGAATACATGGCATCAGTGTTTAATACAGTTATCAGACTTTAAGAAATACTGATACATAAAAAAGATTCCACACCCTGATCATATTTGCCTGTTTACAGATCATAACTCATTCATCAGTTTTTGAGAATTATCCTGAAATCATTCTTAATTCATTCACCAGTCTTGTAAAAGTGGCTTCATAAAGTGGTTTGGTGAAGATATATGCTAATTGCTGATTTATAGGAACATAGTGTAATTCCACTATACCTTCCATCACATGTTCCCTCCCTTATGAAATGGTACCTTATGCTGATGTATTTAGTCATAGAATGCTATACTGGATTTTCTGTCATTGCAATAGCACTTTGATTATCACAATATATAGAAATTTTAGAATATTCTAACCCATAATCTAGTAACGAATCTTCATCCAAAGAATTTGATCATAACAACTTCCTGTAGCAATATACTCAGCTTCTACAGTTGAAGCGGATATTGACTTTTATTTCTTGCTAAACTAATAACCAATCTACCACCAAGTTATTGGCAACTTTCTAAAGTGCTTTTCCTGTCAAATTTGCATCCTGCAAAATCAGCATTTGAATATCAAATTAGCTTAAAATCTGAATCTCTAGGATACCACAATCCAAGATTCATGGTGCCTTTGATATATTTAAAAATTCTTTTCATAGCTAATAGATGTGGTTCCCTTGGATCAGCTTGGAACCTTACACACAGACTGGTAGCATACATGATATCAAGACTACTAGCAGTCAAATCTAGGAGTGAGCCAATCATACCTCTGTAGTTAGTTATATCTACTAATGAGCTAGTACTTATATCTAACTTGGTTGCAGTGGCCACAAGAGTTGTTGCAGATAAACTGTCTTGCATTCCATACCTTTTGAGCAAATTCCTGGTATATTTTTCTTGATTGATGAAGATTCTTTCTTTGGTCTGCTTCACTTGTAATCCTAGAAAATAACTCAATTCTCCTATCATACTCATCTGATATCTTGACTGCATTAGCTTGGAAAATCTCTCACAGAGTTTATTATTAGTAGAGCCAAATATGATATCATCAACATATATTTGAACTAATAACAAGTCCTTACCATGGTACTTATAAAATAGAGTTTTATCAATTATACCTTTTTTGAAATCACTTTCCAATAAGAATTGAGCAAGTGTTTTATACCATACTCTTGGATCTTGCTTTAGTCCATAGAGTGCCTTATCCAGCTTATAAACATAATATGGATACTTTGGATCAATGTACCCCGGAGGTTGTTCAACATAAACTTCCTCATCAAGTTCATCATTTAAAAATGCACTCTTCACATCCATTTGGAACACCTTGAACTTCATTTGAGCAACATAGAGCTCCTCTTAAATTCATTGAGCTCCTCTTGTATTGTTGTGATCCAATCAGCATCTTGAAGTGCTTCTTCCACTTTCTTGGGTTCAGTTTGAGATATAAAAGAATGATAGAGGCATTCATTTTGAGTGGTTTTTCTGTTCTTTACACCACTATCAGGATTTTCAATGATTAAGTCAGGTATGTGACACTTAGTCCATTTTCTTGCAGAAGGAAGTTGACTTCTTGAAGTAGAACCTCTCCATTGATCCATAAGTCTCTAGTTTCACTTTTCCTTGTACCAACATGATTTTCTGAAGCTCCCCCTGAATCAGTATTTCCAGTATTATCAGTATTTTCTTCATCAGTATTTGAGGAATCAGAGTTTGATGGAGTATCTATTGATGTTTCTTGTTTTGAATCACTTGACTCTTGATGTGAATCACGTTGCTCCCTCTCAACATGTGCTTTAGTATTTGTAGTAGTTCCACTAACATCTGGCTCATCAGAGTTTAGAGTGACATCAGGATTTGCAATGTCAGGATTTGTCAGATCATAAGGATTTAACTATTCAGCATATGGTACTTCATTTTCAAATTGCAACTCTTCAAGGTCATCTACATCTTATAGACCTATAATCTTCTTTTCATCAAAAGACACATGAATAGATTCCATGACCACCCTTGTTCTCCGATTATAAACTCTGAAAGCTTTTTTTAGTAGTGGATATCCAACAAAAATACCTTCATCAGCTTTTATATCAAATTTTGTACGCTGTTCAAGATAAATTTTGAGAATAAAAAATTTGCATCCAAATATGTAAAAGTACTTCAAATTTGGCTTCTTTCCCTTCACCATCTCAAATGGTGTTTTGCTATGCTTGTTTATCAATGTAACATTTTGTGTGAAGCATGAGGTTTACACAACCTCAGCCCAGAAGTAGGTTGGAAATTTTACTTCTTCAAGCATGGTCCTTGCAGCTTCTATGAGAGTTCTATTTTTTCTTTCAACAACTCCATTTTTCTGTGGAGTTTCAAGGGCAAAGAATTCCTGTTTGATCCATTTGTACTTGCAGAATTCTTTCATAGTGTTGTTCTTGAATTCAGTTTCATTGTCACTTCTAATTATCTTTACTTTGTGTGTTGATCCTTTTTTCAGTTCCCATACATGATCAAGAAGAATGGATAAAGTCTCATCCTTGCTGTGCAGAAAATACACCCATGTGTACCTTGTATACTCATCAACATTTACAAGTACATACCTCTTCTTTACAATAGACATTATATTTATTGGACTAAAAAGATCAATATGAAGCAAGTGATATGGTTCAAGAATTTAGGATTCAGTTTTATTCTTGAAAAATGATTTCCTTAATTTAGATTTCTAGCATGAGTCACATAGGCCATCAAGAGTAAATACTGCATTGGGCAATCTTCTCACAAGATCTTACTTCACAAGTTCATTGATGTTGTTGAAATTGAGATGAGAAAGTCTTTTATTCCAATTCCAGTTGTCTTCCACGGATGCTCTACTAAGTAGACATATTTCAAAATTATCAGGATTTGTGGAGACCCTGGCTTCATATAAGTTACCATGTTTGTAACCAGTCACTACAACCTTGTCATCTGATTTACTGACAATTTCACAATGTTCTTCATAAAAAGTCAAGTGGTAACCTCTATCATAGATTTGACTCACACTAATCAGATTGTGCTTGAGTCCTGCAACTAGAGCTATATTTTCAATGATGACATTTCCAAGTTTGATCTTGCCATATTCTAAAGTCTTTACTAAGTTTCCATCTCCATAAGAAATATTTGGCCCAGCCTCCTCCATAAACTCTTATAGCATGGATTTATTTCCAGTCATGTGTCTTGAACATCCATTGTCCAAGACTAGTGAATTTTTCCTGTTACCCTGCAATCAGATAAACTATCAATTAGTGCTTTTAAGGACCAGACTTGCTTGGATCTTTTGGCCTTTTTAAGTTTGTTAATATTTACAGTTAAAGACTTTAAATCAGATTTTATGCTAGAATTCTTAATATCAGAGTTTACACATGCAGAAACAACTTTTGATTTATATAAAAAAGGCTTTAGTTCATAATAATCATAGTACAAATTATGATACTCTTTATATGTGTAAATTGATAGCCAAACACTACCACAATGAAAACATGGATTTTGTGGTTTATATCTAACTGTTCTATTCCTAAACTCTGACTTAGGAGGAACAATATTTATCCCTTATTGACACAGTTAAAAATATGCCTTTCTACGTGTATTAGGAATGGGTTTGTATTTGTTCTCCTTATTGACACCTACTTTCCCATTTTTGTTCTTTTTAGGTTGTTTTTCTTTGTTTTTCATTTTGACTTCCTTCAGCTTTTTCTTAAGCTGTTTCTGAGTCATTAAACCAACATTTACTGACTTGGTGTGAACTTGTTCATTCTATCAGATTTTAAGTTTGACTTAGATGCTGATGTTGACCCTTTTCATTTACTGACTTAACAACATCGGCACTTACATTAAACTTGATAGATCTTAACTGAGACTAGTTCAGTTTTACCTTCATATCAGTATTTATTGGTTTAATTTTTTCAGTTTCTTTTTCATTTAACTTATCAGAATTAGATTTATTAGCATATCCTAATCCTAATCCCCAACAACCATTTTCTATTAAACCTTGAGTTATTTTTCCTGAATTAGTCCAAAGCTTAATGTCCTTTCTTTCTTTAGCTAATTCCTTTTCTAGATAAGCATGCTTTTCTAATTGGTTTTCTTTAACATACAAAGCATCATCTTGTTTTTTTTGAGTTTCTACCATAAAAATTAACTCAGCTTCTAGGTGATCATTCCTTTTCTTAAGGTCAGAATTTGCAGTTCTAATCCTAGCATTTTCAAATGTTTAATCCCTATAACTAACATGCAGTGTTTTAAAAAATAGCCTTTGTTCACAGATATCATCAGTATCAAAAGCAAGTGTAGTTTGAGGTAGCTTCATCTCGGTAGTCTCAGCCTCATTATCAGCATTTGTCATGAGAGCATAGTTGACACCCTCATCTGATTCTGATATATCATCTCAGTTCTTCTTCTTGGTAATCAAGGCTTGTTTCTTCTCAGCCTTTGACTTCCTGCAGTCAGCTGCAAAGTGTCCTACTCCATCACAATTATAGCACTTTGTCTTTAACTTGTCATATTTTCCAGACTTCGACTCCTTCTTATCAGAGTTTCTCCTTTTTCCCTTCTTGAAGTCTTTGTAAACCATTCTCTTGAAGCTTTTCACCAATAGAGCATCCATTTGTTAAATATCATCATCATTGCCATGATCACTTTTAACATCTGATTCACTTTCAAAGTTTGAGTCATCATCAGAGTTTGTTAACTCAGTATCAGACTTTGCAATCATAGCTTTGTCTTTGAAGTTGCCTTTTCTCCCAGCTTTCTCTCTTGGTTTTTCTTCAACCTTGTGTTCAACCTGTTTTTCTCTAGGTCCTTTCCTCATGCTTCTTTGCTCCATCTCTAGTTCATGAGTCTTCAACATATCATAGATCTCGTCTAGATATATTTCATCAAGATCATAATTGTCTTTAATTGTTGTAACTTTCAAGTCTCACTTTTCAGGGAGTGCAAGAAGAAACTTCAAGTTAGAATCTTCTGGATCATATTCTTTATCAACCAGTGACAAGTCATTCATCAGCTTTTCAAACATGTCATAGATTTCAGTCAAGAACTCATCATCATTTGTGTCAAAGTGTTCATACTCCTGAGTGAGTATAATTCTTCTGTTCTTCTTGATAGCAGTGGTGCCTTAACACTTGAACTCCAAAATGTCCTAAATTTCTTTGACAGTTTTGCATCCAATGACCCTATTGGACATGACACTATCAAGAATGTTATGCAAGATATGTCTAACTTTTGCATCTCTTATAATAGATAAAAGATCCTCAGGAGAATAGTCCTTATTCTCTTTATCAACCATCTTTTCCTATTGGACAGCAACAACTAACTTCATTGGCATGCGAGGACCATCATAGATTTTGTTCAGATATTAAGGATCTGTTGCTTCCAAGCATATGGCCATCTTCACTTTCCAGATTGGATATTCATGAATCTTCAGAATTGGAACCTTGATAGCCTCATATCTACTCATGTAGTGGCTGATTTTATTTGTGGCTGGTGGAGGTGGAGGATTTTGTTGAGCTTCTTTGTTTATCATTAAAGATTGTTTTGTGGATCTTAAAATGTTTGTATATTAACAGCAAGCTCTGATACCAATTTCTAGGCCTTTAATCAACTGTAGATGGGGGTGAATACAATTAAACAATCAAATTGAAATAACAGACTCAATTGAAGGAACAGTTTTTATTATTGATATATAAAAACTGATTACAATACTCTCTCAAAGGATGAACAGATATCCTTGAGAGCTGCTAGGTTGTGTGAATAATATAACAATGTTCAAAACACATCAAGTGTAAACCTAATCTGTGCTTATATACTGCACAGTTACACAATCAATAAGGAATCTGAATATAATACGATAAGGAATCCTAATACATATCCATTTATTGATTGCTACAATAAGTAAAGTCATACACCGACATATCTCTGCAAATATTTCCTACTTTGATATCTCCTGATTTTCAGCTTCACAATTATTGATGTGACTAAATGTTAATGACAAATACTGATCAGCAAATACTGAGGATAAATGCGGATGATGTCACCTCTGTCAAACTCTAATATCAAATGATGATCAATAAAATCTGATAGTTTAAATACTGATATCATCAATTTATTCTAACAAAGTATGAGATGACCATGATGGGCGAACTTACTCTTCCTTGGTTTACAAGTTAATCAAGTGAAGGAAGGTATTTTTATAAGTCAAACTAATTATGTGAATGATCTTTTAAAATAAATTGACTTATCAAACTGTTCACCTGCCAAGACTCCCATGCCAACTGCCACTAAATTATAAATGAACACAACTAAAAGGAAAGTGGACATTTCTAATTATATAGGCACGGTTGGATCTCTACTATACTAAACTGCCAGTAGAATATACATTATGTTTGCTACATGACTTTGTGCTAGATTTCAGTCTCATCCTAGAGAGTCATATTTAGTAGCTATAAAAATAGTATTCATATATCTCAAAAGGACTCCAAACCTTGGCATTTGGTATCGCACATAATCTAGTTTTGATCTAATTGGCTATTCAAATGCATACTATGCAGGTTACAGAATTGAAAAAAAAAGCACAACTGGAAGCTGTCAATTCCTAGGAAACAAACTGGTCTCATGATTCAGCAAGAAGAAGAACTCAGTATCAACTTCTACAGCTAAGGCTGAGTACATTGCAGCTGAAAGTTGTTGTGCACAAATCTTGTGGATGAGGAATCCACTACTTGATAATGGATTAAATCTGGAGAAAATTCCAATTTTGTGTGATAACACCAATGCTATTGCCATCACTGAAAATCCAGTTCAACACTCAAGAACAAAGAACATCGACATAAGGTATCACTTTATCAGGGAACATGTGATGAATGGTATTGTGGAACTTCATTTCGTTCCAAGTGAGAAGTAAATAACAGATATCTTTACCAAGCCTCTTGATGAATCAACATTCACAAGATTAGTAAGTGAGCTAGGTGTGCTTAATATTTTGTAACTTTTGAGATTATTTGTTAATTATTACATTAAGCAGCCAGATGTCATGTGATGATACTTTTTTCTGAAAATGTCAAATTTTAGTAAGTTACACTCTATCATCAGCTATTTTTAGTAGTTGTTAGTCGTAATGAGTGTCTGAATTCTCAATGGCTAGCAGTTGATGAACTTTTCCATCAAGGACTATGCACTTTATTGTAGCCATTGAGAGTGGGTCATCCTGAACCGTTAGATATGGATATATGTGTCAATCATGTATCTATATTCAAGGTCATTTCTAGTAATGGGTCACACACTTTTTATTATTTCACAGTTACTTTTTGCACAAATTGGGAAATTACTTTTCACTTACTTTAATTTATTTCATGAGAGTATAAATACTGATCTAACTTCGTCAAATCATTATTACATACTCCCATACTTTTTCAAGGCAAAACGAACTTTTCTCTCTCCCCTCAAGCAAAAACCAGTTGTCTTGAAAACCTAATTTATTCATTACAATGGCTCCTGTCAAGATTATGTCTAGCACTGGCTTCATTTACGAATAGAATTACTTTGTGGCCTATGTAGACACAAACACCAAGTACAAGGAATTTGTACCAATAATGGAATTTATCAAGAAGTGTAAACTATCTTATGTCATGCTTGAATCTCCAATCATCTAATGTTAGGTAGTTGAAGATATCTAGACTTCTGCAGAATATGACAGCGCTAATTTGGTACTCTCTTTCATTCTTAATAATGTTAGGTATACCGTTAATCCGGATGTTATCTCTGCATGTTTCAAAATTCCATAAAACAAAGTATTAATTGAACCTTCGCATGCTAATATAGTCCAAATGCTTCTTTGAAATTTTCAGTTGCTATGGAGATTTTTCAAGGAACCCAACAATCTCCTTCCATAGCAACTAAAACTAAAATTTCTAAATCCAAGTCCAATAAGCCAACCTCGGTTGTCACTCAAAAAACTATTGTTGTAACAACTACTACACAAACTACACCGGAGGGGAGTGTGATTTGTGGTGTGAGTGATGAGGTAAGGGGTGAACATCAAAGAAACCCCAAGGACAAGGTAGGTAAGTGTTAGTGTTTGTGCCCTAGAGACAACACTATTGTGTTTATATTATGAAACATTTGGATTATTAATTATGATTCTATGGATTGTTATTTAGTAATTTATTGTATCTTTATTTTCTGCGATAAAATGTTAGATTAATAAATGTCCTTGGAATATAATATGTAAATCTATATCTCTAAGTACGTGACTTAGAAATGAGATTATGATAATAATATTATTATTCCTAAAGGTCCCTAGTTGAGTATTATTATTAAGGGACGATAATAAATACGTTAAGACTAGTGTGTTTGTTGACTGATGATCACATCTCATTGATCATAGATATGGTGATACTAAAGTTAAAAACACAGACACATATATTAAATACATGGTGCTGGATTGACCCGTTGTGAGATACTACATGTTTAATATGTTATAAGTTAATCTCACTGTGATAATGATGTATTGGTCCTTATACCTAAAATCATTATATTTCTATACGAGAATTAATATACTTTGATACTATTGAAAGTTATCATTGACCGGGTAATCATAAAAGTAGTCATTGGGTATATTATGAATTGTATGAGAAATATGAATGATCTAGATGGGATTTAGCCCTCCTTTATTAAAGGATTGATATTATTGGCCTCTTGATTGAGTAAGACTATAAAATGCATGGTCGTGCTCAAATAGTGATTTGCTTAATAGTTTACTCATTGATCAAGGAAAGAAGGATTAAACGCTTGCAGAGGATGACACAATGCATGCCTCGAGTTTGATCTATAACATAAGGCTAAAGGGATTATATTACATTGTACATTATTCACGAAAGGTTTAATTGAATCACCAATTATTATTATTACTTGGGTAGCAATGATGTATTACTATATGCCACTCATTATTTATAATTTTATTATTGGAAAATAAAATTATTATCAACATATTAATAACCTAAAGGGTCATACAAAGAACGTTTAAACGGAGTATTATTTAAATTATGAATTTAAAGATTTTATTATTATTAATCGAATTTAATTATTAAATTAATTAAGTGAGACTTGATTAATTGTATATTAGAATTCGAATTTAATAATAACATAAACCCAAATCAGAATGGGTCTTTAGAAGCCCATTAGGTTTAGGGTAGGCCTTAATCCTCTCTATCCCCTATATATACATTAAGATTTTGAATATATATGAATAATCACTTGAACATAATTTAATAATCATATGTAGACTAATTTATCTTATGCACTTAAACATTGTAGATAACAAATGGCAAACAAATTCAAATAACTTCTTTGTGAGATCAGTCCTTGAGAAGGATAAGCTGACAGAAACAAACTTCCTTGACTGGCAGAGGAACTTGAGGATTGTCTTCAAACAAGAGCGCAAGCTCTATGTAATTGATATCCCTCGCTCGGCACCTCACCTTGAAGGAGCATCCCGTGCTCAAAATAATGTTTATCAGAAACATATCAATGATGACACAGATGTTCAATGTCTCATGTTAGCGACCATGAGTGATGAACTTCAGAAATAACATGAGAATATGGATTCTTATGATATGATTGAGCACCTTAAACGTATGTTTGAAGGACAGGCTCGTCAGGAGAGGTTTGATACTTTCAAATCGTTGCATGCATGTAAGCAGGGAGAACGTGATCCGGTTGGACCGCATGTTCTAAGAATGATAGGGTATATGGAGTACCTTGCCAAGTCGGGTGCCCCAATTGCTATGGAGCACCAGATTGATCTTATTTTGCAATCTTTAAACATCAGTTATTCTCAATTTGTGATGAATTACAATATGAATGAGATAGACAAGAACCCCACCGAATTGTTGGCTATGTTGAAAACTGCTGAGACCAACGTTCAAAAGGCGTCCCCTACTCCCATGCTGATGGTGAATAAGGGGAAGGCCAAAGGAAAGGGTAAATGGAAAGGCAAGAGGAAGATGGGATCTAAATCTAATGCCAATCTGAAACCTAATCCGACCAAGGCTTTGAAGCCTAAAGGTGGTGTTCCAAAGGTTGGTGATTGTCACTATTATAAGAAATCAGGTCATTGGAAGAGGAACTGTCATGCTTATTTGGAGGATCTGAAGAATAAGAAGGCTGCTATTGCTGCTTCTGATTCAGGTATTTATGTTATAGAAGTCAACATGTCTACTTCTACATCTTGGGTATTGGATACTTGATGTGGTTCCCACATTTATATAAATGTGCAGGAACTGCAGGAAAGTAGGGCATTGACGAAGGGAGAAGTCGACCTACGAGTTGGCAATGGAGCAAAGGTTGCTGCTTTAGCTGTAGGGACTTATCATTTATCGTTTCCCACTGGGCTTGTTTTAGAACTAGATAACTGTTTTCACGTGCCTATGATTTGCAGAAACATTATTTCGGTTTCTTGTTTGGACAAGAAAGGTTTTTTGTTTTTGATTCAGAACAATAGTTGTTCCTTTTCATTCAATAATGTTACCTACGGGGTTGCACATTTTTTAATAGTTTGTATGTTCTTGATTTAGATACTCCTGTCTATAATATAAATAATGATAATAAACATATTAAGATGAAAGACTCAAATCAAACATACCTTTGGCATTGTCGTTGAGGTCACATAAATGAGAAACGCATTTCCAAATTACATAAAGATGGTTACTTGGATAAGTTTGATTTTGAATTATACGAAGAATGCAAATTTTATCTCATTGGCAAAATGGCTAAAGCTCCTTTTACCGGACAAGGTGAAAGGGCCACCGAATGATTAGGACTTATACATAGTGACGTATGTGGTCCAATATGTACGATGGCAAGAGGTGGCTTTTACTACTTCATTACATTTACTGATGATTTCAGTGGATAAGGATATGTGTATCTTTTGAAGAACAAATCTGATTCTTTTAAAAAGTTCAAAGAATACAAGGCTGAAGTGGAAAAGCAAACAGGGGAAAGTATAAAAGTTCTACGATCAGATCATGGAGGAGAATACTTAAGCCTCGAGTTTAAAGGTTTCTTGAAGGAGTGTAGTATCGTATCACGGCTTACTCCTCCTGGAATGCCTCAATGGAATGGAGTTTCTGAGAGGAGAAATTGTACCTTGTTGGATATAGTGCGATCGATGATGAGTCTAGCAGATCTTCCAATAAGTTTTTGGGGTTATGCTCTAGAAACGGCTGCATATACACTAAACCGAGTTCCAACTAAATTGGTCTAAAAGACTCCATATGAGATATGGACTGAGAAATATCACAGCATGTCTTTTATGAAAGTATGGGGATGCAAGGCATTTATGAAATGCTTGGTGTCTGACAAGCTGGGACCAAAATTGGATAAATGTTATTTTGTGGGATATCCTGAAGAAACTAAAGGGTATAGTTTCTATAATCCTACCGAGAATAAAGTGTTTGTTGCTCGAACCGCTGTATTTCTTGAAAGAGAGTTACTTTCCAAGAAAATTAGTGGGAGGACTATAGATCTCGATGAAGTTCGAGTTATACAAAATAACATTGAACCAGAGTTGGAAAATGGGCAGGAAGAACACCAAGATGTTCCTGCTCTGGAAACACAGGTTGTTCGTAGATCTAGTAGGACTAGTCATGAGCCAGAGAGATATTATAGATTTCTCTTGACTTAAGATGATGACGTAATGCTTATAAACAATGATGAGCCTCTTACCTACCAATATGCTATGAACAGTCCAGACTCCGAGAGATGGCTAGAGGCCATGAAATTCGAAATGGAATCCATGTATCAAAATAAATTATGGACTTTAGTTGATCCACCTGAAGGGGTAAAACCTATAAGGTGCAAGTGGGTTTTCAAGAAGAAGACTGACATGGATGGTAAAGTACAGACCTATAAAGCGCGACTAGTGGCAAAAGGTTTCAAACAAGTTCATGGTATAGACTATGATGAGACTTTTTTACCTGCTGCTATGGTCAAGTCCATCAGGATTTTGCTAGCAATAGCTGTTTACTACGACTATGAGATTTGGCAAATGGATGTCAAAACCACTTTCTTAAATAGGATCCTTGAAGAGGATGTATACATGATATAACCTGAGGGTTTTGTCGATCCCAAGTTTGCTAAGATGGTTTGTAAGTTGCTTTGATCTATTTATGGATTGAAGCAAGCCTCAAGGAAATGGAATCGTCATTTTGATGAAACAGTCAAAGAATTTGGCTTTATTGAAAACGAAGATGAACCATATGTTTACAAGAAGGTTAGTGGGAGCCATGTGGCATTCCTAGTACTATATGTAGATGACATATTACTAATAGGGAATGACATACCTTTTCTACAGATTGTTAAAACTTGGTTGGGAGATAGTTTCTCCATGAAGGACTTAGGTGATGTTACCTATATATTAGGAATCAATATATATAGAGATAGATCAAGGAAATTAATCGGCCTAAGACAGAGTACATACATTGACAAAGTATTGCATCATTTCGGGATGCAAGAGGCAAAAAGAGGATATGTCCCAATGTCTCATGGGATATTGATCTCAAAAGAAAACTGCCCTAAATCATTAGATGATAGGGGCCGTATGAGCAAAGTTCCATATGTTTCGGCAATTGGATCTATAATATATGTGATGATATATACTCGTCCTAATGTTTCTTATGCCTTGAGCATGACGAGCAGATACCAGTCTAATCCTGGTGAGGGTCACTGGACAGCTGTCAAGAATATTCTTAAGTATTTGAAGAGGACTAAAGATTCGTTCTTGGTGTATGGAGGAAATGAGAAGCTGGTTGTAAAGGGTTACACTGATGCAAGCTTCCAGACAGACAGAGACGATTCAGTATCTCAGTCAGGTTTTGTGTTTTACCTTAATGGAGGTGCTGTAAGCTGGAAGAGTTCAAAGCAAGAGACAGTAGCTGATTCTACAATGGAAGCTGAGTATATTGCTGCCAGTGAAACAGCCAAGGAGGCTGTTTGGATACGGAAATTCATAACGGGACTTTGTATGGTTCCATCGATCACAGATCCGGTTGATCTTTACTCTGATAATAATGGAGCCATTGCGCAGGATAAAGAACCAAGGTCCCATTCCCGGGCAAAGCATATACTTATGAGATATAACCTTCTTCGAGAGATTAATGAAAGAGGAGATGTACATATATTTAAAGTGCATACTGATGATAATATTGCAGACCCACTGACTAAGGCTTTGTCACAGCAAAAGCACGAAGGTCATACTAGTTTCATGGGTATTAGATACATGGGTGATTGACTCTAGTGAAAGTGGGAAATTATTAGTGTTTGTGCCCTAGAGACAACACTATTGTGTTTATATTATGAAACATTTGGATTATTAATTATGATTCTATGGATTATTATTTAGTAATTTATTGTATCTTTATTTTCTGTGATAAAATGTTAGATTAATAAATGTCCTTGTAATATAATATGTAAATCTATATCTCTAAGTACGTGACTTAGAAATGAGATTATGAGAATAGTATTATTATTCCTAAAGGTCCCTAGTCGAGTATTATTATTAAGGGACGATAATAAATACGTTAAGACTAGTGTGGATTAACCCGTTGTGAGATACTACATGTTTAATGTGTCATAAGTTAATCTCACGGTGATAATGATGTATTGGTCCTTAGACCTGAAATCATTATATTTCTATATGAGAATTAATATACTTTGATATTATTGAAAGTTATCCTTGACCGGGTAATCATAAAAGTAGTCATTGGGTATATTATGAATCATATGAGAAATATGAATGATCTAGATGGGATTTAGCCCTCCTTTATTAAAGGAGTGATATTATTGGCCACTTGATTGAGTAAGACTATAAAATGCATGGTCGTGCTCAAATAGTGATTTGCTTAATAGTTTACTCATTGATCAAGGAAAGAAGGATTAAACGCTTACAGAGGATGACACAATGCATGCCTCGAGTTTGATCTATAATATAAGGCTAAAGGGATTATATTACATTGTACATTATTCACGAAAGGTTTAATTGAATTACCAATTATTATTATTACTTGGGTAGCAATGATGTATTACTAGATGCCACTCATTGTTTATAATTTTATTATTGGAAAATAAAATTATTACCAACGTAATAATAACCTAAAGGGTCACACAAAGAACGCTTAAACGGAGTAATATTTAAATTATGAACTTAAATATTTTATTATTATTAATCGAATTCAATTATTAAATTAATTAAGTGAGACTTGATTAATTGTATATTAGAATTCGAATTTAATAATAATATAAACCCAAATTAGAATTGGTCTTTAGAAGCCCATTAGGTTTAGGGTTAGGCCTTAATCCTCTCTCTCCCCTATATATACATTAAGATGTATAATTTTAGGATAGTCGTTGCATCACATTTTTGGAGAAAAACCCTAGCAGCTCTACATCTTAGAGAGGCTAGAGAGAGAAAGAGAGAGACGAAGGCAATCAAATTGGCTAGTACCGGCTCCGGTGATCGTTGGACGATCGGATGTTCGTGTGGATACCTTTGGAGAGCAGATCTTCGCAAGGAGGGTTGCTGTGGTTCATCAATATAAGAAAGTTCATCATATTCAGAAGGAAAGCTTTATTAAGGTACATGTTCCTATTCTCCATAATCATCTGTTCATTATACATAGATCCTGAGGTAGGGATTCAATTTTTTTTTATTTTTCGCTGCGTTTATATGCTCGAATCCCTAACAGTAAGGATGAAAGTATGCTACCCAAACCAAGCCATGCTCTGTCTTCTCAAAAATACAAAGACATTGAAAAGGAAGTTAGTTAATCCCTAGTGGTATCCTCTCAAAGGGATTTCACTATTGAACAAAGTTCCCATCCAGGAACACAGAAAAAGAGGGGGAGGGACACTGTTGCCCAAGATACACCCATAAAACATGTTTATACTAAGAAGGGTAAAACTTTTAAGGGTGCACGGGATACACACACAACACAGCTCATCACATCTGTTGATCCTGTGTCATCTCAAACTCAGCTTGATGTGACTCTTGTAAATATGGAGTCACAGTCCCACTCTACACAATTTACAAGCGAAACGGTAGAACAAAGCTTACATGTTTCTCTCATAGAAGTTGAGTTGTTGCAAACCTCCCAAGCTGATTCTCCATCTTTTCATTTCATGGAGGAGCCCGACTCTGAAGTTGATGATCATCATCTTTTAGATGATTTGTTGGATCATTGGTCACTTCTTTTAGTCACTCGAAGTGGAACTGTGCACTTAAATGTCTCATCAATCTTCACAGATTCTACTCTAGTGACAACTTCAACTAATACTCCTTTCTCTTTATCAATGGCAATTTCTCAGTCATTGGTAAGTGTTAGTCCATCAATGGCTAGCTTAACCGCATAACTTTTGAAAATGTAATTGTACCATCAATGGATATCACTCGGCCCTTGGTAAATTCTTCTACATCAATCACAGAAAGTGCAAAAAATCATTAAACTACTCTAACACTTGTAGGACTTTATAGAGGGAGTGAAAATCTTTCTGAGAGCGAGAGGCTTTGAAAGTGTTTGTCCTAAATCCAATCATGTATGATGAGTTAGGAAGAACTTTCTTGTATTCCTATTTGATTTCATTGATATTAATAAAAGACTTGTTTTAGTTTTATTATGGGCTTTATCTATTTAAAGTGTTTTAAATAAGATGCTCCATAGTTTAGAGTAAAGCTTCTAGAATAATAATGAGATTATAATAGTGAGATCTAGAAGATGATAACTCTAGACTTAAACAGTTCCTGATCATAGGATAACTAATCGGATGTTAGTGGATCCGCAAAGATTGGTACATACTATGCCTGCTCCCTTCAGGAGTATGTCTACTCTCATAGGCATTTGTGTGGTGACACTATAGCTAGTATGTAGGTGCTTATTAGGGAATAAGTTCACTGAACATGACTTGATAAGTTAAACAACTAATGGAGATTACTCACGTGTCAATAGTTATTCACTGAGTGATAGTTGTACAAGTGTCCTTAGACTTGGGATCGTTAAAGTTATCTTATATATAATGAACTGTGCTTTGATTTAGTCTTTAGTCTCAAGGACATCCATTAGGTCTATTCAGGGCATAGGGATTTGTGTATAGAGATAGTTAACGTCAATAGAGGATCTACCCCTTCTAGTATAGGAAGAGAATATCCTATGTTATTCTTAGTATGCTAGTTCTGGAATCTCTGGCCAGAGTGTATGAAATTAGAAAGGAGTTTCTAATTTGCATTAATATGAACTTTGCATTATGAATAAGAAATCATATGATTAAATTTGATAGGCCTGACATGAGATCCATTCCTTGTATTTAATCGGGATATTGTAAGGGTAGAAGGAATTCATTGTACGGTAACTAGTCACTGACAGGTTCTTGGAATTCTATGCAGTGAATTCATATTATCCGGATAGTCGCGATATGTTGGGAAACATCACTCATGATGTAGAATAAATATAATTAATCAGTTAATTATATTTAGTGTATTTTAGTATTCATGTAAATAATTAATAAATGTTTATTATTATTTATTTCTACTACCGGCATAATATTGAACCTACAGGGTCACACCATAAAAGAATATTTTCTTTGATGAAATAATGAGAGAGATAATTATTTTCTAAATAGTTTAGAAAAAAAAATAATGATTAAAATATTTTTAATTATTATTAAAGCAATTTATAAAGATAAAATGTGGGGGTTAATATATATATATATAAAAATATATTAAAAAACCCAAGGAGAGCCCTATAAATAGAATGAGATGGCTCATTCTATTCATATACTTGGTTTTGTGAAAACCCTAGCCTCCATCTTCTTCCTCTCTCTCTCTGCCCCAAAAACTCCATTTTTATAAAAGCTTGGTATTAGGTCCCAATATGTTTGTAGAAGGGGGGTTGAATACAAACAATACCGTTTAATAGAATAAAATGCGGAATAAAAAGGTGAAACAAAATTCAAGTTAAATAAAACTATTATTAAACTTGAAAGGTGTTACAACAACGGTATCGTTTACAAGGGATTAATCTCAAATCAATTATTACAAATCTAGAATAAATTTGACATGAACTTTTTCTATTTTTGCAATAAAAAGATCAAATGCTAAAAGCGATTTGAGATTAAGTTCTAGGGATTTCGATACGCTAGATAGTTACACAAGAACAAGAAAAGTATTTCTAGTGGATTGGATTTAACAATAAATACTAGAAATAAATGATCTGTGTAGTTTACAATAATTTCTCTGCAGGTTCTCTTGTTCTATGTTTTGTTGTTGAATATTCAATGCTGTGTTCTTGTTTTTGAAAATGCTGCTTTCTGTTGTTTAAGTAATCAAAACAATCCAATTGAATCAGCAAGACTTTCGGCAAGACAATCAAATGAACTGGCATGACAATCCATTTGAACTGGTAGGACTTTCGGCAAGACAATCCAAATGAACTAGCATGACATTCGGTATGACTATTTGATTGTCATACCGATTGTCTTCCTAATATAAAAGATAGTCTTGCTGGATTAAAACAGATTTTAATCAAATAATAATTCTGAATTAATTAATCAATTAATTCAATTAATCAATAAATTAATCTTTGCAGATTTAATTTATTTTCTTAATTAAATTATATGGCTTAATTAATTAATAGAGAATTAATACCAATCTTGAGCAGCAACCATTCCTCTGAAAATCTTCTGAAAATCACTGTCAATTACGAATCAATTCCATCACTTCAATGTTGACACTCCATGTACTGTTTGGTTCATGAGTGACTAACTTCCGTGACGTTTCTTCATGCCTTGACCTTGGTACTCTTGATTTTCTTCAGACTAAATCCTTGTAATTAATTGATACCCTGACGAGATCTCTGTCACTTGATTAAATTCACAATCTTGATTTATATCACTGAGGCTTGATCAATTTCTTGAGCTTCTTCCAGTGAATTAAGTCATCAAATCTGTAGATGAACAATGTTACTTAATCCTTTGACATATGTTACTCTGTGAGATCTCTCTGACGATAGATCCACTATTTACTTATTACATTCTTATTTGAGTTGAGTTAAATCCTCGAATAAACAAATAGGCTATTACATATGCCTTTCAATCTCCCCCTATTTGCTTGTTAGACAATAACAACAAATACTTAGAGGATAACTCAACTAACAAATAAGAAAAAGATATAAACAGTAATGCAAAGTAAATAGCAGAAAAGTTCTGGATTATATTTAACATTTTCCAGATTTCAAAAGAAATTTACAAGTGAATACAAGATAGATGTTCCTCTAGCCTGAACATATAACTACATTAGTCTATCTTGATTCATAAAGCTCTAATCATATTAAATTGAGTTTTGAGCTAATTGAATTCAGTTGTCCTCTCTTCTGACTTCACCTTCTTCTAAATCTTGAAGCAGCTCCTTGTCAAAGACACAATCCTTTTCTGAAGTGAAGCTATCTGGTCTAACTGGTTGAACTCCAACTGTCTTTAGCTTATTCTTGAGTTGATTGTACCTTTTAATATTCTTTTCATAATAAGCTTGAATCAGATCAGCTGCTTGAGTTTTCAACATGGATGAATATCCAGCAGTTCTTAAGTGATGTTCCATCCAGACCAGATGCTTAGCTGAGTAGTCTTTAAGAGATTGTGAATCGAGCTGGCAGATTTGAAGATAGTCAGACTTAAAAAATCTTACCTGATGAGGATTGTTGACCACTTGAGGACTAGCCCTGTTAGCAAACTCTTTGAGCCTTTCTCGAAGAACTTCATTCAATTCTGAGCTTCTTTTGACTTTGTTGAGAAGAACCCAAATCTCTGACAAAGAACGATTCTCAAACAGATGAAGTGACACCTTGAAAGATCCTTCGCTCTGACAATATACAAATATGCTCATCTCATTTAGGGATCTGTCAAAGGCAGCTGTGATCCTTGAGACTTCAGTCTTTATAGCATTCATGTACATGTCATTATTTGGATTAGAGATCTCCAGCTTGTCCAGAAGATGTAGGAACTGTCTATCATTGTTTGTGCTCAGCTGAGGCATATCAAGTACTCTCCTAGCTTCATCCCATTTTTCACCAATCTTCAGTCTGACATCTCTTCTCCTTTCTTGAGCTTTAATGTCATGAAGACGTTGCTTTTGAAGAGTTTCTGTTCTTTGTATGTCTTTCCTCATGTCAATGATCTGGGAGACCTTTTTGAGTTCAGCTTCTTTTCTTTTCATCTCTGACTGCTGCTGCCGAAACTCTTTCTCAAACAGAGGATCCACTGGAGCTTCCTCTTCCCATTCTCCAAAATCACTTTCCTCCTCAGCTTCAAAGAAACTATCTTTATCTTCCAAGACTGGTTCAGTGGGAACGTCACAAATATCAAAGTCATCCTGTTCTCCACTATAGTAGATATCATCAGGCTTCCCTGTGCCTCCAGCAGACGACTCTTTTTCTTTTCCCTTATCACTTCTCCCTTTCTTCCCCCCCCCCTTAGTTGAGGAATCCTCTACAGACTTTCCCTTAGATCCTCCATGACCTCCATCACCTCCCGAGCCTGAGCCTCCACCAGACGACCCTTCAAAGAAAGTCCTTTGTTCTTTATTAGGGCAGTGAGAATTTTTGATCATGTAGTACAGGTGCTTCATCCCTTCATTCAGATGTTCCATGCCCGTCTCTATCTTCAAAAATCTGGAAGAATCTAGTGAATGATTCATTTCAACCAAGTCTTCAAGAGAAGTCATTCTTGTATGTAGAGAGCAGAAGTTTGAAATGTCGTCAGCTGATAACGTTGGAGATTCCTGGATTGAGTTAAGCTTTGGTACAACAGATGCCTTTAAATCTGATATTTCAGTCCTGATAAGAGCCAGCTGATTATTGACAGAGGTGGAAGAAGAAGACCGTTCAATCACTTGTGCTTTGAATGATTTAGCTTCAGCCTGACTTTTTGCAAGTTGTTCCTTGAGATCAGCAATTTGAGCTAACAGATTTTCAGTGTTTGTGTCTGTGTGTGCGCTCATCTGAATATCTCTCCTGTTTAATTCACTCAACTCACGTGCATGTGTATCTCTCAATATAATTGCTCGTGAGGAGTCTTCCTGAGGCTGATCTTCTGTACCTGCATTTAAAATCACCCTAGCCTCTTCAAGAGAGGTCAATGGTGGTGCAATGGGAATTCGCGAGTCCCGATCCTCAGTCAAACCTATCATTTCATGTGAAATAGATGTCTGAATTGCTTCAGGGATAGATTGATCGAGTTGCCCTCCACTTTCTCCAGATAAATCTGCGAGTGGAGAATCCGGTGAGGGAGCCAGAGGTGTTGGATCTGGGAGGGGAGAAAATGACTCTATTAAAGGTGGCTAAGAGTCAGATTTTCCCTCAGAAGCATGTGACTGCTCTTCTGCCGTAACTATGGCAGGCACTGTAACCGACTCTATGTGCACTCCTCGCTCCGTGTCCTGAGTATCATCTACTGGTCTGTATGCTTCCATTGTGAGTAATGAAATTGTGCTTGACTCAGTACAGGATGCCATGGCCCTATGGAGAATTTCAACAGATTCATTTTTGTTGAGAGGATGTTTCTAGTAACTGTTCAGTGGCCATTTCAAAGTCCATGTCCTGTTGGGAGGACAAGGATGGGCTTTCAGATGCCTCAGTAAATGTTCTTCTTTTCTTCGGAGGAGGCAGAGCTGAGAGTTCATTCACATCTACCAACAAACTACTTCATATTAACCTTCTAGGCAACATTTTAGACAGTGGGGGAGAGGTTGAGATAGGTTGTGACTCTGTGTTTGGCTCTATGACCTGAGATTGAAGCTGTGGTTCTACAACTTCATGGTCAGTCCTATCAACCACTGGGGTTCTTTCAACAGAAGTAGAAATAGGTTGAGTTGGAGGAACTATTACCTGTAGAGGAAGAGCATCTGATGCTTGAGCCTGGGTGGTTTGAACCACTGGAGGTTGAGCTTGCTGTTCATGACCGGGAAGATTAAAGATAGGTAAGGGAATATAAGTGGCCATGAAAGCAGATACAAGTACTGGAACGTGCATGAATTTGAAAGTTGTGTCTTGGCGGGTGTAAATCTTTTTGCTTACTGGAGGGGGTTTAGTTACCGCAGAGTTAGCAAAAAGGGCTTTATGCTCAGGTGAGAGAATATGTTCTGCTATGAGCATGAGAAAACTAGCATAGTAACACGAGACCCTACGATTTGTAGAATGATCACGTAAAGCAGTAGTGAGACGTCTCAAGAGAATGGGTAAAAGTAGTTTGCCAAAATTGATCCTTTGATTGAAAACAACCGCAAGACCAATATACTGCAGAGTGGAAGTGATGTTGTGAAAGTTGGATTTAGTGCAGTTGGCAAACACTTTAGAAAGTGTATCGAAGAAAATGTCCCATTCAGACACCAAATTGGATTTTGATAACTTGGTTAAATTAATTACCCCCTAATAGTGAATAGCATGGAAAAAGTTTGAAATATCATTTTCAGAGGGCAAATTACAGAAATTGTCCATAGGAAAATTTAAAGCTCGATTGACGACTGTTTTATCAACCACATACTGTGTGTTTGCCACGGTGAATGAAAAAGATTTAAAATCATCGGCCACGGTAGAGGTTGTGCAAATCAGTCTGAGCAGATCAACATTTAAAATCACATTTGATTTAATAGCAGAGCTAACAATCGAATGGTCATTTAAAAATCTAAGCCATGGCTTAAATTTTTCTACATCACATTTATCTGGATTAAAGTAACCAACAAGATTATGCCAAACAATGTGGAAATTGAGAGCCATTTTAAAAATAATAATAAGACACACACTTTCAGAATTTTAAGAATAATATTAAGAAAATTCGAATTAATTAAATTAATTTAATAATTCGAATTAAATCAATTATAATCGAAAAATTTAGAAAGAAATGTATCTCGTTAAAATTCTTAACTCACAAAAGCAGATTTGAAAAACCACAAGACACAAAACAGAAATTAAAATAAAAATACCCAAAATCAAACAAACACAAAACGATTTTGAGGGGAACAAAACGAAGTGCAAAAGATTAAAAAAAAATTTGGCAGCACTCCTATATGTATATATCAGGAGTGATGTTTTAGTTTGCTGAGTAAAAACTCGAGCAAGGAAGACAATGGCGATGGAATTGTTGTTTGTTCGAAGAGAGAGAGAGAGAGATAACTGTTGGATTTTGAAAAGAAGGAAATGAACTGGTAAAAAGTAAAAGAAACAAAAAAAAATGTTAAGTAGGACAACTGGTATGACAATTCGGGATAGTCTTACCGATTGTCATACCGATAGTCATACAAGGCAATTTTGAGAAAACAAAAAAATAAAACAAACAAATAAAACAAATAATAATATATAACTGGTATGACAATCTGATAGTCATACCGGTTGTCATACCAGTACAAAATAAAACATAATATATCTGATATTAATTTTATTACTGGCATGACAATCAATAGTCATACCGATTGTCTTGCCAATTATAAAATTAAACTGATTTAAAAATAAACAGTATTAGTACTAGAATGACTTTCTGCAAGACAATTTCAATTGTCTTGCCGATTGTCATTCTAGTTATAAAATAAATTAAGTATTTAAATATACTGAATAATTAACATAAAAACTGTTAAAAACACATAAAAAACAGAATATAGAAAATATTACAATTACATAAAATTGAAATGAATATGGCAGAAAATATTTACATAAATAAAATAATTAAAATATTTCAGAGATAATAATATTTTCAGTCCAAAAATAGATTTCTTTTGAATTTTAACAAATAAAATTCATAAAAAAATATTTTTAGAGAAAATAAAATATTCTGAGACATTAAAATTAACAAGTTGAGTAAATAAATAAGATAAGATAATAAAAATTACATAGAAATAAGCAGGAAATTTTGGAAAATGATAAAATAAATTTGCAAATGAATTTTTCATTTATGAAAAATTCATTTGTAAATTCACTCAAGAACAGATTTCAAATATTCACAAGTTTAATCACTAAAGCTATTCAACATACCCAATTTACCAACTAATTTGGTAAATGTGGATTCATCAAGAGGTTTAGTGAAAATATCTGCTATTTGTTCTTCTGTTGGAATAAAAAATAGTTCAACAATACCATTCATGACGTGCTCTCTAATAAAATGATACCTGATGTCGATGAGCTTTGTCCTCGAGTGCTGCACAGGGTTGTTGGTGATGGCTATTGCACTTGTATTGTCACATAAAATAGGAATTTTGTTCAATACAGAGCCATAGTCTCGTAGCTGGTTCCTAATCCACAAGATCTGAGCACAGCAGCTTCCAGCAGCAATATATTCAGCCTCGGCCATTGAATTTGAAACTGTTTGCTGTTTCTTGCTGTACCATGAGACTAGTATGCTACCTAGGAATTGACAACTGCCTGAGGTGCTTTTCCTATCAACAACACTTCCTGCGTAATCTGAATCTGTATGTCCAACAAGGTTAAAACCAGATTCTTTAGGGTACCAAATACCTAGATTTGGTGTTCCCTTAAGATATCTTAAGATTCGTTTAATAGCAACGAGATGAATATCTCTAGGATCCGCTTGGAACCTTGCACATAAGCATGTAGCATACATAATATCTGGTCTACTTGCAGTAAGATAGAGTAACGAGCCAATCATACCTCTGTAGCTTGTGACATCTATCTTAATGGAGTTTTCACATGGTCCAAGCTTGACAGCTGTAGTTGACGGAGTCCTTGCTGATGCAGAATCCTCTAGATAGTACTTTTTGAGGAGTTCCTTGAGATACTTGGATTGACAAATAAAAGTTCCATCTAACCTTTAATTTACTTGTAATCCAAGAAAGAACTTCAACTCTCCCATCATGCTCATTTCAAATTTGTTGTTCATTAACTTAGCAAATCTCTTACAGAGATTATCATTAGTAGACCCAAATATTATATCATCCACATAGACTTGGACTAATATTGTATCATTCTTATGCTTTTTAGAAAAGAGAGTTTTGTCTATGACACCTCTAATAAAGCTATTTTCAATAAGAAATTCAGAGAGAGTGTCATACCATTTTCTCGGAGACTGTTTGAGTCCATAGATAGCCTTGAAAAGAAAGTAGACAAAATCCAAATGATCTGGATCTTCAAAACCAGGAGGTTGTTATACATATACCTCTTCATCCAGCTTTCAATTCAGAAAGGCACTCTTGACATCCATTTGATAAACTTTAAAGTTAGAGAATGCTGTAAATGCCAAAAATATCCCGATGGCCTCTATTCTAGCCACTGGAGCATAGGTTTCATCATAATCAATGCCTTCAGCTTGTGAATACCCTTTAGCTACCAGTCTTGCTTTGTTTCTTATAACCACACCATCTTCATCTAGTTTATTCCTGAATACCCACTGAGTACCAACAGCTTTCTTGTGTGTAGGTCTAGGTACCAGTTTCCAGACTTGTTGATGTTCAAACTGATTGAGTTCATCTTGCATAGCAATCACCCAATCTGGATCAGTCAGTGCTTCCTCAATCTTCTTAGGTTCCATCTCAGAAAGAAATCCTGAGAACAGACACTCATTTTGAGTAGCACGTCTAGTTCTGACTCCAACATCTGGATCACCAATAATCAACTCAAAAGGATGAGCTTTATTCCAAACAGTCTGTCTTGGAAGATTTGATCTTGATGATTCACCTTGAAATTTATTGGGATGTTGTGTCCTACTAGTTGATCCTTCAGCATCTCCCCCTGAGTTGTTGCCATGTTGACTTGAAGATTCTCCGTCAGTAGCAGTGGTATCTCCATTGTTGCCAAAGTTTCCATCACCATTACCTTGAGTATCATCATGATTAACAGGTTCTTCTCCAGCAACAACCTCAGGTTCTTGACCATGTTCTGATTTTGAATCTGACATATCATCAAACTTCAGTTTCTCAGAAGGATCTTCAGTTTGGATACTAGGGAGTTTAGTGTCATCAAATGTAACATTGACACTTTCAGTTACTTTGTGTTGATCAATGATATACACTCTGTATGATCTTCTTCCATATCCAACAAAAATACCCTCATATGCCTTTGCCTCGAATTTACCACGACGATCATCTCCATCCTTGAGCACGAAGCATCTGGCACCAAATACATGAAAGTATTTGATAGAAGGTTTCTGTTCATTCAAAATCTTATAAGGAGTTTTCATGAAGTCTTTGTTGATTAGAGTTCGATTCTGAGTATAACATGCAGTATTGACAGCTTCAGCCCAAAAGTACATTGGAAGACCTGATTCACTTAACATCGTTCTTCCAGCTTCAATCAATGTACGATTCTTCCTTTCTACCACTCCATTTTGCTGAGGAGTTCTAGGAGCTGAAAATTGTCTGGTAATCCCTTTGTTTGTACAGAATCCATTGAGAAGTGAATTCTTGAATTCTGTTCTATTATCTGACCTTATTGCTCTAACAGGGACATTAGAATCTAACTCGATCAACTTGATATGATCAATCACAACTTGTGGTATTTCATCCTTAGAGTGAAGGAATAAAACCCACGTATACTTGGAATAGTCATCAACTATCACAAGACAGTAACACTTCTTTGACATCGAAAGGACATTAACTGGTCCAAATAAATCCATGTGTAATAATTGCAGAACACCAGTTATGGAGGATGTGCCAGTGCCTTTGTGACTTACTTTCTTTGACTTTCCTTTCTGGAAAGCCTCACATAGTCCTTCTGGGGAGAATTCCAGCTGAGGCAGACCTCTGACCAATTCTCTTTTGACAAGAGAATTCATTGTTTTGAAATTGAGATGAGAAAGTCTCTTGTGCCATAGCCAACTCTCATCTGTCGATGCCTTTGCATAAAAACAGTTGACTTCAGGATTGCTTCCAGAGTTCATGTCAGCTATGAACAGATTTCCTTTCCGGATTCCCGTCAAGGAGGGTTTTTCACTTTTCTTGTGCAGAATCTGTCACTTCAGCTTGTCAAATAAAACATTTTAGCCGTTGTCACAGAACTGACTAATGCTAAGCAGATTGTGTTCAAGTCCTTGCACAACATACACATTTTCAATGATAACATTTCCAGCTAGCAAACAGCCATATCCCTCAGTTAAACCTTTGTTGTTATCTCCAAAGGTAACCACTGGGCCAGCTTTCTCAACCACATTTGATAGCAGGGCTCTATCTCCGGTCATATGTCTTGACGATCCGCTGTCAAGAATCCACACTACCGGTTGTACCTGTTTAATGCCCTGCAATACAAATGGATTAGACCTTCTTCGGAACCCAAGCTTGGCTGGGTTCGATATACTTGTAAAATTGGCCTTTATCAGGCAAAACAACATTCTTAATTTTAATGTTCTCAACTTTCTCAATGACTGGACATTTGACCTTGTGAACAGCCTTGACAAATTTCTGTTTAGGCTTAGGCACAAATGTCTCCTTTCTAGCTTTAGGAGGACTAGCAGTCTTAGACCTATCATGCTTTCTATTATTCACATGCTGGCGAGGAGTAGTCTTATCATTAGAAACATGCTTACCATTAAAATAAGCATACATCAAATTAAAAGCACAAGACATACAATCAGGAACACCACATGCTTTATGAGAGGGATTAACAATAGGCAACTTATGCATGGTAGACATGGCATTTGTGTTATCCAACTCATGTGTGTCTGAGTTAGTCTCAGTTGCTTTCATAACTTTGACTGGAACCTTTGACACACTTGACTTGGAGACAGCTTTCTTATTAGCATGATCTTCAGCACGGATTTCTTCTTGAATAATAAATGAGGTCTCATCAAATGGTTCAGCAATTGATTCTTTATAGAGGGGTTCATCAACACCCTTAAGCACATGTGGTACTTCCCTACCTTTAGCACAGACATGAGGAGGGGAGTTTATGCCTAATTTTCCAATAGCAACATTGTAATCATAACCTATTCCAGATGTTTCATTAACAGCTTGCTTATTGTAAAACTCTTTGGACTTCGAACAAGAATTAAAGTAAGCTTTAACCTTAGCCTCAAGACCGGTGATCTTGTCTTTGAGAATAGTTTCGAGTTGTCTATAACAGTCAACTCTATTCTCTAGAAAAGATACTTGTTCTTTTAATTTATCTTGATTAATGTGCACAAGTCCTAATTCATTGACCTCTTTCTCAAGGTCTTTGATTTGTTGATTTAACAATTCATTATCACGACGAGCACAATCTAAGGAACCTCCTAGATGATAAACTAATTCAGCATCAGTAAATTTTACCTCTTTTGTTGACGATGAGGTGTTTGCATCACTAGCCATGAGAGCAAGATTCCCAACTTCTTCATCTTCACTGTCAGTATCATCCCAGCTTCTTCCCTTTGCCAGGTAAGCCCTTTCAGATTTACTCTTCTGATTAGAATCGTAAGAGTTCTTCCTAACTTGTTTTGGCTTCCTGCATTCTGTGGCAAAGTGTCCCAACTCATTGTAGTTGAAGCATCGAATGGTGCTTCGATCAACCATCCCTGTTTTGTACCCACCACTGCTGGTGTTAGAGGATGAAGATCCACCTTTCTGGAATCTGTTGTAGTTGGACTTGTACTTGAACTTGGGATTCCTTTTGAATCTGACATTTGAGAATCTCTTGACAATTAGGGCCATTGACTCATCCTCCAATTGCTCCAGTTCTTCCACGGAATAAAAATCATCTCCTGACTGATTTGTAGTAGGAGGATCAAATTCTGCTCCTATCACATTTTCTTCAACCTTGGAAGACTGTACCATTCTTTCTGACTGTTGAGATTGTTGTTGATATTGTGGTTGTTGTTGTTGTTCATCAGCTACTAGAGCAGTAGACGTGTTGACCACTCTTCCTTTCCCGTAAACTTCCTTCTGCTGAATCTGCTCCAACTCATAAGTCTTTAACACACCATAGAGCCTTTCCAAAGAAATCTCACTCAGATCTCTTGCTTCTCTTATGGCAGTGATTCTATGTTCAAGATGAGTTGGCAGTGTTAAAAGGAACTTTTTGTTGACCTCCCTGATGGAATAGTATTTACCATTAATGTTCAGGTTGTTGATCAATGCATTGTACCTCTCAAACACTTCATTGATTCCTTCTCCTGGATTGGATTTAAAGTATTCATACTCAGAGGTTAGTATTTCTAACTTGTTCTCCCTAACTTCCTCTGTGCCTTCATTAATAACCTCAATAGTTTCCCAGATATGTTTGGAATCTTTACAGTTCATCACATGTCTATTCATCAAGGGATCAAGGGAATCTACTAAAATTAATTGAAGGCTAGCATCCAGGGAGGCTTCTTCTTTTTCAGCAGGAGAAAAATCCTCAGGATCTTTCACATAAGTTCTTGCTTTGGTAATCACCACATCATTTTCTATTACCTCTGGTTCAATAACCATCGGAATTTTAGGACCCTTCTTTAACACTTCCAGATATTTGGAATTTGCAACTTGTAAAAACAATAGCATCTTCTTCTTCCACATAACATAATTTTCTTTATCGAATAGTGGAATTTTAACGGTTCCAACTTTTTGTGTAGTCATTATGAATTTTTGAGTGAATAAAAAATTCAAGGAGTGAAAGAAACACAAAAGTCTAGGATCTTGATTTGTACGTTAATCAGAAGGCTCTGATACCAATTGTTAGGTCCCAATATGTTTGTAGAAGGGGGGTTGAATACAAACAATACCGTTTAATCGAATAAAATGCGGAATAAAAAGGTGAAACAAAATTCAAGTTAAATAAAACTATTATTAAACTTGAAAGGTGTTACAACAACGGTATCGTTTACAAGGGATTAATCTCAAATCAATTATTACAAATCTAGAATAAATTCGACATGAACTTTTTCTATTTTTGCAATAAAAAGATCAAATGCTAAAAGCGATTTAAGATTAAGTTCTAGGGATTTCGATACGCTAGATAGTTACACAAGAACAAGAAAAGTATTTCTAGTGGATTCGATTTAACAATAAATACTAGAAATAAATGATCTGTGTAGTTTGCAATAATTTCTCTGCAGGTTCTCTTGTTCTGTGTTTTGCTGTTGAATATTCAATGATGTGTTCTTGTTTTTGAAAATGATCTGCTTTCTGTTGTTTAAGTAATCAAAACAATCCAATTGAATCAGCAAGACTTTCGGCAAGACAATCAAATGAACTGGCATGACAATCCATTTGAACTGGTAGGACTTTCGGCAAGACAATCCAAATGAACTAGCATGACATTCGGTATGACTATTTGATTGTCATACTGATTGTCTTCCTAATATAAAAGATAGTCTTGCTGGATTAAAACAGATTTTAATCAAATAATAATTCTGAATTAATTAATCAATTAATTCAATTAATCAATAAATTAATCTTTGCAGATTTAATTTATTTTCTTAATTAAATTATATGGCTTAATTAATTAATAGAGAATTAATACCAATCTTGAGCAGCAACCATTCCTCTGAAAATCTTCTGAAAATCACTGTCAATTACGAATCAATTCCATCACTTCAATGTTGACACTCGATGTAGTGTCTGGTTCATGAGTGACTAACTTCCATGACGTTTCTTCATGCCTTGACCTTGATACTCTTGATTTTCTTCAGACTAAATCCTTGTAATTAATTGATACCCTGACGAGATCTCTGTCACTTGATTAAATCCACAATCTTGATTTATATCACTGAGGCTTGATCAATTTCTTGAGCTTCTTCCAGTGAATTAAGTCATCAAGTCTGTAGATGAACAATTATACTTAATCCTTTGACATATGTTACTCTGTGAGATCTCTCTGACGATAGATCCACTATTTACTTATTACATTCTTATTTGAGTTGAGTTAAATCCTCGAATAAACAAATAGGCTATTACATATGCCTTTCGCTTGGTTTTATAAAAAGCTTCATCGAAGAAGATCATTCTTGGTGGATACCGGTAGAGTGCTTCACACACTGAGGGGCAACTGCTAGCAACCATAATCATAAAGCTTCGATTTTCAAGGTATGGTTACGATTCCTCTGTTTTTCTGATTTATATGTTTTTCTATATGTGCGATACATGGTTTTTACGGAATAATTGTTATATCACGCTTCTGCTCATCCGTAAATTCCTTCATTGGCATCAGAGCTAGGTTTTGCATATAGAGATTCATATAAAAAAATTTCATATTTTTAATACATGTATGGATTTGTTATGATTTTTGCAAGTTTATTTAGATTTAATTATGAATTAATTCGAAATAATATTTGCATAAGATCTTGACTACTGATCTGAGTTCTACAAGTGTTGTAGATCATCTAGGTATTTTTTCATAATTTTGTGATGTGTAGATTATTTCTTAAGAATTTTTTAAAATTGTTTTAATTAAAATTCATGAAATAATTATGCATGTTAATAATTATGATTAAAATTTGCACAAGGACCCATGGCTGATTTGATAATTTTCTGCTACTTCCTGATTTAAGAAATTATATTATTTTGATTTTTATTAATTTATTAATTAAATGTTAATTAATTTATTAATTAAATGTTAATTAATTTATTAATAATAAAATTAAAATAATAACATATTAATAAAGGTTATTAAGTGAGAGAGTAAAGGAAGGGGGTTACTCCTCTTTTTGTAACAGCAGTCAGCAAAAGAAACATCAAGGAGAAAACAAAGAAAAAAAACTGAACAACAATAACGGTCGGCTGTGCAGGCGCGTGTAGCGCACGCGGGGGGGGGGGGGGGGGGGGTGTCGCGCATTGACGGAATGCGTTACATATATTATTGGCCTAACCGTATTGTAACGCATTACCGAAATGTGTTACAACCCTTGTAACTCATTCTTGTAATGCGTTACAGCCTGTTTGTCCACATTAAATTTGATTTTTTGGGAGTTTCATAACTCCGTTTTGGGCGTGCAATATATCGTTGGATTCGTTTTTCCGAGACAGATCTAATGGAGTGGTCAAATATTTTTTATATAAAAGTTTTGAACTGTTTATATTCCCGAAAGTGTTTTAAAGCGTGTTTTAATTGTTTTAATTGCTTTTAAATGCTATAATAAATCCATACATCATTATATCAATGTGTGACATGATATTACTTGCATGCTTACTTGTTTATTTATTTTTATATATGAGATATATGCCTATGTTTACCATGCGATGATAGATTTAGGTGAACTTAAATCAAAATAAGGCGTGCTCTAGAAAATCTAGAATATGAATCGTTTCTTGCCTTAACAATAATATTATGAATATAATCATGAGATTCTTGTGTTTATGAAACACGTAATTAAATATGAATTTTCAATTTTGAGAGAAAGGATGATTCTGTCAAAAGCAGATTACGATCTATAAGAAAGGGGTATTAAGTGACGCCTCTTGACAATGCTCCCCCCGATCTGGGAATCATCTGATTATCAATTATTGATTTGAAATATTTAATTTAAAAGGAAGAATCTCTTTATAATATGATTATGATTGTAACATAATATAATCCCTCTAAAATTAAATAATATCAAGTAGTAATTGTCCAACGACACAACGAGCTTGTGTCGGTCAAAGCCTTCCAACATGGTAGAAAGTAGTTCTTATTTTTAAATCATTGTCGTTTCGTGCTACAGCCGAGGGCTTTGATTTCAAATAAGAAATACTTGTCTATTACATAGAGATGTGTACATTAAATTAGAATCTAAAGGTCGTTACGTGCTGCAGCCGTGGGCCGTTGGAGACTGATTCAATTGTACGAAATGTTGGTTTAGACATGACTTAGAATATTGAGTCTGTCATGCTACAGCCATGAATCAATTATTCAAGAGGCAAAAGTTTTATTAGGGAATAACATAAGATGTAATTGACAAGAGCTGTCTGCCTATTGAACATCACATGACATTTCGTGCTATACCTGAGGTTGTGTGATGGAATGTAGGATCCCTATTCCCACTAGCATTATGAATGCATAATTTTTCACTTAAGGGGGTTGTATAAATTAGATAAACTAGTGGGAGCCACTTATGAATAAAGACCCGATTCATATAGTATTTTGAAATAAAATTGAATATTTGCTAAGTATTGTTTGTGTTCATCATTTACAGATTTACTATATACGTTATGTCTTCTGCACTATCACTCCGGAGCATACTAGATGCTCACAAGTTGACTGGTCCTAATTTTGCTGACTGGCTTCAAAACTTGAGAATTGTTCTCAGGGTTGAGAAGCTGGAATATGTGCTTGACTCACCTAAGCCTGCTGAACCAGCTGACGATGCACATAATGATGAACATGTTGTGTATCGTAAATGGATATATGATGCAAATGTTGCTCAATGTATCATGCTAGCTTCCATGAACATTGAGCTACAGAAGCAGCATGAGCATATGGATGCTTACACTATCCTAGCGCATCTACAAGAGTTGTATGATGTGGCAGGAAGGAAAACTCGATATGAGATATCGAAGGAGCTGTTCGGTTGTAGGATGTATGAGGGATCATCTGTGAATGACCATGTACTTAAGATGATCAATTTGATTGAACGTCTTGGACAACTTGGTTTTGCCATGGATGGGGAGCTGAGCCAAGACTTGGTCTTGCAATCACTTCCGGGTTCGTTTTCGCAGTTTATTGTGAACTTTCACATGAATAAGTTGGATGTCAGCCTGGCTGAACTCCACAACATATTGAAGACTACGGAATCGAATTTTCCCTCTAAGAAGAGCTCAGTTCTTCTAATTGGTGAAGGTTCCAATCCTAAGAAAAAGGAAGAAGAACCCTTCCAAGAAGAAAAAAGTAGGTGAGAAAAAGCCTGTTCCACCAAAAGCTGAAGACCCCAAGAGCAAAGCTGTTTGCTTCCACTATAATAAGGTGGGGCACTGGAAGAGGAACTGCAAGGTTTACCTTGCAGAATTGAAGAAGAAGAAGGGTAGTGAGACTACCGCTTCTATTTCAGGTATGTTCATGATTGAAGTGAATATGTCATTAAATCAAATTTCTACTTGGGTATTAGATACCGCCTGTGGTTCTCATATTTGCAATTCGTTGCAGGGAAATGGGAAATGGGAAATGGTTCTCAAAAGTAGGACTTTTGAGGAAGAGGAGGTGATTCTACGAATGGGAAATGGAGCAAGAGTTGCTGCTGAAGCAGTAGAATCATTTCATTTATATATGCCTACGGGCAAGACTATTGTTTTAAATAGTTGTTATTTTGTTCCTTCGATTGTGAGGAATATTATTTCTATTCCCATGTTAGACTTGGTTGGATTTTTGTTTGTTATTCAGAATAATAAATGTTCAATTCTTAGAGATAATGTTCTTTATGGAAGTGGTATAAATAATGTTCTGTATATATGTGACGTAGAGCATAATTTACTAAAAATTGAACATACTAATAAAAGAAAAAGGGATGATGAAAATCTCACCTTTTTGTGGCACTGCAGACTTGGTCATATTAGTGAAAATAGACTGCGGACATTGCATAAGGAAGGGTTACTTGACCCCTTTGATTTTGAATCATATCCTACATGCGAGTCTTGTCTATTGGGTAAAATGACCAAATCTCCATTTAGTGGACATGGAGAGAGGGCTGCAGATTTGCTAGGATTGGTACACACAGATGTATGTGGACCAATGTCTACGCAAGCCATGGGTGGATTTTCATACTTCATTACTTTCATAGATGATCGATCTAGATTCGGATATGTGTATTTGATGAAATACAAGTCTGAATCCTTTGAAAAGTTCAAAGAATATAAGCGTGAAATGGAGAAACAAACCAAACATAGTATTATAACTCTTCGATCAGATCGAGGTGGTGAATACTTGAATGGAGAGTTTCTAGATTATCTCAAAGAAAATGGTATAGTCTCCCAGTGGACTCCTCCATATACTCCACAGTTGAATGGGGCATCTGAAAGGAGAAATCGAACTTTGTTAGACATGGTTCGGTCCATGATGAGCTATGCGAATCTTCCAGTATTCCTGTGGGGTTATGCATTGGAAACCTCAACATATTTACTGAATAAGGTGCCTTCCAAATCTGTTCCTCAAACTCCATATGAGATATGGAAAGAAAGGAAACCGAGTCTTAAACCGTTAAGATTTAAGGATGTCCAGCTTATGTCAAGAAAGTTGACCCAGATAAGCTGGAATCATGATCCATAAAATGTAGTTTTGTGGGATATCCTAAAGAGACTTTAGGGTATTACTTTTACACCGATCATAGGGTGTTTGTCTCCAGACATGCTACCTTCTTGGAAAAGCAGTTTATCCTTAAAGGAAACAGTGGGAGCAGAATTGAACTCTATGAAGTTTAAGAAGCACAAACTACTACGGTTCAAGTGGAAACACCTGTTCAGACTGAACAACCTTCTGTGGAACAGCCCATTCGTAGGTCAGGGAGAGTGTCTCACCAACCTGAGAGGTATTATGGCCTTATCATTGAGAATGACAATGAGTTGTCAATCATTGATGATGACGACCCTATGACCTATAATGAGGCTATGAGTAGTGTTGACTCAGAGAAATGGCAAAGTGCCATAAAATCTTAAATGGAATCTATGTATACCAACCAAGTATGGACTTTGGTTGAAGCACCTGAGGGTGTGAAGCCTATTGAGTGCAAATGGGTATACAAAAGAAAGATTGGTGCAGATGGCCAGGTGTAGACCTATAAGGTCAGGCTCGTGGCAAAAGGATTCAGACAAAGGCAAGGGATTGACTTTGATGAAACTTTTTCGCCTGTAGCCCTGTTAAAATCAATTCGGATTTTGCTTGCGATTGCTAATTACTACGACTATGAGATCTGGCAAATGGACGTGAAAATGGCCTTCCTCAATAGGAAACTTGAAGAGGAAGTGTATATGACACAGCCAGAGGGTTTTCTTTCCAAGGGAAATGAACACCTAGTGTGTAAGCTGTTGCGAACCATATATGGTTTAAGGCAAGCTTCTCATAGATGGAACATCCATTTTGATGAGACAATCAAAGATTTTGGTTTTATCAAAAACATAGATGAACCATGTGTCTACATGAAGGTTAGTGGGAGCACGGTAACATTTCTTGTATTGTATGTGGATGACATACTTCTTATAGGAAATGATATACTGATGCTGCAATCAGTCAAAGTGTGGCTATCAAAGAACTTCACTATGAAGGACTTGGGAGAAGCATCCTATATTCTCGGTATGAAGATCTATAGAGATAGATCTAGAAGAATGATAGGTCTTACCCAGGGTACATACATCCAGGTTTCGCATGGAAAACTCCAAAAGAGGTGTAACACCCCCAAATCCGGGGTCGGGGATCCGGGTTGTCACGAGTTCCATTTCCCTTAATAACACCCAATCTTAATAAACAATCAACTACTCTGTACTGTGACCCCATAATAAACACACACACCACAAGTTCTAGTCTTAAAGATGAATATCCAAAAGTAACACGAGTCATTTTATTCCAAAATTATATGCCATTACACCTTAAAAGGGTTTCTGAATAGATTTACATTTCTTTGCCATTATTACAATTGATAAAGATACATAAGTCTGGTACATCAAAAGTTGAAAGCCTAGCCTATTGGTAGTTCCTACCTCAGCTACAGCGACATTAACGCCTATGGGAAACTGCGGAACGTTTTCTATCCGCTCGCGAATTGGGAGCTTGGTCCTGTTCATCTTTTCTATCTGTTGTTGTGTGATGAAAGAAGAAAGCAAGGGTGAGCAGCAAGCCCACCAAAATAATATATATAATGATTAACAATATATGAGCCTTCTCATAGTACTCATGAAAGTCTTGGTCAAAAGAAATGGACCAAGTTTGATATCTTAATGCGATGAAGTCGCAAAATATTCAGTATATATACATATATACTTTTCAAAATCTTGGAAGTCCTCTTCCATGCATAATTACGCCATATTTCCTTTATCAATATTTCTATTCTTGAGAATTTTGAATATTACCTTTCTCCTTGTAAAACCTCTAAGGTTATCCTTGAATCGTTCCTCCTGTATTCCCTAGATACAGGGCATATCAAAATACCATTTACTAATACTAGAACCATTATCTATGTACTTCTGAAAAATTTCTTTACTGATCTTTAAAGGTTGTTGTTACCTTGATCCTTTTCAATTCATACTTGTCAAAACTCATGCTGTCCCTATTAAGGGTGAAATGCCAACCTTTATGCATTCCCCTAGGATTCGTTTTAAGTTACCGATGTTCTATCCTTAATTCCACCTTTAAAAAGGTACATGCATCCTTCCATGGATAAATCAAGTCATATATCCCTGATGAGGGTGTCTTTATTCAATCATTCCCACCTCGATAGTATATGCCAAATTTCATAATAATATCCTTATCCAAAATGAGGTCAATCCATATGGCCTCCAAAAGACAATAACGGTTATCCACTTTTCTTGCCTGATTCGGTAATGATAACAAGGATGTTCTGGAAGATATTGGTCGTGTTCAACGTGAACTTCTTCTTAATAATTCTGTATTTACTTTTGTTGTTTATCTCAACAGTCATCTCAATGTTGGGATATCTCTCATTCCTGGCGTCTTCCTTCCTGGGTATCAAGCCACCGGTCTCACACTCCACATTCTTGAAGGTCACTTCCTTCATCCAATTTTTCCTAATTTCTTACTTTCTTGTCTCCTCGGTCTATCCGCGTCTCATTATTTATCCTTCGAACTATCTCAAGGTTTCCCGAATCCTTCCAACTTGAAGGGGGTACAACATATATGTATCTCTTATGCCTTCAACCATCAATTTAACTCATGGTGAATCACCCTCATCCTGACGAATGCATACTTTTCTATTTCTATTGCTACGAGTCTTTAGGGTTTCCTCATACCCAACTCCCTTATCATACCTCAAACTCTATTGCCTTTATATTCCTTTCCACTTCAGTTTCTTTTTATTTTCCTTTCTCTTATCATTATTTCATGAACCAACATAACATAAGCATTGATTTCAAATATCCCGTCATTCTGGATTCGTGTCCTCAGAACGAATCTTGATAACTTTTACAACTTAGATTCATAATCCATTATACTCGTCTGCCTTTGTTCTGGCTCTAAAGCTTTTACACTATCTCCATAACCTTGGGAAGTACTTTCCTGAAAACAATTGACTGAACTTAAATCAGTTTATTATAATCTCTTGCTCCGTGCCTTCCTTGGCCTTTCACCAGCGGGTGGCCTCTCTCTTAGGAGGGTAAGTGACAAAACAGTCTTTTGTGATTCGTTAATCATTTAGAATCTCAAATAATTCCTATATTTCCTTTAGCCAGGCTCTTGCCTCGACTGGGTTCGCTTGTTCCTTGGAACTCCGAGAGCTTAGTGACTTAAAGGTCCTGAAAGAATTTCTCACCGCATTGTTTCCTCAGGGTGGTGGTTGGGGATAATAGTCTAAGTTCTATCTAGAAAGGTCCATAAATTTTCGTATAGGAGTACCGTCTCGGGTTTCCTTTCCTTACTCGACTTCTGTTTCCTTAGTCTGAACATTCCCTCCTTCTCCCCATAATCGGGGTCTCCTACATATTTTAAATCCTCATTTTCCACTTCATCATGTTATGGGTTCCTTCTATCTTGATGGCGACCTCCCTGACTATCACGTTCAGGGTTTGCTCTAAATCTTATTCCTCAAACTAGCTTTCATCTAAGATCTCATCTTTAAGCTCTTGAACATTTGGTACCCAAATTCTGTAGGAATACCTCATTATTCCCTTATCATCTTTCTCGATATTAATCTCTTATCTATTTGTTGGCTCTCTGCCTTCATTCATCACTTTTTCTGGCACAATCTGTTCTTCTCCAATAATTCGGGCTGTATTGCAATCTCAAACAGCTTTTCGGTACCGGCTCCGGTTACCTTCACTTCTATTTCCATTTTCTCAAAATCTCTTGTCAACTTTCCCAAAGACATTTTCATCTTGAGTCTCTCCTTTTTACTAAGGGCAGCAGCCACCACATTGGCTTTCCCCGAATGATAAAGAATCTCCCAACCATAATTCTTGATTAGCTCTAACCGCCTCCTTTGGCGTATGCTGAGCTCTTTTTACGTGAAAATGCACTAAAGCACTTATGGCTTGTGTAAATCTCGCACTTCTCTCCATACAAGTAGTGCCTCAAATCTTTAGGGCAAAACTATTGCCACGAGCCCAAGCTCATGGGTGGGGATATCGAATTTTATATTCCCTTAATTGTCTTGACGCATACACGATTACCTTGATGTGCTGTATAAGAAGCACCTTAATTCCTTATGTGAAGCGTCACTACAGATCACAAAACCTCCTTTTCCATCCGGCAATGTCATCATAGGGGCCGTCACCAATCATTGCTTCAGTTCTTAAAAGCTGTTCTCGCATTTCTCTGTCCATTCGAACTTCTCAGTCTTATGAGCGAGCCGCGTTAAAGAGGCTACTATCTTTACAAACTTGAACGAACCTCTGGTAGTGACCGGCCAATCCTACCTCTGGTAGTCGCCCTAACCATGGTCATCAATTCCTCAGTGGTCCTTTATTCATTCTTGTCAGGATCCTTCACGACATCTTTCTCAGCAATAATCCCTTCTAGGATAACATCCTCAACCGCTACATCCTCATATGAACATCATCCGGTCCCGTGTTAGGACGCTCTATCGGATCCACAATCCGATCTCTAATTAGTAATAAAACATCATCGCGCTGTTGCTCCTCAACCTCAGGGTTCGGAGTCCCGCTACCATCTACGATAACGAACTACGCTTCTATCACGATATTTATAAGGGTTCCCATAAGGGTTTTAACTGTCAGTACTACGTTAGGTAGCCCGACTATGAACTTGGCAAGAGTTTTTATTATCTTAGTGAACTTATTATTTTAACGTCATATCATCTCTGAGGTTTATAACGCTTAGCTCTGATACCATTTCTGTAACACCCCAAATCCGGGGTCGGGGATCCGGGTTGTCACGAGTTCCATTTCCCTTAATAACACCCAATCTTAATAAACAATCAACTACTCTGTACTGTGACCCCACAATAAACACACACACCACAAGTTATAATCTCAGAGATGAATATCCAAAAGTAACACGAGTCATTTTATTCCAAAGTTATATGCCATTACACCTTAAAAGGGTTTCTGAATAGATTTACATTTCTTTGCCATTATTACAATTGATAAAGATACATAAGTCTGGTACATCAAAAGTTGAAAGCCTAGCCTATTGGTAGTTCCTACCTCAGCTACAGCGACATCAACGCCTATAGGAAACTGCGGAACATTTCCTATCCGCTCGCGAATTGGGAGCTTGGTCCTGTTCATCTTTTCTATCTGTTGTTGTGTGATGAAAGAAGAAAGCAAGGGTGATCAGCAAGCCCACCAAAATAATATGTATAATGAATAACAATATATGAGCCTTCTCATAGTACTCATGAAAGTCTTGGTCAAAAGAAATGGACCAAGTTTGATATCTTAATGCGATGAAGTCGCAAAATATTCAGTATATATACATATATACTTTTCAAAATCTTGGAAGTCCTCTTCCATGCATAATATACACAGAGTTCCAGTTTATAACTGTATAAAACTATCGTTGCAAGGTGATCTCATATATCTAACCTTGTCTCAACGTTTTTCTGAAAATCTTTGACATGCATAAGATAATCATTTGTTAGATGTAAGTTTAAAAGATGAAGTTACAAGATACTCCAATATACTTATATCTTTTCCAAATACTACTTGAACTACCCCTGTTCAAGTTATAATTAGTTTCAAAAGTTCATCACATAAATGAGACTACAAGACAAGATTTGAATAGATTCAATCTTTGAACATCATTATAAATAATGAAGTTACGAGATACTTCATTAAGTCCCGATATATATATATACACCTATATATATATATACATTTCATACACTCCTTGAAAACCTCTGTTATGAAAATTATAAACAGAGTTGCAATATCCAATGAATTTGGAAAGGAGAAAACCTTGGCATAAACTTGATATCTTGCTGATCAGGCAAAGATACCAATAAGTAACCTTTTCTACTAGTAGACGGACGAATTCCCCACTGGTCATCACCACCCTGGTCGCAATAGGACCTTATGCTGGACTGCCCCTCAGCCACTTATGCATTTGATGGACTCCCACTGAGCCACTTACACTTTCATGGACGCCCACTGAGCCCATGTTGCTTATACCGACTCAAATAGATGGACTTACTTCCCGAACGTTGGGTAAGTAATCAATTTATTTACCAAAACCGCAACCTTGTTGCGAATATAAAATACACCATAGAGCCGGATCCCTCTGGTTTTGAGCGAGTATTTAAATCCCCTTTAAAAGGAAGATCTTAAATATATAAAAAATGAGTTTTGGGATCCGCTCTAACTTTTAAAAATCATTTTAAAGACTCGAAAACACTTTAAAGAGTGTTTGGAGTAATGCTGATTTAATAAAGTAAATCAGTCCCAATATATTACAAAATATCTGAATATTATTATTTAAATAATATTCTCATAAAGAATAATCTTTATACAAATAATTGAAGTAGAAGTTGTAAAACTTATACTTGAAATGAGTATTAAATAACCAAAGATATACTTATACGAAAGTACTATCTTTATTTGAATAATCAAAAATAAGTTTGATTATCGACACCTTATTCTTTAATAAAATAAAGAATATATTTCAGTAAATAATCGGAGTCATAGGTCCTCAAATGGATATTCAAATAATATTCATTAAATAATATAACTGAGTCATAAGTCCCCGAATGAATATTCAAATAATATTCAGTTAATAAAATAAACTGAGTCATAAGCCCTCGAATGAATATTCGAAATAATATTCATTAAATAAAATAAAAGGAGTCATAAGCCCTTGAATGAATATTCGAATAATATTCAATAAAAAAAGGAGTCATAAGCCCCCGAATGAATATTCGAAATAATATTCATTAAATAAAATAAAAGGAGTCATAAGCCCTCGAATGAATATTCGAATAATATTCAATAAAAAAAAGGAGTCATAAGCCCCCGAATGAATATTCGAAATAATATTCATTAAATAAAATAAAAGGAGTCATAAGCCCCCGAATGAATATTCGAAATAATATTCATTAAATAATATCAAGTTATCGAATAAACCTTATTCGATTAATAGTTTTGAAAACTACATCAATATATATATATAAATATATATAATATACTCGGGAACATCTACTCCCGGTTTTAGAAAAAGGGTTCACCTTTGGGTCCCCTACACTCAGGGTATACGCAACTACAGCTTATCTCTAGCATAAGTATTATGCAACTAATAAGCATTTGAACCAATAGATATATAAATCTAGAATACGAAACAAGCATGCATATATACCATATCACATGCTACAATATATCGCAAGAATTTGCTAATAACAAATATGCATTTATCGCAAGATCATGCATAAACACATATACATCACAACAACAGTTATACGGGTAGAAAACTTGCCTGAGTGCTCCCAGATAGACTTAAGCTTAGAGTGGGTCCGATAACCTATGAACAACAACATAAGTCGGAATTAAACCCCGGTCGCTTAAGAAACTAGACTTTAACCATTTAGAGTCCTAACGTTCGCTTTCGCGCTTAACGATTCACTTAAGTCACTCGAGTACTCTCGGCTCCACCATTTTTAATAAATTAACCATTAAGGGTTTTAAGGCGATTCTTTCGCGAGTACCTTACCAACTGCCTAATCCACTTAACATAATTGTTTCATACCCCAATTAGTCCTTTAAGGTCTTTAACCTATGTTTCAAAGTAAGGCGAGGGGTAATGGTTCGTTCGCGAAATGTCGTTACTTAAAACGGCCGTTTCTCCTAAACCGTACATCGGAATCAAACGAACTACATATCAAAATGAAGCTCGTAACATGAACTATCTAAACATGGCAATGGTCAAAACCAAACAGTGAGTTCAAGGGTTCTGATGTTAAGAACAAAAACAGTCTACGGTAAATCGGGCATTACGACGACTATGTTTACGCGATTTCCCAATTTTATACCATTCCAATTCAACCACCAATCAATCCCAATTCATTCATACAACCAACATCCATCCACACTACATCATAACAGCCCCAATCAACTCAACATTAACAATTTATACTTATTCTTAAACTTGAATTTAAACTATACTTAAGTCCTTTAACCAATCAATAAGATTTCAACATTCAATTCACTACCATTCCAACCCAAACTCTAAACCAACAAGCATCAAGCTACTCTTTTACCATAACAATCAAAATCATCCTAATATACAAGTAAAGCTAGGGTTTGGAGATGTTATACCTTCCTTGAAGTGATTGGAGTAGCTAGGAAGCCTTAAGAAGCCTTGAGATGTCTTAGGGATGCTTGGATCTTAAAGGAAAAACAAGAAAAATCAAGTTAAAAATCTTGAAATCACTATTCATTATCTTCTTCATTGATTTCTTGGAAGAGATTGAGAATGAATTGGAGGCTTAAACTTATAGGATAGCCATATCTATGCATAAGAAGTACTAGATAATTATCTTACCAATTAAGGAAGCTTGGAACTTGAATTTTGAAATTCTTGCTTTGGAAAAGAAGAAGAAGCCGAGAGCAATGTTGAAGAATGAAATGATTTTGTGTTTTTTGATTTGTTTTTCCTAGCTTGGTTGTTTTTGTTTTGTTTTTGGTTAATTACCTTTCTAACCTTGAACTTTGTGTGGTTTTAAATCAACCACACCTCCTTCCCCTTATGTCATGCTTATGTCACTTTGTGATGTCATCATCCCTTACTTGCCCTCTTCTTATTGGTTGGATGACCTCATCATCCCTAACCTCCTTGATTAACTTCATAATTGTTTGCCTAATGACCGCTGATCTGTTATACGGTTCGCTTAACTTTCGTTCTCGTTTCTCGTTTGAGGGATCATACCTGGGATCTTATTACTTGGGTTTCCTTAACCTTTCTCAATACATTATAATCCTTTTATGATCCTCTCTTATAATCCTTTAATTGAAATCCTTTTTATCCTGTTACCTTTTACTCAATTCTTTCTGTATCTGGTAGATTTCTGGGAAAAATCAAAGTGTTCGGATTTGGATTCTGACGATCTTTACATACACTTATATACCACATAGAGTACTAATAATATCCCAGAAGATCAATAAAAGAACCCCTACATAGTGTGGCATGAAAAGTTTTCTTATTCAGCAAAACACTATTCATAAGGGTTTCAAAAATTCCAAAAATTGGGGTTATTACAAGAGGTCTCATACCGATGAGCCATGGAGTGTCCCTTTCCGAAAAAATGTCTCCTAAGACACCTGAGGAAAGAGAGCGTATGAGTAAGATTCCTTATGCTTCAGCAATAGGATCTTTCATGTACGCGATGTTATGTACAAGGCCTGATGTTGCTTATTCAATTAGCGTGATGAGCAGATATCAGTCCAATCCAGGTGAAGACCACTGGAAAGCAGTGAAAAACATCCTTAAGTACTTGCGAAGGACTCAGGACATTTTTTTGTTTTCGGTGGTGAATCTGAGTTGAAAATAGAGGGTTATACTGACTCTAGTTTTCAATCAGAAAGTGATAGCAAATCCATGTCAGGTACGTGTTTACTCTGAATGGTAGTGCGATTAGTTGGAAGAGTTCCAAACAGTCTACAACGGCTGACTCCACAGCAGAAGCAGAATATATAGCTGCAAGTGAGGCTGCAAAAGAAGCCGTTTGGATGAGGAAATTTGTTTCTGAGTTGGGAGTTGTTCCTAGCGTTGAAGAGCCTATTGTGTTGTATTGTGATAACAACGCAGCAATAACACAAGCCAGGGAACCTAGGTCTCATAAAAATTCCAAACATGTCCTGCGATGCTTTCATCTGATTAGGGAGATTGTTGAAAGAGGAGATGTCAATGTCGAGAGAGTTGACACACATAACAACGTAGCAGACCCACTCACAAAGCCACTTTCTCAAAGTCACTTTAATCGTCATAAAGACAAGATGGGTATTAGATACCAGAGTGATTGGCTTTAGTACAAGTGGGAGATTGAAAGAGATATTTCCTAAGTCCAATCATGTATGAGGATTTAGGAATAACTTTCTTGTATTCCTATTTTATTTCATTGATATTAATAAAAGACTTGTTTTGGTTTTATTACGAGCTTTATCTATTTAAAGTGTTTTAAATAAGATGCTCCATAGTTTAGAGTAAAGCTTCTAGAATTATAATGAGATTATAATAGTGAGATCTAGAAGATGATAACTCTAGACTTAAACAGTTCCTGATCATAGGATAACTAATCGGATGTTAGTGGATCCGCAAAGATTGGTACATACTATGCTTGCTCCCTTCAAGAGGATGTCTGCTCTCATAGGCATTTGTGTGGTGACACTATAGCTAGTATGTAGGTGCTTATTAGGGAATAAGTTCACTAAACATGACTCGATAAGTTGAACAACTAATGGAGATTACTCACGTGTCAATAGTTATTCACTGAGTGATAGTTGTACAAGTATCCTTAGACTTGAGATCGTTAAAGTTATCTTATATATAATGAACTGTGCTTTGGTTTAGTCCTTAGTCTCAAGGACATCCATTAGGTCTATTCTGGGCATAGGGATTTGTGTATAAAGATAATTAACGTCAATAGAGGATCTACCCCTTCCAGTATAGGAAGAGAATATCCTATGTTATTCTTAGTATGCGAGTTCTGGAATCTCTGGCCAGAGTGTATGAAATTAGAAAGGAGTTTCTAATTTACATTAATATGAACTTTGCATAATGAATAAGAAATCATATGATTAAATTTGATAGGCCTGACACGAGATCCATGCCTTGTATTTAATCAGGATATTGTAAGGGTAGAAGGAATTCATTGTACGGTAACTAGTCACTGACAGGTTCTTGGTATTCTAAGCAGTGAATTCATTTTATCCGGATAGTCGCGATATGTTGAGAAGCATCACTCACGATGTAGAATAAATATAATTAATCAGTTAATTATATTTAGTGAATTTTAGTATTCATGTAAATAATTAATAAAAGTTTATTATTATTTATTTCTACTACCGGCATAATATTGAACCTACAGGGTCACACCATAAAAAATATTTTCTTTGATGAAATAATGAGAGAGAATTATTTTCTAAATAGTTTAGAAAAAGAAATAATGATTAAAATAGTTTTAATTATTATTAAAGCATTTTATAAAGATAAAATGTGGGGGTTAATATATATATAAAGATATATTATAAAACCCTAGGAGAGCCCTATAAATAGAATGAGATGGCTCATTCTATTCATATACTTGGTTTTGTGAAAACCCTAGCCTCCATCTTCTTCCTCTATCTCTCTCTCCCAAAAACTCCATTTTTATAAAAGCTTGGTTTTATAAAAGGCTTCATCGAAGAAGATCATTCTTGGTGGATACCGGTAGAGTACTTCACACACTGAAGGGCAACTGCTAGCAACCATAATCATAAAGCTTCAATTTTCAAGGTATGGTTATGATTCCTCCGTTTTTCTGATTTATACGTTTTTCTATATGTGCGATACATGGTTTTTACAGAATAATTGTTATATCATGCTTCCGCTCATCCGTAAATTCCTTCAGGCTTCCTTGTGAGCAGGCAAAAGGAGAGGCAGCAAATGAGAGGCTGGCCATTTCTTCCGGACCAGCATGTGAGATTAAGGTACCACCTTAGTAGGTGAAGGTGATGATGTGAGGACAGTGAGCCAGGGGCAGGCCCTGATGCAAGTTAAGAGAAAAATTAAGAGAAATGCAGCTACAGGAGGAATAATGATGGAGACTGTTCATGTTTCCTCAACTCCATCCAGTCAGGATCTATGCAAGGCAGAATATCAGGTTGTTTTGGATGACGTGAATCTTGATCCTTCTACATTTCAACATCCAATTTCTAACCTATCAGATCCTAGCTGGTCAATCGAACCTGGAAGCTGAGGCTGCTCTTGGATTAACAGATACCACACAACCATGATGAGAGCTAAAGATACCATCTCAAGACTTCTAGCTGAAGCTACAGATGATTTTGAGTATGATACTGATAGTGATGAAGAGAATGTTGCTGGTCCCTCTTATTCAGATGTCCCAGAATGGATCTTTTCAAGTGTTATTCAACCAATATCATTAAATAGGGAACTCATATCTCGGTATCAGACCACACTCACTAGTCAACCTTCCTCCTCCACCCAAACTCAGATCTTGATGCAATTTCAACAATCTAACATCAAGCTTCACAAACTTCAAATCCTTCAGCACAAACAAGATTTTGAGGACTTGATAAATACTATTGAAGTGATGAAAACTGCATATAACAGAGAGTTGGATGATAGGCTACCACTTCACACAATGCCTACAATTCACTCCAGGATGAACAAAGAAGGAAAAACTTCAAAGACACTAGCCACAATGAAAAAGCGACTAAGTCTTATGGAAATGAAAATGTCCAATCTGGACAAAAATGGTGAAATAAATGAAGCTTTTGCAGCATATTCTCAATTTTACTTCCCATGTTTCATCTCTTGATGATAACAAAAAGGGGAGAAGACTATTGCTCAAGATAACGAACCTGTTTCCAAGTCTACTGCGGGTAACCCTGCTCCGTAACAATTACAAATTCAAGTCCTTGTAAGCAAGGAAGAAGAAATCAGGGCTATTGATAGTATATCTAGAAGACTGAATTATGCTTCAGAAGCGACCAAGCAAAAGCCGACAAATATCACAATCTCAACCAGCATCATGAAGATCATTACTCCTAGCATGCCTATGAACAAATTTATTCAGAAAGGATCTTCTTCCTTCAAAAATGAATTCACTTCCTAGTTCAAGTTATTTTAGGAAAAATCTCCTACCAGGATGAATGCTTTTAAAGGAAAGAAATTTTCAGGTGATGTACACTTTACTAGGCCTAAACCTGATGATAAGAAGCTTTTGGACGAATAGATAATGGATCTTAAAATATCCTTTAGGAGCAATCTAAATCAAAGAAGAGCATGCATATACAGAGGGGGAGAACCAGTATATGTCTTTCTTGGTCATGTTTGTTATGAAAAGGCTAAGACTGGGGAATTGGAAAAAACAGCTCTTGAGCAGGCCGAGGGTGGAAATCCGAGTGAAATAGAGGATGTGTACAGAGAACACCAGTTAATGCTAGTAAATGACTTGGAGAAAGAACTGGATGAAGAACTGGAGGCTGAGACTGAAGAAGGAGAAGTCAAGAAGCCAAAATGGTTGACAACGAGGAAAGGTCCAAGGACAAAGTCCAATGCCAAAAGAAAAATGTCACCAGATGAACCAGTAGTCACTACTGCTAATTATCAAAATCCTACAACCCATCTTCCTAAAATTGTAGAAGTGACCCATGGATTCAACTTTCATAGTGAACCAATATTGCCTAAGGAGGAATCTTTTGTGCTAGATAATATCAAATTGCCCATATTTCTTGTGGAAAAGGAAGCTTAGAGGAAGAAGAAAATGAAAAAGCCATTATCAAAGCCACCAACTCCGACAAAAGTGAGGAATACTAAAGAAAAGGACTCACTCATCTACATCGCAGATATTGAGGAAAAATCATATATTGATCTCTATCTAGATGAGATTATTGAAGTCATAGGCTTGGATGCTACTCTTAAATTGCTTGATAGACTTTTGTTTGTCTACAAAGGAGGTTCTAACAGAATATGGTCTCTTGAACCCATTCTTAAAGAATGACACAAGACTCTAATAAAAATATTCTTCCACATGAAAAGAACTGGTGGATTTATTCCTACTACCAGGAGAATAGTTCTCAACAGAATTAATCAGATAAGAAATAGCTAGAATGACAAAGATGCTTCGGAAAGAAAACTGTTTATTCCTTTCACTGACAAGAGAAATCATCATCATCCAGATCATTTGATGGAGTTCAGAGATCAGGATGGTTGCAGAAGATTCTTTAGACTAAAAGATCAGTTGAAAGCAGCCAGCAATGATTATCTAGAATACCTCATAGGAATGCTAAATACTAAAAATAAGGATGAATAGGTTTTCAGTGGCTTTCTTCAAAGCTAACACGCTTACAACCAACAAAGGCAGAAAGAAGCAAAATGATTAGCCCAGATCAAAGGAGCAAAGTAATTCTATATCATTTTAGTGTATTTTTGTTCTTAAAAAACATGGTAGCTTAATGAAATGCAGTTGTGCTCTCTTTAAAGAAATTTTATTCATTACTAGAGCGTGTGCCCGCGGTACGCACGTGATGTTAAATATTTGGATAATCAACTCTTTATTTTTTTTATAATTTAAAAAATTTCATAACTTTAAAGCTTCTATATTACTCGTAAACACATTTTCAAAAACTACTTTTTTAAAAAAATATACATTAAATAATAAAACCTTGGACTTTTAGTGTAAAATACGTGTACAACTTATGAGGACGAAAAATATTGAAGAAAACCCATTAGAAGGGTTATCTTTGGTGACTGTAACAAAAATGAAACCCAGTACTGTAATAGTAATAATGAAGATTTGCTTAGACATGTTATCACAATACTTTAATAAAACAAATGAGTTCTTACTCTTAACATAATGTACATTAAACTTAGGAAAAAAATCGGCGTGCTTAATACATTAACAGCTATTAATCTGTCCTAAATCTTTAATTTCACAATATATCCCTATACACACTTACACTTCTACTTTTTCAATTTCAACATCCTACTAAGAAACACAATTAGTACTTGTATGTTATCTTTACAAATGATAGTGTTTTTCATTTCATTATCTTCTCCTAGCAATCAATTGAAATATGAACTCAAAAAAGAGTATGCGATCAAACACCACAAAAATCATTAGGAACATTGTTTGATCATTTACATTTGCACTATAAACAGATGTTGTGTTCATGATATAACTTGATTAGCATTGTATTGACTGATGAAAGGTCAATCTAAATGTACATATTTCGTGTGTGTTATCTGGTGAAAAAGATATGGCCATCATACTCGTCTGGTGTTGTGGTACTGAGAATGATATGAATTTTCTAGAACATGGACATGATGATCGTCAACGAATCATTAGGAAGCAGGGTTGATTATGTGCCTTCAAGTATCAAAAATTATCCTATATGCAGGCATGTTGGCAAGTAGTTACTAAGAAATGAATGTAGCCTATCTGATTATATTTGAAAAACAAACAAGAGAATATTTATAGTAGACTCATACTAACTGGTTAGTATAATGTTCTGATAATATAAGTGCAGAATTATATGTTGTTTAAAGTTACATATGAAACAATGTCATCCCTGCAATCCTGTAATACAAAAAATATGAAAATGGTGGTTCAAAAAATATGAATCATAGTGACTGTGTTGTGTTAGAAAGAACATTAAAACGTAAGATTGGTTTTAATAATGTATTTGCTAAACTGATGATGATACAAAAAACTTAAAAACATTAAACCTGCTGAAAATTTTATGATATAATCAAAATGGAGTGATATAATTATGCATAAATCGGTATGGATAACACATACTAAATATAGACTTGAATATCATCAATAAAGTATGACAATGTAAATACAAAACCAACAACTTGAAATAACATCCAAGATTGAATTAAATAACAAAACGGGAAACCAACTCCTACAAAACATAGTCTTGAAACCAAAGTTTACGAATAAAAACTTTATTGATAGGTATAAAAATAGAAAACTTCCGGTAGAAGCTTTAGCTATTTCTTCTAATTGATAGAGATTTATCACTTCTCCTGCAAAATTGAAATACAACTAATCGAAAATCCGAGCATCAATCAACTTAAAAATGAATATGTAAATTTTTTAATTTTGACAATGTTTACCACTTTGATATTTTTGTTAACTGACATTGCAGATCCTGGAGTTTTGCTAGAGTCGGTAAAATCCGTGGACTACAAGAGTAATAAAATACATAATCATATAAAACTTGATTTTACATTTACAATGGGAATAATATTAATATAATACTAAGAAAGATATTTTAGACTTACATCAGATATGTTAATGACTGGAATCTTCGGTGGGCTTGAAATATCAGTTAGAGAAGTTCTGGCTATGGAACCTAAATAAAGCTCATTGACATGAAACTGGAATTCCACCTTTGTTGTCTTTATCTTTACTAACAGTAATCACAACAGTAATCTCTTTACTAGTAAGGGAAAGGAGAACATCAGGAACCATTTGAGGATCCTGAAAAGGTAAATATAGTTACCAAAATGTAATTTATACATATGCTTATCATGTATGTGATAAACTATAGCAAACATTCACAACTGTATGTTTATGAAATTAAATAATATACAATTAAATTATTACATTGTGTGTGGATTTTTTCAGATTGGTAGCAGATTGTGATATCAATGACTTGACAATACAGTCCATAAGAAACACAGTGCAAGAACCTGTAGAATCCTCAACAAAGACTTTGACTCTTAACCTAAGATATGGTAATGCATAAATAACATCAATTTATAAACTGGTGAAATATAAGACTTGGCTTGTGTAATGGAAGATAAAGATTGTGCATTATACCTTTTCTCAATAATTGGAATGTTGCGAGGACATTCAACACATTTGTAACTACGATCAATCTTGGTAACTTCAGTTTGGCACTTTTTGCATGTATTGTACTACCAGAAAGAAAACTCTTCAATATTTGCAATCACAAATGTGGAGAACATGTTCTTCTGCTTAGTTTGAAATAAAGTTGAGAACACAAAAATAAAATTATTAACTGCATATGAATTATATATGAAATCAAATCCGTAATAAGCTAACTAAAGCAGATCTTCAGGGTTCAACATAAGTTGAGCAAGAGATGTCATCTCAAATACTGGAACATCTCTAGTTTCGGAACTCTAACCATCATCAATCACAGAACCCTTATAACCATCCTCTTCAAGCCTTATGTAAAATATATTTATACTGATTAGTAAATAAGTAAAACTCATAAGGCATTGCAGAGATTTAAAAAATGCATACCTTTGTCTAAATTCAGTAACATAATCATCACTTAGGTTGAAATAAACATTGGACGATGGCAATGTATTTGGACAGAATCTACAAAAACTTTTTACATTATGTATTCATTCTTCAGCAAATAAGAATATGTATTGTTAAAATGCAAAATGTGCTTGTTATAAGTCACAAAGTGTTACAATGTCCAAAAACATACTCTTATAAGTCACCAACTTAGTTCTTGTTAAGACAGCAACAACAGGCTTATCAAGTTCAACATGATACTCATTGTTAACAATCTTGGAAGCTCTCCCCGAATAGCAACTCTGTGACGAACACTACATTGAAATATGGGAAATAAGTGTGCTAATTAATAACAATAAACTATTGAACAAAAAAACAAAAAAACATTTATAAGTACACATACGTAGCATCGTAGAGCTTAGATCGCACAATTTCCTTATCTCTGTATCTTGTATTAATAATCCTCATCTTTTCAAATTCCTCAACCACACCAATAACATCTACATAATTTAAAAAATTAAAAATTAAAAAAAATAAATTGATTAGTTACGACAACTAAAATAATAGTACAAAAACCAAAAAGATATTTTAATACCTGCAGCAAACTCAGGATTTTCATTAGGCTCGTACATAGCAGCCTGGCTGTAGAGGTCTCCAAGATCAAGGAATTCAAATTTCTGCACGGGGATCATCGAGTTATCCAAAAAAGGCTCAAAATTAGTTCCAGTGTTGAACCTAATTGTATGCTTCGATGATACAGGTTTCAAAAGGCAAATGGCATCCTTAACAACAAAATCTTGTATGATGTAAACACTACCCACTTTCATATTCTTCCCAATAACATCCCACGTATCGAAATACACAAACGCATATACATGTGTGCTCTAATTATAAACATTAATATAATAAAAATACTATGTTCAATATAAAAAACAAAAATCTGTGAATGAAGAAAAAATATAAATGAACTGGAAGGTATATTAACAACATTTAAATGTATATTACTCGCGTCATCGTCCAGAAGAATAAGATTATGGCCTCTAGTAGTTTTATTGTCGACAAAAATAGTTGGCCACATCTTTGTTACACTAGCTCTAATCTTCCAGTTCGTTCTTGATTTCTCTATAGCATTGAGACGATCGAATGCAAGCATAACCATCTCTTATTAACTTTTAAGTAGAGAGGAATGCAAATAAATAATCATATCATTATGCTCCTGTTAGTCGCTAAGCAAGCGCTAATAATTCACACAAGTATACATGATCGCAAGTAATATTGAATAAATTCTAGTTTGTTTCCACAGGGACAATCTTAAATTAATTTCAATCAATGTATCTATGCAATACTAGTATGGTTATTATCCAATGCTAAGACGAATAACAATTTGAGGTGATTATTACTAAATTAACTAAGAGATTATACTAAAGAACTTAAACTAAGAGATTAAAAAGGTTTGAATAATATATGACACCAACATGGGATTCTAACTTTATTAAATACTTCATTCAATAGCCTTTTCGTTCTTAACCTTAGCATGTAATGGTGATGACACTAATCAGATAACACGAAATAGATAAACGCCAACTTTCATTGTACGCATACCATACTATTAGGCATCCACAAAAGAGATAGAAGATGAATAGACACCAATTATATTAAGACCCTATATGTCTATAGAATTTGACAACATAACGGTTTATGCACAAGTTATCTTTTGTGATTACAAAGGGCAAGTAAGATGGTTAAAATTACCTACGAATCATGCATATCACATACATGAACCTATGCTAGCATGGCAAGTTCTAAACCCTTAAATTTACTTTCGCTTCATTAAAGAATTAACACACTATCTTCTAAGTTCGCGATGCTCATAAGATGATTAAGCACAACCAAACTAGGTTATCATACAATCACCACACACTAAGGTATCAAAATGAATTAACTAAAGAAATCCATAAATAAATCCGTTAGAAACCCACGATAACGATTAGCCCATAATCGGACTCATCATCAACGTGGGTTCCGATGAAAACATGGTATAATAAACGTAGTCTTTGTAAAACAAATAATAAACAAAGTATGAAATCCAGAGTATTAGGTTCAACAAAACAAGAAACGAGCATCCAAGATTACAACTTAGAACAAAGATTCATAAGAATAAACTATATCGTCTTCACCTTCATTGAATTGTGCTATAGGTCTTCTTGTCGTCTTCTCCTTAAGCTCTGTTGTAAAAAAACGTCTTTTTGTTGTCTTTAAATAGCAATCCAATTAATCCAAAAGCCCAGAAAAGCAGTCTTCTAATTGAAACAGGAATCTAAAATTCCGACCTAGCGCGGCCGCGCGCTTTACCAGCACGGGGGCGCTGACATTCTGCTTCTCTGGCACGGCCGCGCGCTAACACAGCGCCGGCGCGCCGACATTCTGGAAAAACTGAAATTGCCTTCTTTTCTTGCTGCAATGAGTTGGTCTTCATGAGCCTTTATTCCTTGGACACCATCCTAACACCACATTAGCATCAAATCAATGCTAATTCACCTGAATTCTGGATTAATGCCCGAAATGCAAAAACACTAGAAAACACATAAAAACACCAACAACTTGAGTACAAATACACCAATTCAAAGCTTAATGGAGCGTTATAAAGTGTCATAAATGCCACTCAACATACCCCAAAATTTGAATCAATGCTTGTCCTCAAGCATAAACAAAATTAAAGAACAAGAAATAAAAATGCATGAATACAAACTATATGAATGCAACGATCCCCATAGAATGACTTAACCAATCAACAAGCGACATCTCAGCAAACACAGTTATTCGCATAAAGATCAATCAAACCCCACAAATCATCTCACAAGCCAGAAACGTGAGTGTGTGCAAATGCTTACATATATACTATCGCAACTAGATCAATAATCATGACTCACTATTCATCAAAGCAATCGCAAGGTTATAAATAGAATAAAAGCTAGACTCAAAATAATTTATAACACTTCAATTTTATATCGGAGTTTTACACGGATTCATGCTTTTATTCTCAACACAAAAACCACACAAATATGCTTATTTGACCATGCAATGAGTGAGGTCCACAAAAGACTTATACAATAATACCCATGTGGCGAGCGTTAGGTTAGTGGATCCCAGACTATAAAAAGCCTTAGGTCACTAGGCACAAAGTCCCCTAAGAACTTAATAACTCAAGTATTAAGAGCCACTCGTGATCAATTATGTATAAACACATATTTTTTTCTTTTTTCTTTTTTTTATCTTTTTTTTTCATTTTTTCTTCACAAATTTCTGCCCTAGACTACTCATATAAAATGAGTTGGCTACTAGCCATTTGACACCTAGCCACAACAACTAGCAATGAAATCCAATTTTCTCCAATTTTTTTAATATCCATGTTAATTTATTATTAAGAGAATATCCTAAATTCTAAATATAAACAAGCGATTAAACCTCGACAAACAAATAAACCATGAGCATGATGTAGCCCTCAAGCAACCTATAAGACTTAGTGAAATACAATTGTCTCTAGCATGCAAACCAACTCGATAAGGCTTAACATCACTAAATACGACATCACTATACTAGCATCAATATCACAAGTCAATCAAGAAAAATCATCTAATGGATCATGTTATTATGCAAATGCATGAAACTATATGAACAAATTATCATAAAAATCACATAATTAAATAAAACTATAAAAAAACTACATGGAAAACATGCAACTATATGAACTAAACTAGCATGAATATGCAACTACATGCGACTCACACAAAACACATACTCCTTAATTACTACCCCCAAACTTAAAATATTCACTGTCCTCAGTGAAGGTAATAGCAAGGAAACGGGCATACCTAATCAGAACCAGAATCATCACCCTCAAGGGGTGAAGTGTCAGGAGTGTCGGGAGGTGGATACACCGAATACTGGCCACTGAATGTCAACTCTGGTGGCTCTGAAAGCAGTCCCCACCGCCTGGGTGAGGTCCTGTGCAAACCTTCTATAGATGTCATGCATCGCATCCATCCTCCTAGCTATAAGCCTATATTGTGTCGTACTCAAACCAGCACCGCCCGGTGCTTCCTTCTGCTACTGTTGCTGCTGTGATTCCGAAGGACCAACCTCTTCTCCCAACTGAGCTCTCCAAGCTGCTCTTCTTGCCTGCTGCGTCCTACCAGCATAAGTCTGATCTGCTGGCCTTCCACATGGCAGATGATCATAAGAATAATCAAGCCCCTTAGGATCGGGCTTCCCACCATACCACACAGTCATGTTCAACAATGTCGAACTGTCAATCGGAGCACTCGGGAGCTGCAGCTACTCATGTGCGGGCCAACGAACACCAACTGCCACACACAAATTCATCATAATGGACGCATAGGGTATCGAACCCGTAGTACTCCCTCACAAAAACCTCAAAATACCCTGATGGATAACCATCCCAAGATCAACATAGTCCTTTTGTAAAATACCCCACAGCAAATAAGCATGCTCCACAATAATCTCATGCACATGAGAAGATGACATGATGTTAGCACAAATAAAAACATCCCACGCATGTGCGAACCTGTTCATGCACGACGCTGGAAATGTGGTATACTCGTCCGTGCCCTTCTTGAACTTCTAATGAGTTTCAGGCACACAAAGGGTAGCAACAATCAGATCCAAATTAAACTCCTCCGGAGTTTTCTTGTTCCAGTTCTCTTGCTCCTCCTTCCTCTCGGGCTGCTCAATCATCCAACGAATCGCCTTCGCACTATAATCCATTGTCATCCCTCTCACCACCGTGAAACCATTCTTCTCCGCCTTAGCATTAGCATAAAACTTACGTACCATACTCATGGGCACAACAACGGGTGTCTTGCAGAAAACCACCCAGCACATCTCCAAGATCATCTCCAACAGCTTACCATCTTTCCCCGATGGCAGAAAACCACGCTCCTTGGCTATCAGTTTTGAAAGCAGCCTCACATACTCTGCCTCTGCCTAGGGAGTTGAAAACCTTTGCCTCAAACCACATGTACTCAAAGAATCGGTGGTACTGCTACTAACTTGAGTTCGCTGTCTTTTTGGTGCCATTGAGATTGAAAGAGATTGGGAGAATAAGTGTTTGTAAGAGAGTTTTTGTGTTTGTGTGTTTGAGAGTTTTAAGAATTGATGGAGAAGTTTGTGTATAAGTGTATGTATATATAGGAGATTGGGAGAGAATTAGTTATGGAAAAGGAGTGAGAATTGATTATGGGAATAATGGGTTTGATTTGCAGAGAGAAATTTGGGATGTGGAAGAGTAAAAATCGGGTGGGAATTGACTTTGTATTAAAAGCCCCGATTTTCTCTTCAAAAACCGACTTAAAAAATTTTCTAAATCAGGGACCCGGCGCGGCCGCGCGTTGTCTTGGCGCGGCCGCGCCAGTTTATGGAGTTTCAGCGTGGCCGCGCGCTAGGACAGCGCGGGCGCGCCCAGTTACTGGAAAAACAGCGTGGCCCGCTTTTCAGTGAGGGCGCGCCGTGCTACTGAAGTTGACCCTGAATTTTTTTATTTTTCTGATTTTTTTTTGTATTTTTCTCTTTTCTTCCTGCTTCGTCTATCTAATAATGTACAACAACTTTGGGTTGCCTCCCAAGAAGCGCTTGTTTCACGTCGTTAGCTTGACGAAGAATCTTGAGATCATGTAGACAATAAAACGGCACTAACCACCTCATGATTTGTCGTATCCCCATAGTAGTGCTTCAACCTCTGACCATTTACTTTAAATGCTTGTCCTGGATCATTCTCAAAAATCTCCACAGCTCCATGTGGAAACACAGTTTTGATTATGAAAGGCCCTGACCATCTCGACTTCAATTTTCCAGGAAAAAGACGGAGACGAGATTTAAACAATAGAACTTGTTGTCCCGACACAAATGACTTAAGCACTAAACCTCTATCATGCCATCTCTTGACTTTTTCCTTGTACATTTTATTGTTTTCATACGCTTGAAGCCGAAATTCGTCGAGTTCATTCAATTGAAGCATTCTCTTTTTACAAGCTGCATCCAAGGTTCAACTTCTTCAAAGCCCAATATGCCTTATGCTCGAGCTCCACAGACAAATGACACCCCTTCCCATAAACCAACTGAAATGGTGACATACCCAGTGGAGTCATGTATGCTGTTCTATAAGCCCAAATAGCCTCATCAAGCTTCAAAGACCAATCCTTCCTTGAAGGACACACGGTTTTCTCTAAGATACGCTTGATCTCTCTGTTAGACACCTCTGCTTGACCATTAGTCTGTGGATGGTAGGTTGTTGCAATGCGATGATTCAGATTATACCTGTGCATCATGGCAGTGAATTTGTGATTACAAAAATGTGATCCCTCATCACTGATTATGACTCTCGGAGTCCCAAATCTTGTGAATATCTGCTTATATAGAAAATTAAGCACCACCTTCGCATTATTTGTCCGCAAAGCCTTGACTTTCACCCATTTCGACATATAATCGACTGCCAACAAGATATACTGATTATTGTAGGATGAGACAAATGGCCCCATGAAGTCTATTCCCCAAAAATCGAAAACTTCAACCTCGAGAAGCACATTAAGAGGCATCTTATCCTTCTTGCACATATTACCCACACGCTGGCATCGATCACACTTCAAAACAAATTGATGTGCATCCTTAAACAATGTAGGCCAGAAGAATCCCGCTTGAAGGACACGACTTATTGTCTTCTCTCCACCGTAGTGGCCTCCATAAACAGTTGAATGACAGTCTTGCAAGATCCCCCCGTTTCGCTGTATGGAATACATCTCCTGATGATTTGGTCAGCTCCTTGCCTAAACAGATATGGTTCATCCCACATGTGCCACTTCACCTCATGAAGAAACTTCTTCCTTTGAGCATACGATAAGTCGGGAGGCATGATATTACTCACAAGATAGTTCACAATGTCTGCAAACCACGGTTCTTCCTCTTGCACTCCAAACAGTTGCTCATCGAAAAAAGACTCATTTATCAACGTCTTATCCAGTGAAGTTGCACCTGGATCTTCTAAACGAGAGAGATGATCAACGAATTGATTCCCAGTACCTTTTCTATCCTTCATCTCCAATTCAAATTCCTGAAGCAAAAGAACCCATCTGGTTAATCTAGGCTTCGAGTCTTTCTTCGAGACGAGATATAGAATTACGGCGTGATCAGTGAAAACTGTCACCTTCGTCCCAAGTAAATAAGATCGAAACTTCTCAAAACCGTAGACAATAGACAGAAGTTCTTTCTCAGTAGTAGTACAATTCAGTTGAGCACCATTTAAGGTTTTACTAGCATAGTAGACCACATGAAATATGTTATTCTTTCTCTGCCCAAGAACTGCTCCAACTGCGTAGTCACTTGCATCGCACATCATTTCAAAAGGTTCATTCCAATCAGGTGCAGTTATGACAGGTGCCATGATTAAATTCTTCTCTAAGAACTCAAAAGCAGCTAGACACTCATCATCAAACTTGAATGGAACATCCTTTTCTAGCAGATTGCACAAAGGTTTAAAATTTTTTGAGAAATCCATGATGAACCGCCTATAAAAGCCCGCATGACTAAGAAAGCTGCGAACTCCTTTAACAGAAATCGGTGGAGGAAGATTTTTGATGACCCCCACCTTGGCTTTGTCCACCTCAAGACCCTTACTAGAGACCTTGTGATCAAGAATAATGCCATGTCGCACCATTAAGTGACATTTTTCCCAATTGAGAACCAGATTGGTCTCAACACACCTTTTGAGAACGTCGCCAAGATTCTGCAAGCACTCATTAAATGAATTGCTAAACACAGAGAAATCGTCTATGAACACCTCCAGATTCTGACCAATCATATCAGAAAAGATAGCCATCATGCATCTCTGAAATGTGGTAGATGCCCCATACAGACCAAAAGAAACTCGTCTGAAGGAGAAGGTACCAAATGGACAAGTGAAGGTGGTTTTTTCCTGATCTTCCGGAGTAATGCAAATCTGATTATAGCCCGAATAGCCATCCAGAAGACAGTAGTACTCAAGCCCAGCCAATATGTCAAGCATCTGATCAATAAATGGAAGATGAAAGTGATCCTTTCTCGTGGCCTTGTTCAGCTTCCTGTAGTCCATGAAAACTCTCCACCCCGTGACTATTCGAGTAGGGATAAGCTCATTCTTCTCATTAGCAACAACGGTGATACCACCTTTCTTTGGTATACACTGAACTGGACTCACTGTCAGAAATGGGATAGATGATCCCTGCATCCAGCCACTTAAGAATTTCCTTCTTCACAACTTCTTTCATGATAGGATTTAGCCTCCTTTGTTGCTCAACAGTAGGCTTGCTACCTTCCTCTAGCAGAAATTTATGCATACAATAGGAAGGGCTGATTCCCTTGATATCTTTTATCGTCCATCCAATTGCCGATTTGAATTCTCTCATAATTCTTAAGAGTTTTTCCTCATCAATACCTGAAAGGTCAGATGCAATAATAACAGGTAACGTAGATTCTTCAACCAAAAAAGCATACATTAAGTGTTCAGGTAATGGTTTAAGCTCAAGTGTAGGAGCTTCCTCAATAGATGGCTTGAGGCGCTTGGGAGATTTGTTTAGCTCCTCCATTCCAAGATATTCAAAAGGCATATCAATCTACCTTTTCCAGGGAGAAGCATTCAGATATTGTAACTGCTCATCACCTTCATCATCTTTGCTATCCGAATTCTCTAACAAGGCTTTTTCTAAGGCATCAGACCTTAGCAATTGATCAAGTTCTGAAGTAACCATAGAATCGACCAATTACACCTTTAAGCACTCCTCATTTTCCCTAGGAAATTTCATCGCATTGAACACATCAAAAGTTATATCCTGATCCAACACTCACATGGTGAGCTCACCCTTTTGCACATCTATCAAGGTTCGGCCAGTAGCCAAGAAAGGTCTTTCCAAGATTATGGGAATCTTCTTATCCTCCTCGAAATCAAGAATTACAAAATCAGCAGGGAAGATGAGTTTATCCACCTTGACCAAAATATCCTCAACAATACCTCGTGGATAAGTAATAGAACGATCGGCCAACTGTAACTTCATATAAGTAGGCTTTGGATCAGGTAAGTCAAACTTCTTGAAGATTAATAAAGGCATCAGATTGATGCTAGCTCCCAAGTCACACAAGCATTTATCAAACGACGCCTTTCCAATGGTGTAAGGAATAGTGAAGCTTCCAGGATCTTTAAGCTCTGGAGGTAACTTCTGTTGCAGCACAGCACTGCATTCCTCCGTGAGAGCAACGGTCTCCAAGGCATCAAACTTCACTTTCCGAGAGAGTACACCTTTCATAAACTTCGCATAACTAGGCACATGTTCAAGACCTTCAGCGAAAGGTATGTTGATATGAAGTTTCTTGAACACTTCCAGAAACTTCTCAAACTACTTATCCAGCTTTTTCTTTGGCAGCCTCTTAGGAAAGGGAGGTGGAGGATATATCTGTTTCTCCCCTGTATTACCCTCAGGTGGAGTGTGTTCAACTGTAGTCTTCCTTGGCTCCACTTCAGCTTCCTTCTACACTTCTTCCTCGGCTACAGCTTCTTCATCCGTCACTTGAGAGTGTTCGGGATTTGCAACCTTCCCAGACTTCAATGTAATTGCCTTTACCTGTTCCTTAGCTTCCCTCTTTCCTGGTACTTCAGTGTCACTAGGAAGTGTACCGGGCTGCGATTTAACAAGGCATTGGCAATTTGTCTAATTTGATTTTCCAAGGTTTTGATAGAAACTGATTGGCTCTTGCACATGAGCCTCAACTCTTCCAATTCAGATTTTTCATTAGACTGTTGCAGCTGGAGTTGTTGTCTTGGTGCATATTGTGGCTGTTGAAAACCAGGGGGTTGTACTACTTTGCTGGATACTGTTGATAAGGTTACTGAACCGCATTCTGAGTGTTGCTCCAGCTAAAGTTAGGATGATTGCGATTATTAGGATGATAGGTGGCTAGAACAGGTTGCTGCGACCTCTGAAAGTTGCTCACGAACTGAGCTGATTCACTAGAGATAGCACACTGATCAGTCTCATAGGCACCAGCAGATAGCTCGCAGACACTAGTGATTTGATTAACACCATAATTAGCCAAAGATTCCACCTTCATCGTCAACGCCTTAAGTTGAGCAGTTATAGCAGTAGTTGCATCTAGCTCCAGAATTCCTGCTACCTTGCCCTGAGGTAGTCTTTGAGAAGGATTTTGGTATTCATTAGCAGCCATCAGTTCAATCAATTCATAATCTTCATCATAACTTTTAGCCCACAAGGCTCCTCCTGATGCTGCATCAAGCATGGGTCTAGAAGTAGCACCCAATCCATTATAGAAGCAGTTAATGATCATCCAGTCGGGCATCCCATTATGAGGACACTTCCTAAGCATCTCCTTGTATCGCCCCAAGCCTCACACAAAGACTCTCCAAACTACTGCGCAAATTGAGTAAGAGCGTTCCTGATTGCAGCAGTCTTTGCCATAGGAAAGAATTTAGTAAGAAACTTCTGGGCCAAATCTTCCCATTTAGTGATGGAGCCTGGTGGTAAAGAATGTAACCAACTCTTAGCTTTATCCCTCAGAGAGAATGGGAAGAGCCTTAATTTTATAGCATCTTCAGATACTCCATTAAACTTGAAGGTGTCGCAAATCTCGATAAAATCTCTGATGTGCATGTTGGGATCTTCAATAGGAGAACCCCCAAACTGAACTGAATTGTGTATCATCTGAATCGTACTAGCCTTGATTTCAAAAGTGTTAGCTGTGATGGCTGGTCTGAAAATGCTAGACTGAATATCATCGATCTTTGGTTGAGAATAGTCCATCAAAGCCTTTGGATTCGCTTCTGGTTCATCCATTACAACAAGAACTTTATCTTCTTTCTCAACTAAGATTTCTCCTTCAATTTTCTCCTCTGTAAGAACTTCTTCGAAAACTTCCTTAGCCACTACTACTTCTTCCTCAGCTTTATCTAGTGTTCTCTTACGAGACCGAAAACGCGTAGGCATACACGCTCGCTAGAGTACCTAAAACAAATCAAGGAATAAATAAGTAACAATGTCTGAGTCACTGAACTTTAACGACTAATGATGACAAACACATAAACTAAAAATTAACACCAATGTCCCCGACAGCGGCGCCAAAAACTTGTTAGTCGTTAAGCACGCGCTAATAATTCACGCAAGTATACGCGATCGCAAGTAATATAAAATAAATTCTAGTTCATTCCCACATGGACAATCTTAGGTTAATTTCAATCAATGTATCTATGTAACACTAGTATGGTTATTATCCAATGCTAAGACGAATAACAATTTGAGGTGATTATTACTAAATTAACTAAGAGATTATACTAAAGAACTTAAACTAAGAGATTAAAAAGGTTTGAATAATATATAACACAAACATGGGATTCTAACTTCATTAAATACTTCATTCAATAGCCTTTTCGTTCTTAACCTTAGCTTGTAATGGTGATGACACTAATCAGATAACACGAAACCGATAAATGCCAACTTTCGTTGTACGCATACCATACTACCAGACATCCACAAAAGAGATAGAAGCTGAATAAACACCAATTATATTGAGACCCTATATGTCTATAGAATTTGACAATATAACGGTTTATGCACAAGTTATCTTTCATGATTATATAGGGCAAGTAAGATGGTTAAAATTACCTATGTATCATGCATATCACATACATAAACCTATGCTAGCATGGCAAGTTCTAAACCCTTAAATTCATTTTCGCTTCATTAAAGAATTAACACACTATCTTCTAAGTTCGCGACGCTCATAAGATGATTAAGCACAACCAAACTAGGTTATCATACAATCACCACACACTAAGGTATCAATATGAATTAACTAAAGAAATCCATAAATAAATCCATTAGAACCCCACGATAATGATTAGCCCATAATCAGACTCATCATTAATGTGGGTTTCGATGAAAACATGGTATAATAAACATAGTCTTTATAAAACAAATAATAAACAAAGTACGAAATCTAGAGTATTAGGTTCAACAAAACAAGAAACGAGCATCCAAGATTACAACTTAGAACAAAGATTCACTAGAATAAACTAGATCGTCTTCGCCTTCGTTGAAATGTGCTATAGGTCTTCTTGTCGTCTTCTCCTTAAGCTCCGTTATAAAAAAACATCTTTTTGTTGTCTTTAAATAGCAATCCAATTAATCCAAAAGCCCAGAAAAACAGTCTTCTAATTGAAACAGGAATCTGAAATTCTGACCTGGCGCGGCCGCGCGCTTCACCATCGCGGGCGCGTTAACATTCTGCTTCTCTGGCGCGGGCGCGCGCTAGCACAATGCGGGCGCGCCGACATTCTGGAAAAATTGAAATTGCCTTCTTTTCTTCATGCAATGAGTTGGTCTTCACGAGCCTTTATTCCTTGGACACCATCCTAACACCACATTAGCATCAAATCAATGCTAATTCACTTGAATTCCGGATTAATGCCTGAAATGCAAAAACACTAGAAAATATATTAAAACACCAACAACTTGAGTACAAATACACCAATTCATAGCTTAATGGAGTGTTATAAATGCCACTCAACAGCTCTGTAAATACAATAAGGAATATATGTTAAACTAAATACACTAATATCTTGAGTTAGTTCGTAAAAATCTATAATTATAAAATAGAAATGCACTGGATGATAGTATATGTGATATTGTGAGAGGACCTGTTTAAATAGTAAACGTGTGAACAAATTAGAGATATTAATTAATAATGTTTAGAATAAATTAGTAACAAACTATTGGATCAATCAAAAACAGTTTTTTAGAGTATGATCTTATCATCCAATCAGTGATTGATTGATTATGAAATACCATATCATAAAATGATTCTGAATATATGTTTTAACCGAACAAAATATATCCAAAAGAAATAGGGAACTTCAAATAAGGTGAATTTTCTTGGAAATTTTAGCGGAAAGGTAACTTATAACATTTAGTATTAGAAAAATATTCAACACTTAAATATATAACACGTACAAAAAATATTAAAGCATAGTAACTCTAATAACAATTTCATTTTCAAAATTTTGTTTTAAAAAAATCATAAAATATTAATAATAGTGTTAGTGATAAATCTGGACACTCCATCAACACTAACAAATCGTAGTTCCGGTAATTACAACAACACGAAATGCAACCTAATATAAAATAATTGAACACAGATACCATTAAAAAATGGGAAAAAATAATTCAAATTTTAAGAATGTTTAAAAACTTGAAAGGGTGCTACTCGAACAGTTTTAACTTCAATAATGCAGTTTTTGTGGAGAATAAAAAAATATTACTTCATGTACACATGTCAAGACAAAACAAAAATGTAAGAGACAACGCACATTCAATTTAAACAGTTCCAAGATGTGCCGATCACTAAAGTGAATGGCCGATTATTTTGCGATGATTAAATTGAAATATAAAGGGTTCAAAATATTTAACAATAACAGACAACAATAGGATATCATCTCAATAGACTTATAAACTTATACTTATAAACTTGTAGCTTTCACTAGCATCTGATTCAATAACATGCAAAATACATAATAAAAATAAAAGATCAATAACGCGAAATAGAACTAAGAATAATCTTAAAATGCACAATTTGAAGTCTACAATGGTTACATGGAGTATCCCACATCTGATCCATTGTGATATATTTAGCCTAGATAGAATCATTCTTCAAGTACTCTTTGGAAATAGTCTTTTCACATAGAGAATGGAGAAGTTCATCCTGGTATGGCATGCCTTCTAGTTGATATATTGGATATGTATCCCTCGCATTCGGATGAAAATTTTTAACAGGGAAAAGATAATCATACTCAAGTAAATTTGAGTAAATATCTTCCAAAAGGTTCATTGTTTTCATAATCTTTTCCCTCAAATGTTTGAGATCAAAAAGGATGCGTAATTCATAAGTAGTCTGAAATTTCTCAAATGCTCTGTAAATAGCTTAAAGAAAATAAAGGCAAACAAAGAAGGAAGATGGCTACAAGACAGATATCGTAGGGTTTGAATGTGATGATCAGTATTGTTGATGAGGAATAAATTTTGAACAGAGTCGTTAAACATTGTTTGATCAACTCTCTTTCGAACAGCAAATCCTACAATCCATGATAAGCATCGCGGGTGATTATAAATTTATTGTTATGGAAATGATACAGTCTATCCCAATCAAGCCTTTGTAGGACATCTCTTACTCTACCAGCATTACTTTTCGTTTCCCAAGCCATCATAAGTCTTGAGAAAGTGCTAAAAAGACCAAGTTCCAAGTGTTGGTGTTTGTGCCCTAGAAAAAACACTATTATGTTTTGTTTATCACATTTGGATTATTAATATTTATGTTCTATCCATTATTCTTTTAATAATTTATTAAGTCTTAAATTATTGCGATATAAATAATAGATTAATAAATGTCCTTGGAATATGATACGCATTCTATATCTCTAAATACGTGACTTAGAAATGAGATTATGTGAATAGTATCAATATTCCCAAATATCCCTAGTCGAGTATTATTATTAAGGGACAATAAGAATGCATTAAGACTAGTGTGTTTGTTGACCAATGATCACATCTCATTGATCATAGGTATAATGATACTAAAGTCGAAAACACAGGCAAATATAAATATACATGGTGCTGGATTGACCCAGTGTGAGATTCTACATGTCTGTTGTGTCATAAGTAATTCTCACGGTGATAATAATGTAATGATCCTTAGACTTGAAATCATTATATTTCTATAAGATGATTAATATACTTTGATTATATTAACAATTACCTTTTACCGAGTAATGATAAAAGTGGATTTCGGGTATATTAGACATCATATGAGAAATATGAATGATCTAGAAATGATATAACCCTCCTATTTTTGGAGTGATATTATCGGCCTATTGTGTGAGCTAGACTACGAAATGCGTGGTGCCGAGCTCAAATGTTGATTTGAAATGATAGTCTACCCATTGATCAAGGAAACCTGGATTAAACCATGAAGAGGATGACACATAACATGCTTTGAGTTTAATCTATAATATATGGTTAAAGGGATTATATTACATTGTACATTATTCACGAAAGGTTTAATCGATCACTGATTTAATTATTATTACTTGGGTAGCAGTGATGTATTACTAGATGTCGCTCATTGTTTATGATTTTAAATTAGATTTAAAATTGTTGCTAACATAATAATAACAAAGGTTCACACAAAGAATGATCGAAGGATTATTTAATTTGAATTTGAATTTAAATTAAATATAAGTAATTCGAATTATTTATTATTAATTAAGTAAGACTTAATTAATTAAATAAACAAGAAATTTGAATTTACTATTAAATCCGAAATTGAGTTAGTGGATGATTAAGTAAGACTTAATTAATAATAACTAGGTTTTTCGGATTTATTAAAACTCTAAATTAGTTTAGGGTTAGAAGTCTTTTTCTATTGCCTATATAATATCTTATTAAGCCTCAACTAGGGTTTTACGTTTTATAAGATAAAACACAAACCCTAGCAGCTTGAGAGAGAAAGAGAGAGAGAGAGAGAGAGAGAGAGAGAGAGAGAGAAGGCGGCTTCTGATTTATGAGAGCTAGTACACGCTCATCCTTCGTTCGATCATTCATGTGGATACCTTCAAGGCGTAGATCATTTCACTACGGGATACGTGGTGATTGTTAGAAGCTAGGACCTCCATTAGACAACCGAAATCGTAAAGCTTCTTAAGATAAACATCTTAACCAGAAATTAAATATTGTCTTTTCGCATGGATCCTGCAATGGGTTTCGGTTTTATTCAGTTTTTACAGTTTTAATTTTGTTTCCGCTGTGTTTTTATGCCCTGAAACCTAACACCAAGATGAAGAAGAAAAACAACATATGAAGGATGTCGGAATCAGTGTTGGAGAAATTAAAGTTGGTCATTTGTTTTGAAGAGGGAGATGAATTACTTGTGTTGCTTAAGTTTGAGTTGAAGTGTTGTGTAGGAAGTTAGATTAGAGAGAGTGTAAGTGATTTTATAGATACTATATTTTGCGTGTAAATATAGTACTTTGGAGAATGTGATTAGTCTATAAAGTAGAGTGTACATTAATAACACATATATTGTAACTAACCAAATTAAACTGTTCATCTCCCAACACATAGTTCTTTAAAAATACACGCTTACTTAAGAATAAGTTAGTATCAGACAAAATAAATATAGAAGTCTCATGCATTATCATTATCATCAGTGTTCCAAAAATAATGACATGACAAAAATCTTCATAAGATCAACTTAAAAGATTTTCGCTAATCTATTCATGAAACTACCTACCTGAAATTAGTGGAATTTTTTTGTTATGTAATCTCTTCTATATATAATAAGAGAACATAGTGCTAGTATTCATGAGATTAAAAAGTCTCATTGAAATGACTAATTTACCCCTGAACTTTAAATTTATATAAAAGAAGTTGTTGGGAAGAATTGAACCCAAGTTTTCACATTCACAAACACATAACCACTAGACCACACTGTTACTTAAGTTTTTTTATCATACACATAATATGTGAGTGTCATAAATAGCGACAATTTATTTAACTTTAAACATGATTACTAAAATATTTGTAGAGTTAGTTTTGAACAATTGAATTTGAGATATAAAGTTAAGCATAGTATATAAACGGATCATCCCCTTATTTATTAAACAATTTTTAATTTGAAAAGTATGTCTCATACATTTTTAATAAAAAATAAATTGTACATATAATTAATTTTTTTATATGTTGAAAAGAGATACACTTATATAAATAATATATATATACTACATATTTAGATAAGTTATAATTAGCGTATTTCGATTTATTCCGAATTCAAAATTAGAACTTGACCCATTTTTCAAAAAATACTCGAAATTTGACTAAATGACATGCACGTAATTACCACGTCACTACCTAGGTTTAACTTAAATTACGAGTTCAAATAGAAAATCTTACCAACAAAGAAAAGTTTTGTGATATCTTATGTTGGTAAAAATTAATATCTTTGAGATCTTTATATAATCAAGTCAGTTGAAAATATGTATCAAAATTACTAGATTTAAAATCAGAATTTTACCCATTTTGAAAAAATACTCGAAATTTGAGTACATGACCCAGTCGAAAATACATCATCACTATCTAGGTTTAATAAATTTAAATTACGATTTCGACGAGAATATCTTACCAACAAGGATAAATTTTATAATATATTATATTAATAAAAAATAAAAGTTTTGATGTCTTTATACGATCAAGTCAATTGATATTATGTATCAAAATTACTAACTAACTGATTTTACATTATTACATCTGGAACTTGATCCAATATTTAAATATATTCAAAATTTGACATGAGATGTCACAAGCTCCGTTAAAACTACGAAAAATATACTAAATCGATTTATTTATTGATGTTTCACTTTAAAAAAATTAGGTTTAAAATGTTATTCAATGATGGTGAATTTATAAAAAGGTGCTCTTAAAGTCCTATTTTTTTCATTCTCTTCAGAAAAAATAAACTACAACTATAAAGTAAAATTAATAATTTTTATTAACATGTTATTTGAAAAATGGTAAGACATTTGATGTTTCTTCATAAAAAATAATTTATTTATTGCATTATTTATTTCAAGATATATTTATATTCAAATATTTTTGAGACAAATCCTAAATTTTATAATATTCAATTTGATGTGGTTATAATAAGGAATCATATACATAAAGTCCCTATTTTTTGTGGAGTTCTGGAGTCCAAAATCCTAACTTTATATTACAATCCAATCTAATGGTTCGGGTTTTATGTTTCTAATAATTTAAAAACTAAAATAATAAACTACACGATATACACGTGTGTTATAGTGTTATATCATTAATGTTCAACAAGTTGAATATTTACGTGTTTTACAACGTGAATACGTATGTTTTTCAAACTGATCATGTTCTATAAAATCATATGTTCTGCAATGTTCAATTTGTCAAATGTATGAGATTTGCAAGATATTTATTAAAATAATGATATTTGTATAACATGATTCACATTATAATATGTTTTACTAAATGTTTTATATTATTTTACTTGCAGAACAAATATGGACCCACGTACTCAACTAAAAATAAGGACTAAATAGAATTTAACTTATATATATATAATAAACTTGAATAATTATAGAATTCAATATTTTGAAAAAAATATATTTAAAATTAGCAATAATAAATTTACAAAAAAAATATTTAGTGTTGAAAAATATTGTACAACTATTTTGAATTATTTGAAAAAAGGTTAAAACTATAATGTATTGTACTATTTGATTTAATTCATTTCTGCTATCTAAATAAAAATAATAATATTAGTCAATATTTTGAAAGGATTAACAAGTTCAACTAATATTTAAAAAAATTCATCAAATTGAAAATATTTAATTTTAGAAAAATAATAAACAATATTATCAAGTTACCATAAAAAGAAATATTAGAATCATAAATGAAAGAAAGATCAAAATGATTTGAATGATGATATTAGTACAAATTTATTTTCAGATTCTTGAAAAAAAATACTTCTGAATATCAGTAGTTAGTATTTACGATATAGGAATTATTTTTATATCACATCCATGATTGATGCTGTGTTGAGTAAAAATAGATATTGTTTGATTGTCAGTGCTACTACGACTACGATATATAAATAATTGTAATTTATTTATTAGATAATTATAATTTTTGAATAATTATAAATACGTGTTATTTGAGTAATTTACTGAATAACAATTAGATATATACATGACCAAGATATCTAGCATATAAATAAACGAGACCAACATAATTTACTAAAAATATAATAAATAATAATTTACATACACACACGTGACTTTATCTTTACCAATATTAAAAGATTCAATATTAATGGTGTATTTTAGAGTTATTGATATATATACTAGAAGAAAATAACAAAAGTCTTTTATGTTTTCAAAATAAAAATGATTAATTAAATTAATTTTTTTCAATATGTTAAAAACTAAATAGATTACGTCAATTTTAATTTATTAATTGATAATTATCTGACATCTTATAAAATTAACTTAACTTTGTATAATAGAGAGGATTAAAGACTAGGTACACGGTCGAGATCAACTTTAGTTAATGAATTAAGATATTAAAAATGATATTAAATCAACATAAATGTTGTAAAAAATAAACTTATATTAATTGTAGTGTAAATTCTACTTCGTTGAATATTACGATTGTAGGTCTTGACCACTTTAGTTATGCATTACTAATCCTTTTAAATTAAGCAAGGTAATTGTAAATTAGTAATAATTTTAGTAATAAAATATCTCATTACTCTGGGTTTATTTGACCAAAACTCAAAAAAATATACACGACTATGCAATATACATATATGTTAATTTTTAGTTTCTTTTAATAAACATATTGACAATATTTGATGGATTAACTTCAATCTTTTCCTTTTACACGTACAGTGACTATCCTGCTTGTATTCATTTAGTAAATACAAATTACACGACACAAACAAGAAAATATGTATTATGATTAATGAGATATATTTAAAACATTATGAACGTTATTAATGTTTTACATAAAAATCATACACATTGATACATACTCAACTTGTATTTGATAGATTTAGACGTTATACAATATTTATCAATAAAAAAATAATCAAGAATTTTACTAATATAATTATATGGTGTATAAAAAAAATCTAGAAAATGACACGTGCCTTGCACGGGTTATTATGCTAGTTATTTATAATATTTAGCAATGTACGTTAACTCAATAAATTTCATTACTCTGCAAACTATACTTATTTAGGCATTTTTTATGTTAAAGAAAAAAACAATAATCAGTTTTATAAAAGTGTGGGGAATATGATTGTACATATTTAATATCGAGTACATTTTTCATTAAAAAAGAGTACAAAATATTATAATTTGTTGAATGATTAATATGGATACTTTTTAAAATGGAGTTTCCTTTAAGTTCAAGAAAACCAAAGTTTAGCCGGTTGTTTTTTTAAAAAAAAGAAAATTATCAATTATTAATTGGTCATGTAGCTTAAACTAATATATAGTTCTTCAGAAAAATATGGGTTAGACCTTAGTATCATTAACATATCGTGAAAAAAATCTAAAATAATATATAGGTTCAAATTTAATAACTTTATTCACTTATGAAAAAGAAATATATTAAATGTTTAATATAACCATATTAAAAATTATGTATAATTCAGTTTAGCTTAATCTTTTCATAACAACGAATACAAAGAAAAAATATGATTATTATTAACGGATTAGTATGTTATATTAAATTTTAAATAATATATATATTATTTAAAAAAATCCTCTTACAATTACAATATTATTACAGTAAATTTCTTATTTCTAAATAAACTCAATAAAATGTGTACATTGTCTTCTTAAATATATATAAATTCTCATACTAAAATTTTATATTCACAATTAATTATGAACCAAGCAATATTATTGTAACAAAAAATAACAAACATATGCACAATTTCATTATTTTTATTATATGTACAACCTGATGGAAATTGCGACACTAATTTACATGTGGAATCGTCTACTTAGATAGAAATTTAGAAACATGTTTACACTTGTACAACTTGACCATCTGCAACAGGTTTTGGATCATTAATCTCAATATCTTAAAATCTGGCTTGTGCAGGACCAAGTCCCAAATCGATATCCTGTATATCTGCAAAAGGCTTGTCCATGGTCTGCAAATCATGAAGGTTTTGTCTACCTAATGTTGTCAAGCGTCTTGCCACTGCATTTTTGTTAGGATAGACCAACTTATTCTGATATTGAATGTTATGATCCTTGAGCCTGAAAAGAATACATCTGAATGTTTGTCGAGTATGTATTGTGATTCCTTCTTCCAGATAATACTTGTAGTCGTGGCATGCCTGGATATCGTTTGTCTCACTCACGACACGTAAAAATTGATCTTGAAAATCCCTACGCATTGCCAATAGAATTGCCCATAATACACTGTTAAGTTATGATAATCCAGGAATTGTGCCATATGTTAATATATGGAGATGGCTGGTTGATTCGCGTTCAACAACCCCAATACTATTCCTATTATGACCTTCAGGCACATTTCAAATATGTTCGCTATGAACATTGATCTTCACCCTACCAAACTTTGGAAATTCCCACACACGCTTTACACGTTCTTAGAATGATGATATGTGAATGAATGAAATTTTAAGTTGATATATTAAATTCAAAATATAACTGTAATTGAATATATAAAGAACAATGGTGGTTGTGACTAATGGTGAATATACATGACTCCTCAAAGTTGGTCTCTCTTCGAACAGTTGCAATAGATTAAAATAATGGTTGTAATCCTAAATAAAAAAATAACTTGTAGCAAACACAACTTGAAAATGATACATGAATAGACATGACATAACTCTAATGACATAACATAGTCGATTGACTCTTTAAATTGAACTACAAACATAAATAAGTATTAGGACATGTAACAATCTGAGTTATTCTGGAAAAAATCTTATGCACTGGACCAATCATAGTTGCTCATGAAGAATCCATGTGTTCACCATCTATCTCATCAAGAATCATATACAGAAAAAGAATCAAGTTAGTTGAACAATATTGCGCTTTTAACAAAATAGGAAAATGTATGATATATCCGATCAATAAATGTATAACTTCGTCTGAGATCATTAACATCAGCATAGTCAATGTTGATAAATATTATGGATGAGTCACATGTGCTTATTTGTAGTGAACCTACATCAAACAAAAAAATAATTGTAATGACATAAAATTGTTGGATTAAGTGCTTGTGCAAGACGCTGAAAGTTGAAACATGGGATAAGTATGAAGAAAGGGACACATACACAACCATCAAAGATGCGTGGTTTCACAGTTAATATTAGCACAACAGTTGGATAAGAATTGTATCCTTTAAATTAAGGGGCTAGAATGTGGACATGCTCATCCCATGCAACAACAACAGCAAACTTGTTGTAGACGGTAAGAACAAATTTGAGATTTTTTAATGTTGAATGACAAAAATAATAGTATTGTTATTATTAGGGAAATGCACAACCTTTCATCATACAACTGGAACCTTGCAAAAATCCTTTAATCAAGAACGGTATTCAGATTCCTAACTGGTTCAATTTCACGAACAACACACATAACATCTATATATGAGCAATACAATGTAAGGTACATATTAATTTCATTAATCATATGTTGTGCTAATGTTTTTAAATTAAAAATTACAAACCTATAGCATGTAGAGGGCAATGGTCAGCACCAAAAGAAGTCCCAATAGACTGACATTCAGAAATAGACTATAACTCAAACTTATATCTTGGAATTATGATTACCTCAACTGGGACATGGTGAAAAATAGTTTCTTTTCTAAGAAATATAATCTTTTCAGAAGATACAGGACGCATAAATCCAATAGGTTTGCATACAACAAAATTCTCAATGTCATAAGCATTCCTTTCCAGTATCATTATTCATATGGATGTCCAGACCACAGGATAAACATATGATAAAACGTGATAATCCTGCAAATAATAATAGTAAAACTTAATTAAAAATAATAATATAGAAAAACATGAGATATATGGTAAAAGGTATATGTACCAACCTCATAATCAAGCAATATGAAATTAAAACCCAAAAAATGTTGATCATTTCTAAATGAGGGCCATATGCGAGTGATGCATTCTTTGGTCCTCCAATATGTCCTGCTACAAATCGACATTGGGTAGTTTCCGATCTATTATTGTAAGATGGTAAAAAATGGGTTGAATTGTGATGAGAAAAATGATGGTTTAACTATATAATATAAGCACTTTATATAATGATTATAAAATAACTAAGAGTTGTAAAACCTAACAAAAATAATATAGAATGCAAAATTATCAAATAATTTATATACTGTTGGGTTTTGGGGTATAAAACCATAGTGGAAACAATAAATAAAATCGTAAAAATATAATAAAATCGAAATCCGCTGCAGGATCCATGCGAAAAATAATATTTAATTCGTGGATGCGATGTTTACCTTAAAGAGCTTTACGATTATGTTTGTCAAAAGGAGATCCTAGCTTTATCCAAACACCACGTATCCTTCTTTAACGATCTACGCCGTAGAGGTATCCACACGAAAACTGGTACGGAGGAGGTGTGTACTAGCACCAAGAACGGATATGTTTTCCCCTCTCTCTCACCATTAGCTGCTAGGGTTTTATATTTTTATCTAATAAAAATGTAACCCTAATTTTAGCCTTAAGGGTGTTTATATAGAGAGGCCAAAAACAGTATTAACCCTAATCCAAGTTGGAGTTTATTAAAATCTGAAATTCTATTTATTTAATAATTAAGTCTAAATCAATTATCAAATAACAACTGAGTTTCGGATTTAATAATATACAAATTTGAAATTCATTTATCCCATTAATTAAATTCAACTTAAATAATAATAAATAATTCAAATTTCCTATTTAATTCAAATCTGAATTTGAATTAAATATTTCTCCAAGCTTTCTTTGTACGACCCCATAGGTTATTATTACGTTGGCAATAATTTAAATACCTTATATTTAATTTATAAACAATGAGCGGCGTCTAGTAATACATCATTGATACCCATGTAATAATAATTAAATCGGTGATCGATTAAACCTTTCTTGAATAATGTACAATGTAATATAATTTCTTTAACCAAATATTATAGATTAAAATCGAGGCATGTTATGTGTCATCCTCTTCATGGTTTAATCCAGGTTTCCTTGATCAATGAGTAGACTATCATTTCAAATCAACATTTGAGTGTGGCGCCACGCATTTCATAGTCTAGCTCACACAAGAGGCCAATAATATCTCTCCAAAATTATGAGGGTTAAATCCTTTCTAGATCGTTTATATTTCTCACATGCTTCCTAATATATTTGAAGTCCACTTTTATCATTACATGGTCAAAGACAACTTTTGTAATCAAAGTATATTAATCATCGTATAGAAATATAATGATTTCAAGTCGAAGAACCATTATATCATTATCACTGTGAGAATTACTTATGAGACAATAAACATGTAGAATCTCACATTGTGTCTATCCAGCACCATTTATATTTACATCTGATTGTGTTTTCGACTTTAGTATCACTAAACCTATGATCAATGAGATGTGATCAACAATCAACAAACACACTAGTCTTAATGCATTATTATTATCCCTTAATAATAATAATCGGCTAGGGATATTTGGGAATATCGATATTATTTACATAATCTCATTTCTAAGCCACGTACTTAGAGATATATAATTCATATCATATTCCAAGGACATTTATTAATCTAATATTTATATCACAGAAAATTAAGATTTAATAAATTATTAAAAGAATAATCGATAGAACATAAACATTAATAATCCAAATGTCATAAACAAAACATAATAGTGTTATCTCCAAGGCACAAACACTAACATATACCTCATTAAGATTGTGTTGGAATTAATAACCTATAACCATGTGATGTAAGGCAAATGATTGTATTTGACTTGTAAGAATGTTTCAAGAATTTTATGACTTGGAAATTACCAAGATATAAACAAAATAATTAAATATAGTGAACTTAGAAAATGATATAACATAGGATGTAATATGGACAAACATCAATATATGTTACACAAAAATAGGGGTTGATTACTTATACATAAGTTTATCAGTTAGCTGAAGATAATATAACAGAACATTTGTATTTTTAGTATCTTAAACGTAACTGACACAACAATAGGCAGCAGTTAAAAAAACCAACCATATACCATGATTGTTGAAATCATAACAATTAAATAAAAGTGATAACTAACATTCAGTTATCAAAAGTTTTTGGAAACTGTTTAATTGCTTATAAAAGGAAAATATAAAAAACTTTTAACATACTAACACATATATAGATCTTTGGGTGTTTTTTTACATTTAGGTATATAGTGTATCTTAGAACATGACTTCATGAAGTGCAAAGAGGAAGAGATGGTCAGGCAAAAAGAATGTGGCGGAGTAAGAGTTGCAAAATTTGGCTATAACTTACGTAGACTTTAATAAGGATATGGAAGAAGCAAAAGTTTTTCTTCTCAGAGATGTTTGCTACCATGAAAAATAGGCAATCTGATTTTTTTGCTCGTTATGTTGGCCTCGAAGAACAATTCAAGTAATATTTAATTGTTCATCTGATTTTATGAGTTACATTTGCTTTATATTACAAATTGAATAAAAGTACTTTCAATGTTTTACAGCAAAATAGAAGATACTCTGAAGAATGGATCAAGAAAAAAATATGGAGAGTCATCAAAAAGTAGTAATGAAATTCCATAGTCATATACAAGGAAATTCACTCAGATTCCTAAGTGATACGTCTACATCTCTGCGTGGTCATGAGAAAAACTTCATACTGAACACGTAAGAAATGATAAGTGCATTTCAAAAGTTTGGAGATTGGTGGAAAGAACATCTTAATGATTTAAATGCTCATGCTGATATGTTGATTCAGGAAAGTGAAACAGTTCGCATATTATTATATGATTATGCTCGAAATATATAATTATGTTCTAATCAATGTGTTGTGAAGGTATATTGTAATTGTTCACATTGTAGGAGTGTAATAAATGTTTTTATTCAACAAAAAGCACTAATTGTTTATGTTCAATTCCTATCATGTTATGTTTAATGGAGATTAGTAATCCTATTCTTGTATATATAAAAATTTCAAAATATAAACTGAAAATTGCTTTTATATACTTTTCATTTATCTTGTATAATAGTGGAAATTACTCAGGCAGCCTAATCTCTTATTCAAAAAACAATGTAACATAAAATATAAACATTGTGATAACTCATAAAATCATAAGTAGAAATTTGTATAAGCCTAACAAAAGTGATCTTGGCTATTGTTTAAAATCTTGAATATAAAGCATACATATCCTTGATGTCATATTTCATATGAATACAACATCATGCAAATTTGTAGGATAAGTTTTCATGCAGTAGTAGTTCTGTTAAACTCATTCATCAAGTATCCTGCAAAAAATATAATACATAAAAAGACTTATAAAGAAAAAGATAAACTTTTCTATCATGACTTGTTTATACCTCTGCCCTAATTATTCAACATCGGGATAATTAATGTTGATATAAAGCTGAGAAGATGCACAACTTCTTACTTGGAGTGAACCTATTAAAATCAATATAACAAAAATCTTAAATTTATACAATAAAATACTTGTAAATAGTGTACAACAATCTTGTAATAACCCCAATTTTTGGAAAATTTTGAAACACGGATGAATAGTAACTTTTGCTGATGATGATGATTAAGGAAAATTATCAGACCACGCTATATAGGAGTACTGTTACGGAAATTCTAAGATCGTATTAGTACTCCATAAAGTAAATAAGTGTATGTAAAGATCGTCAGAATCCAAATCCGAACACTTTGATTTTTTCTCGAAAATCCACCAGATACTGAAAGAATTGAGTATAAGGTGACAGGATAAAAAGGATTTAAATTCAAGGATTTTAAGAGGGGATCATAAAAAGGAATATAAAATATTGAGAAAGGTTTAAGGGAACCCAAGTAATAAGATCCCGGATATGATCCCTCAAACGACGAACGAGAACGAAAGTTAAGCGAACCGTAAAACAAATAAGCGACCAAGAGACAAGCTTGTACAAGAAGCCAAGGATTGTGACATCATCAAACCACAAGGAAGAGATATGTGGCAATTGGATGACATAAGAATGATGACCTAAGCATGACAAAAAGAAGTGTGTTGTTGGTTGATTGTGAGCCATTCATTTTTTACCATGGTAAATCCTCAAAATTAGCCAAGCCATAAAAAAATAAACAAAATAAAAAAAAATCATAACACAAACTTGACTTTTCATTTTAAAGAAGCAAGCTCTCGGCCAAAACCAGAGCAGCAACTTCAAACTACCATATCTTCTTCAATACTCACTCAAATAGTATGTTCTATAGCTCTTTGGAAAGATATTGAGATGGCCTACAACTCTTGTTCACAAGTCTCATCCAAATAAGCAAGGTAAGACCCTAGTTTTGACAGTTCTTTCAATCTGACTTTTAGAAACTTCAAAACCTAACTTTGTGTTCTTGATTTCTTTGGAAAGATCAAGCTTGTAGGAAGTTAAACTAAGGCTCCCTAAGGCTTCCTAGAAACTTAACACCTACCAAGGAAGGTATCAACTTCAAACCCTAGCTTTGATTTTATGATTCCATTAAGTTTTATTGAAGCATTGTTAGTATTAAGGCTTGATCTTTGATTATAAGTAGTTTTGGTGGATTTGTATTGGTTTTGAATATTGGGTCTTTGATTGGTTGGATAAATTGGTAAAACTTGGAGTTGGGGACTGAGTTTGTAGTATGATGGTTGAATATTGTTGTACTGGTCGTTGTGAGTGAATTGATGATAATTTAGAGTGTTAATTAAATTAGAAATCGCGTAAACATAAACGTCATAATGCCCGATTTTCCTTAACTGTTCTGTTCTTAACTTTAGGAACCGTTAACTCACTGAAAGATTCTAACCTTTGCCATGTTTATATAGTTCATGTTACGAGTTTTGTTTTGATATGTGGTTCGCTTGAATCCGATGTACGGTTTAGGAGAAACGTCCGTTTTAAGTAACGGCGTTTCGCGAACGAACCATTACCCCTCGCCTTACTTTAAAACCTTGGTTAAGGCCCTTAAATGACTAATTGGAGTATGAAATAATTATGTAAAGTGGGTTAGGCATTTGGTAGGGGACTCGCGAAAGAATCGCCTTAAAACCCTTAATGGTTAATTTATTAAAAATGGTGGAGCCGAGGGTACTCGAGCGACTTAAGTGAATCGTTAAGCGCAAAAGCGAACGTTAGGGTCTAATTGGTTAAAGTATAGATTCATAAGCGACTTTGGTTTAATTCCAACTTATATGTTGTTTATAGGTTACCAGACTCGTCCCAAGCCTTTTATCACCCCCAGTCGCTCAGGCAAGTTTTCTACCCGTTATACTGTTGTTGTGATGTAAATATATGTATATGCATTATCTTGTGATAAGTGCATGATTGTTATTAGCAAATTTTGTGATATATTGGAGCATGCTGATATGGTATATATGCATGTCGGTTTCGTAATATTGATATCTAATTGTTGATTCAATTGCTTATAAGTTGCATAATACCTATGCTAGAGATAAACAGTAGTTGCGTATATTCTTAGTATAGGGGACCCAAAGGTAAACATATTTTCTAAACCGGGAGACGATGTTCCCGAGTATATTATATATATTTATATATATAAATAAATAATTTTCAAAACTATTATTCGAATAAGGTTTATTCGATAACTTTATTTCACTTAATGAATATTATTTTAAATATTCATTCGAGGACTTATGACTCCGCTTATTTTATTAAATAATATTCTTTATTTTATTAAAGAATAATGTTTCGATAATCAAACTTATTTTCGATTATTCAAATAAAGATCGTACTTTCGTATAAGTATATCTTTGGTTATTTATTATTCATTTCAAGTATGAGTTTTAAAACTTCTACTTCAATTATTTTTATAAAGATTATTCTTTATGGGAATATTATTTAAATAATAATATTCAGATATTTTCTAATATATTGGGACTGATTTATTTTATTAAATCAACATTACTCCAAACATTCTTAAAAGTATTTTCGAGCTTTCAAAATGATTTTTAAAGGTTAGGGCGGATCCCAAAACTCATTTTTATATTTAAGATCCTCCTTTCGAAGGGGATTTAAATACTTGCTCAAAACCTGAGGGATCCGGCTCTGTGGTGTATGTTATATTCACAACAAGGTTGTTGTTTTGATAAAAGAGTTTTTGATTACTTACCCAACACTCGGGAAGTAAAATTCTTAGAACAAGTTAATCCATTAATAGGCACCGCCTGGGAAATATCGGTGAGTTTTCCTTTCCAACTAGATACGACTTCTTGGTGGAGCCGTATCAACAAGTTTCTACTTGGGGAAAGGGGGGACAAGCTTTACGTTTCAGAGTCATGGATTTCATCTGAACTAGGAGTGGCGTAAGTGGTCGAGTGGCGCCGGCCCAGCCTTATTATATTGGCCCAAATGGCCTGGAAGTTCCGCTAAGACGGTCCATTCCATAGGAGTCCAGTGTTCGGTTGACAAGTAAATCTGACAGGTTCTCCTCTACATGTAGAAAATGGTAGGGTTGCACTACTGCGACTGATCATCGTAAGTGGTCTTCTTGGCGCGGCAAACTCCCGTAATGAGTTCATCATCCAATTGGATATTTCTGTAACACTACCCAGAGCACTTCGATAGAAAGGCTACGGCTGGGCGATTGTTAAGTGTTGGCAAGGTCGAGTTTTCAAAATGATATTTCATCAAATGAAGTATCTCGTAACTTCATTTCATTTTGATGATATTTCAAAGATTAATTCTATACAAGTTTTGTCGTGTAGCTTCATCTATGGGATGAACTAATTATAACTTGAATGGTGGTAGTTCAAGTAGTATTTGGAAAAGATATAAGTATATTGGAGTATCTTGTAACTGGGCGATTGTTAAGTGTTGGCAAGGTCGAGTTTTCAAAATGATGTTTTCATCAAATGAAGTATCTCGTAACTTCATTTCATTTTGATGATATTTCAAAGATTAATTCTATACAAGTTTTGTCGTGTAGCTTCATCTATGGGATGAACTAATTATAACTTGAATGGTGGTAGTTCAAGTAGTATTCGGAAAAGATATAAGTATATTGGAGTATCTTGTAACTTCATCTTTTCAACTTATATCTGGTTAATGATTATCTTATGCATGACAAAGATTTTCACAAAAACGTTGAAACAAGGTTAGATATATGAGATCACCTTGTAACGATATTTTTATACAGTTATAAACAGGAACTCTGTGTATATTATACATGGAAGAGGATTTAAAAAATTTTGAAAAGTATATATATATATATAAACTAAATATTTTGCGACTTGGTCGCATTAAGAGATCAAACTTGGTTCATTTCTTCTTGACCAAGACTTTCATGAGTACTATGAGGATGCTCATATATTGTTAATTATTATACATATTATTTCGATGGGCTTGTTGCTCACCCTTGCTTTCTTCTTTCATCACACAACATCAGATAGATAAGATGAACAGGACCAAGCTCCCAATTCGCGAGTGGATAGGAAACGTTCCACAGTTTCCTATAGGCGTTGATGTCGCTGTAGCTGAGGTAGGAACTACCAATAGGCTAGGCTTTCAACTTTTGATGTACCAGACTTATGTATCTTTATGAATTGTAATAATGGTAAAGAAATGTAAATTTATTCAGAAACCCCTTTTAAGGTGTAATGGCATATAATTGTGGAATAAAATGACTCGTGTTATTTTTGGATATTCATCTCTGAGACTATAACTTGTGGTGTGTGTGTTTATTGTGGGGTCACAGTACGGAGTAGTTGATTGTTTATTAAGATTGGGTGTTATTAAGGGAAATGGAACTCGTGACAACCCGGATCCCCGACCCCGGATTTGGGGTTGTTACAGAAATGGTATCAGAGCTAAGCGTTATAAACCTCAGAGATGATGTGACGTTAAAATAATAAGTTCACTAAGATAATAAGAACTCTTGCCAAGTTCATAGTCAGACTACCTAACGTAGTACTGATAGTTAAAACCCTTATGGGAACCCTTATAAATATCGTGATAGAAGCGTAGTTCGTTATCGTATATTGTAGCGGGACTCCGAACCCTGAGGTTGAGGAGCAACAACGTGATGATGTTTTATTACTTATTGGAGATCAGATTGTGGATCCGATAGAGCGTCCTAAAGCAGGACCGGATGATGTTCATATTGAGGATGTAGCGGTTGAGGATGTTGTCCTAGAAGGGATTGTTGCTGAGGAGGATCCCGTGGGGGATCCTGAAAAGAATGAATAAAGGACCACTGAGGAATTGATAACCATGGTTAGGGTGACTACCAGAGGTAGGATTGGCCGGTCACTACCGGAGGTTCGTTCAAGTTTGTAAAGATAATAGCCCTTTAACGCGGCTTACTCGTAAGACTGAGAAGGTTGAATGGACAGAGAAATGCGAGAACGGCTTTCAAGAACTGAAGCAAAGGTTGGTGACGGCTCCTTTGTTGGCGTTGCCGGATGGAAAAGGAGATTTTGTGATTTGTAGTGACGCTTCGCATAAGGAATTAGGGTGCTTCTTATACAGCACAGCAAGGTAATCACGTACGCGTCAAGACATCTAAGGGAATATAAAATTCGATATCCCCACCCATGATCTTGGGCTCAAGACAATAGTTTTGCCCTAAAGATTGAAGGCAATACTTGTATGGATAGGAGTGCGAGATTTACACAAACCATAAGAGCTCAATTATATTTCCACACAGAAAGAGCTCAACATGTGCCAGAGGAGGTGGTTAGAGCTAATCAAGGATTACGATTATGAGATTCTTTATCATCCAGGGAAAGCCAAAATGGTGGCTAATGCCCTTAGTATAAAGGAGAGACTCAAGATGAAAATGTCTTTGGGAGAGTTGATAAGAGATTTTGAGAAAATGGAAATAGAAGTGAAGGTAACCGGAGCCGGTACCGAAACGCTATTTGAGATTGCAATACAGCCCGAATTATCGAAAAAGATCATATTGTGCCAAGAAAAAGTGATGAATGAAGGCAGAGAGTCAATAACTGGAGAAGAGATTAATACCAAGAAAGATGATAAGGGAATAACGAGGTATTCCTATAGAATTTGGGTTCCAAACGTTTAAGAGCGTAAGGAATGGATCTTAGATGAAATCCATAGCTCGAGGAATAAGATTTAGGGCAAACCCCGAATGTGATAGTCAGGGAGGTTGCCATTAAGAAAGAAGGACCCCATCACATAATGAAGTGGAAAACAAGGATTTTTAACGTATAAGATAACCCCAAGTATGGGAGAAGGATGAAACATTTCATACTAAGGAAACAGAAAGTCGAGTAAGGAAAGGAGACCTGATACGGTACTCCTATACGGTAATTTATGGACCTGTCTAAAAAGAACTTAGACTATTATCCCCAACCACCACCCTGAGGAGAGAGTGCGGTGGGAAATTCTTTCAGGACCTTTAAGTCGATAAGCTCTCAGAGTTCCAAGGAACAAGCAAACCCAGTAGAGGCGAGAGCCTGGCTAAAGGAAATATAGGAATCATTTGAGATTCTAAATGATGGATGAATCACAAAAGTCTATTTTTGTCACTTACCCTCCTAAGAGAAAGGCCACCCGCTGGTGAAAGACCAAGAAAGGCACGGAGCCAGAGGTTATAATAAACTGATTAAAGTTCAGTCAATTGTTTCGGGAAAGTACTTGCCAAGGTTATGGAAATAGTATAGAAGCTTTAGAGCCGAAACAAAGGCGGACGAGTATGATAAATTATGAATCTAAGATTGTAAAAGTTGTCAAGATTTATTCTGAGGACTAGAATCCCAGAACGACGTGATGTTTGAAGTCAATGATTAGTGGGTTCGTGAAATGATTGTAAGAGAGAGGTAGATAAAAAAAAGAAACTGAAGTGGAAAGGAATATAAAGGCAATAGAGTTGGAGGAATGATAAGGGAGTTAGATACGAGGAAACCCTAAAGACTCGTAGCAATGGAAATAGAAAAGTATGTAATCGTCAGGATAAGAGTGATTCACCATGAGTTAAAGCTAATGGATGAAGGCATGAAAGATACATATATTTTATCCCCTTTAAGTTGGGAGGATTCGAGGAAACCTTGAGATAGTCCAAAGGATAAACAAGGAGACACGGATAGACTGAGGAGACAAGAAAGTAAGAAATTAGGAAAATTTGATGAAGGAAGTGACCTTCAAAAATGTGAAGTGAAAGACCGATGGCTTGATATCCATAAAGGGAGACGCCAGGTATGAAAGATATCCCAACATTGAGATGACTGTTGAGATAAACAACAAAAGTAAATAAGGATTTATTAAGAAGAAGTTCACGTTGAACATGACCAATATCTTCTAGAACATCCCTGTTATCATTACTAAATCAGGCAAGAAAAGCGGATAACCGTTGTTATCTTTTGGAGGCCATATTGATTGACCTTATTTTGAATACAGATGTTATTGTGAAATTAGGCATATACTATTGAGATGGGAATAATTGAATAAGACACCCTTATCAGGGATACATGACTTGATTTATCTATGGAAGGATGCAAGTACCTTTTTAAAAAAAGGTGGAATTAAGGATGGAACCTCGATAACTTGAGATGAACCATAGAGGAATGCATAAAGGTTGGCATTTCACCCTTAATAGGGACATTATGAGTTGGGTAGTATGGAACGAAGGACTAAGGTAACAACAACCTTTAAAGATCAGTAGAGAAATTTTTCAGAAGTACTTAAACAATGGTTCTAGTAGTAGTAAATGGTATCTTGATACGCCCTGTACCTAGGGAGTACCGGATGAAGAATTTAAGGATAACCTTAGAGGTTTTACAAGGAAAAAGGTAATATTTAAAGTTCTCAAGAATATAAATTTTGATAAGGAAATATGACATAATTATAATAATGCCAGGTGGGCACGTGTTGAACCATGAGAAAGTATAGATCGGCCCAATGAAGGTCGAGATTGGTGAAAACGAGAAGGACCCAAGATAAGAGACGTCCTAAGTATGATCGAGAGTCAGTCGTGACAATGTTCACATCTAAAGACTAATGCAATGACTTATGGAAAAAAATGGTGATTTTTTTTCTCACCAGGACTTAAGAGAAGCATTTTCTCATAAGCAGTGATTGAAATGAGGTAGAAAATTTTGTGGGAGGTGGTTAAAATGACATTGATTGTAAGGAAATTTTACTATTAGGAAAGGCCAAAGAGGTGGCCAACACTTTAAGTGTAAGAGGACAATTATCGGCGCTCGTTCCAGAGGAATACAGTGATGATGGTTGAAGCCGTAAAGGTTGTATTATGGTTTGGAAGATTGAAATTCCTTTTGATGACTGTGCAATACCCAACTGCAATAGTAGTTTGGTAAAGGATTAATTCGTGTAATCGCCATGAGCGGGCTATCTATCTTAGAAGGTACTATCTTGAGATAACCTTTGAGATTCATGTCTCCTAATAAAGACATATGATTAAGAATGGTATTAACCTGCTATCGTTGCTTTCATTGAAACTCTTCTGAAATTTTATCTGCTTCATGTCATATGTACGTCAAGTTCAGGAGTGTTCTTCATGAATCATGAGCGGTGATCATGTTACCTCCTTAGAAGAATTCGATACGACAGGTATGGACTCCGTATGGTTAGCTATTAAGATTCCAAGGAAAACGAATGACGACAGTAGGTCAGTGGTGGACCATAGTAATGCAGCAACGATTCTTTGAATAATGAGCCGATTACAACCGTGAGAGTTGTAGTGTAATGAATGTTGAGATTGGGTACCACTAATCGGGTTGTGGTGATGTATAAGTAATCATCGGTAGACTAACTAAGGCGATCATTTACTTATGATATATTTATTCTTTTTTATCGATAAAGAGTAGTATTACTATATGAAGAAGGTTACGGAATAGCAATGGATTCTAGTAACTATGATGTCTAGAATGAAATCCGAGATTCGATTTTTGCTGTCAAGGGAGTTTCAAAGGTGATTGAGTATAAGCTCGAGGAAGAGCATGGGTTCATAGAATGATGGACGGAATAACAAAAATATTTAAGCATGTGAAATGCGATGCGATTATCCTGGATATTGATATAGATATATATGTTTTGTTCTCTTGTGACAAACCTCTATAGTTCAGAGGTAGATTCTAAGCCATATCTTTTGTGGCAGTATTTTTTTATATATACAATTCTCTTCAATTCGTTCTTTTCTTTTCATTTTGTATAAGCTGAGAAGAACAACCCTTCCAGAAGGGGAGGTATTGCTGAATGACTATCTATCTGTGTGATAGAAGCCTAGTAGAATACCATCTATTGTTTAATTGCTTGTCAAGTACTAAAGGCTGGCCACCTTCTGTACTAACTATGCAATTAAACAAGTGTTCATGATCATAGTGATCTCTCAACAAATTCCTTTACTTCTATATGATTGATCAAACTTTGGAAAATAGAAACAGCTGAAAAAGGAGTAGTAAAGTTATGGTGGTATTCGGAATGGAAACACATTCGTGATACTAAGGTTGACATGGTTATTAAAAGGTTATAAAACTCTAGCGAGTAAAGGTATATCTAGAATAGTATTCTGTACGGAAGATAGTAACGCTTACGAACCAGAAAAGAATGAGTATTGAGAAGCAAAAGCTATAATGCTAGAAGCTATGATGAGAGTCTGTGCAATAGACTTGAAAGAATTTGGAATGATCACTTAACGCGGATTGAGTTTTCTTATGACAATAGATCATATGTCATTATGGAGATGTCGCCTTATGAGATCCTTGAGGGAAGACAATGTCGATCTCCCTTATGTTAGGATGAAGTTGCAGAGCGCAAGATGCTCGGACCAGCAGTGGTCCAAAGGACCAGAGATATAATAGATCTAATCAGAAGACAGCTAGTAGTAGCCCAAGATGGACATGAGAAGTATGTTGAATTGACACGAAAGGACAAGGAATAGGAAGTAGGGGACCTAGTGCTGTTATAGGTATTCCCTTGGAAAAGATGGATGTGGTTCGGAAAGAAAGGAAAGCTAAGCCCACGAAGTGTTGGACCCTTGGAGATATTAAGACGTATTGGGAAGTTAGCATATGAGCTAGCCCTACCCCCGAACCTGTAGCAAGTTCATAACGTGTTCCACGTATCAATGTTAAGGAAGTATAATTTGGATGCCAGACAAATAGGGGCACATGAGCGCATAGGCACGCAACCAAACGTAACCTATATGGAGCAACCAGAAAGGGTTATAGATCGAAAAGGAACAAGTGCTTATGAGAAGGGTTATCAAACTAGGCAGAGTTTGGTGGTAGAACCACAATGTGGGAAAATTTACTTGAGACTTAGAAAGTGCAATGCTAAGAGAGCATCCCTATTCATTTTCTATCTGATTCCGGGACGGAATCCTTTTAAAGAAGGAGACTGTAATAACCCCAATTTTTGGAAAACTTTGAAACACGGATGAATAGTAACTTTTGCTGATGATGATGATTAAGGAAAATTATCAGACCACGCTATATAGGAGTACTGTTATGGAAATTCTAAGATCGTATTAGTACTCCATAAAGTAAATAAGTGTATGTAAAGATCGTCAGAATCCAAATCCGGACACTTTGATTTTTTCTCGAAAATCCACCAGATACTGAAAGAATTGAGTATAAGGTGACAGGATAAAAATGATTTAAATTCAAGGATTTTAAGAGGGGATCATAAAAAGAAATATAAAATATTGAGAAAGGTTTAAGGGAACCCAAGTAATAAGATCCCGGATATGATCCCTCAAACGACGAACGAGAACGAAAGTTAAGCGAACCGTAAAACAAATAAGCGACCAAGAGAAAAGCTTGTACAAGAAGCCAAGGATTTTGACATCATCAAACCACAAGGAAGAGACATGTGGCAATTGGATGACATAAGAATGATGACCTAAGCATGACAAAAAGAAGTGTGTTGTTGGTTGATTGTGAGCCATTCATTTTTTACCATGGTAAATCCTCAAAATTAGCCAAGCCATAAACAAAGAAACAAAACAAAAAAATTCATAACACAAACTTGACTTTTCATTTTAAAGAAGCAAGCTCTCGGCCAAAACCAGAGCAGCAACTTCAAACTACCATATCTCCTTCGATACTCACGTAAATAGTATGTTCTATAGCTCTTTGGAAAGGTATTGAGATGGACTACAACTCTTGTTCACAAGTCTCATCCAAATAAGCATGGTAAGACCCTCGTTTTGACAGTTCTTTCAATCTGACTTTTAGAAACTTCAAAACCTAACTTTGTGTTCTTGATTTTTTTGGAAAGATCAAGCTTGTAGGAGGTTAAATTTAGGCTCCCTAAGGCTTCCTAGAAACTTAACACCTACCAAGGAAGGTATCAACTTCAAACCCTAGCTTTGATTTTATGATTCCATTAGGTTTTATTGAAGCATTGTTAGTATTAAGGCTTGATCTTTGATTATAAGTAGTTTTGGTGGATTTGTATTGGTTTTTAATATTGGGTCTTTGATTGGTTGGATAAATTGGTAAAACTTGGAGTTTGGGACTGAGTTTGTAGTGTGATTGTTGAATATTGTTGTATTGGTGGTTGTGAGTGAATTGATGATAATTTAAAGTGTTAATTAAATTAGAAATCGCGTAAACATAAATGTCATACTGCCCGATTTTCCTTAACTGTACTGTTCTTAACTTTAGGACCCGTGAACTAACTGAAAGATTCTAACCTTTGCCATTTTTAGATAGTTCATGCCATTTTTAGATAGTTCATGTTACGAACTTCGTTTTGATATATGGTTCGCTTGAATCCGATGTACGGTTTAGGAGAAACGTCTGTTTTAAGTAACGGCGTTTCGCGAACGAACCATTACCCCTCGCCTTACTTTAAAACCTTGGTTAAGGCCCTTAAATGACTAATTGGAGTATGAAATAATTATGTAAAGTGGGTTAGGCAGTTGGTAGGGGACTCGCGAAAGAATCGCCTTAAAACCCTTAATGGTTAATTTATTAAAAATGGTGGAGCCCAGGGTACTCGAGCGACATAAGTGAATCGTTAAGCGCAAAAGCGAACGTTAGGGTCTAATTGGTTAAAGTATAGATTCATAAGCGACTTTGGTTTAATTCCAACTTATATGTTATTTATAGGTTACAAGACTCGTCCCAAGTCTTTTATCACCCTCAGTCGCTCAGGCAAGTTTTCTACCCGTTATACTGTTGTTGTGATGTAAATATATGTATATGCATTATCTTGTGATAAGTGCATGATTGTAATTAGCAAGTTTTGTGATATATTGGAGCATGCTGATATGGTATATATGTATGTCTGTTTCGTAATCTTGATATCTAATTGTTGATTCAATTGCTTATAAGTTGCATAATACCTATGCTAGAGATAAGCAGTAGTTGCGTATACCCTTAGTATAGGGGACCCAAAGGTAAACATATTTTCTAAACCGGGAGACGATGTTCCCGAGTATATTATATATATATATATATATATATTTATATATACATATAAATAGTTTTCAAAACTATTATTCGAATAAGGTTTATTCGATAACTTTATTTCACTTAATGAATATTATTTTGAATATTCATTCGAGGACTTATGACTCCGCTTATTTTATTTAATGAATATTGTTTTGAATATTCATTCGAGGACTTATGACTCCGCTTATTTTATAAAATAATATTCTTTATTTTATTAAAGAATAATGTTTCGATAATCAAACTTATTTTCGATTATTCAAATAAAGATCGTACTTTCATATAAGTATATCTTTGGTTATTTATTATTCATTTCAAGTATGAGTTTTAAAACTTCTACTTCAATTATTTTTATAAAGATTATTCTTTATGGGAATATTATTTAAATAATAATATTCAGAATATTTTCTAATATACTGGGACTGATTTTATTTTATTAAATCAGCATTACTCCAAACATTCTTAAAAATGTTTCTGAGTCTTCAAAATAATTTTTAAAGGTTAGGGCGGATCCCAAAACTCATTTTTATATTTAAGATCCTCCTTTCGAAGGGGATTTAAATACTCGCTCAAAACCTGAGGGATCCGGCTCTGTGGTGTGTTTTATATTCACAACAAGGTTGATGTTTTGATAAAAGAGTTTTTAATTACTTACCCAACACTCGGGAAGTAAAATTCTGAGAACAAGTTAATCCATTAACAGGCACCGCCTGGGAAATATCGGTGAGTTTTCCTTTCCAACTAGATACGACTTCTTGGTGGAGCCGTATCAACAAGTTTCTACTTGGGGAAAGGGGGGACAAGCTTTACGTTTTAGAGTCATGGATTTCATCTGAACTAGGAGTGGCGTAAGTGGTCGAGTGGCGCCGGCCCAGCCTTATTATATTGGCCCAAATGGCCTGGAAGTTCCGCTAAGGCGGTCCATTCCTTAGGAGTCCAGTGTTCAGTTGACAAGTAAATCCGACAGGTTCTCCTCTACATGTAGAAAATGGTGGGGTTGCACTACTGCGACTGATCATCGTAAGTGGTCTTCCTGGCGCGGCAAACTCCCGTAATGTGTTCATCATCCAATTGGATATTTCTGCAACACTACCCAGAGCACTTCGATAGAAAGGCTACGGTTGGGCGATTGTTAAGTGTTGGCAAGGTCGAGTTTTCAAAATGATGTTTTCATCAAATGAAGTATCTCGTAACTTCATTTCATTTTGATGATATTTCAAAGATTAATTCTATACAAGTTTTGTCGTGTAGCTTCATCTATGGGATGAACTAATTATAACTTGAATGGTGGTAGTTCAAGTAGTATTCGGAAAAGATATAAGTATATTGGAGTATCTTGTAACTTCATCTTTTCAACTTATATCTGGTTAATGATTATCTTATGCATGACAAAGATTTTCACAAAAACGTTGAGACAAGGTTAGATATATGAGATCACCTTGCAAGGATATTTTTATACAGTTATAAACAGGAACTCTGTGTATATTATACATGGAAGAGGATTTAAAAAATTCTGAAAAGTATATATATATATATATAAACTAAATATTTTGTGACTTGGTCACATTAAGAGATCAAACTTGGTTCATTTCTTCTTGACCAAGACTTTCATGAGTACTATGAGGATGCTCATATATTGTTAATTATTATACATATTATTTCGGTGGGCTTGTTGCTCACCCTTGCTTTCTTCTTTCATCACACAACATCAGATAGACAAGATAGACAGAACCAAGCTCCCAATTCGCGAGCGGATAGGAAACGTTCCGCAGTTTCCTATAGGCGTTGATGTCGCTGTAGCTGAGGTAGGAACTACCAATAGGCTAGGCTTTCAACTTTTGATGTACTAGACTTATGTATCTTTATGAATTGTAATAATGGCAAAGAAATGTAAATTTATTCAGAAACCCCTTTTAAGGTGTAATGGCATATAATTGTGGAATAAAATGGCTCGTGTTATTTTTGGATATTCATCTCTGAGACTATAACTTGTGGTGTGTGTGTTTATTGTGGGGTCACAGTACGGAGTAGTTGATTGTTTATTAAGATTGGGTGTTATTAAGGGAAATGGAACTCGTGACAACCCGGATCCCCGACCCCGGATTTGGGGGTGTTACAAATCTGATACATTTTTATATGAAAAAAACCATTATAGATTAGTGACCTCATCCTTGTCAAAATAAGAATGGGAGGATAAACAATATTTCCCTCAATCAACGGTGCAAAATCATCAATGAATTCGTCCCAAGCTACAATCTGAACAACTTTGCTGCTATTGAAAAATAAATAATGAGTCTACAGCATTCAAGAAAATTTCTAATTTGATACTTTGATTGTAAAAGAATTTTATAACCTTCCGTCAAACAAATCAAAATATAGAAATTTATTTATGCCCAAATTTAGTATACACTTGCTTAACTGGTTCAACATTTTGAGCAACCCCAATAATGTCTATCAAATAAAAACTATTTCAATTATTCAAAAGGTTATTTACAATATATAATAAAAAATTTATATAAGTTAAAGCAATATCTTGGCTAATATAATACTTAGTGGAGAATCAACCTTGGCTAAATATCTTGGCCAATGCTTGCATCACCATGCTTACCTCACCATCTAGCCACTTGTCCAATTGTTATGGTGGGATGATGTCATCTTTCTCTAATCCCTTTGATTAGTGATTAATTGCTTGGTTAATCCCCTTGTTGTTTGCATAAGCTGATCTTTGGTCACTTATTTGTTTTATGGTTCGCTTAACTCTCGTTCTCATTGATTGTTTGAGGGATAATATCCGAGATTTTATTACTTGGGTTTCCTTAAAACTTTCTGAATATCTTATATTCCTTTAATGATCCTCTGTTATAATCCTTGAATTGAATTCCTTTTAATCATGTTACCTTATACTTAATTCCTTCAGTATCTAGTGGATTTTCGGGAAAAATCAAATTTTTTGAATTCAAATTATGACGACCTTTACATACACTCATTTACATTATGGAATACTAATACGATCTCAGAATTTCCATAACAGAACTCCTATATAATGTGGTATGATAAATTTCCTTAATCAGCAAAAGTTACTATTCATAAGGGTCTCAAAATTTACAAAAATTAGGGTTATTACAGTATTGGTTTACTTTAATATAGTTTATCACATTGAATAATCACTCTTATCCTATAGGCGATATGTTCATCTCAATATTGGTGATTCATTAGTCTATTATTGTTCGAGAAGTTGTAGGTATTAACATTACATTTTTGAATCTATTACTCCCATTTGTGAAAAAAATCTCAGACTATGTTGAAAAAAATATAAGCATTGTACATGGATAATGGAAAATACTATATTTCACACAGGTACTTATTAGGATTAATTACTTTAAGAAGTACGGTTGAGGTAGTGATGAATTGAAAAGATTGACTAAAATCTTCACATGAATTTGATTCTTTATATTAGTGAGTACTGGTAAAAAGTATATGGAATTGTACATCACAATTAAATGTGTATCTACTTTTAACAGCTCAACATGGAAGGGATAAACATTCCAGCAGTCATCATAGATATTGCTGATGAAGATAGAATGTTGGACGTACTGGTAAGATATATAATCTCTTGGAAAAATGGAGTTAGTAACAATAATTATCGAACTAACATACATGTAATCATAATCTATTCATAAATTACCCCTACAATTGTTTTCTATGTATGATGAAAAGCTTCCTTGTAATGGAATAATCAAACTTCCGACTGCTCAAAAGTTTGAATTCAGTTATGAGAAAAATAGTTCAACGTTGGGTGGAGTTTGGGAACTTTTAAGATATTTTAGGCAAAGCTTTGGTCAAAAACTTCTACTCTCTTACAAAGGTGAAGGACTATTTGGGGTTATATTTTTCTCACTCCCGTGATGTGAAACTTCTATATGGATCACGAATGATAATTATGTCACCTCCTTAGAATATTTCGATACGACATATATGGATTCCATATGAGTAATAATTAAGATATCGAGGAAAGAAAATGACTGCAGTAGATCAACGATGGACTATAGTAATGCAGCAATGATTCTGTGAATGATGAGATGATAACAACTGTGAGAAATGGTTTGTAATGAATATTAAGATAAGATTACCAATTATCGAGTAATGAAGAGGTATAAGTTATCGTTGGTAGACTAACTAAGTCGGTTATTTACCTATTGAATATTATCCCTTCTTATCGACAAAGAGTAGAATTACTATACGAAGGAAATTGTGGTGTAATGTAGGATCCTAGTAACGATGATTTCGAGTATGAGATCCCAAATTAAAATTTTAAATATTGAGGTAGTTTCAAAGGTAATTGTTGTTAGGTCACACAACACTGTAGAAGGTGGTTGAATACAGTGTTTAATACAATCAAATCGATTTCGAACACAAGTAACAGTAAACAGATATATTCAATATAATAAACTATGTTACAATGGAACTATTCTCTCTCAGTGATGAACAAATATCACGAGAGCTGCTAGGTTACAATGTATGATCTTCTCAATAATGATAACACATATAGTGTAAACCTATGTCTGTGTTTATATAGTACACAGTTACAAGATAACTTCTAATTGATATGGAATATAATTCTGTCTTCTAAAATATATCAATCAGATATCTTATAAAAGTCTTCTTATCTTCTAACTCTTTCCATGCATATCTTCTTTTGTTTTAGTCTCGATCTTATTTCCTGTAAATCAGCTTCCTTCCTTAACTGTAAGTCCTCCCGTACTTAAGTTCTGATATCTATCTTCTGATATTTATCTTCTGATAATCTAAGTTCTGATATCCTTAAGTTCTGACTTCCAGTAAGTACTGATTCCAGTAAGTCCTGATATTTCATGTTTGTTAAGATCTGAAAACTAAACATGAAACATATTAGACATGACATCTCAAATATATCTAACAATCTCCCCCAACTTGTAAATTATGCAAGAATATACAAGTTAATAGATTTGATGATGTCAAAAACATTTAAGTTCAAATACAATGAGAGTTTAATAATACTATTAACTACAACTTACAGCCCTTGTAGCTTTACCAATATCACTGGATCAATCTGAATCCGTAATGATTCTTAACAAAATCTTTTACCAGCTTATCTTCAGTTTTTCTCAGAACTTCAACTAACTGTGCTTTGACCTGCATCAGTTCTTCATCTTTACTATCACCAATTTGATAAATGGATGTTCTGAGAGCTTGAATTGATGTTCTTTCAAGTCCATCACCAAGTCTGATAACTTTAGGATGTGAAGAGTTTTCATTATAACATAAGCATCTTCCTTTCAGAATAACTTCTACTTTAGCAGAATTCTTCAACATAGGAATTTCTCTTCCATCACCTTCAATAATCATTGGTATATACTGAGAAGTCTTTGTACCAAAGATTATAAGTAGATCTCTTATAGCCTTCAAAATGTATTCTGACAATCTTCTTGTAACATCATATTTTACTTCCAGAAGATAGTGAATATGTTGAAGCTCTCAGACAGACTTCTTTAGCACATCAGTATCAGCTAGTCTGTAAGTTAATCCATCATTGAGAAATAAGATCAATTTCTCCTTTAGATTATCCTTACCATGAGCTTCTATCACAATTTGAGCAGATAGCACTTTGTCAAGGTGCTTTTGTTTGATTTGTTCATATGGTTTGTCTGTTAACATGAAAGGATCTCTTAGAGTAACTTTTACTCCTGTTTGTATCTTCTCTTCATCATAACCTAATCCAGCTCTATCTCTTGGTTGCTTGGCTCTCAACCCAAACGTTGCGAGTTGATTAATCATAAGATTGGATTTTGGTTCAACTGGAGTATATTTCTTCCATAACAGCTTCTTCTTATCAGTAATTGTCATCTTTTTCAAATCAACTTGATCAGAATTTGTTGTTTCTTCTATAACTTGTTGTTCTTCATTCTAAACAACTTGAGCAGTGTTAGAGGTTGTTTTAGATTCTTCAATTATCATCCTTCTCTTCAGAATTTGAACAGTTTCATCTTCTATCAAATCATCATCATGCATTGTAGTTTGATAGACTGGAATGGAAGAACTTATCTTTTTCTCAATCTTTAAAGGTTCACCAACCTTTTCTTTTCCCTTTGACTTAGGATCAATCTCAGTTTGTGATCTAGTCTTGGACTTTGAAGTCTCAGTATTTGACTTTTCCCTGATCACAATGCCTTTTTCCTTAGGCCTTGGAGGTTTCTTTGCATCAGAAGCTTTAGACTTAAGATTTGTCATCTCAGCTGCAAATCTAGCTTCTTCCTCCTTGAGATTTTCCAAATCCATTCCCAGATTTTGTTTCAGAAATAATCTTCTAGCTATCTCCTCATCAAGTGTCTGGATTTTAGGATCTTTATAATAAACAGTAGTCTGCTTCCCTTTTAGCTTCAGAGTTTGTAAAAACTTCTGAGAGTCTTTAGGTCCTGACTGAATTAGAATATCAGAACTTGACATCAGACTTTGTTTATCAGAACTTGACTTGTTCTGTGTAGAAGATTTGCTAACATCAGAAATTACTTTCTGTGAAGATTTTCCTTGAACTTTTCCTTGACCTCTACTCTTATCAGAGTTTCCCTGGTCATCACCTTTATCATCCGTTTTCTTCAGTATTTGAGTAGGTGAGCATTTGGACTTAACTACCTTCTCCCCCTTTTGGCATCATCAGGAAGTAAGAGAGAGAGAGATAAGAAGTTCAACTGAAGATTGGATCTCATCCAATTGAGCTTCCTGAGAAGATTGGTTAGCCAGGACCTCATCAATTTGGGCATGTTGCTTCTCTTGAATCTTCTCAATGGCTTCAATTTTCTCAAGAGTAGGTATGATATATCTATTCTTGTCAAGCATGAGCTATAGATCTAGCTTATTAGCATGTTCCTTTAGTGTATCGACCTTTTCATGAGTAGAAGAATGTAGACCTTGAAGATGTTTGGTAGACAGAGCTGTGATTTTGAGTTGTGTCTTGAAATCAGCATTTGTGAGCAACTCATCAGCTTTAGCAATATGCTCTGTCAGAATTTTAGGGCTTGGAATAAAATCTGATTCATTCCACTTCTTGGTCCACTCCACACCTCTGTGAGTATCCTCCCAAGGAATAGGTGCTTCCTTTTCAACAAATTTCTTCACCTATGCTTCCTTGCCTAGTATAGGAACTTGAGTCTCAACAGAAACACTGTCTTCAGAACTTGAGGAAGACTCATTATGTTCTGACAGCACAACAGTGTGTGAAGCAACTGGAGATTCAGGAACAACTTTATTTAAATTCTGAACATCAGAATTTATCTCCAGAGCTGGTGTGGTTGGGGTAGATGGTATCTCAGCATTTAAAATTGGAGAGTTGACTATAGATGGCTGAGCTTCTGTAGATGGAGCTTCCAGATAAAGAATATTTGGTATATTCAAATTGTGAATATCTATCTCAGAGTTTTAAGTTTGTTCTTTAACATCATCTGTAGCTTTAATAGGAGGGACAGGGGGTAACCACTGTATCATTAGCAGTGTCTTTGGCTTGAGCTGGAAGGGCTTCAATGATAATTGGTTCTTGTGAGATCAGAGAAACCTGATCCCCTTCCTCAGCTTCTTCAGTATCTTCTGATGGAGCCTTAGCCAAATACCTCCTAGCCTTCATTTTCTTCAATTTCCTTGCCAATGAAGGAGTTGCTTCAGCAATAACAGAACTTACAGATTTATTTCTTTTGAAAGTATCAGAACTTTGAGCTGCAGTTTCTTTCTGAAAAGTAACATTCTCAGCTCCAACTGTCACAGGTTCTGATGCATGAACCTGTGCTTCAACTGTGTCCTCTTCATCATAATTTATTATTGACCATAATTTTAATCAAAACATTCATCAAAAGATATAGTTCAAATAGATAAAGTAAAGATTAACAGGTTGCACTAAGAACATTCACAATCACATAATATGAGATAACACAGACTAAATCTTTCAATCAAAGAAAATTTCATTAAAATATCCAAAAAGTACATCTTATGAAATTTATAGATTTCATTCAAACGATTACAAGATAATCCTAGTCTAAGATGGTTAACATCAACAGCCTTGGTCTAAGAGGTCTGACAAAGCTGATGGTGAAGAGATACGGATGGATGACATTTAATTCTTCTTCCTACTTTCAACAAAGAGAACAGCAAGACGAATGATTTTCTCCTGCTGTTTAAGAATGCGGAGATGAAATTCTCTTTGGAAAGACAACAGATCATTTTTAATGTTGTCTGGAAGTTGAATCCAGATGTCGTATGGAATGTGGTTGATAGGATATGAAGTCAGAATTCCATTTCTAAAAATGGTCACAGTGTCTGTGCCATAGCAATAAAACCAACTAAAATGTGCCATTGTTTGAGAGAAATGAAAAGATGTGATTTTACTGAAGGATGAGCAGTCATTTAAATAGCCAATGGAATACCAAGGGACGCAAGGACTATGTAAAATAAGAGTAAAAATAATGATACCTCATCTCCCTAGACCGATGTGTAATAATAACAGTCAGTAAAAAGTTAAAGCAGGAGTTAATGGGCACGGGAAATAAGTACAATTACGGTGCACATGCAATTTTTCAAGACAAACACGTTTACCACTAACCCTTAATGATTATGACTGTTTTTATCTCACCTAAATATATTTTGATTAAAAATTACCATTTCAGTATTTATCACAAATAAGTCAAGTAAAGAATAATGCCACGTAAGCATCAAGGATTCCATCAGGATTTAATATCAGAACTTTAACTTATATCAGATTTTAACAGTCATTAGAATATGGCTTCTGTACTCAAAAAGTGAATATCTTTTTCTGTGATTCTTCATACAAATACTGACTTGATTCTTCAGAGTTTAATCATCAGAACGTTCATCGGAACTTGTCCTCAGAATTTATACAAATGACACTTAACTGTTTGTCAAAAACAACTTAATCACCACAGTAATTTTCATCATTCATATGGAGTGAGATGTAACGTCTGGGAAATATTATGTAATAATTTTTATCAATAAATAATTATTATATGATTTTTTATGTGAATTTTGGGTGAATTATTTGACGATGGATAATAATATTTGGATGTTTATTTCTGATAAAATTTAGATATTTTAATTTTTAATTATCCAGAATTAAATGTAGATAATTTTGGTATTTTCTGGTAATTTTTGGATTGTTGTATGATTTTATAAGAATTTATAGAATCAATAATGATTATTTTTACATATTTATAAAATTACTTTTTAGAATCAGAAATCATCCCACTTCAACCGTTTTTGCGTTTTAACAACCCGAAACTCTTCCGAAAACTCCTTCCTAACCTAATCTGATAATTCTGAACACTTTTCGTGTTTTGACTTTTTCGATCCGGGATACGGTTTGACCCGTATGAGTCCCGGCGTAAAATTTTCGATACGCAAATCATTTTATATATCAATAAAAATTCGTATTCCCAAAAAGCGAGACACTATTACCTTATTTTCGTATGAAGTATTTTATAGGAAGCTCTGTTTTGATAATTATCCAAATTTGATATTAAAATCGTATCATCTTTTTAGTTACTTAGCGGCAAAGTAACCTATTTTCGGATCTGATATGTAAGTGTAATAATTGAATTATTCAATAAATAAAATATGTGATGGGTCTGTCGGCTATGTGTTGTTGTATCATAAATTGTGTGTGATTTGTTGGACGCGAAGATTAATTTTATAATTAATTACCGAGCTGTACGAATTTGATCCATTTTAAAGTAATTTTATTGAATATTTATTCTCATAAATGCTAAAATTATTTCTAAAATTATTTGGTTGCTTTATATTTTTATTTATTATTTTTAAGAATTTATAAAAAAATTAGAAATCAATCTTTTATTTATTATTTAATTTTAAATGATTTTCTGATTTCATTTAATCGTAAAATCAGTATTTAATTCCAGAATGCTTCAAAAATCATGGAAATTTTATTTTATTAACTTTTAAATATTTCGAGAATTTTAAAATTATTCCAACAATTTTCTGGTTTTTATTCACCACACATTTATTCGTTAAATTATTAAACGCGGGTCAATTGCGCGTTCCAAAAACGATTTAAAAATTTTGGAAATTTTATATTATTAGTTTTAGATTATTCCATGATTTTTAAAAACTATTCTCGTGAATTTCAGGTTATTTTTACCCGTAGGTTATTCGTTAAGAACTTGCAGTTGCGTGTCACAATCGGATATACAACCGGGTTATTCTTTCTTTTTCCCCAATTCGGGACCATGTGCTTTATTCAATCTCTCTCTCCTCTCCTTTCTCTCAATTCTCTGCTCTCTCTCTACTCCTAATCTCTCTCTCGCTTCTCTTCTCTCTCTCTCGTCTTTCTCTCTCTCTCTCTCTCTCTCTCTCTCTCTCTTTCCTTGTGTTCGTGTTTCTCCTTGCTCCTGCTCCGGTGAGCCGCCGTTTCCTCTTTTCTGATTGGTTTTGTGTGGCTTGTTCAATTCAACTGCATGTATATGTGTGTGTTACAGTGTTATGCGTGTGTGTGTGAAATATGTGTGTGTATGTGCCCTGTTGTCCCTGTTGTTGCTGGTCCTTTTCATTTTTAGGTAACCATCACCGCCGCCCGCGCGTGTGGCGCGTGTTGGTGGTGTGAGGTTGTCCGGCTGTTGCCTGTGTTCTGTTTCTAGTTGTGCTGCGCGTATACGCATGTTGTTGTGCTGGTTTTCGGAAATTTTTATTTATTTATTTAATTTCTTTGCAGGAAATTATTGAATACATATTCGTGAAATAAAAATGAATTTCGTGCGGGAAATTATATAATTAATCAGTGAAATACACGTTGGAAACCGAATTAATCGGGTACCCGCGAATTTTACCGCCGACGGTGGGTGATGATGATTGTTATCTGAGTCCTATGTTTATAAATGAAATAAAATTAGTTGTAAAATAAATTTCGGAACAAAAATGAATAATAATAATTAATAAAGTGAATTTGTATCGGTGGACGGGATTGATGAAGTGGATTGTGAATTGTATTGTATTGCGTTTGTTGTTGTGTTGGACGTCGATTTGCTCGACGGGTAGGCCGATAAACAAAGGAGACGCTGCCCGATTTTCGGGAAATGAATTCCGAAAATACATGGACGTAACTTATAATTATCAGAAACGTCGAATAACCATATATAATTATATTATATATATATATGTGTGAACTTAAGTGCGATTGAGAAAAAACTAATTTATAAATAATCAATTACCCTATTTTTTTTCAAAACGATGAGTATACATATTTTTCGAAAATAAATACCGAACCAAGTTTCAAAGATGTGGTCCATAATTGCTATGTGTATTTTAATAATACATATAAATATAAGTTCGGTTATGAAATTGTATGGGTAGAATAGGATAGCGATTTGATGTTAAGCTTAAGCGATTATCTGAATTAGGGTATTTCAACCATGTAGGTCCTAGTCGGAAGACCCGAAATTTGATGTTGGACTAGGAATGATCTAGTGATTGATTATCAGACTCAACAAGATTCCAATCGAAGGACATGAAGGATAGGATTGTATCCATAATGGAATAGTAATTTGACGATAAAGTCGAACGTTCAAGTCGAACCAAAGTCAACTAGTAATAGCGATTAAAGCTTATTGAGGCAAGTATTCCTGAACTTTCTTTTAAAATACTGCAATTATTTCTTCGTTCCTATTCTAAGGTCAGAATAGTTAAATGTTTTATATTTCGCTGCAATTACTCTGATTATGCATGTTCTTTTCATTATTGTCCCTATAATTCGAGTGATCTCTTGAGAAAATACCCATTCTTTCGGGTTATTTGCGAACCCTGAATTGAGATGTTTTGGATTCAAAATAATTTGACATCAAAATACTCCATGGGTTGGATGATGAAGATGATGTGTGGGATTAAGTTTTACCTAATCCTAAGGACCGGGACATGATCGGTTCCTTGAGATGGGCCGTAGTGCCTGGGGATCCGATTGGATCTAATATAGATCTGCACTGTATCCTGGCTGATCAGCAGGATATAGGTGCGAACTAGTGTCCAGTCTAATTTATTGTTGATTGCCATTAACGGCATTCTCTCTCAAAAAGTTTTATGATTCCAAAAACCGGATGAAACCCTGATTCAGGAGATGAATCGGGGAATTGCTTGTCACTTTTGGATTTATAGTTGAAGGCTGGTGACAGCCAACGTTTATTCGCTCAACTCACTCAAATAAATAGAATTGTTTAAAGATTCTGTCCGGAAATTTTCCTTTGTTATTAACATTTGAAACTCAAATTATATACTTGCTGGGCATTTTTGGCTCACTCTTGCTTTGTAAATTCTTATTTTTTCCAGAAACATATAAGGATAAAAGTGAATAGCTTTGATAGACCGCAGAAGTTAGAGAAATCTCCGTTGTGAGAGATTGAAGAAGTTAGAAGAATATGACAAGAGCATTAGTACAAAGGTATTTACACTTGTATTCTAGTTATTGTGAGTTGTAGAAGGTTAGATTCTTATTTCATACCATAACCTGTAAACGATCCAGATTTAAGGGGTTAATTGAATATTCTTTTATTTTATGTAAAGATTTTTTCGTGACACCAAATCTTGACCCCGGATTTGGGTTGTTACAAGTTGGCATCAGAGCTACAGGGTATTGGTCACTGAAATATGAATAGGTGAGGGTAAGATAGGAGTGATAGGTCATATGAGATAGGAAAGACCCTAGGCATACTCATGTTAAGTTGAGTTGAGTGCGAATTAGGGTTAGCAGAACCGATATGGAGTTGGTAAACCAGGATTGTTGAGGGAAGTGTAAGGCAAATATCACAACGTTATAAGTATATTGATCCTACAATAATGAGGAATCGGCGGATCCACGGAGACTGGGTATGATACCCTACTTTTCATTTGGTTTTGAAGAAAATGCGATTGATTCTGGTGAGAACTTCGTGTAAGAGAAGCTAAGTGAGCTTTGGTACGATTTAACTTAGAATTAGGTAGTAGGACGAGCTTCACTCCGGAGGCGACGAGTTGAGGGACGCTGATGAAAAATCAACATTGCGCGTTTCAGAGGCACCACCGTTGCGAAAGATTCTTATCACTTACCGGGGGATGCGCAAGGGATGATATCTACCTTCCTAGGTATAGGTAAGACTAGCATGAAGGTACGACTCTGTCTGCAGACAAAACATCGAATTGCATTAGTGATCGTGAGTATAACGTCCATGACGATGACAAGAATATCAAAGACGGTGGCAGACGTCAGCATTGGGTTAAAGTTATAAATAAAATGGTAGACAACGGTAAGTAAAATTTCGTTGACTAATGAGTGCATGCGGAATCCAAGAAAAGGTGGAAGAAGTACCAAAGTGGAGAAACCCTTATATGGGCATTCTATTAGTTAGACATTTCATTGGTAAATCATAAAAATAGCAAGTAACTTATATAGTAGACGACCAAATATTTGATTTCCAAAACTTTAAAATGAGATTTCGGGAAAAAATTTCTTAATCAACTTTCAGAAGATTTTTGTATGAAATGAGTTTTACAATTTGGTTGTCGAATTACTATTTATGTTCTCGTTACTATAAACAGAAAATGACATAAAAAGAAGAATAGATCTAGATTCAGTATTGTTAGTTCGGAGGACTAAGTAGACCCACTAATAGGAAGAAAAGTTTAAAGTTTTCTGTGAAAAACGAACATAAATTTTGTTTAATAATATCAATAATTGAATCACCATGTTAAAATATTATTTACTTAACTCGTGAAATTATTAAAATTTAACGAGAGTTGTGACTCGAACGGACAGAGGATGATTGAAGGAAATGGAAGAATCTTCCAGATGATTGGAAAATAATCGTATTTCTATCAACGAAATTGAGGCATTGCGGGATCGATGGGTATTTTACGCGTCATAGATAAAATCGGAAGTAATAATTATAAATTTCGTAAGGACGCACTTATGGTCGAATCATTAAAATATTTGATGTGAAGGCATTTCCAGACAGCATTCTGAAGCAATGATGTGATCTAAATTGTGAATCTCTTGTTCCAATGATTTCTGAAGGCATACGTAAGTGAAGCGTGGACGGCAATCAACACTGACATTCTTTCCTCTAATACGATAGCATATGTTCTTCTTGATTCTTGAATACGTATGAGTTTTTTCTGTTGATAAATCATATAAGGCAGAAATAAAAGAAAATTTATTGTATTCCTCTTGAATTGTTTCTTTTCTCAAAGTATTAATTCCTGATTGAGACAAACAGTGTTGTGGTATGACGCTTTGTCGAAATGACGAAGAGTCGGGTGGGACGCCACCTAATCATGTGATGTATGCCAATAGTATGAAAGACTGGCCATCTTGAGTACGAATATGGTTGTCTCATTCACATCTAAATCTTCACTCATTCTTCTTCCTTCAATTTATTGATTTACAGATTCTCCCAATCGTTTGTTGTATTGTTATTCCTTATCTGGTCCTTTTCAATCAAAATCATCTTCACAAACTCTCCTCTTGCGTAGAGTCCGTTCTTTGATGATTTCAAAAGAAATGGAGTAGTCCCGTGTAATAGGTAGAATTACAGGTCGAATATGGATATGATTGTAAGCCAATAAATGGTGGACATCTGCGAACAAGGAAGAACAAATTCGCCGATATCGTGGTCGTTACAAAGACATCAAATCAAACGGGTGTTCTTGTTACGAGAATCTCAGTAGTACGGTAAATTGCGTTAACGCGATGCACTACAAATTAGAAGATTTTGACGAGAAATGAATCGTTAGTGAACCGTAATAAATAAATTAATTATAAAATAAGGAAATAAAGCTATGTGCATCAGACACGGCGAACTAGTGTTGGGACGACAATTGAATATCAAGGGAATTCTGAACAATGACTCATACAGACAATTAATACGTGAAGCATCCCTTCATCGCGGAAAGATAATTGTTGTGGAGATTCAAGATAGAAGAAATCTTAATGGCAACCAAATTTCGAACGTGTTCTTCAAGAAATTGTGAGGTTCTCTAATCTGAGTAAATAAGTTATGATAAATTTAGCACCATAGCCGGACCAGTGACGAAAGTTCGATACAGAAATGTAAGTGGAGATGAAGCAATGATGATTCGACTGTGAAATCTTTTAAGAAATAATAATCTGATGATTGAGTTTTCACCAGATTGTAATAACAATAATTAAAACCCAGTGTGGCTGTTAAAAGATAAACAGATTAATTAATGAAACTGAGTGTGTATCACCAAAGATAGAGGACTTGTGTGATTAGTTGAAGGATACGGCTTAATTTTTAAACGCAACTATACACAATTAGTAATGACAAGAAATAAGTTAAAATACTCGCGAAATAAATTTTTTGAGAAACAACAAGATAAATTTTAAAGTTCACTAATAACATTTTCTGAAAGAACTGAGAAAGGTATGGTTTTATTAATCATTGTTGACCTTAGTCCCATTTCAAAAACATATATGTTATGCCAGTTAATCATACATATGCTGGTCAGAATGATATAGTTTGAATTATGGTAAATGAATGAATTTGGTTGATGGAAGTGGATGGATATGATTGTGGACGATTTGGTTAATTGATGGTGTCGGCTTGAGTCCGACTGGTAGTCGATGATATAGGGGAAGTGTTTCCCAAATTTTCAGAAATTATCCTACTTTTAAGGAAAAAAAATATACTTTCATATGATACCTGGTGGTTGTTGGATTTTAATCGCAGCGGGGGCATGGAAAAACACTTTTACACATACAAAATCCAAATAAAAGCATACAGATCATGAATAAAAATTCGAGGGATCGAATCTAACCTTTAAAATAATTCGGAGACAACGATCAGAGATCCTTAGCAGTTGCTCCTCAAGTGTGAAACACTCCACCGGTATCCACCAAGAAAACGATGTTAGGAGGAGGAATGAGGTGGAGAGAATTGGGTTTTCCAAACTTTTTGGGTTTTCGGGTTCGATGGGGTTCGAATAAAATAGGGTCTATAATAGTGTATTTATAGGCAAAATTTTCAGCTAAAATTTTCCCATAAATAATATTATTATTATCCCATTTATTATTCTTATTAATAATTAAAACACCTTTTAATTATTAATCCTTTTTCTAAACACTTTAGAAATAATTCTCTCTCTTGATTTAATTTCCAAAAATTAAATCCTTTAATTAATAATATTAAGAACTTTTCTTAATTAATTTATAATCAATTAAATCTCATTTAATCAATTATTAAATTTGCCAATTAATTATTTATTTCATAAATAAATAATTATTTAGCCATTATTAATTAATTCCTCCACCATTAAATCATTCTCGCTTTATGGTGTGACCCTGTAGGTTCAATATTAAGCCGGTAGTAGAAATAAATAATAATAAAACTATTTTATCATTATTTATATAAATTCTCTAATTTATTAAATATGATTAATTAATTAATCACATTTATTCTACATCGTGAGGGATACTTCTCAGCATATCGCGACTATCCGGATAATATGAATTCACTGCTTAGAATACCAAGAACCTATTCAGTGAATAGTTACCGTACAATAAACTCCTTCTACCCTACAATGTCCCGATTAAATACAAGGCATGGATCTCGTGTCAAGCCTATCTAATTCAATCACTTGCTTACCATTTACTATGCGTAGTTCTATGCAAATTAGAAACTCCTTTCTAATTTCATTCACTCTGGCCAGATATTCCTGAACTAGCATAAGTGGATCAGCCTTGAACATTCGCTTCCTTCACTGGAAGGGGTAGATCCTTTATTGATCATACACTATCTTCGTGTACAAATTCCTATACCCAGAAGAGCCCTAATAATTGTCCCTGGAGACTAAGAACTAAACCAAAGCATAGTTCAGTGTACACAAGATGACTATGATGACCTCAAGTCTAAGGATACTTGTACAACTATCACTATGCGAACAACTGCTGACACGTGAGTGAACTCCATCAGTTGTTCAGCTATGCGAGTCATGTTCAGTGAACTTATTCTATAATAAGCACCTACATACTAGCTATAGTATCACCACATAAATGTCTATGAGAACAGACATCCTTCATAATGAAGCAAGCATAGTATGTACCGATCTTTGCGGATTATTAATTACCAGTTAGTAATCCTATGACCAGGAACTATTTAAGTTTAGAGTTATCATCTTTTTAGGTCTCACTATTATGATCTCATCATAATCCATAAAAAGCTTTACTCTAAACTATGGTATATCTTATTTAAACACTTAAATAGATAAAGCCCGTAATAAAAACAAAACAAGTCTTTTATTAATATCAATGAAATCAAAACAGATTACATAAAAGTTATTCCTAAATCCTTATACATGATTGGACTTAGGACATATTCCTTTCAATCTCCCACTTGTACTTAAGCCAATCACTCTGGTATCTAATACCCATCTTGTCTTTATGACGATCAAAGTGACTTTCATAAAGTAGCTTTGTGAGTGGGTCTGCTATGTTGTTATATGTGTCAACTCTAATTCAATACAATACAAGAAATGTTACCGCGCTCCCACTAACCCTTTTGTAGACGCATGGTTCATCTGCGTTTTTGATAAAATCAAACTCTTTGATTGTCTCATCAAAACGAATGTTCCATCTTCGAGAAGCTTGATTTAAACCACATATGGTTCGCAGTAGCTTACACACTAGGTTTTCATTTCCCTTGGAAAGAAAACTATCTGGCTATATGCCAGATCACATAGTCGTAGTAAGCAGCAATCGCAAGCAAAATCCGAACTGATTTTAACAGGGCTACAGGTAAAAGGTTTCATCAAAGTCAATCCATTGCCTTTGTTTGAATCCTTTTCCTAAAAGCCTGGCCTTAAAGGTCTCCACCTGGCCATCTGCTATAATCTATCTTTTGTATACCGTATACATAGATTCCATTCTGGATTTCATGGCACTATGCCATTTCTCTGAGTCAACACTACTCATAGCCTCATTATAGGTCACAGGGTCGTCATCATCAATGATCGACAACTCATTTTCATTCTCAATGACAAGGCCATAATACCTCTCAGGTTGGCGAGACACTCTCCCTGATCTATGAATGGGCTGTTCCACAAAAGGTTGTTCAGTCAGAACAGGTGTTTCCACTTGATCCGTAGTAGTTTGTGCTTCTTGAACTTCATCAAGTTCAATTTTGCTCCCACTGTTTCCTTCAAGGATAAACTCCTTTTCCAAGAAGGTAGCATGTCTGGAGACAAACACCCGATGACCGGTGCAAAAGTAATACCCTTAAGTCTCTTTAGGATATCCCACAAAACTACATTTTACGGATCGATATTTCAGCTTATCTGGGTCAACTTACTTGACATAAGCTGGACATCCCCAAATCTTAACGTGTTTAAGACTCGGTTTCCTTTCTTTCCATATCTCATACGAAGTTTGAGGAACAGATTTTGGAAGGCACCATATTCAGTAAATATGCTGAGGTTTCCAATGCATAACCCCATAGGAATACTAGAAGATTTGCATAGCTCATCATGGACCGAACTATATCTAACAAAGTTCGATTTCTCCTTTCAGATACCAATCTGGAGGAGTCCACTGGGAGACTATACCATTTACTTTGAGATAATCTAGAAACACTCCATTAAAGTATTCACCACCTCGATCTGATCGAAGAGTTATAATACTATGTTTGGTTGTTTCTCCACTTCATACTTATATTCTTTAAACTTTTCAAAGGCCTCAGACTTGTGTTTCATCAAACACATATCCGAATCCAAATCTATCATCTATGAAAGTAATAAAGTATGAAAATCCACCCATGGCTTGCGTAGACATTGGTCCACATACATCTGTGTGTACCATTCCTAGCAAATTTGCAGCCCTCTCTCTATGTCTACTAAATGGAGACTGCAGTGCCACAATGAAGTGAGATTTTCATCATCCCTTTTCTTTTATTAGTTTGTTCAATCTGAAGTAAATTATGTCACATATATACAGACCATTATTTAAAGCACCACGTCCATAAAGAATATTATCTCTAAGAATAGAACATTCATTATTCTCAATAATAAATGAAAATCCAGCCAAGTCTAACATGGGAATAATATTCCTCACAATCGAGGGAACAAAATAACAATTATTTCAAACAATAGTCTTGCCCGTAGGCCTATCTAAATGAAATGATTCCACATCTACAGCAACAACTCTTGCTCCATTTCCCATCAGTAGAATCACCTCCTCTTCCTCAAGAGTCCTACTTCTCCTTGGTCCCTACAACAAATTGCAGATTTGAGAACCACAGGCGGTATCTAATACCCAAGTAGAAATTTGATTTAATGACATATTCACTTCTATCATGAACATACCTGAATCAGAAGCGGTAGTCTCACTACCCTTCTTCTTGTTCAATTCTGCAAGGTAAACCTTGCAGTTCCTCTTCCAGTGCCCCACCTTGTTTCAGTGAAAGCAAACAACTTTGCTCTTGGGGTCTTCAGCTTTTGGTGGAACCGGCTTTTTCTCACCTACTTTCTTCTTCTTGGAAGAGTTCCTCTTCCTTTTCTTAGGATTGGAACCTTCACCAATTAGAAGAACAGAACTCTTCTTAGGGGAAAATTCGATTCCGCAGTCTTCAACATGTTGTGGAGTTCAGGCAGGCTGACATCCAACTTATTCATGTGAAAGTTCACAACAAACTGCGAGAACGAACTCGGAAGCGATTGCAAGACCAAGTCTTGGCTCAGCTCCCCATCCATGGCAAAACCAAGTTGTCCAAGACGTTCAATCAAATTGATCATCTTAAGTACATGGTCATTCACAGATGATCCCTCAGACATCCTATAACCGAACAGCTCCTTCGATATCTCATATCGAGCTGTCCTCCCTGCCACATCATACAACTCTTGTAGATGCATGAGGATAGTGTGAGCATCCATATGCTCATGTTGCTTCTGTAGCTCAATGTTCATGGAAGCTAGCATGATGCATTGAGCAACATTTGCATCATCTATCCACTTACGATACACAATATGTTCATCATTATGTGCATCACTAGCAGGTTCAGTAGGCTTAGGTGAGTCAATCACGTATTCCAGCTTCTCAATCCTGAGAACAATTCTCAAGTTTCGAAGCCAGTCAGCATAATTAGGACCGGTCAATTTGTGAGCATCTAGTATGCTCCTGAGTGATAGTGCAGAAGACATAATGTACAAAGTAAATCTGTAAATGATAAACACATAACAACACTTAGCAAATATTCGATTTCATTTCAAAACACTATATGAATCGGGTCTTTATTCATAAGTGGCTCCCACTAGTTTATCTAATTTATTCAACCCCCTACGTGAAAAATTAAGCATTCATAATGCTAGTGGGAATAGGGATCCTACATTCCATTACACAACCCCGGCTGTAGCACGAACCGCCATGCAATGTTCAATAGGCAGACAACTCTTGTCAATTACATCTCATGTTATTCCCTAATCAAACTTTAGCCTCTTGAATAATTGAGTCTCGGCTGTAGCACGACAAACTCAATATTCTAAGTCAAGTCTAACCCAACATTCCGTACAGTTGAATCAGTCCCCAAAGGCCCACGGCTGTAGCACGTACCGACCTTTAGATTCTTATTCAATGTACACATCTCTATATAATAGACAAGTATTTCTTATTTCGAAATCAAAGCCCTCGGCTGTAGCACGAACCGACAATGATTCAAAAATAAGAACTACTTTCTATCATGTTGGAAGGCTATGACCGACACAAGCCCGTTGTATCATTGGCCAATTACTACTTGATATTATTTAATTTTAGAGGGATTATATTATGCTACAATCATAATAATATTATAAAGAAATTCTTCCTTTTTAATTAAATATTTTAAATCAATAATCAATAATCAGATGATTCCCAGATCGGGTGGAGCATTATCAAGAGGCGTCACTTAATAACCCTTTCTTACAGATAGAAATCTGTTGTTGACAAAATCATCCTTTCTCTCATATCAAAAATTCATATTCAATTACATGTTTCATAAACACAAGAATCTCATGATTGTATTCATAATATTGTTATTAAGGTTATGAAACAATTTCACTATGCTAGGTTGTCTAACAAACGCCTTATGTTCATTTAAGTTCACCTAAATCTATCATCGCATGATAAACTAAGCATATATCACATATATAAACATGAATAAACATCAAGGTAGGCATGTTACATCATCTAGCACATTAAATAGAACTAAGCATTATACATCTCTATGTATCACATGAAGCATTTAAAATCAATTCAAACGATCAAAAACGGCTTTAAAACACTTCATGGAAATATAAACAGTTCCAAAACTTTTATATAAACTCAAATTGATCACTCCATTAGATCCGTCTCGAAAAAACGAATCCAACGGTATATTGCACGCCTCAAACGGAGTTACGAAACTCCCAGAAAATCAATTTTAATGTGGACAGTCGGGCTGTAACGCATTACAGGAACGCGTTACAAGACCTGTAACGCATTCCGGTGATGCGTTACAGCCTTTTAAGCCATTTAAAAGGTGTAACGCATTCCGTGAATGCATTACAGGTGTGTAACGCATCCCTATTTTTTTACTTTATTTATTTATTTATTTATTTTGCAGCAGCCGACAGAATTCTTTCTCGGAAACCGCGCCGCACCTGACATCTGACCTGTGTTTTTCTGTCTCCGTGCAATTCACAGCAGCAGCAGATAACAGCATATACAGCATATACAGATATATACATACATACAATTTATATATATATATATATATATATATATATGATTTATTTAATTACGAATTTAATTGATACAACTTCAAAAATTCATAATAAAAAATATATACATCATAAAATTATGAAAAAAATACCCAGACGATCTACAACACTTTTAGAACCCAGATCAACATTCAAAATTCATCTGAGAAACGATTTCTCATCAGGCAAAATTAATCCATGATATAACTTGTAAAAATCATAATTAATTCATACAAGCACATAAAATTCTGAAATTTTTACCACAGATCTATATGCATACAACCTATGCTCTGATGCCATTGTTGGATTTTAATCGCAGCGGGGGCATGGCAAAACATTTTTACACATACAAAATCCAAATAAAAGCATACAGATCATGAATAAAAATTCGAGGGATAAAATCTAACCTTTAAAATAATTCGGAGACAACGATCAGAGATCCTTAGCAGTTGCTCCTCAAGTGTGAAGCACTCCACCGATATCGACCAAGAAAATGATGTTAGGAGGAGGAAGGAGGTGGAGAGAATTGGGTTTTCCAAACTTTTTGGGTTTTCGGGTTCGATGGGGTTCGAATAAAATAGGGTCTATAATAGTGTATTTATAGGCAAAATTTTCAGCTGAAATTTTCTCATAAATAATATTATTATTATCCCATTTATTATTCTTATTAATAATTAAAACACCTTTTAATTATTAATCCTTTTTCTAAACACTTTAGAAATAATTCTCTCTCTTGATTTAATTTCCAAAAATTAAATCCTTTAATTAATAATATTAAGAACTTTTCTTAATTAATTTATAATCAATTAAATCTCATTTAATCAATTATTAAATTTGCCAATTAATTATTTATTTCATAAATAAATAATTATTTAGCCATTATTAATTAATTCATCCACCATTAAATCATTCTCTTTTTATGATGTGACCCTGTAGGTTCAATATTAAGCCGGTAGTAGAAATAAATAATAATAAAACTATTTTATCATTATTTATATAAATTCTCTAATTTATTAAATATGATTAATTAATTAATCACATTTATTCTACATCGTGAGGGATACTTCTCAGCATATCGCGACTATCCGAATAATATGAATTCACTGCTTAGAATACCAAGAACCTATTCAGTGAATAGTTACCGTACAATAAACTCCTTCTACCCTACAATGTCCCGATTAAATACAAGGCATGGATCTCGTGTAAAGCCTATCTAATTCAATCACTTGCTTACCATTTACTATGTGTAGTTCTTTGCAAATTAGAAACTCCTTTCTAATTTCATTCACTCTGGCCAGAGATTCCTGAACTAGCATAAGTGGATCAGCCTTGAACATTCGCTTCCTTCACTGGAAGGGGTAGATCCTTTATTGATCATACACTATCTTCGTGTACAAATTCCTATACCCAGAAGAGCCCTAATAATTGTCCCTGGAGACTAAGAACTAAACCAAAACATAGTTCAGTATACACAAGATGACTATGATGACCTCAAGTCTAAGGATACTTGTACAACTATCACTATGCGAACAACTGCTGACACGTGAGTGAACTGCATCAGTTGTTCAGCTGTGCGAGTCATGTTCAGTGAACTTATTCTATAATAAGCACCTACATACTAGCTATAGTGTCACCACACAAATGTCTATGAGAACAGACATCCTTCATAATGAAGCAAGCATAGTATGTACCGATCTTTGCGGATTATTAATTACCAGTTAGTAATCCTATGACCAGGAACTATTTAAGTTTAGAGTTATCATCTTTTTAGGTCTCACTATTATGATCTCATCATAATCCATAAAAAACTTTACTCTAAACTATGGTATATCTTATTTAAACACTTAAATAGATAAAGCCCGTAATAAAAACAAAACAAGTCTTTTATTAATATCAATGAATTCAAAACAGATTACATAAAACTTATTCCTAAATCCTTATACATGATTGGACTTAGGACATATTCCTTTCAGTGGTACTCCAAATGATTGCGATCTCGGACTTTGAGAAAGAATGTTATGATCAAACCGACTTTATATAATTGGTCTTTGATTCCGGTTAGCTAGTCAACACTTAGTTTAATTGATCAGTTAAAAGAGTTAATTGATTAACTTTACCAACTAATGGTTAGTTAAATGGAAGTCGATTCCAATTATTTTAAGTCAAGCTCTAACATGATTTTCAGGAGATTAGCAACTTGGAGGAAGTAATGGCATTAGCAGAAATTGAAAGTCTAGTAGAATTAGCAGGATGTTACTACAAGCCTGTGCGAGATTTTATTTAGATTAATATGCCCTTTTCGATAAACAAGAGGAACGGAAAGTTATTGGTACATGCTAGTAAGAAGAACATTTTTAAGAACTGAAGGTTCAAGATAAAGCAAAGAGATTCTATCATCTGTAATAGCGTTCCAGGAAGTACTTGGATGTATACCCATATCGAATGAGGAATTAATGAAAGCTACTATAAATTAGTGGAGAGAACGTTTGTAAGAACTGAAAATCCAAGATAAAGCAATGAACGTTACCATCTGTAATAATACTCCATGAAGAATGTGAATGTACATCCATGTCGAATTACGATTTAAGGGAAGATGATGTGAAATACTGGGAAACTCGCAAATCCAAGTATCCGATGTAAGATAGAAACTGACGAAGTCTGCATATGAACTCAGGAAAAAGGAATGTTGATCAATGGGGAAATTCAAATACGCGAACCGTGATGATTTAAGCAAGGCTAAGAAAATAGCTACTGATAAATTCTAATAATTCTGTTAATAAGAATTTAAATATTATAAATAAAAGTTTTTTATTCTAGTGATAACTCCATAAATGATATGTCTAATAATGAACAGATTAGTATTATCCAGAAAAAGAAATTCCTTATGTTTAAAAGAGATAATGAATAATGAGAATGAAGAACTAATGAAAAAAAAATTATAAAATGGTCCAGGATATAAGTCAGTTGTGCCGGAACTGATAAGAGAATTATATAATTAATCGGTGAAATACGCATTGGAAACCCGAATTAATCGGGTACCCGCGAATTTTACCGCCGTAGGCGATGAGCCTCGGCGAGCCGACGGTGGGTGATGATGATTGTTATTTGAGTCCTACGTTTATAAATGAAATAAAATTAGTTGTAAAATAAATTTCGGAACGAAAATGAATAATAATAATTAATAAAGTGAATTCATATCGGTGGATGGGATTGATGAAGTGGATTGTGAATTGTATTGTATTGCGTTTGTTGTTGTGTTGGACGTCGATTTGCTCGACGGGTAGGCCGATAAACAAAGGAGACGTTGCCCGATTTTCGGGAAATGAATTCCAAAAATACGGGGACGTAACCTATAATTATCGGAAACATCGAATAACCATATATAATTATATTATATATATATGAACTTAAGTGCGATTGAGACAAACTAATTTATAAATAATCAATTACCCTATTTTTTTCAAAACAACGAGTATACGTATTTTTCGAAAATAAATACCGAACCAAGTTTCAAAGATGTGGTCCATAATTGCTATGTGTATTTTAATAATACATATAAATATAAGTTCAGTTATGAAATCGTATGGGTAGAATAGGATAGCGATTTGATGTTAAGCTTAAGCGATTATCTGAATTAAGGTATTTCAACCCTGTAGGTCCTAGTCGGAAGACCCGAGTTTGATGTTGGACTAGGAATGATCTAGTGATTAATTATCAGACTCAACAAGATTCCAATCGAAGGACATGAAGGATAGGATTGTATCCAGAATGGAATAGTAATTTGATAATATAGCCAAACGTTCAAGTCGAACCAAAGTCAACTAGTAATAGCGATTAAAGCTTATAGAGGCAAGTACTCCTGAACTTTCTTTTAAAATACTAGAATTATTTCTTCATTCCTATTCTAAGTTCAGAATAGTTAAATGTTTTATATTTTGCTGCAATTACTCTGATTATGTGTTAGATATATTTGATAATGTCATGGCTAATATGTTTTATGTTTAGCTTTCAGATCTTACTTGAACAGGATAAATTAGTATTTAACTGTTGATCAGTACTTATACTGGAAGTCAGGACTTAAGGATATCAGTACTTATGTTATCAGGAGATAATCATCAGAAGATAGATATCAGAACTTAAGTGCTGAAGGACGATCAGACAAGGACAGTAGCTGATTAAAGGAAAGAAGATCAAGATAAACATAAGAAGAGATATGCATGAAGAAGGAATTCTGTAAAGAATGGAATACTTGGAAGAAAAGATATCTGATTGATATATTTTAGGAAGCAGAATTATATTCCATATCAATTAGCGATTATCTTGTAACTGTGTAGTATATAAACACAGACATAGGGTTTACACTATAAGTGTTATCATTATTAGAGAAGATTATTCATTGTAACCCTAGCAGCTCTCGTGATATTGGTTCATCACTGAGAGGTAACAGTTCCATACTGTAACAGAGTTTATTGTTTCAATAAAGTTTGTTTTCTGTTACTAAGTTCTTAAAGTTCGATTTGAGTGTACTATACACTGTATTCACCCCCTCTACAGTGTGTGTGACCTAACAATTGGTATCAGAGCCTATCTGTTAACATACATACAGTTAAAGATCCAAACACAATCATGTCGGACACAGAAACTCCAACTAAGCCTACCAAAACTGAGGAACCACCAAAGACACAAATTCAGAGTCGGTATGAGACCATCAGAGTTCCCATACTGAGACCATCTGAATATCCCATATGGAAGGTAAGGATGACCATGTTCCTGGAAGCAACAGATCCAGAATACCTTGATAGAATCAAGGAAGGCTCTCACAAACCAACCAAGCTCGCTGTTGCAGTTGCAGGTGAAGCAGCAAAGACCGTACCAAAAGAGAAGAGTGATTATACTGCTGAAGACATAGCATCAATTGCTAAGGATGCTAAGGTACGACACTTACTGCATAGTGCCATTGATAATGTAATGTTAAACAGGGTAATCAACTGCAAGACTGCTAAGGAGATATGGGATGCTCTGGAAACAAGGTGTCAGGGAACTGACACAATTAAGAAGAACAGGAAGACAATACTCACTCAAGAGTATGAACACTTTGACTCAAAGACTAATGAGTCATTGAATGATTTATATGATAGATTTGTCAAACTATTGAATGATTTGTCATTGGTTGATAAAGAGTATTATCTTGAAGATTCAAACCTTAATTTCCTGTTAGCTCTTCCTGAATGCTGGGATTTGAAGGCAACGACAATAAGAGACAACTACAATCTTGATGAAACAACTCTTGACGAAATCTATGGAATGCTCAAGACTCATGAGCTGGAGATGGAACAAAGAAGCAAAAGGAAAGGAGGAAAGTCAAGGACAGTTGCTCTTAAGGATGAAGAAGAATTCCCCAAAGCAGCTTCCTCAAAGAAAGACAAGGGTAAAGCTCTTTTCATAAAGTCTGATACTGAGTCATCAAGTTCTGAGAGTGATGATGACTCAGATTCTGAAAGCTTGCCTGAGACTGATGCTGATGAGGAGATGATGAAGCTGTGTGCTCTTATGGTGAAAGGAATCACAAAGATTGCATACAGGAAGTTCAGGAAGGGAAAGAAGTTTTCCAGGAAAGGCATAAGTTCTGATAAGAAGAATTTCAGAAGATCTGAAGGCAGAGGAGGAAAGTCTGACAGAGGAGATTACACCAATGTTAAATGCTATAACTGTGGTGAGAAAGGCCACATATCTCCTAACTGCAAGAAGGTAAAGGGTGACAAAGGAAAGGCTCTTGTCACAAAGCAGAAAAGCTGGACAGACACCTCAGACTCTGAAAGTGAGGAAAACTATGCATTAATGGCAAATGCTGATAAAGAAAGTGCTGAGATCAGTTCTGAAGCTGCTGAAACAAAGGTACCTCAGACTACTTATGCTTTTCATACTGATGATATTAATGAGTTGAGAAGATATCTTAAAACCATGTTTGTTAGTTATAGAGATCAAACTTTAACATGTGAAAGATTAACTTCTGAAAATCTTGCATTTAAGAAAAGAAATGATTTCTTAGAAAAAGAGTTAGTCATGTTCCATCAAACTCAGAAGGATAGAGATGATGCTTTTTATGTTAGGAATGAAGTGCTAAAATTAAATGAATCTCTAAAAACTGAGTTAGAAAAGGAAAGAGAGATTATCAGGATTTGGACTAACTCTGGCAAAACAACTCAAAATTTGCTAAGTAGTGGAAACTGGAAAGAGGGCTTAGGTTATGGAGAAGATAAGAAAGATAAAGGAACTGAAGAAATTAAGTTTGTTGATAAGCAAAAGCCAAGGTTAAAACCTGTTAAGTTTGTAACTGTAAAGTCTAAAAATGAAAAATCAGAAGTTACAAAGAAATTAACTTCTGACAAACTAAAACAGGAAAAGACAGCTGAAGTGAACATAGGCTTAATGACAAAGAAGCAGCTTAAGCATAAGCTGAAAGATGTTAAGAATGCAAACAAGGTAAAATCACCTAGGAAAAATAGGAATGGAAAGGAAGGTGTGAATAAAAACAATAATTATAAACCTGTTCCTGATGCTTCTAGGAAAACATGTCATAACTGTGGAAGTTCTAACCATCTGACTTCTTTTTACAGGAAGAATAAGAATATTAACTCCTTACCTTCAAGGTCAGGAGTTAAGAGTCAATCTGTTAGATACAAACCACAAAATCCTTGTTTACATTGTGGTAGTTTATGGCATTCCATTTATACTTGTAAGGAATATCATAGCTTGTACTATGATTATTATCAAATAAAACCTTCTTTGAAGAAAGTTTCTATTGTTCCTTCTAGTGTAAATTCTGATTCAAAGTCTGATAGTGTAAGTTCTGATAAGAAAAATGTTAACATAAACTCTGATGCTAAATCCGCTGCAAATGTTAACAAACTTAATAAGGCCAAAGGATCCAAGCAAGTCTGGGTCCTTAAAACTAATAATTAGTGGTCTTTGTGATAGCAGGGCAACAGGAAAAATATTCTAGTTCTGGACAGTGGATGTTCAGGACATATGACTGGAAATAAGGCCCTGCTATCAGACTTTGTGGAGAAAGCTGGCCCAAGTGTTTCTTATGGAGATGGCAACATTGGAAAAACATTGGGATGTGGCAATATCAATCTTGGAAATGTCATAATTAAACAAGTAGCTCTGGTCTCAGGACTTAAACACAACCTACTGAGTATAAGTCAAATCTGTGACAGAGGTTATCATGTTGATTTCTTTGAAGAACACTGTGAAATTGTGAGTAAATCTAAAGGCAAAGTTGTTCTGAAAGGATACAGGTGTGGTAACATTTATGAAGCTAAGCTTTCAACAAGTACTGATGGTTCTGCAATCTGTCTGATGAGTAGAGCATCAATTGAAGAAAGCTGGAATTGGCATAAGAAACTCTCTCATTTAAATTTCAACAATATAAATGAACTGGTCAAGAAAGATCTTGTGAGAGGATTGCCAAACACAGTATTTGCTCCTGATGGTCTTTGTGATTCATGTCAGAAAGCCAAACAAAGGAAATCTTCATTCAAGAGCAAGACTGAATCATCAATTCTTGAGCCTTATCATCTACTACATGTTGATCTATTTGGTCCAGTAAATGTCATGTCTATTACAAAGAAGAAGTATGTGTTGGTCATAGTGGATGAGTTCACCAGATACACATGGGTGTATTTCTTGCATACAAAAAGTGAAACTGCATCAACCTTGATTGATCATATCAAACATCTGGATAAAATGGTCAAAGATTCTGTGAAAGTTTTAAGGAGTGATAATGGCACTGAGTTCAAGAATTTGATAATGGAAGAGTTCTGCAAAAGCCATGGAATAAAGCAGGAATTTTCTGCTCCTGGAACTCCACAGCAAAATGGAGTTGTTGAAAGGAAGAATAGAACTCTCATTGAAGCTGCACGTATAATGCTTGAAGAAGCAAATCTTCCAACCTATTTCTGGGCTGAAGCTGTGCAGACTGCTTGTTTTACTCAAAATGCAACACTCATTAACAAGCATGGAAAAACACCATATGAGATGGTAAAGAAAAAGAAGCCAAATCTGAAATATTTTCATGTATTTGGATGCAAGTGTTTTGTTCTCAAGACTCATCCTGAACAGCTATCAAACTTTGATCTAAAAGCTGATGAAGGAATCTTTGTTGGATATCCACTTTCCACAAAAGCCTTCAGAGTCTATAATTTGAGAACAAAAGTGGTCATGGAATCTATCAATGTCTCTTTTGATGACAAAAAGATTACTGGTCTTGAAGATTTCATTGACCATGATCAGCTGAGATTTGAAAATGAAGATTCAAATTCTGATACTGAAAATCCTGACAGTCTAAGTCCTGATACTGTAAACTCTGATGGATTAAACTCTGATGTTATTGAAACTGTGGTGACTACGTCAAAGAAAGATGCACCTATGCAGGGGGAGCATACTCAAGATCCTACCACATCTCAAGAGACATCAGAACATGCATCTGGCTCTTCAAGTTCTGATTCGTCAAGTTCTGATAAGCCAAGTTCTGATAGTGCTGAAAATCTAAATACTGAAGAATCCAACTCAGAGAGCATAGTTTCAGGGGGAGCATCAGAAAATGAAAATGAAGATAGCATGGATCATGGGGGAGCATCCAGTTCTAGAGAAAACCTTCCATCTGCAAGGAAGTGGACAAAATCACATACACCTGATTTGATAAATGGAAATCCTGATGCAGGTGTCAGAACTAGAACAGGTACTTCAAATGAATGTCTTTACAATTATTTTCTCTCTCAGACTGAGCCAAAGAAAGTGGAAGAAGCTCTTCAAGATGCTGATTGGGTGCAAGCAATGCAGGAAGAGTTGAATGAATTTGAAAGAAACAAAGTCTGGACCCTAGTGCCAAGACCAAAGAATAGATCTGTTGTTGGTACAAAGTGGGTATTCAGAAACAAAACTGACAGTGATGGCATAATTACAAGGAATAAGGCAAGGCTGGTTGCAAAAGGATATTCTCAATAGGAGGGAATTGATTATGATGAAACATTTGCACCAGTTGCTAGGTTAGAAGCCATAAGGATATTCTTGGCTTATGCTGCTCACAAAAAGTTTACTGTCTTTCAAATGGATGTGAAAAGTGCTTTTCTCAATGGAGAATTGGAGGAGGAGGTATATGTTGAACAACCTCCAGGTTTTATAGATACCAAACATCCAGATTATGTCTACAGGCTTGATAAAGCACTTTATGGACTTAAGCAAGCTCCTAGAGCATGGTATGAGGGTTTAGCTCAGTTTCTTCTGGAAAGTGGATTCAACAGAGGGATAATAGACAAAACACTGTTCTACCTCAACCATGGAAAGGACTTACTTCTGGTCCAGATTTATGTTGATGATATCATTTTTGGATCTATAAATGACAAACTTTGCAAGAAGTTTGCCAAACTAATACAGTCAAGATATCAGATGAGTATGATGGGGGAACTTAGCTATTTTCTGGGCCTTCAAGTCAAGCAGAATGAGGAAGGCACTTTTATTTGTCAAACCAAGTACACCAGAAACTTGCTGAAGAAATTTGGAATGCAAGATTGTTCAAGTGCATCCACTCTCATGGCCACTGCAACAAAACTGGATAAGGATACCGATAAATCAGTAGATATTACTGACTACAGAGGTATGATTGGCTCTCTACTCTATCTAACTGCTAGTAGACCTGATATCATGTATGCTACCTGTCTTTGTGCAAGATTTCAAGCAGATCCAAGAGAATCTCACTTAACAGCTGTAAAAAGAATCTTTAAGTATCTTAAAGGAACAGCTGCTCTGGGATTATGGTATCCTAGAGAATCAGATTTTAAACTAATAGGTTACTCAGATGCAGATTTTGCAGGTTGCAAAATTGACAGGAAAAGCACAAGTGGAAGCTGCCAATTTCTTGGAGGCAGATTGGTTTCTTGGTACAGCAAGAAACAAAAGTTAATTTCCACATCAACTGCAGAAGCAGAGTATATTGCTGCAGGAAGCTGTTGTGCACAGATTCTTTGGATGAAGAATCAGTTACTGGATTATGGGTTAACATATTTCAAAATCCCTATTTACTGTGATAATCAAAGTGCTATTGCTATGACAGGTAATCCAGTTCAGCACTCTATATCAAAGCACATCAGCATAAGGTACCACTTCATCAGGGAACATGTGGATGAAGGTACAATGGAATTGCATTTTGTTCCCACAGATCAACAACTAGCAGATATCTTCACAAAACCACTGTGTGAAGCTACTTTTACAAGATTGGTAAATGAACTTGGAATGGTTTCAGGTTCTTTCTCTAAATCTGCTTAGTCTTGTTCTGTATTATCAGACTTTATGCTCAGTATTTACAGAATTAATCTCATTGTGTATTCTGTGCTTAATTGATAAATGTCTTTAAGTACTGACTGTTGTCTGATATATGTTTCTAAACTCTGATAAGTGATATGTCTGTTCAAGTACCTATTTAATCCTATGAGGATAACTGTGCTAGATACTGACCTAGTAGTCTTCAATAAACAAATGATTCCATGTAAGAAGTAATTATTTCAGTGGAAATCTTATGACACTAGCAAATTCTGATAATTGAGCTTAGTTAAGTTTACTTTGTATATCTTATTACTAAGTCACAAATTAGAATAATGTTACTCATCTGTTAAGTTATGATACTAGTAAAACTGCTGACTGTACTAAGTACTGATAAACCTCACTTATCAAAAGAAAAAGCAAAAAGATCAAAGAATAAAATCAGGTACTCCTTTGAGATCTAGAGTACAAATGTGGAAGGGACGACCCAAGTGCATTGCTGGTATTAAGTAAATATGCATTAGAAAAGCAAAATATTTTCTTGGTGACTTTTCACACTCTATGATTACTGGAGAAATACTCTGATAATAGCATAAATTCTGATAAACAGTCGTGACTCACTTACACTGAGAAGCCACTGTAAAATAGAATTTCAAAAGATGCATAAAATTAGCACAAAACAGTTGAGGTGGACTCAAGCATGAAATCATTCATCAGTAGATTTCAGGACAATGACAGCTCTTTAGCAAAATTTTAGTTATGCCTTATTTCTAAGATGTACTGAAGTGACTCAGACTTTACTCTTTGTCTGTTATTTAGCTTAATGCACACACTAATCACTCCATATGAATGATGAAATTTACTGTGGTGGTCTATGTTATTTTAGATCAACAGTCTCTGTGTCACTTTGCACAAATTCTGAGGACAAGTTCTAGTTACACGTTCTAATAATTAAGTTCTGAAGTCTATAACTCAGAACTTGTATGAGAATTTACTAGGATGGGCATTCCTTTTTCGAGTTAAGAAATTATATTCTGATGACTGTTAAGTTATGATATAAGTCTAAGTTCTGATATTACAGTCTAATGTTTTACTTGACTTATCTGTGAATAAAATTTGATAACGGTCTCAGTTAATAATTGAATATGTTGAAGTGGAAGATTAATAGTCACTATGGTTAGGATTAATGGTATTTGTACCTGAACAGTCCAATGTTACTTGTTTCTTGTGCATTTTAAACCATGTTTCCTCTTTCCAATGAATGTTATTCTTTTTCAAAATCTAGGGAGACGAGGTAGAATTAATTCTACATGTCAGCATTCAATTTCTTTGCGTCTCCTGGCATTCTCTTGCCTATAAAAGCAGCCACTTCACATCAGTCTTTACATCAAATTCTTCTCACACACTTATCTTCATACTTATTCTTTCAAAAACACAATGGTCAGATACAACATGTTTTTGAACTACCAAAACTTCAATATGGAGCTAAGCTGTGCCGACTAGCAGCAGGAATGGCATGTCACAGCCATTCCTGAGGAGATATGGGACTCTGTCCCACAGGAGGTAGTGACACACCTCCTATTCTTCTATATGGATTACCATCGCCATTTGGAGCGATTGGAGGAGGAAAGACTGGCAACTCTCCGTCAGCAAGAGCGAATCATCCGACTCGCCATTCTGTTTGTCGAGAGTAGGAAGAAGAAGACGACTTAATCTCGTCTTCTTCCTGTTTTTCTTCATCATCAGCTTTGTCAGGCTTCTTAGCTAGGACTAAGGCTGTTGATGTTAGGTTTAGAAGCTTAGGGAAAATCTTGTATAAGTATTGATGTAATTTCTATTTCATGAATGTATTGTCTTGATATATTAATGAAAGTTGTTTTTACTTCAAGATTTTGTCTCTGAGTTATTTTATCTTGTGTTGATAAATCCTGATTGATATTCTGATGACCATATAAATTTTGTTTTATATTAAGTTCTGATTCGTTTTCAGCACTTACTTATCTAATTTATCTTGGTCATTTTCATGTGATGTATTTTCAGAATATTAATGATGCAGTGAAAAATAATTCAATCAGTGATAACGGTTTAAATTTTGAATTAAAACTGTTTCTCTTGATAAATGGAACGGTTTTTCCTTGAAACTAGGCAAATGGGTAAGTAATGATTCCTGTTTTCTCGAGCCCAGTAACTGTCTGTTATTACTACATGTCTGACAGGTGTCCAACGGTAACATTTTTGTTCAGAGTATAAGTACAACAGAGAGAAGATTTCTTTAATCTTTTATTTTCTTCATATTTTATCTCTCTCCTTACTTTTACTCTCTTTCTCTTTATTTCTCACGTTGGTTTTTCATACAGACATTATCTCAAACACCTAACAGGCATACTTGAATCTCATTTTTTTCACATGGCACCAAAGGATTTAATCATTGATGGAGCTAAGTTTGTCCCCAACAACTATGCTGCAGTTGTTGATCACACTGAAGCTCCATCTGAATTGCACTTTGTGCAAGATCTTCTTGCTCATAGTGAGGTTGGGTATGCATTAACACAGCCTGAATTCTTTTCAAGCCAACAAGTTCTGAGGTTTTGGAGGACTGGACTTTTTGATGATGGTGGTCAACGTGGAACTCCCAGTATTATCTTCCAAGTGGGTGATTCATCCTTTGTAGTCACTCCTGGTACAGTACGCAGGGCTTTACATCTTCCAGAAGATTGTACTTTCTCAATTTCAGAGGACTCAGCCCTTCGGGAGTTAATGGTTGAATTGGGATATGAAAAGAGTCTGACAAAACTTGGACAGTTGAAACGGGCTAATATCAGAAGAAAATGGAGTTTCTTCTTTGATTGCATCACCAAAGCTTTTGGGAATAAATGTTCGAATTTTGATGCTATTCCAATTATGAGTCGGCACATCGGGTATGCAATTATCAATCAAACTCATTTTGATTTTGCAACTGCTTTAATTGGCTTTATTGGGGATAGGATGACAGAGGATCGAGATGTTGTTTATTTTGCTAGATTCTGTCAACTTATTTACACTTACTGTACTGATGAACCTCATTTAGTCAGCACTCAAACCCCACCTTTTAAGGTTGCAAAATGATACTTTAATGACCTGGTAAATGCTGATACTAAGAAAAAAGTGGTTAGACCATTACAGATTCCTAAGTCTGTAAAACAGATCCTGGTAAATGCTGATCCTGATACTTATAGATTTGTTTACTCTGATGTCCAACCAACTCCAAACACCCAAAATCCATAAACCTCAGTACCTACCTCTCATTCTACTCAACCTACCCTCAGAACATATCTCAAATCCTATCTCTCCACTTCACAGACTGCTCAACCTTCATCTTCAGCACCTACTGTGAAATCTTCATCTTCCAAGCCAAAGAGGACAAAGAATGTTCCTCAAACACCTCAAAAGAGAAGGAGGATTGTATTGAGAGATGAATCTGATTCTGAGGAACCGGTTCCTGCTAGAGAACCTGTTGTAACTGAAGCTGAGAAAGAGATTTTTCAGAAGGATTCTGAAATTGGGGGTTCTAGGCTTCTCAAAAGGCTTAGACGAATGACAGTTCCTGAAACTCCCAAGGAATCCAAATCAACAAGAAAGTACAAAAACAAAGGGCACAAAGGCCAGTTTCAGATGATGAAGAGGAAGCAGCTAAGGAAGGGGATCAGGAATCTCTGATCTCACAAGACAAGGAATTTGCTCCAGTCACTTCTTCTCCATCAACTCCATCTCAGGAAGCTGTATCTGACAAGGCTAACTCACCATCTGTGTCTCTTGTTGATCCAGGCACAAGTGCTGATATTGATGTTCAACAATTGGTTGTGTCTAAAGTATTTCTCTTAGAAGCTCCAACAGCAAATAATCCTTTCACAACACCTGTTACTGATGCTGTTCAAACTCCAGAGTTATCAACAACACCTTCTCTGCATCAAGATGTTGATGATCAGACTTTAGGTGAGCATCAGGATTTGGCTGTTGATCAGAACTTAGTATCAGATCAGCAATTAGAGGATGCTGAAGCCTCCATTGCTACTCACACTGTTATCTTATCAGAAGATACTGATTCTTTAAGTTCTGATGCAGCAAATGCTGGAGATACTGGTGATGCTGCTCCAACTGTAGATGCTGATGAAGCAGGTCCTTCAGGACATACTCCTCAACAGACTCTTCCTAAGTCTGAACTGGTAAAGAAGTTTGTTACCGGGGAAGCACCAGTACCTTGGAGTGAAACTCCTGCAGGTCAGGAGTGGACTAAGGAATGGAACTCAGTTTCATGTGTTCCAACTGAAAAACATCTTGCTGAGCACTTGACTAAAGCTGATGAAATGTTAAATTCTGATGATTTTAAAACCCAGCTTCGAGTCACTGAATTGAGTACTAAACATCTACAAGGTCTTCATTCAACTACTCATGCAGAGCTACACAAGATTCAGGAGAACTTTATCAAACAGGAACAAGTTTGGAAAATTGATAAGAAAAAGTTCTTTCAACCTACCATTGACATGATTGCTTATATTGAGCAAACTCAAGAGAAACAACAAGCTCAGATTGATGAAATTCTGACAAATCAAGCTTCTCAGCAATCGCAACTTACTGAAATCCAATCCTCCGTGGAATTACTTACCTCTCTTTTACTACCTGCTGATGCCAAAAAGGGGGAGAAGGTAATTAAGTCCAAATGCAAATCTAACAAGACACTGCAAGGAAAGGATGATGGAAATGATGATCAAGGATACTCTGGAATGGGTAGCGGTCATAGTCAAGGTAGAAGGTTTACATCAAGATAAGCTAGTCACAGGACAAGTTCTGATACTGGGAAAAGAATAAGTTCTGTTGCTGGTAAAAGGATAAGTTCTGATGAACTTCTAGATCTTGATGAGGAAATGTCAAAACAGTTATTTCTTCAAGAAAATCCAGGAATGGACTTGGAAAGTTTAAAGGAAGAAGAAGCCAGACTTAAATCAGAGAAAGTCACATCTAAATCTGAAGCTTCTGGTAAAAAGTCACTTCCAAAACTCAAAGGCATTGTGATCAAAGAAAGGACACATACTGAAGCAACATTGACTAGATCACAACCACAGATAGATCCAAGATCCAAGGGTAAAGAAAAGGTTGGTGAACCTATCAAGGTTTATGTACCTCCTGAGGAAGAAGAAATTACTGATGAAAAGGATGATCTTGCTCTGACTTCAAGAAAAGTTCTTAAAACAACCTCTGACATGGCTCAAGTTGTTCAGAGTCAAGAAATTGTAAGTTCTGATATTCAGAAGAAGCAAGAAACCTCTGACATAGCTCAAGTTAACTTGATATCAGAAAATAGATCAAAGACACTCCTACCAGGATTCACTAAAGCAAAACAGACTCAATCTTTGAAGACTACTGCAAGTGGTTTTGAAGCAAGAGTAGTTACTGGAAAGGAAGCTAGAGATAAAACTGGATTGGGAAGTGCTGATGAAAGAAGAGTACATAACACTACCAATGATCCAACTTCCTTGAGTGAACCAGGTATTGGAGCAACTCCTGAGAGATTGAATCAACTGGAATCTGTACAGATGGTTTACCATACCTACTTGAAAGAATACATCATGTTGTATTTCATGACAGATGGTAGGGTTTATCATATAAGACAAAATGCCATTCCATTGAAGTATTTTGAAGAATTGGAACATGTACTTTTCTTACTTCAAGTGGATGACAGAATAACAGGGACTGCTGCAAACTACTTAAAAGAACAGATTCAGAGACAGAAAAGGCTTTATTCTGTTAAGTCTGACAACATATATGTTCCAAAGTACAGAGATCACAATGGTGATATTGTTAATATGAAGCCTAATACTACACAGATCAGAACATATCTTGGTATTAAGGGACTTGAATTCAATCTAGAGTCTGACAAAGCTTATGTCATAAGACTAGATCAGGAGTTGAGAAAAGCAAAGATCAATGATCTCAGAGCTGCAATCTTTCAAACTGGTGAAGATACTGCAGAGCTTAAAAATGTCAAAAGGAGAATGATTGATGAACTCGGATATGCTGAGAAATGTTTGTTGAAGAACTATCTCAGAACAACTCCTGACATCAGAGAGATCAAAAAATGATGAAGCCAAGTCGAAGATCTACAACTGCTTAAATTCTGATATTTATACAGACTGAAGTTGTTATCAGAAGTTGAAATTGGTAAAAGCTTTAAGGACTGTAAGTTGTAGTTATCTAGTCTAATTCTCATGCATTTGTACTTAATGTTTTTGACATCATCAAATATCTGTTAAACTTGTATATTATGTTAATTTACAAGTTGGGGGAGATTGTTAGATATATTTGATAATGTCATGGCTAATATGTTTTATGTTTAGCTTTCAGATCTTATTTGAACAGGATAAATCAGTACTTAACTGTTGATCAGTACTTATACTGGAAGTCAGGACTTAAGGATATCAGTACATATGTTATCAGGAGATAATCATCAGAAGATAGATATCAGAACTTAAGTGCTGAAGGACGATCAGATAAGGACAGTAGCTGATTAAAGGAAAGAAGATCAAGATAATCATAAGAAGAGATATGCATGAAGAAGGAATTCCGTAAAGAATGGAATACTTGGAAGAAAAGATATCTGATTGATATATTTTAGGAAGCAGAATTATATTCCATATCAATTAGCGATTATCTTGTAACTGTGTAGTATATAAACACAGACATAGGGTTTACACTATAAGTGTTATCATTATTAGAGAAGATTATTCATTGTAACCCTAGCAGCTCTCGTGATATTTGTTCATCACTGAGAGGTAACAGTTCCATACTGTAACAGAGTTTATTGTTTCAATAAAGTTTGTTTTCCGTTACTTAAGTTCTTAAAGTTCGATTTGAGTGTACTATACACTGTATTCACCCCCTCTACAGTGTGTGTGTGACCTAACATTATGCATGTTCTTTTCATTAAGGTCCCTATAATTCGAGTGCTCTCTTGAGCAAATACCCATTCTTTCGGGTTATTTGAAAACCCTGAATTGGGCTGTTTTGGATTCAAAATAATTTGACATTAAAATACTCCATGGGCTAGATGATGATGATGTGTGGGATTAAGTTTTACTTAATCCTAAGGACCGGGACATGACCGGTGCCTTAAGATGGGTCGTAATGCCTGGGGATCCGAATGGATCTAGTATAGATATGTACTGTATCCTGGCTGATCAGCAGGATATAGGTGCGAACTAGTGTCCAGTCTAATTTATTGTTGACTGCCATTAACGGCATTCTCTCTCGAAAAGTTTTATGATTCCAAAAACAGGACGAAACCCTGATTCAGGAGATGAATCGGGGAATTGCTTGTCACTTTTGGATTTATAGTTGAAGGCTGGTGACAGCCAACGTTTATTCGCTCAACTCACTCAAATAAATAGAATTGTTTAAAATTGTTTAAAGATTTTGTCCAGAAATTTTCCTTTGTTATTAATATTTGAAACTCAAATTATATACTTGCTGGGCATTTTTGGCTCACTCTTGCTTTGTAAATTCTTATTTCTTCCAGAAACAGATAAGGATAAAAGTGAATAGCTTTGATAGACAGCAAAAGTTAGTGAAATCTCCGTTGTGAGAGATTGAAGAAGTTAGAATAATATGACAAGAGCATTAGTACAAAGGTATTTATACTTGTATTCTAGTTATTGTGAGTTGTAGAAGGTATGAAAACATATTTCATACCATAACCTGTAAACGATCCGGATTCAAGGGATTAATTGAATATTCTTTTATTTTATGTAAAGATTGTTTCGTGACACCAAATCTTGACCCTGGATTTGGGTTGTTACAAAGTGTGTGCATTCAGCAGAATATCAGATAAAGATTAAAGTCTGATAAACTTCAGTACATCTTAGAAATAAGGCATAACTAAGTAAAGTGCTTAAAATCTCTCATCAATCATGAAGGCTACTATAGAACAAATTCATGCAAGAGTCCACCTCAACTGTTTGTGCTCATTTTATGCATCTTTTGAAATTCCTTTTTTACTGTGGCTTCTCAGTGTAAGTGAGTCACAACTGCTTATCAGAATTTATTCTATTGTCAGAGTATTTCTCCAGTAATCAGAGAATGTGAAAAGTCACCAAGAAAATTCATTTTCTTTTCTAATGCATATTACTTAATACCAGCAATGCACTTGGGTCTTCCCTTCGACATTATTTACTCTAAATCTCAAAGGAGTACCTGACTTTTATTTTATTTTATTTTATTTTCTTTTGATAAGTGAGGCTTATCAGCATTTAGTTCATCCTTAAGATTTACTGACATCAGAATTTGACAGATTAGAAGCAAGAATCTAGTTTGTGACTTAGTAATAAGATACACAAAGTAAACTTGACTAAGCTCAATATCATAATTTGCTTGTGTTAATGAGTTTCCATATAAAAACCTAATTCAAACATGGGATTCCTAGTAAGTTAAAGACTACTAGGTCAGCATCTAGCACAGTTATCCTCATTGGATTGAATAGTCACAGAACATTCAGAACACTTTCAGAGTTTAAAGATCCACATCAGATAACAATCAGCATTTAATGAATTTTCAATTTAAGCACAGATTATATGAAGATAAGATAATTTGTAAACACTGATCATAAATTCTGATGCATGAGTACAAAAACTAAGCAGATTTAGAGAAAGAACCTGAAACCATTCCAAGTTCATTTACCAGTCTTGTAAAAGTAGATTCATATAGTGGTTTTATGAAGATATCTGCTAGTTGTTGATCTGTTGGAATAAAATGTAATTTCACTGTACCTTCCATCACATGTTTCCTAATGAAATGGTACCTAATGCTGATGTGTTTTGTCATTGAGTGTTGAGCTGGATTACCTGTCATAGCAATAGCACTTTAATTATCACAGTAAATAGGGATTTTAGAAAATTCTAACCCATAATCCAGTAACTGATTCTTCATCCAAAGAATCTGTGCACAACAGCTTCCTGCAGCAATATATTCTACTTCTACAGTTGATGTGGAGATTGACTTCTGTTTCTTGCTAAACCAAGAAACCAATCTGCCTCCAAGAAATTGGCAGCTTCCACTAGTGCTTTTCCTGTCTATTTTGCATCCTGCAAAATCTGCATTTGAGTAACCTATTAGCTTACAATCTGATTCTCTAGGATACCACAATCATAGATCAGTTGTACCCTTAAGGTACTTGAAAATTCTTTCCACAACTATTAAGTGAGGTTCTATTGGATCAGCCTGAAATCTTGCACAAAGACAGGTAGCATACATGATATCAGGTCTACTTGCAGTTAAATAGAGTAAAGAGCCAATCATACCTCTGTAGTTAGTAATATCTACTGGTGAGCCAGTATCTTTATCTAACTTGGTTGCAGTGGCCATGGGAGTGGATGCTATTGAACTGTCTTGCATTCCAAACTTCTTGAGTAAATTTCTGGTGTACTTAGATTGACAGATAAAAGTACCTTCTTCATTTTGCTTGACTTGAAGACCCGGAAAATAACTAAGTTCTCTCATCATACTCATTTGATATCTTGACTGCAATAGTTTTGCAAACCTCTCACAGAGTTTGGCATTTGTAGAACCAAATATGATATCATCAACATATATCTATACCAAAAGTAAGTTCTTTCCATGGTTGAGGTAGAACAGTATTTTATCAATTGTACCTTTGTGAAATCCAATTTCCAGAAGGAATTGAACTAAACTCTCATACCATGCTCTAAGAGCTTGCTTAAGGCCATAAAGTGCTTTGTCAAGCCTGTAGACATAATTTGGAAATTTTAAATCTACAAAGCCTGGAGGTTGTTCAACATAGACCTCTTCTTCCAATTCTCCATTAAGAAAAGCACTTTTCACATCCATTTTGAAGACTTTAAACTTTTTGTGAGTAGCATAAGCCAAAAAGATTCTTATGGCTTCTAATCTAGCAACTGGTGCAAATGTTTCATCATATTCAATACCCTCCTGTTGAGAGTAACCTTTAGCAACCAGCCTTGCTTTATTCCTTGTAATTATGCCATCACTGTCAGTTTTGTTTCTGAACACCCATTTAGTACCAACAATAGATCTTTTCTTTGGTCTTGGCACTAAGGTCCAGACTTTATTTCTTTAAAATTCATTTAACTCTTCCTGCATTGCTTGCACCCAATCAGCATCTTGAAGAGCTTCTTCCACTTTCTTTGGTTCAGTCTGAGATAGAAAAGAATGATAGAGACATTCATTTGATGTTGCAGTTCTAGTTCTGACACCTACTTCAGGATCTCCAATAATTAAGTCAGGTGTAAGTGATTTGGTCCACTTCCTTGCAAATTGAAGTTGACTCCTAGAACTGGATCCTCCCCCATGATCCATGTTGTCTCCATCAGCATTTTCTGATGCTCCCCTGTAGTTATGCTCTCTGAGACTTCAGAATTTGACTTGGATCCTTCAGGATTTGAAGTATCAGAGTTTCCAGAATTATCAGAATTTGGCTCATCGGAGCTAGATGAATCAAAACTTGAAGAGCCAGTGCCAGGTTCTGATGCTTCTTGAGAGTCTTGAGATGTGGTAGGATTTCCAGCTTGCTCCCCCTGGACAGGTGCATTTTCCTTTAGGAGTTGTTACCACAGATTCAATGACATCAGTACTTACAGGACCAGAGTATAAGTCATCAGAATTTACAGAATGAGAATTTAAGTCTTCATTTTCAAATCTCAACTGATCGTGATCATTGAAATCTTCAAGTCCAGTAATATTCTTATCATCAAAAGATACATTGATAGATTCCATGACAACCCTTGTTCTTAAATTGTAGACTCTGAAGGCTTTTGTGGAAAGTGGATATCCAACAAAAATTCCTTCATCAGCTTTTAGATCAAATTTTGACAGCTGTTCAGGATGAGTATTAAGAACAAAACATACATCCAAATATATGAAAGTATTTCATATTTGGCTTCTTTTTCTTCACCATCTCATATGGTGTTTTTCCATGCTTGTTTATGAGTGTTGCATTCTGTGTAAAACAAGCAGTCTGCACAGCTTCAGCCCAAAAGTAGGTTGGCAGCTTTGCTTCATCAAGCATAGTTCGTGCAGCTTCAATGAGAGTCCTATTCTTTCTTTCTACAATGTCATTTTGCTATGGAGTTCCAGGTGCAGAAAATTCATGTTTGATTCCATGCTCTTTCCAGAACTCTTCCATGATTGAATTCTTGAACTCAGTGCCATTATCACATCTTATAATTTTAACAGAATCTTTGACCATCTTATCCAGCTGTCTGACATGATCAGTTAGAGTAGATGCAGTTTCATTCTTCTTGTACAAGAAGTACACCCAAGTGTACCTTGTGAACTCATCCACTATAACCATGGCATATTTCTTCTTTACAATGGACATGACATTGACTGGACCAAATAGATCAACATGTAGTAGGTGATAAGGCTCAAGAATTGATGACTCAGTTTTGCTCTTGAAAGAAGATTTTCTTTGTTTTGCCTTTTGACATGAATCACAAAGGCCATCAGGAGCAAATACTGATTTTGGTAGTCCTCTCACAAGATCTTTCTTTAGAAGCTTATTTATGTTGTTGAAGTTTAAATGAGAGAGTCTTTTGTGCCAATTCCAGCTTTTTTCAATTGATGCTCTACTCAACAGACAGATTGCAGAACCATCAGAACTTGTTGAAAGCCTGGCTTCATAAATGTTACCATGACTGTAACCTTTCAGAACCACTTTACCTGTAGAATTGCATACAACTTCACAGTGTTCTTCAAAGAAATCCACATGATAACCTCTGTCATAGATTTGACTCACACTCAGCAGATTGTGTTTAAGTCCTGAGACAAGAGCTACTTTTTTAATGATAACATTCCCAAGATTGATATTGCCATATCCTAGAGTTTTTCCCATGTTGCCATCTCCATAAGAAACTCCTGGGCCAGCTTTCTCCACAAAGTCTGAGAGCAGGGCTTTATTTCCATTCATATGTCCTGAACATCCACTATCCAGTACTAGGATGTTTTTCCTGTTGCCCTGCAATCACAAAGACCACTAATGGTTAGTTTTAAGGACCCAGACTTGCTTAGATCCTTTGGCCTTTTTAAGTTTGTTAGCATTTGCAGCGGATTTAATATCAGAGTTTATGCTAACATGCTGTTTATCAGAACTTATATCAGACTTTGCATCAAACTTTACACTAGAAGGAATTAAAGTAACTTTCTTCAAAGAAGGTTTTATTTGATAATAATCATAGTACAAACTATGATATTCCTTACAAGTATAAATGGAATGCCATAAACTACCATAATGAAAACAAGGATTTTGTAGCTTAAACCTAACAAATTGACTCTTAACTCTTGACTTAGGAGGTAAAGAGTTTATATTCTTATTCTTCCGGCAAAAAGAAGCAAGATGGTTAGAGTTTCCACAATTATAACATTTCTTTCTAGGAGCATTAGGAACAGGCATATATTTATTGCTTTTATTCACACCTTCCTTTACATTCCTATTTTTCCTAGCTGCCTTTACCTTGTTGACATTCCTTATTTCTTTCAGCTTATGCTTAAGCTGCTTCTTTGTCATTAAGCCTATGTTAACTTCAGCTAGTTTATCCTGTTCTAATTTGTCAGAAGTTGACTTTTCCTTAACTTCTGCTACAGACTCTTTCATCTTTTCAGAATCAGATTTAACAGTTTTAGTTACAAGCTTAACAGGATTTACCTTTGGCTTAGCAGTCTGTTTAACAACAATAGGCTCAATTTGTTCAGTTCCTTTTTCACTTTTATCATCTCCATAACCTAAGCCCTCTTTCCTGTTTCCACTACTTAATAAATTTTGAGTTGTTCTTCCAGAGTTAGTCCAAGTCCTGATAATCTCTCTTTCTTTTTCTAACTCATTTTTTAGAGATTTATTCAATTTTAGCAATTCATCTCTAACATAAAAAGCATCATCTCTTTCTTTCTGAGTTTGATGGAACATAACTAACTCTTTTTCTAAATAATTATTCCTTTTCATATAAGCAAGATTTTCAGAAGTTAATCTTTCACATGTTAAAGTTTGATCTCTGTAACTAATAAATATGGTTTTAAGATATAATCTCAACTTAGTAATATCATCAGTATGAAAAGCATAAGTTGTTTGAGGTACCTTCAATTCAGCAGTTTCAGGGCTGCCATCAGCATTTTCCATTAAAGCATAATTCACCTCATCTTCAAAATCTGAAGAGCCTGTCCAGCTTTTCTTCTTTGTGACAAGTGCCTTGCCTTTGTCAATCTTTCCTTTCTTGCAGTCAGGAGATATGTGGCCTCTTTCACCACAATTGTAGCATTTGACATTTGAGTTTTCTCCTCTGTCAGACTTTGCACTTTTGCCTTCATACTTTCTGAACCCTTTCTTATCCGTACTTCCACCTTTCTAGGAAAACTTCTTTCCCCTTCTGAATTTCCTGTAGGCTATCTTTGTAATGCCCTTCACCATAAGAGCACACAATTTCATCATCTCTTCACCAGCATCTATTTCAGGTAAACTTTCAGTCTCTGAATCATCATCATCAGAACTTGATGATTCTGAATCAGACTTTATGATGAAAGCCTTTTCTTTACCTTTCTTTGATACAGCCACTTTGGGGAATTCCTCCTCAGCTTTAAGAGCAACTGTCCTTGACTTTCTCCCATGTCTCTTGCTCCTTTGATCCATCTCAAGTTCGTAAGTCTTGAGCATACCATAAATTTAATCAAGAGTAGTTTTATCAAGAGCATAGTTGTCTCTTATAGTAGTAGACTTAAAATCCCAACTTTCAGGAAGAGCTAAAAGGAATTTTAAATTTGAATCTTCAAGATCATATTCCTTGTCCACCAGTGACAGATCATTCAAGAGTTTGACAAACCTGTCATATAAGTCAGTTAATGACTCATCAGCTTTTGAGTCAAAGTGCTCATACTCTTGAGTGAGTATAGTCCTCCTGTTCTTCTTGATTGCATCAGTTCCCTGGAATCTTGTCTCTAAAACATCCCATATCTCCTTTGCAGTCTTGTAATGAATTACCCTGTTTGACATGACATTATCAATGGCACTATGCAGCAAATGCCTTACCTTTGCATCCTTGGCAATGGATGAGATATCTTCAACCGTATACTCACTTTTCTCCTTTGGTATGGTCTTTGTTGGCTGATCTGCAACTACAAGAGAGAGCTTGGTTGGCTTATGTGGTCCTTCATTAATTCTGTCAAGGTATTCTGGATCTGTAGCTTCCAGAAACATAGCCATCTTCACTTTCCATATGGGATACTCAGAAGGTCTCAGTATGGGAACCCTAATAGTCTCATATCGACTATGGATTTGAGTGTTTTTAGTTTCTTCCATTTTGGTGGGCTTGGTTGGATTTTCTGCTTCTTCAGACATGATTGTTTGGATCTTTACTGTATGTGTGTTAACAGAGAAGCTCTGATACCAATTGTTAGGTCACACAACACTGTAGAAGGGGGTTGAATACAGTGTTTAATACAATCAAATCGATTTCGAACACAAGTAATAGTAAACAGATATATTCAATATAATAAACTCTGTTACAATGGAACTGTTCTCTCTCAGTGATGAACAAATATCACGAGAGCTGCTAGGTTACAATGTATGATCTTCTCGATAATGATAACACATATAGTGTAAACCTATGTCTGTGTTTATATAGTACACAGTTACAAGATAACTTCTAATTGATATGAAATATAATTCTGTCTCCTAAAATATATCAATCAGATATATTATACAAGTCTTCTTATCTTCTAACTCTTTCCATGCATATCTTCTTTTGTTTTAGTCTCGATCTTCTTTCCTGTAAATCAGCTTCCTTCCTTAACTGTAAGTCCTCCCGTACTTAAGTTCTGATATCTATCTTCTGATATTTATCTTCTGATAATCTAAGTTCTGATATCCTTAAGTTCTGATTTCTAGTAAGTACTGATTCCAGTAAGTCCTGATATTTCCTGTTTGTTAAGATCTGAAAACTAAACATGAAACATATTAGACATGACATCTCAAATATATCTAACAATTCTTAATAAGATTGAGCAAGAGCATGGTCCATAGGGTGGTGGACAGAGTAGCAAAATATTCAGACACGTGAAAATATGATGTCGTAATACTTGATATATATATATCGCGTTCTTTGTTGATAAACCTCTATAGTTCAGAGGTAGATTCTAAGCCAGATATTTTGTGACCATATATCTTCTTATAATTTCTCTTAAATTCTTTCTTTTTCATCTCCTAATAAACTGAGAAGAACAACCTTTCCAAAGGGGAGGTATTGCCGAATGACTATCTATCTGTGTGATGGAACCCTAGTAGGATACCACATGTTGTTTAATTGCTTGTCAAGTACTAAAGGATGGCCACCTCCTATCTAACTATGCAATATAACAACTGCTCATTGATCATAGTGATCTCTCAATAAATTCTTTTACTTCTATAGGATTGATCAAGCTTTCAAAGATAGAAGCGGCTAGGAAGGGCAAGGAGTATAAAGTAGGGGACATAGCATTATTAAAGGTATCCCCTTGGAAGGATTGATGAGGTTCATAAAGAAATGAGAGCCAAGCCCAAGATACATTGGACCATTTGAGATTTTGAGACGTATTGGGAAGTTAGTTGATAAGCTAGCCCTACCCCCGAACCCGCAGCAAGTTCACAATGTGTTCCACGTGTCAATGTTAAGAAATTATAATCCAGATGCCAGGCATATAGTGGAATACGAGCATGTAGACATGCAACCAGACTTGACCTATGTGGAGCTACCAGTAAGGATTATGGATCAAAAGGAACAAGTGCTTCGGAACAAGGTTATCAAGCTAGTCAGAGTTTTGTGGCAGAACCACAATGTGGGAGAATCGACTTGAGAGTTAGAAAGCGCAATGGTAGAAAAGTATCCCCAATTGTTTTCTACCTGATTTCGGGACAGAATCCTTTTAAAGAGGGGAGACTATAATAACCCCAATTTTTGAAATTTTTGAAATCCTAGTAAATAGTAATTTTGTTTTAAAACCCTGATGAATAGTGAAATTTGCTAATTGTGAAATATTATTAGACGACCATATATAGGAGTTCTTTTATGGAAATTCTGAGTACATATTTGTGTTCCTTAGTGAATTTGAGTGTATGTAAAAGTCGTCAGATTTCGAAAATGAACACTTTCATTTTTTCTGAAAATCCACCAAACACCGAAGGAATTAAGTATAAAGTTTTAAAATTGAAAGAATTAAATGTAAGGATTATAAAGGAGAATTCTTAAAGGAGTAAGATATATTAAGAAGGGTTTAGAGAAACCCTAATGATAAGACCACAGATATGTTCCCTCAAACGATCAACGAGAATTAGAGTTAAACAAACCGTAAAACAAACAAATGACCAAGGGGAAAGCACATGCAAGTAGCGTGGGAAGGAAGCTTCCAAGAAAAGCTAAAACATGTGGTTAAAAGATAAGACACCATCACACCATGAGATTGTGACATTTGGCAAAGGAATAATGCAAACAGGTGACATAAGCAAGTGAATAAAGCTAAACCAAGCTATTTAATCAATTAAACCACTTGACTAATCCCCCACCAAGAAATTTATTCACATTTCCCAAAGCAAGGCAAGCAAAAGATCATTTCTTCATTTTTGAAGAAAAAACCCGAGAGGAAAAAGGGAACAAAAATGGAGGAGAAAGAAATTCTTGTATCTTGAGTTTCCTTTGGCCGATTCGTGCGTTCTACCAGTAAAATCAAAGACCTCGAGAAGCTCTACGCATATAGGGTATCCACTCTCCTCACCTCCTTGATTTCAATGCTCGTTTTTCATGATTTACAGTTAGGGTAATAGTAACTAACATTGATTTCTTGATTTTTTTTTATGGTAGTTTAAGGTTGTTTAAACTTATATCAAGGTTCTCTTAGGCATTCCAAGCTCTTGTATTGTGTTAAGAAGCTTCAATAAGGTATAACAAAAGCTTTCCTCCCTTTGATTTAAGTTATAAGCTTGTATGAGTTAGATTGTAAATGGGTGTTTTGATAATCGTTAAGGAATAAGAGGATTAAGCATGTATAATTGTATGTATGATAAGTTATGGTTAATTGATTGTTGAGACATGAGTATTAATTTTTGGGTTTTAGGTTCTTAAGAATATTTGTACTTCATTTAGTGGTAAAAGATGAGATCTTGAGTTGTTGTTGGATTGTTGTTGAATTGGTGTTGTTTAAAGTTTTGGAAATCATTAATTATAGCCGTTGTAATGCCCGATTTTCCAATGACTATTTTTGTGTGTAACTTTTGGGCTCAAAACCTCTACTTTTAAAACTCACCACTTCCATTATTAGATATATTATTTTTTAAGCTTCGTTTTGGTATATAGATCGCGCTAATCGGATATACAGTTTAGGAGAAACGATCATTTTAAGTAACGATGTTTCGCGAACCCACCCCGACAATTCGAGTAATTTGGAAACTATTTTTCAGACCCTTAAAAGGCTTTTCGGATCACAAAAACTTTATTTAAAGTACCTTAGATAGTTAATAAGGTCATCACGAAGGATTCTCATTAAAATGTTTAACGGCCAATATTATAAAAATGTTGGAGCGGAGGGTGCGCAAGCGAGTAATGTTAAGTAACAACTTGAAAACAAGCATTAGTGTTTATGAGAGTAAAACTTAGTTTCATAAGAGACCGAGGACTAATCCCGAGTCATATTGTTGTTTATAGGTTATCGGACCGATCCAAGAAACACTACCACCCTCAGACATTCAGGCAAGTCTTCGAACCCTACTATTGTTGTTGTGATAATTGCATGCTATATCTTAAGATAAAATACATGAATGTTTGAAACAAAGTTTTGTGATATAAATTCATGTATGGTTTTGAATTCAATCTTATGACATATATGCATGTTTTGAAAGTATGATATTTTGATAGTGACATACAACTGTTTAAAGTAGAGCTTGTGAGCTACATTATACCTATGCTAGAGATAAGCTATATTTTACGCATACCTTTAGTATAAGAGTATACGATTTGAACTTGGTACTTTAAACCGGGAGATGATGTTCCCGAGTATATTGCATATAGCTTCGAAAGCGAATAATCGAATAACGTTTATTCCATAGTTTTAAATAGTAAATGAATATTATTTCAAATATTCGATTAATATTTTAATTACGATTAAATATTATTATTGAATATTATTTTGATTATTCAAATAAAGGTTTACTTTGAATATTATTCATTTATTTAATGAATATTAATTTGAATATTCATGTAAAAGACTTTTAACTCTGATTATTTTTATTTTAATATATTCTTTAAACAATAATTATTTAAGAAATATTATATAAATATTCTTTGAATATTTTCAAAAGAATTTGACAAATGATTTAAATCATCTTTACCTTAAATGTTTTCGAAAAATATTTTCGAACTTCATCAAATGATTTTAAAAGTAAAAGAAAGGATTCCAAACCCCGTTTTCAAATTTGAATGTTCCTTTGAAGGGGATTTAGATACTCGCTCAAAACATAAGGGATCCTGCTCAATGTTGTATTTTATATTCACAACGAAGTTGCTGAATAGATAAAGAGAGTTTTTGATTACTTACCCAACATTCGGAAAGTAAGTCATGGACAAGTTTAATCCATTAACAAGCATCGCTTGGGAAATATTGGCGAGTTTCCCCTTTCCAACTAGATAGGACTTCTTGGTGGAGTTTCGTCAACAAGTGTCTACTTGGGAAAAAGGGAAACGAGCTTTACATTTCAGAATCATGGATTTGAATCGAACTAGGAGTTAGCGTAAGAGGCCGAGGAGCGTCGGCCCAGCATTATTTTTGGCCTAATGTTCCAGGAAGTTCCGCCGAGACGGTTCGTTCCTCAGGAGCTCAGCGATCGGTGAAAAAGTAAATCCGACTGTTCTCCTCTACATGTAGACATAAAAGGGGGTTGTACGAATGCAACTGATCATCATAGTTGCACACCCTGGACGTGGGTGAAGCTCCAAAAAGTAGTTCATCACCCATATCGGATCTTTTTTATTCTGCAACGCTATCATGAGAACCCCAAGAGAATAGGTTGTGACTGGGTAATCAACTACCCCGAGAGAAAAGGTCACGGCTGGGTATCCGATGAGCGCTGGCAGAGTCAATACTTCAAAATGATGTGTTGAAAATGAAGTATCGTGTAACTTCATATTTTAAAGAATATTTCAAGAATTGATTTTACTTTAAGGGACAAGGGTCCTTAAAGAGTTTTGCAAAAATGATTTATACAAGGCTCACCTTGTAGCTTCATCTATGTGATGAAATTTTGAAAACTGATTATACTTTTAACAATAGTAGTTTTTAAAGAGTTATGAAACAGTTATATAAATATATTGAAGTATTTAGTAACTTCATCTTTTAAACATATTTCCAGATAAAGCTACATTATGCATGGGAAAGATTTTCAGAAAAACGTTAAGGCAAGGTTAGATATATGAGATCACCTTGTACGTTATATTATACAGTTTATATTATGAAACTCTGCTTATACTTGTATACCAAAGATTTTTAGTGATTACAAAAAGTAATTTGTTGAAGTAACTTGTAACTTCATCTTTTGAAATGTATGAAAACTCTGTTTATATTAAGCATAACAGAGGATTTCAAAGATTTATGAAAATAATATATTGCAATATTTTGCAACTTCTTCGTGTTAAGATTTTTATTTGGGTTCATATTTGCATATCAAAGACTTTCAGAATTATTATAAAAATGTCCATATACTGTTAATCAGTTATATGCTATTTTGGTGGGCTGTGTTGCTCACCCTTGATTTATTTTATTTATCACACAACAACATCTAGACAAGATGAATAGGACCAAGCTCCCAATTCGCAAATGGATAGGAAACGTTCCACAGTTTCCTGTAGACGTTGATGCCGCCAGAACTGAGGTAGAAATTACCAATAGACTATGCTTTATACTTTTGGTGTGCTAGACTTATGTATGATTATGAATCATGTTATATAATGGTAAGGAACATGTAAACTTATTTAGAAATCCTTTTGAGTTATAATAACTTATAACTTGTGGATCATATGACTTGTACTTGTTTCAGTTTTACCTCTGGGACTATAACTTGTTGGTGTGTGTGTGTGTGTGTATTGTGGGATCACCGCATGCAGTAGTTAGTTGTTGATTTAAGATTAAGTATTATTAATTGAAATAGAACTCGTGACAACCCGGGTCCTCGACCCCGGATTTGGTGGTGTTACAAATTAGGCCATACATATCCAGGGTTCATCTCACTATATGTTGAAAATATAACATCAGGTACTATGAGTACATATTGCAAAATGTATTGGATTAGAATATTAAAAATTAAATCAAGCTCCACAATCTATCAATAAAAATAAAATAGAAGGCGCTAATAGTGGAAATTAAAGATATATTGTAAACTAGAAACTACTTATGAGTTCCATTTCCTGTATTCAGAATTAAGGAGCTAAGCTGAAGAAAGCATTTGATCAAACACATTATAGAAATACGGAAAGAACCTGTTGAACCTGTTAGAGCCCCATTGCCAATTCTCTTGATGTAAATAGCTGTGTTTGAGCCTCAAACTCCAAAACCAAGTCAACAAAATCACAACCCATGACCTCAAAGTGTTGAACTGAGCCAGAGGATGAGTTGCATAATAATATAGTAACAAAACTGGAATCACAGTCCAATACAAATAAATCATCTGTAATGAAACAAAAACACCAATTTTCATAAAAGTCAATGAAACACACACACACACAAGATCAAAATAAAAAAAGGGCTTACACAGTGGATGGATTGAACAAACGCAATGAGCCATAAAAGAATATTGACATTGAAGAAGAAAAGTATGTAAGCTAACAAGAGAGGGTGATAATCTTAAACCCAATTAAAGATGATAGTATCATTTTTTTTATAATTATGGAGAAAATAGAGGTAGAATATTACAGAGGGAAGAGGAATCACTATGGAAATTAACAAATTTTTAAGATTATCAACTATCCTTGCAATAATAATGTTAACATAAAGGGAACGCTCAAAGCTAGTGCCAACATAAGAGAAACACCAATTGTATTAAGAAAAGCGTCATGTGCAGCCTATAAGCAATATACAACATAATAAACTGCGCGATAAAAAATACATTTTAAGTGTCATAGAGAGCAAAGATCTCTATTAGGAAACTTAGTAATAAACCAAACCCAATTTTTTATGAGAATACAAACCTATTGAAACTCGATAAACCTTCAAACCTGTTGAAAAAGGAAAAAATAAGATTAAAAAATCAAACCCAATAATAATTAGGAACTAAATCGGGATGAAGAATAAACAAAACTCAATCGAACAAGTTAATCAAGCCGGTTTTTTGAGAAATTAGGGTTCTCAAAGCTCGAGTTTGATTAATCGAAGATGTTCTTAAATTTAGGGTTCAATTGAAACCCTAATTACAAATAATGTGAGATGGCGAGAGATAATTTGAGATGGGGAGATAGTAAGATAAAGAGAGATGTGAGAGAGAACCAGATGGAGAGGGACGAGAGAGAGAGACTGGAGAGAGACGGGATAGGGAGCTGAGAGAGACCGGAGTGAAGTGAGGAAAGGGGGAAAGGAGGAACAGATTTTGGAAGGGGAAAATAAACGGGGGGATTTTTTTTTGTTAAGGGGGGAAATTTGGGGGAATAAGGAGGGAAAGTATGTGCGTGTTTTTTTCAATTTTTTAAAATTGATCTGCGACAACGGTTGTAATTTCAAACCGATGTCTAAGAAAATTCGACAACGGTTATGCCATAAACCGATTTCTAATTCATGTTTCTCATTTTTTTAAAAAACTATTAACAACGGTTCTTTTAGCGACCGATGTCTAATATACGCAGTAACATTGTTTTAAAAATAACCGATGTCTGAAAAAACTTGAACATCGGTCGTCTGAGCAACCGATGTATAATCTATTGATAGAATTCTAGTATTATGTATTCAAACATGGCATGTTAGGACATGACTAAAACAATGAAATTCAGCAAAACATGATGTAAATATTATACAATAATGTCACTAACCTTCATCCAATAATTTTTCTTCAAAATGATTAACTTCATCAGCCTCATTAAAACTGTCAAACAAATTTTTAACTCTAGATGATGATCCAGCATTAACGAACTTTATATCTTCGGAAAAATATAGAAAAGTTATTTTTGGTTAATGAATAATCTAAATTCCATATTATTACAGAATTATAAAAATTAAGTTGCAAAATGTGAACAAATTTAAATTGGTCATAGAGTACCTAGTTGTGATCGACTCTTTACTTGATTTTTCAAAATTGTGCTAATTGATGGACCTCTACTCCTCTTAGTAGAAAAATTAGATATATCAGAAATAGGGCTACTCAATCTAATATTCCTACATGCATTTTCTGTCGTAAAATGATGAAAATATTATCTATAAAATAGACGAACAAACATAAAAACGTTTAAAATCTAGGATGTTGGAGTTCAATTGTACCAACTTGTGGCTGCCTTTACATTTTATTTTCCAAAACTGTACTCATTGATGGAACTCTTGTTCTATATGCAGATGAATTAGATATATCATAAAGAGGACTCATCGATCTAATATTGCTAGATGCATTTACTGTAATTCAACATTGAAACTCATAAAAATAATAAACATTTAAACTGAGCTGAACAACATTATCCAGTTATATTTTAAACACGTAATAATATAATATAAATATCGAGAAAAATAATACCTTTTATCGATGTACTTGTATCATTCATGAACATTTTGCATCTTTTATTAACTGGTGCAACTTGCACTGTATTGTCAATATATAAATATTGTACCAATGGATGGTTTAAATGATCAAAATGATAACAATAATTAAAGACAAAATGAAATTTTTTCAAATTTAATACATGTAGTATAACTCAGACCACTTGGATCTGAGGTCCATTGAAATCCATGATTTTTAGTATTTTCACGAATTACGTGATCATGAGATAGCGGAGTGTCTAATATAAATAAAAAAATGTAATCCTATACATACAACCTATAACAATAATTAGGAATAAAGTATTATGGATAAACATACTATTTATAACTGTTAGTGTTTGTGCCCTAGAGACAACACTATGATGTTTTAGTTTAAGATATTAGGATTATTAATGTTTATGTTCTATCGATTATTTTCTTTATAATTTATTAATTCTTAATTTACTGCGATATAAATGTTAGATTAATAAATGTCCTTGGAATATGATATGCAATTCTATATCTCTAAGTACGTGACTTAGAAATGAGATTATGAGAATAGTATCAATATTCCTAAAGGTCCCTAGTCGAGTATTATTACTAAGGGACAATAATAATGCATTAAGACTGGTGTGTTTGTTGACTGATGATCACATCCCATTGATCATAGGTATAGTGATACTAAAGTCAAAAACACAGGCAGATGTATATGTACATGGTGCTGGACAGACCCAATGTGAGATTCTACATGTCTGTTGTGTCATAAGTAATTCTCACAGTGATAATGATTTAATGGTCCTTAGACCTGAAGTCATTATATTTTTATACGAGAATTAATGTACATTGATTCCATTAAAAGTTATCCTTGACCGGATAATGATAAAAGTGGACATTGGGTATATTATGAATCGTATGAGAAATGTGAATGATCTAGATGGGATTTAACCCTTCTATTTAAGGAGTGATATTATTGGCCTCTTGTGTGAGCTAGGCTATGAAATGTGTGGTCACACTCAAATGTTGATTTGATATGATAGTCTACTCATTGATCAAGGAAACTTGGATTAAACTATGATGAGGATGACACATTACATGCCTCTACTTTAATCTATAATATTTGGTTAAAGGGATTATATTACATTGTACATTATTCACAAAAGGTTTAATCGATCACCGATTCAATTATTATTACTTGGGTAACAATGATGTATTACTAGATGTCGCTCATTGTTTACGATTTTAAATTAGATTTAAAATATATTGCTAAAGTAATAATAACCTATAGGGTCACACACTAAGAATGCTTGAAGGATTATTTAGTTTAAATTGGATTTAAAATGATATTAAAGTAATTCGAATTATTTATAATATTAAATAAGTAACTTAATTAATTAGATAAATATTGATATTCGAATTTACTAATATTAATTATGAAATTTATTTGTTAAATAATTAAGTGAGACTTAATTATAATACAAATAGGAATTTTGAATTAATAATAACTCCTAATTAGTTAAGAGTTATAATTCGTTTTTCTACTCTCTATATAACATCTCTTGTGTGGCTGATTTTGTAAGCAAGACTTTTACTAAAACCCTAGCCACCAAGAGAGAAGATGGAGAGAGCAAGAAGAAACGAGTTTGTGCTAGTACACATCCAATCCTTGAGTTCAAGCATTCGTGTGGATACCGATAGAGCGTAGATCGCGAAAGCGGGATGTGTGGTGATTGAACAAGCTTTGGATCTCCATTAGTCAACCAATTGGTAAAGCTTCTTAAGGTAAACAATCTGATCTACGAATTAAATATATGTTTTTCGCATGGATCCTGCAGCGGGTTTCGAAAATTATATTTTTTTTTACGTTTTTAATTATTGTTTCCGTTGCGTTAATGTGGTCGAAACCCTTCAATAGCATCAGAGCTACTTGCGAAAAGTGTTTAATTCGTTTATGTGTTTACTGATTTTATGATGATAACATGTATACAATATTCCATGACTGTTATGTATGCGATTTTGTATGTTTTACATGTTGTTATGAGTATATATGCGTATATATATGTTTTGAATATATGATATTCATGAGAGTTGTATAATCATATGATGATTATATAATCTGTATATATACTGATATATACATGTTTTGTGTTTGTTCTTATTATAAGAATCGTATTTGATACGATTCTGAATCGGATGCAGCGGATTTGCTGAAATTTATGTCTGGTGTCCGATTTTGGCGAATGAATATGCTATTTCATATGGAATCGAACGTCTGAACAAAATTGATAGTTAAAGCTATCATCGACTGATCTGTAAGGCGTTTAACGTCGTTTAGACCCTGTAATCTGCGATTTAATGTTATCAGATTTAATTTCGAATTTTCTGATTTTTGTTATATTTGGTTTTTATGATTAGATCATGTTGGGTATGATATGTTAAGATCATACTATGTGTTTTAACATGTTCTTATGTGTTAATTGAGCATGGTGGATGGTTATGGCTTATGACCTTAGAATAATGGTTTTGGTTTTTTTAAATACGGCTTGCATGTCGTTTGATCTTGTAATTATTAAATCTCGAATGTAACTCGAGTTCTTATTATAAGTACATTAACTTAGTTTTTATTTTTCATTCGTGTAATGTACATGAAGACATGAAGATTTGAAGATCAAGGAAGGGTAATCTCATACGGAGGCCATCCAAGGAAGCAATACAAGAAAGAAGACATGTAATAGTTAGCCTGTATTTATTTTTCACCTTAGATTGACCTAGATCTTTGTCATTAGCTTGATGAAGATCACATAGGATAAAGCCATAACCAACCATATTTCTTTATTGCACTTTACATATATATGAGCATATGATGAATGTATGTGTAGAGTAGTTTATAAAGATGCATGCTTAATTAGATTAAGGATGTATGTATTAGATACGACACCCATGCCATGCTTTCTAAACAAGATAAAATCTGTAACGGCTCAAGATTTTAAAATGAACAAACGATTATGAGATTCTCGTGTTTATGAAACACGGAATAAAATACAAATTTTCTTTATTTCTGACATGGGGCGATTTTGTCAAAAGCGAGTTCATTGAACTTTTAAGGTTGTGGGTTTTAAGAGAGACCGTTGTGACTCCCTCACTACCTGGAAATCAAACCATTGACGAATATTGATTTGAAGTATTTTATTCAAGAAAAAATTGGGAATCTCTTTATGATGGGATCATGATCGTTTTAAAATTAACAAAACCCTAAAGTTAATATTAAGTTGATCAGATGCCTTCCAATGAGTCCAATGCGTTAACCCCTAGATCGACCAGGAGTGGGTTCGCCAAAGCGAAGTACTCCTATCTATCGTGGGAGATGTGTTGAAGTATATTGATACTTTTGACTATTGGGTTTGACTTAACTAAGTTATCACAATAGGATTGTGAACTTAGAGGCATAGAGTTTGGCGAGATTTATTAGATAAATATGAACAAATGTTGTTCCACCAAGCTATCCAAGAGTTATATAGTTGATATAATTGACAAATGTTGTCTACCTAAATAATCATGTTTTAGGAGAAAAACCAAAGTTGACCTAACGCGTGGTGAAATATGGATTTTGCTCACTAAAAAGGATATAGAAGATATTGTTTCCGAATTAATAGTTAGGGCTATTGATTTGATAAAAATAGTGGGAGATATATTTTGTGAATATATATATATATGAATAATCACTTGAACATAATTTAATGATCATCTGTAGACTAAGTCATTTTATGCACTTTAATATTGTAGATATCAAATGACAAATAACACAAATAACTTCTCTATGTAATAGTCCCTGAGAAGGACAAGCTGACATGAAATAATTTCCTTAATTGACACAGGAACTTGAGGATTGTCCTCAGGTTCAAGGATGTCACTCAAACCCCTCCCTTATTTCTTCTAGCTGAGAATGAAAAATGTGCTGAACAAAATGCTTACCAGAAGCAAATTGAGTATGCAACTGATGTTTCATGTCTCATGCTTGTAATTATGAGTGTTGAGCTTTAGAAGCAACAAGAGCATAATGATGCTTATGATATGATTGAGCACCTTCAAAGGATGTTTGAAGGATAGGCTCATCAGAAAGATTTGACAATAATAAGGCACCATACTTTGCATTAATGGGAGAATGATATCCAGTTGGACCACATGTTCTAAAGATGATAGGTGTATATACCTTGAAATTTTGGGTTTCAAGAATAGTCTAGAGACTCAGCTTGATTTGATCAAACAATATTTGAACAACTTATATTCTTAGTTTGTTAAGAACAAAAGGAATGAGATAGACTGAACACTCACTGAGTTGTTAAGCATGTTTAGAACTACTGAAAATAACACGATAAAGGCATGAATTACGTCCATATTGATGATGTACACATGGAATGCAAATGGGTACGGAAAGTGTATAGGCGAGGTGAAGATTTGATCTTATTCGGTGTCAAACCAAGGTCCAATCCCAAAGGGCTTTTGAAGCATGATAGTGGTGTTGCTAAAGGAGATGATTGTCATTTCTGTGGAAATAACTGGATGATTGGAAGTTAAATTGTTGAGCTTATTTGGAAGATCTAAAGAAGAAGACTAGCAATGGTCAAGCTTCAGGTATAGGGTTAGAATTGGAGCAAAGGTTGTTTCTCTAGTTGAAGGAACTCGATGCCTAATGTTGCCCATAAGGCGAGATTGAGAACTTGATAAATTGTTATTATGTGCCTGCCTTTAGCGGATACATTAAGCCAATTTCTTGTCAGGACAAGAAAGGTTTTCATTTTAATTAAATAAACAATAGTTGTTTATTCTATTTCAATGATAAGACTTATAATGTTGCACAATTAGTTAACAATTTTCTATGTTCTAAGTTGACTCAAATCAAACATTACCTCTAGCATTATCGTTAAGCCATATTAATGAGAAACGCATTTCTGAGTTACATATAGATGGATACTTGGATGAGTTTGATTTTGAATCATACGGAAGATGCAAACTTTGTCTCATTGGCAAAATGACTAAAGCTTATTTTACCTGATCAGGTGAAAGGGCCACCGAACGACTAGGACTTATATATAATGATGTATATGGTCGAATGCGTATGATGGCAAGGGGTGGCTTATACTATTTTATAACATTTACTGATGATTTCAGTAGATATGGATATATGGTTCTTATCAAGAACAAATCCGATTCTTTTGAAATGTTCAAAGTATATAAGGCCGAAGTAGAAAAGCAAACAAGGGAAAAGTATAAAAGTTTTACGATCAGATCGTGGAGGAGAATACTTAAGCCTCAAATTTAAGAGTTTCTTGAAGGAGTGTGATATTGTATCACAACTTACTCCTTCTGAAATACCTCAATGGAATAGAGATTCTGAGAGGAGAAATCGTATCTTGTTGGACATGGTGCGGTCGATGATGAGTCAAGAGGATCTTCCAATCAGTTTCTAGGGTTATGCTCTAGAAATGCCTGCATATACACTTAACCAAGTTCCGACTAAAGCGGTTCAAAATACTCCGTATGAGATATAGAGTGATAAATGTCAAAGCATGTCATTTATGAAAATTTGGGGACGTGAAGCGTTTGTAAAATGTTTAGCCTCTGACAAGCTTGGACCAAAATTAGATAGATGCTATTTTATGGGATACCCAAGTGAGACTAGGGTATAGTTTTTATAATCCTTCCGGGAACAAAGTGTTTGTTGCTCGGGCCGCTGTATTTCTTAAGGGAGAACTAATTTCTAAGAAAATCAATGGGAGGATAATACATCTCGATGAAGATCGAGAACCACATGATAACATTGAACCAGAGTTGGAATAAGATCAGGATGTACATCAAAATGTTGAAAGTAATCATGTCCAAGAAACACAGGTTATTCGTAGATCTAGTAGGATTCACCATGAGCCCGGGAGGAATTATGAATTTCTTTTGACTCAAGATGGTGATGTGATGCTTACGGATAATGATAAGCCTCTCACCTACCAAGATACTATGAACAGTTCAGACTCCGAGAGATGGCTTGAGGCCATGAAATCCGAGATGGAATCCATGTATCAAAATAAAGTATTGACTTTAGTTGATCCACTCGAAGGGGTAAAACCTTTAGGGTGCAAGTGGGTTTTCAAGAAGAAAACTGACATGGATGGTAAAGTACAAACCTATAAGACGCGACTAGTGGAAAAAGTTTCAAACTAATTCATGGTATAGACTATGATAAGACTTTTTCACCGGTTACTATGGTCAAGTCTATTAGGATTTTGTTAGCAATAGTTGCTTCCTTTGACTATGAGATTTGGCAAATGGATGTCAAAACTGCTTTTTATATGGGAGCCTTGAAGAGGATGTATATATGATACAACCTGAGGGTTTTGTCGATCCAAAGTTTGCTAAGATAGTTTGTAAGTTGCTTCTATCTATTTATAGATTGAAGCAAGCCTCAAGGAGAATGAATATTCATTTTGATGAAACGGTCACAGAGTTTGGCTTTATTTAAAATGAAGATGAACCATGTGTTTGCAAGAAGGTTAGTGGGAGCCATGTGACATTCGTAGTATTATATGTAGATGACATATAACAAATAAGGAATGTCATACCTTCTCTACAGGCTGTTAAGACTTGTTGAGAAATAGTTTCTCAGTGAAAGACTTAGGCGATGCTACCTATATATTAGGGATCAATATCTATAGAGATAGATTGAAAAGATTAATTGACCTAGTCGGAGTACATACATTGATAAAGTATTATATTATTTTATGATGCAAGCGACAAAGAAAGGATATGTTTCGATGTCTCATGGGATAGTGATCTCAAAAGATAATTGCCCCATAAATCATTAGATGATAAGGGCCGTTTGAGAAAGTTCCAGATGCGTCAGCAATTTGATCTATAATGTATGCAATGATATGTACTTATCCTGATATTTTGTATGCTTTGAGCATGACGATCAGATACTAGTCTAATCCAGGTGAGGGTCACTTGATAGTTTTCAAGAATATTCTCAAGTACTTAAAGAGGACTAAAGATTTATTTTTGGTGTATAGAGAAGATAGGGAACTGGTTGTAAAGGGTTACACTGATACTAGTTTCTGAACGTAATTTTTGGACAAACAAGGATGATTACGAGTTTATGTCTGTTTTGTGTTTTGTATAAATATAATTGATGTTAGCTTGAATAGTTCACATCAAGAACATTGATGATCCTATGGAAGCCGAATATATTGAAAAATTTTTGAAACAACCATGGAGACTGTTTAGGCATGTCCTTAGGCAATCTCGCCTTATTAATAAGGTTACTGATTAAGGAGATATAAATTTAAAGTGCATAGTAATGATAGTATTGCATACCCACTGACTAAGGCTTTGTCGCAGCAGAAGTACGATGGTCATACTAGTTCTCAGAGTATTAGATACATGGGTGATTGGCTCTAGTGCAAGTGGGAGATTGTTAGTGTTTGTGCCCTAGAGACAACACTATGATGTTTTAGTTTAAGACATTAGGATCATTAATGTTTATGTTCTATCGATTATTCTCTTTATAATTTATTAATTCTTAATTTACTGCGATATAAATGATAGATTAATAAATGTCCTTGGAATATGATATGCAATTCTATATCTCTAAGTACGTGACTTAGAAATGAGATTATGAGAATAGTATCAATATTCCTAAAGGTCCCTAGTCGAGTATTATTACTAAGGGACAATAATAATGTATTAAGACTGGTGTGTTTGTTGACTGATGATCACATCTCATTGATCATAGGTATATTGATACTAAAGTAAAAAACATAGGCAGATGTATATGTACATGGTGTTGGACAGACCCAATGTGAGATTCTACATGTCTATTGTGTCATAAGTAATTCTCACAGTGATAATGATGTAATGGTCCTTAGACCTGAAGTCATTATATTTCTATACGAGAATTAATGTACATTGATTCCATTAAAAGTTATCCTTGACCGGATAATGATAAAAGTGGACATTGGGTATTATGAATCGTATGAGAAATATGAATGATCTAGATGGGATTTTACCCTCCTATTTTAGGAGTGATATTATTGGCCTCTTGTGTGAGCTAGACTATGAAATGCGTGGCCACGCTCAAATGTTGATTTGATATGATAGTCTACTCATTGATCAAGGAAACTTGGATTAAACTATGATGAGGATGACACATTACATGCCTCTAGTTTAATCTATAATATTTGGTTAAAGGGATTATATAACATTGTACATTATTCATAAAAGGTTTAATTGATCACTGATTCAATTATTATTACTTGGGTAACAATGATGTATTACTAGATGCCGCTCATTGTTTACGATTTTAAATTAGATTTAAAATTTATTGCCAACGTAATAATAACCTATAGGGTCACATACTAAGAATGCTTGAAGGATTATTTAATTTAAATTGGATTTAAATTATATTAAAGTAATTCGAATTATTTATAATATTAATTAAGTAACCTAATTAATTAGATAAATATTGATATTTAAATTTACTAATATTAATTATGAAATTTATTTGTTAAATAATTAAGTGAGACTTAATTATAATACAAATAGGAATTTCGAATTAATAATAACTCCTAATTAGTTAAGAGTTACAATTCGTTTTTCTACTCTCTATATAATATCTCTTGTGTGGCTGATTTTGTAAGAAAAACTTTTACTAAAACCCTAGCCACCAAGAGATAAAATGGAGAGAGCAAGAAGAAACGAGTTTGTGCTAATACACATCCAATCCTTGAGTTCAAGCATTCGTGTGGATACCGATAGAGTGTAGATCGCGAGAGCGGGATGTGTGGTGTTTGATCAAGTTTTGGATCTCCATTAGTCAACCAGTTGATAAAACTTCTTAAGGTAACCAATCTGATCTACGAATTAAATATATGTTTTTCGCATGGATCTTGCGGCGGGTTTCGAAAATTATGTTTTTTTACGTTTTTAATTACTGTTTCCGTTGCGTTTATGTGGTCGAAACCCTTCAATAACATCCCACATCAATGAGATTAAGAGTATTTGGAACCTTTATAGATACAAGTCAACAACTAATGTGTACCAAATCGCTAGCTTTTTCGAACTGACCTGTGGTGGGTTGTTGGGTCCGGTACGTATTCGGTTGTGGGCTTGGATGTTATAAAAGGTATCAGAGCTCTGCCCGGACAGAAATGCAGAGGCCCTGCTCGGATTCCATATGTATGTTTATGAGATCGATGAGGACGTCGATCTTATAAGAGGGGGTGTTTGTAACATCGCACATCGATAAGAATAAGAGTGCTTGGGACCTTTATAAAATCAATTCAATAACTAATGTATACCAAATCGCTAGCTTTTTCGGACTGACCTATGGTGGGTTGTTAGGTCTGGTACGCATTCAGTTGTGGGCTTTGATGTTATTAAATATATACGCATGACATACAATTTGTTAATCAAAATCTCGTAATTTTTTAGATTTATAATGATAAAAGAATAATAGAATAACAGGATTAAAATTCGTTATAGATTAGGATTTAGAACTAAATTAGATTAATGGGCCTAGAATTTGGATCAGATTTTAATACAAATAATTTGTAGGTTAAGAAATATGATTTTGTATCGCTATAAATACATCATATTCGTCTTCCTCGTCTTTATTATCAAAATTCGTAGGGCTCTTTTACACCAAAATCAGCAATCTTATTAAATTCGTAAAACATTCATCGTAAGTCAGAATTTGTTGATTCTTACAACTTTCCTCTTTTGAGTTTTTCAAGAAAACATAGTTATTGGGTCAAAAAGGATAAATTCATATCTGATCAGATTTTGAGGTAAGTTTTCGATCAATCTTACTAGTATTTTCAAAATTGTGTGTTATGTGTGTATATTTGATTATCAAAATTTGGGCTAAGTGATGATATATTTGAAAGTAGTATGTTTTATAGAATATGTATCGATGTATATGTGTAGTGTCTAGACAATAATTGTGGATCTCTGATTTATGGCATGATTTGTGAAAATATCGAATAAGAACTTAGGACCGTAGTCACCGGTTTGTAATGACAGTTTTCTGAAAATTTAGGACCGTTATCACCGGGTTGTAGTGGTCGTGACGTGAATTATGAGTTTTGAATTATTGTTGCTTATGTGGTATGTGTATTGTGTGTATCGAATAAGATTAAGAATATGTATTGAAAGTGTGTGTTTTGTTATTTTGTTATATGTGTACATGTTACTTGGCCTATTGGTTGGATCGATTGGTTTCTTGCTAGGCCATATAGCTCATTACTTACAATTTCAGGTTTCGTCTAAGATTCGAGTTGGATATCATTGAAGTTTGAGAATTTAGAATTAGAGTATATTGATATTTGGACTTCTGTTAGCTGCGCTTTTGTAATAGTCACCATTGTAATAGAATTTTGGATTATTAATTATATTTTGTATTAGTTTTGATTTAGAATTAACAGTCCGGAAGTGCCGGCTGTTACAGTTGGTATCAAAAGCAGGCTATCTTTCGAAGTTTATTAGGTATGAGACTAGTACATTCCCTAGGATGCGTTCTTGTGGACCATAGTTTAAGTTTGAACTTTTGGGGACCAAATTCTTATTAAGGAGGGTAGTATGTAATATCCCGTAATTTTTTAGATTTATAATGATAAAAAAATAATAGAATAAAAGGATTAAACTTCATTATAGATTAAGATTTAAAATTAAATTAGATTAATAGGCCTAGAAAAATGATCAGATTTTAATATAGATAACTTGTAGGCTAAGAAATAGGATTTCATATCATTATAAATACATCATATTCGTCTTCCTCGTCTTTATTATCAAAATTCGTAGGGCTCTTTTATACCAAAATTAGCAATATTATAAAATTCAAAAAAAAATTGATAGTAAGTCGGAATTCATTGATTCTAGACTTTTCGGAAAGTTCTTTTCTTTTTCTATAACTTTCTGTTAGTGTATACTGAAAATATTTATTTGAAGTATGTACATTTATTTCTGGCCAGTTTATTTGAGAATCATTTGAATGTTTACATGTTGTCTAATATTATATATTGTGAACAATCTAGTATCAAATGGGATACAGAATATTAGATTGTTAAATACGGTTATATAATATAATAAGGTTCACAGCACAGGTGGTGTTGGACAATCCACTGGTATGGCTGTAGTATTATTTAGATTAGTTTATATTGACTAATAAATAATACTAGTATACTTTGTGTATATTGAACAGGATCAAATTTAGAATTGTTCCCTTAATACTGATTAAGAAGGAGAACTAAGATTCTATGTTATTATTAATGCTTAGGTTCTTAATCCGGAAATAGTAATTGACACGTGTATATTATTTACATGCTTTGATTTATATACGAAATAATTCTTTTGAATTATATCATTATATTTTGGGTGATGGAATTATATACATGGTGGATATTATTTATTGAAGGAATCCATGTCCTGATAATATTCGGGTTAATGATGTCCCCTTGAAAGCTCAAAAAGATTTAATTATGTGAAACCCTGCAGGTGGAATTTATTCTGGCATAATTAAATAAAGGTTGAGTGGATGATCAAGGATAAAAGATATTAATTAAATAAATTATCAGTAATTTATTTAATTAATGGACATATGATATTTTAAACATGGGGAATTTAATAAGCAAATAATATTGGAACCGAATTAATTAAATTACGGTATTAGGAAAGGTAGTGCAAATATTAATTCTTTAGTGGATTGAATTAATATTTAATTACATTGGGCTAGGCTCAAGATGTAATTAGAAGGCCCAACCTAATTATCCATGGTCCCTATTGTAGCATATATATATTCTTATTCTCTTCTTGCTTGGCAATTGTGTGAAAACATATTGTAGCCACCAAGGAGCAAGAAGAGAGGATAACTTGAGAAGACGGAGGCCACACTTCGCTCAAGGGAATTTGGGAATACAATAGAAGAGCGTGGAATCAACCATTAACAAGGTAATCCTCTTTTCGTAATCTTTATCGTAAAACGTAGTAACACCCTAAGTCTGTGGTTCCCAACACTTTCGTGCTTCGTGTTTTACAAGAAAACATTGTTTAGTGGGTCTGAAAGACAAATTCAGATATGGTCAGATTTTGAGGTAAGTTTTCGATCGATCTTACTAGTATTTTCAAAATTGTGTGTTATGCGTGTATGTTTGATTATCAGAACTTGGGCTAAGTGATGGTATATTTGAAAGTAGTATATTTTATAGAATATGTATCGATGTATATGTTTGGTGTCTAGAAGATAATTTTGGATCTTTGATTTATGCCATGGTTTGTGAAAATATCGAATAAGAAGTTAGGACCGTAGTCACCAGTTTGTAGTGACAGTTTTTTGAAAATTTAGGACCGTTATCACCGGGTTGTTGTGGTCGTGGCATGAATTATGGGTTTTGAATTATTGTTGCTTATGTAGTATGTGTATTGTGTGTATCGAATAAGAATAAGAATATGTATCGATAGTGTGTATTTTGTATATCGTATCGTATAGATTACTGTATTTTGTTATATGTGTACATGTTACTTGGCCTACTAAAAAATCGATTGGTTTCTTACTGGGCTGTATAGTTCATTACTTCAAATCTCGGGTTTTGTCCAAGATTCGAGTTGGATATCGTTGAAGTTCGAGGATTTAGAATTGGAGTAGATTAACATTTGGACTTCCTTTAGCTGCACATTTGTAATAGTAACCATTGTAATAGAATTTTGGATTAATAATTGTATCATGTATTAGTATTGATTTAGAATTAGTAGTCCGAAAAATGGATTGTTTCACTATTTGAAACACACGACAACGAAGACTGTGTATTGGTGTTTTATTTATTAAGTTGGAGGACATTAGGAGATGAATTGTTATTGCGTTGTTCCTGCAATGAACCTGCAAATGAAGTCATACAAACATCAGAACTGATACAAACAAAATGTGTATGTAAGGAAACAGAAACACCAACCAATTGGAGATACATTCTCCTAGTCCTTGTATATATTTGGCATGTTAAGCATTCTGTTATATAAGAACCTGTCGAGGGAGGAAACATGGTTGGGACGAATAAAACTTGTACATAAATTATCAAATAAATGGACCGTACACAAATATGTCAAAAATAAAAATAAGACATTAAATAAACACTTACCAGGCTGCATAATGTTCCTATTGAAGGGATGTGGCTGAGAATCAATATTTACGAAATTGGTAGGAAGATTCATATCAGAATCAGAAAATACAAGATCATTACCTTGAACAAAATTACTATGCTTCAGAACTGCTATTATACATATTCAACACAACAAAACATCATAACATACATGTTAAATGAACAAACAGGGGTTCCAATGAATATATGAAAAGTAATTGCCATTATTAACGTTCTTATGCAACCTATCTAACTCATGCATCTAACGGGATGTATTGAACTTATCCTCATCACTACGATGATTATTACCACGATGCATTACACTGTAAACTGAAAACAGATAAATTGATGAGATATGTTTAAATGATTTTGATTTCTTTCTTCAACAATCCAGTACAAATGAGACATTAAACCACTGAAATAATGAATATACGATCATAGATTAGTTAGGGTAGGAGAAGATCGGAGATGATAGGGTTCATCAGTAGAGAAAATAGTGAGGGTTTTTGAATTTGAAAATAGGTTAAAGTACATGGCAGTTGTGCTCTCTTTAAAAAAAATATTCATTATATGTTTTGTTATCATCAAGAGGATAATTTATGGTTGTTATTCTATCAGTCATAAATTGGGGGAGATTGTTAGGAATTGAATACACTTTTGATGATGAACAAAACATATGGCACAATATTTTATTAAGTACGCGTAACTACCAATGGCTAAGTTACAGCTCGATAGCCATTGGTGGAGTAACTTGTCTATGATAAGAATGTGTAGCATTTTTCATGAAGATCTCAGATAATAGCCGGTGTTGTAATTGTTAATTTCATAATCATCTTTGACTCAATGGATAAATAGAATAAGGTGGCGAATTGTAAATACTCGATGTCATGCAATTTCTATTTTAAATGAAGTGAGACAATCAATGTCTAAGGAAGAACACTTTCAACGGCTACGGAACTAGTTCATCTATGGATAGGGAATCAACTCATCTACTCCTAAGGAATGTACACTGTCAATGGCTAATGTAATGAATATCAGATGAAAATGACCATACAGAGCACATATATCAAATTTGACAGAGCACATGGGCTGATAGAAGATCTCAGTTTGAAAAATGGGAGCCTAGACAAAACGAGCACGTGATCTTGGATAGTGAAGAAGAAGAAACATTCCATTCCATTCATGACAAATTGGAGGGGCATTTGAAGCAACACATCAAGATAAAATCTAACTCAATTTGTCATGGCTCACGAGAAAGAGAATGAAGTAGAAATATTGTTTGCTATACCTCAAAGACTGTGCTACGTAGTGTCTAGCAAAACTTGTAACTTGGTAATATATAAACCTTGTCTTAGAAAAATACTGTAAAACGCAACTGTGAAATTCTTGTAATTTGCACATATTATTTCTTCAATATTTAACTCAGGTGGCAAGTCAAAAACAAACCACCTGATATTTAAATCATGTGCTCCTATTTCACTTTAGCAATTGTTCAAAACGAAAAGGTTGAAAGTTGTAATTTGTATTCAACCCCCTTCTACAAATTACTCATATAGTAATTGTTTATATATAACAGGTAGTGTGAGTTCGCGATGGCGGTGTTATATGATAATATATGCTATTAGATCCTATCTTGGTTTTAAATTAATTAAAGAAGAAACAGAAGTCGATTCTAATATGAATTAGTTTAATAATAATAATAATAATAATAATAATAATAATACTATTTAGTAAGGGTAATTTAGTAAATTCAGCAAGTACTGACCGACTGACTATCAAACTTTTAATATTTCGTCTATTATGTTATATTATAGATTATATTTAATTATCTACTTTTTAATAATTAACAATAACTTATAAGTTATTATGATTTACTAAACACATCATCAACTTATAATTAAAATATTTATCATATATAAATTTTAATTTTTTAAAATATTTTAATTATCTATATTTTTTATTAATAAGCGAAACTACTTTAGTAGTACAAATTAAATAATCCGTATAAGAAACCAAATCTCCTTTTTAATAAAAAATCGATATATTTCTTCTGAGTTAATAATCCTTGTTTTTAATTATTTTTTTTATATTCATGCATCAAAATTTATTAATTTCATGTAATTTGTAATTTATATTGTAGTTTCATTTTAAAAAAAACTTAACTTATAAGTTATAATTTACCAAACATATTATCAACTTATAAATAACTTATACTTAAAACTAGGATGGTTATCACTTATATGGAAGTGAAGAATGAAGAGTATTTCTCTCTGTGATCATTTTTTCCACCAAGTTGCATATTCTCGTGGCAAAAATTAGTTATATCCGAAGGAGACTCTGCATTGAAGTTTTAATGGAAGGAGATTCTGCATTGCAGTTTTAATGGATAATGATGTTTTAAATTTACTATCTTAGCTTGAGAAGCTCGTTCCTCTCTCTTTAGTTCTCCTAAGGTATCCCCTATATTTGTTTTACTTGTCTTGTTAATACAATTATTACTTAACAACAAAAATAGATATTATTTATGTTAAAACAATGATATTACTCTGAGAACTATGTCTTTATTGATTAACTGAATGAGGCTATATAGCCTTACAAGCATAAACAACTGCAACTAACGTGACACAGACGTGCCTACAAAATAGATAACAAACTAAACACTACTATCCCTAGATAATAGGAAACACATTGACTGGAAACTACTCAAAGACTTATTCAAACTTGTGACTAACTATTTCATTCCCTCCCTTAAACTAAACTGTATGTCACAGATATATTTAGTTTACTACAGGTGCTTTACAAACTCCTAGCCGCTCTCTCATTTTCCAGAAAGACTCCAACTTTAACGGCTTAGTTAAAACATCAGCAACTTCATCATTTGTACCACAGTGAACCAACTGAACAATTCCATTGTTTTCCAGATCACGCAGAAAATGAAAACACACCTCAATATGCTTACTCCTAGCATGGAAAACTGGATTTCTGGCTAGCTGTATAGTTGAGCTATTATCACAGAATAGGATGGTGCTTTCATCCCCTTGATAACCGAGTGTAGATAAAATTCTTTTCATCCATATTGCTTGAGTTGAACATGCTGCAGCAGCCATAAATTCTGCTTCAGTTGTGCTTAAAGTAACAATGGGCTGCTTTTGTGAAGACCAAGCCACTGCAGCTGAACTTAAAATAAAAGCATAGCCCGAGGTGTTTTTCCTATCTTCAATATCCCCAGCATAATCACTATCGGTGTATCCAATCAGCTCGTTATTTCCATCCTTCTTATAAAACAACCCAAAATCAAAAGTTCCTTGCAGATAGCGTAAAACTCTTTTGGCAGCCAACAAATGAAGCTCCGTTGGTCTCGACATATATCTACTGAGCAGACGAACTACAAACACAATATCTGGCCTTGTAGTTGTGATATACATCATGCTACCCACCAGTTTCCTGTAATAAGTTCCATCTACTACCACTCCATTTTCATCTCGAAAAAGTTTACAACCTGGAACAATTGGATTCTGGACAGGATTGCAGTGCTCCATACCAAACTTCTTCAAGATATCTAGCACATATTTTCTTTGATTAATAAAAATCCCTTCACTAAGTTGTGAGACCTCAACGCCAAGAAATAATTTTATTTTGCCGAGGTCTGACATGTCAAATTCATTCATCATTGATTGCTTAAACTTAGCAACCATATCTTCATCATCTCCCCCGTATATTAAATCATCAACATAAACACTAACAGCCAGAAGCTTACCTTGTCCGTTAGTCTGAGTGAAGAGTGTTGGCTCGCTATTGCATTCCTCAAAACCTTCTTTCACAAAATAAGATTCCAGACGTTCAAACCATGTTCTTGATGATTGCCTGAGTCCATATAAAGCCTTAATAAGCTTGTAGACTTTGTGCATGGCATTTTTCACCTCATAACCTCTTGGCTGCTCAACATAAACATCCTCTTTCAAATTTCCGTGGAGAAAGGCTGATTTGACGTCAAGTTGATATATATCCCATCCTCTTTGTGCAGCTAAAGCAAGAAGCATTCGAACATAACCTCTTGGCTGCTCAACATAAACATCCTCTTTCACATTTTCGTGGAGAAAGGCTGATTTGACGTCAAGTTGATATATATCCCATCCTCTTTGTGCAGCTAAAGCAAGAAGCATTCGAACAGTATCCATACGTGACACAAGTGCGTACACATCTTCATAGTCGATCCCATACTCGTGTGCATACCCTTTAGCAACCAAGCGAGCTTTGTTTCGTTCTACCTCACCCTTCTCATTTAACTTCGTCTTGTAAATCCATTTGAGCCCAATCTTTTTCGCACCTGCTGGCAGGTCCGTCAAGTACCAGGTGTTGTTCTTTTCAATAGATTTTATCTCTCGATCCATGGCTTCCTTCCATTTTTCATCAGCTGCTGCTTCTTCGTAGCTTGTGGGGTCTGTGTTTACAGAAAGAGCCCAATTAACCTCAGCATCTACATCAGAAATCTCTTCTCCAGAAGCATAATCTTGCATCCATACAGGAGTTTTTTTAACTCTTGTGCTTGATCGTACACCAGAACTTTCTGGATTCCTATGAGTTTCTTCAACGTCTTCGTTAGCACCTGAACTATTGTCCCCTTGTTCATTTTCATTGACACCTGAACTATTCTCCCTTGGTTCATTTGAATTATGCAGCTCTCCATCACCATCCCACTCCAAATCAAAATTGTCGTCCTTGTTGTAACTTTTATCCCAATTCCATTTCTTGTCTTCTTCAAAAACAACATCTCTACTGATTATTATCTTTCTCTCAACTGGATCATAGAGACGATAAGCCTTTGTCCCTTCAATCATTCCTAGTAGAACACAGCTGCGACTTTTATCTTCCAGTTTTGTTCTCTGTACATCAGGAACATGAGCGTGTGCAATGCTGCCGAATACTCTAAAATGAGATACCGAAGGCTTAATTCCAGTTCATGCCTCTTCCGGTGTCATATCTTTTAATGACAAAGTAGGACATCGATTCAATAAATAAAAGCTACAATTGACTGCCTCTGGATAGAAAGTTTTAGGCATCCCCTTCTGAGACAATAAACATCTTACCATATTCATCACCGTCCGATTTTTCTGTTCTGCCACGCCATTTTACTGTGGTGTGTATGCTGCAGTTAAGTGTCTCTGAATTCCATTCTCTTGACAAAAAACATTAAATTCATTCGAGTTGAATTCCCCACCGCGATCAGTTCTTAAGCATTTAATAGTAAGGCCTGTTTCTTTCTCTACATGACTCTTAAATAACTTAAAAACAGAAAATGCATCTGATTTGACAGTCAAAAAATCCACCCATGCTTTTCTAGTACAATCATCAATAAAACAAATGAAGTACCTTTTGTGGCTATTTGACATGGGAGAAATTGGTCCACATAGATCAGAATAAATAAGTTCAAGCTTCTCGGATGCTCTCCATTTACTCTTCTTCGGAAAGGAATCTCGATGTTGTTTGCCTTTCAAACAGTCATTACAAACTTCCTCTATTTCAGTAATCTCGGGCAGCCCTGTCACCATTTCCTTCTGTTGAAGCGTTTTGAGACCTTTGTACCCAAGATGACCAAACCTTTGATGCCAAAGTTTAGTCACATCGTGAGAAGTATGCAGACAAACCTCCGACTTCACAGTTCCTTTTGCCACTCACGCTTCAGATTCCAACACAAAAACTCTATTTGCAGTCATAGCTACCTCGATGATCAGACCTTTTGATGGATGATAGATTTTGCAATTGTTTAACTTAAATAAGACTGTTAATCCCTTCTCTTGTAACTGGCCAATGCTTAGAAGATGATTCTTAAGCTCAGGCACATAAAAAACTTCTGTAACAACATATCTGGAATCATTCAAGAACAATCTTATGCTTCCCTTAGCAACTACATTCATCTTCGCATTATTTCCCAATCTCACAGTATGCTTAAAACTCTCATCAATATCACAAAATAAAGAGCGATCACCACACATATGGTTACTACATCCAGAATCAAAAAACCATAAATTATTGTAGTTACCTTCATTAATATCCGCAGATGCCATGAGCAACACTTCTTCTGACTCATCGAACTCCACATAGTTAGCCCTTTTCTCCCATTTTGGACATTCATATTGATAGTGCCCAAGAGTATGACATTTGTAACATTCCACTTTGGCTTTATCATATGATTGTCGAAATCTTCCTCCACCTCTGCCTCCTCGATATGATGTCCTTCCACGCCCCCTTGAGTTAGATCCTCCTTCATATGTAACTTTAAGTGCCTGTTCTTCTTCTATTTCAGGCTTGAATTTTTGTTCATGGACAAGTAACGAACTTTGCAAGGCATCAACAGACATCTTATCAGTATCATTTGATTCTTCGATTGAGCAAACAATATAATTCCATTTATCAGTGAGAGTTCTCAAGATCTTTTCAACAATCTTAGAATCATCCAATTTTTCTCCGCAATTTCTCATGTTGTTGGCAACAATCATTACCCGACTAAAATAGTCAGTAATTGATTCATCTTTCTTCATTTCCAATATTTCAAAACTCCTGCGAAGACGATTGAGTTGGGCCTTCTGCACACGGGCATTTCCTTGACATTTCATCTTCATTGAATCCCAAAGCTGCTTGGATGTCTCCTTCAGAGATATTGTCTTCAGAATCGTCTTGTCAAGAGACTGAAATAAATAATTCTTAGCCTTCAAATCTTTCAGCTTCAAATCTTCTAGCGACTTGCGTTGTTCAGCCGTCAACATCTCCGGTTTCTCTGGTTCATCATAACCTGATTCCACAACTGTCCAGTACTCCTTAGATCGAAGAAGATTTTCCATGACCATGCTCCAGTGATCGTAATCTCCATCAAATTTAGGAATGGCAGGTTGAGCAAAATTGCTATTTGCCTCTGTCATCTCTCTCTCTCTGAGAATCTGTTTTCACACTCTTTTCACTCTGTGTTTACACTCACTCTCTCAACTAATCTCTCTGTATATAGCTCTGATACCATGTGTTAAAACAATGATATTACTCTGAGAACTATGTCTTTATTGATTAACTGAATGAGGCTATATAGCCTTACAAGTATAAACAACTGCAACTAACGTGACACAGACGTGCCTACAAAATAGATAACAAACTAAACACTACTATCCCTAGATAATAGGAAACACATTGACTGGAAACTACTCAAAGACTTATTCAAACTTGTGACTAACTATTTCAATTTATTCGGAATGCCATTGATAACCTTGGAATATATTCTCCCTCGCTCTGTGTTGAGTGCTGAACATTTTAACAGAAATTCCCCTCAGCAGCCACTTTCCGGTGAGCCGTTGAATGTTTAACTGAAGTTCCTGCATCAGCCACTGAGATGAACCTCGTAACAGTCGATAATAGTTATAGCCAACAGTGTGTCATACAGGGTGGACAGTCCCCGCCATTTGTTTAAGGGCTCATTTGGGATTTCTTAAAAAATGTGATTTTTTTTAAAAAAAATGTGACTTATGGGTTAAAGTTGAAAGTGGTATAAGTCATTACAAGTTATTTAGGTGTTTAGATTTTGTAAGTTAATTATAAGTTGATAATGTGTTTGATACATCATAACTTATAAGTTATACTTTGCTTGAAACAAATGTAAATTTTAAATTAAATGAATTAATAATTTTGATACATGAACATAAAATAAAAAAGAAAAAAATGTAAAAACAAGCGTAATAATCTCGGGATAAAACTATATAATAGACATTATTCATCCCACTAAAATCACATTATAGTATTGATCCGGCTAAAAAACGGAACTAAATATAATTAATTGGATTTAATTTGATTGGTATGATATTGGTCAAGGGTTAAAATAAAATAATATATAATATAACACTCAATTCCCCACCGATAAAATTTACAAATCATGATTTTTTGGGTGCATGTGATCTTGTTATTTACTCAAGTTGGTTGTATTATGACCGATAGGCTTCGCCTTGATTTCGGATTCTAACCCAATTTTTTAATAGAACTCAAAATTTAACCCGAGTTGTCACGTATATTATTAAAGCGGGCTAAAAAGATTAGATTAGAATGAGTTCAAACATAATTAAAATTAAAAATAACTACCCATTATTATTTAAATTATTTTTTAAAAAGTAATAAAATCAATATAATAATTTTTAAGACATTAATATAGAATTAATGTAAATAAATTAAGAGAAGTAATGTAAATAAATTAAAGTAAAGTAAGATAGAGATTAGAAAAGTAAATGCAAACAACACACACAGGAAAGAAACCCAACTTTCAACTTTCACTTGTTAATGTCAAGAAACCCAGCTTTATGGGGGTAAATTTCTGAAATAATCACGTTCGGGTTCTCTTGCCCAACGCATCCTTGAAACGGCCTTTCAACCCATTTAAGGCAAAAGAGGCACTACCCAAACATGCAAATACATACACATAAAGCACAAACTACACATAATAAGCTTATAATGCACAACCAATAGTGAGTGATTGTAAACATCAGATAACCAAATTCCTTGCCAGACCTTATACATTAGTGTCTTCCGATGCAAAAGAAATACCATTGGAACAGAACATAATAAAAATAAACACATACATTACCACGGAAGATATAAAGGGTCTGTTTGTGCGACAACTTATAAACTACTTATAACTTATAAATTCGTTACTTATTGAGTACTATTTATCGACCCCACTTATAAGTTGAATTTATAACTTATAAGTTGATAAGTTAATGACTTATTGACTTATAAGCCCGTAAGTACTTATCGAGCACTGTTTGTGTACCTAACTTATAAGTCGGATTTTCAACTTATAAACTGATAAGTTGAATGTTAGTAATGACGTATTTGTTCTCAACTTATTTTGATTTTTTGCGTTTTTATTAACTTTAATTTTAAAAAATATATTTTTAAATGTTAATCTAATCTAAAATTCATGAAATAATATGATTATATTTAAAAATTATTTATTTTGATTTATTAAATTAAAAAAAATCTGACTTATAAAAAAAATTATCCAAACATTTATATAACTTATAAGTATTTATTTACTTATCACTTATAAACTACTTATTCATTTTAAGTTATAAATTACTTATTTTAAGATTTCCGAAACGGGCACTAAATATTAGCCACGACGAACTTTTTCTTAACTTATTTTGATTTTTCGTGTTTTTATTAACTTTAATTTTAAAATATATGTTTATAAATATTATATTAATTCAAAACTCATGAATTAAGATAATTGTAGATAAAAAATATTTGTTTTAATTCGTTGAAATAAAAATAATTCTAACTTTTAAATAAAGTTATCTAAACACTTATATAACTTATAATTTTTAATTTATTTATTATTTATAAGTTACTTATTAATTTTAAATTATAAATTACTTATTTTAAAATTTCTCAAACAGCAGATTCTTAATATTAAAAACAGGGCAACATAGTAAATTCTGTTCCCATAATCCCATCATACCAAAAGGTTTATAACACTAAACATGGCATACCAACAAAATCCTCCACTTTACGATAAACAGTCACAAATCTAATAACAAGCTAAGAAAATTTGGTATCTAACTGCAGCATTTGCCATACATATGGATCCCATTTAACTTAAAAGAGCAGTCCTACATCATAAACCCACCCACCAAAAGATAGGCATAAGCTGCTTAAGCACGTTCACCACGGATCCTCCTAGCCAATTGGATATCCTTGGGCATGATGGTGACTCGTTTGGCATGAATGGCACACAAGTTGGTATCTTCAAAAAGACCCACCAGGTACGCTTCTGCAGCCTCTTGCAGAGCTAAAACAGCATGACTCTGGAAGCGTAAATCAGTCTGCACACCAAAAAAACACAGATTGAGCACATTAATTCAAATAATTTCACAATTTTAACAAGTTACGTTGAAAATCTTTAATAAGCAGAGCAGTTAGATAGTAACCTTGAAGTCCTGAGCAATTTCACGGACAAGCCTCTGAAAGGGGAGTTTCCTGATCAAAAGCTCGGTGCTCTTCTGATATTTGCGAATTTCACTAGACAAAATTTATCAAAATTAATGACTGCAGAGTATACAATACATTATAACAATGACATTACAAACAAAAAACTAACAAATTAAGGAGGACAAAACATACCGAAGGGCAACAGTTCCAGGACGGTAACGATGTGGCTTTTTGACTCCACCAGTAGTGGGAGCAGACTTACGAGCAGCCTTAGTAGCAAGCTGTTTCCTTGGTGCCTTTCCTCCGGTGGACTTGCGAGCAGTTTGTTTGGTTCGAGCCATCTGCACCAAAACATTATCTAAATCTCAGATAAATGAATTTTTATTCTGCCTTATTAATTCATTGAGATTAGAAATACTACTCTTTAATTAAATTATAGAAGAGATTAATATACAATATCCCTAATGTAGTAGTAGATCCAAGTGGGGCCACAAGAAATTATGTCAACCCTAATTTTACAAAATCAACAAACAAACTAGACCACAAGCGTAACCAACAAACTCAACTTAATGGAGTAAATATCAATTAAACAATATAATAAATCAATTAACAGAAACAAGCACTCGAACCCTAGAAAACAGAGAGTCAAAATCCACACATATTAACAACAACAACGTAAAGGAACAACAATCAATATGTTATAATATTGAGAGAGAGAGACCTCTGTGAATTCTTTTTGCGATGTTATCAAGTTGAATGGCCGATTACTAATGGATTTAATTATATAGTTGTCCGGAGTAAGCGGCTTGAGTGATTGGACGGTCAAGATTTACAATTCGTGTGTCCTTTTAAATCTAGTATCGGACGGCGCTAACTGTATTTGTGGATGGTTTGTTGTAATGAACTGAACGGCCAGGATGTAATCTAGGAGGTTGACGAGGATCGCAGAAGTTAAGTGGCCGTTATTCATTGGACAAAAGCTCCGAAACATATGTGTTGATTTCGTGTACTTTAATCGTTCTTTCTAGGTCACAAAATAAACACTAAATTTTATGAGTTTGTTGCATTTTTATTGGTGAAATTGTTGTAAATGTAAGGGTCTATCAATATTTATGATTAGAGAACCAATCAAAATGCACCAAAATGCAATTATTACTTTGCACGTTTAGTTTAAAAAAAAAAACGGTTCCCACTAAATAAATGTTTTATTCCTGTAATTCTTCACACAAGTACTGATATGGCTTCATCAGAACTTAATCATCAGAATTTGTCCTCAGAATTTATGCAACTGACACTTAAATTGTTCGTCTAAAATAACATTTATCACCACAGTAATTTTCACCATTCATATGGAGTGTATGTGTGTGCAGTAAACTAAATATCAGATAAAGATTAAAGTCTGATTCACTTAAATACACCTTAGAAATAAGGCATAACTAAGAATTTTGCTTAAAATCTGTCATTATTCTGAAGTCTACTATAGAATGAGTTCATGCATGAGTCCACCTCAACTGTTTTGTGCTCATTTTATGCATCTTTTGAAATTCCTTTTTACAGTGGCTTCTCAGTGTAAGTGAGTCACAACTGCTTATCAGAATTTATGCTATGATCAGAGTATTTCTCCAGTAATCAGAAAATGTGAAAAGTCACCAAGAAAATTTTATTTTGCTTTTCTAATGCATATTACTTAATACCAGCAATGCACTTGGGTCTTCCCTTCCACAATGTTTACTCTAGATCTCAAAGGAGTCCCTGATTTTTATTTCTTTTTCTTTTTCCTTTTCTTTTGATAAGTGAGGCTTATCAGCACTTAGTACATCCATCAGATTTACTAACATCAAAACTTAACGAATAAGGAGCACTATTCTAGTTTTTGACTTAGTAATAAGATACACAAAGTAAACTTTAACTAAGCTCAATATCAGAATTTGCTTGTGTTAAGAGATTTCCACATAAACAATTACTTCAGACATGGGATATCAGTATATTAAAGATTACTAGGTCAGCATCTAGCACAGTTATCCTCATTAGATTGAATAGTCACAGAGACATTCATATCACTATCAGAGTTTAGAAATTCACATCAGACCATAATCAGCACTTTAGCAAATTTCAATTTAAGCACAGAATACACAAAGATAATAATATTTATAAATACTGATTATAAAGTCTGATGTATCAGAACATAAACTAAGCAGATTTAGAGAAAGAACCTGAAACCATTCCAAGTTCATTTACCAATCTTGTAAAAGTAGCTTCACACAGTGGTTTTGTGAAGATATCTACTAGTTGTTGATCTGTTGGAACAAAATGCAATTCCAATGTACCTTCATCCACATGTTCCCTTATGAAGTGGTACCTAATGCTGATGTGCTTTGTCATTGAGTGTTGAACTGGATTACCTGTCATAGCAATAGCACTTTGATTATCACAGTAAATAGGGATTTTAGAATATGTTAACCCATAATCCAGTAACTGATTCTTCATCCAAAGAATCTGTCCACAACAGCTTCCTGCAGTAATGTATCTGCTTCTGCAGTTGATGTGGAAATTGACTTCTGTTTCTTGTTAAACCAAGAAACCAATCTGCCTCCAAGAAATTGGCAGCTTCCACTTGTGTTTTTCCTGTCAATTTTGCATCCTGCAAAATCTGCATCTGAGTAACCTATTAGCTTAAAGTCTGATTCTCTAGGATACCACAATCCCAGATCAGTTGTACCCTTAAGGTACTTGAAAATTCTTTTCACAGCTGTGAAGTGAGGTTCTCTTGGATCTGCTTGAAATCTTGCACAAAGACAGGTAGCATACATGATATCAGTTCTACTTGCAGTTAGATAGAGTAATGAGCCAATCATACCTCTGTAATTAGTAATATCTACTGATGTACCAATATCCTTATCCAATTTAGTTGCAGTGGCCATAGGAGTGGATGCACTTGAACAATCTTGCATTCCAAATTTTTTCAACAAATTTCTGGTATACTTGGATTGACAAATAAAAGTGTCTTCTTCATTCTGCTTGACTTGAAGGCCCAGAAAATAGCTAAGTTCCTCCATCATACTCATTTGATATCTTGACTGCATCAGCTTGGCACACTTTTTACAAAGTCTGTCATTTGTAGAACCAAAAATGATATCATCAACATATATTTGCACCAAAAGTAAGTCATTTCCATGGTTGAGATAAAACAATATTTTGTCAATAGTCCCTCTGTTAAATCCACTTTCCAAAAGAAACTGAGCTAGTGTCTCATACCATGCTCTTGGAGCTTGCTTAAGGCCATAAAGTGCTTTGTCAAGTCTCTAGACATGATTAGGAAATTTTACATCTACAAAACCTGGAGGTTGTTCAACATATACTTCCTCTTCCAATTCTCCATTGAGAAAAGCACTTTTCACATCCATTTGACAGACTGTAAACTTTTTATGAGCAACATAAGCCAAAAATATCCTTATGGCTTCCAATCTAGCAACTGGTGCAAATGTTTCATCATAATCAATTCCCTCCTGTTGAGAATATCCTTTTGCAACCAGCCTTGCTTTATTCCTTGTAATTATGCCATCACTATTAGTTTTGTTTTTAAGCACCCACTTTGTACCAACAACAGATCTGTTCTTTGGTCTTGGCACTAGGATCCAGACTTTATTTCTTTCAAATTCATTTAACTCTTCCTGCATTGCTTGCACCCAATCAGCATCTTGAAGAGCTTCTTCCACTTTCTTTGGTTCAGTCTGAGAGAGAAAAGAGTGATAAAGATATTCATTTGATGTAGTTGTTCTAGTTCTGACACCTGCATCAGGATTTCCAATAATTAAGTCAGGTGTATATGCTTTAGTCCACTTCCTTGCGGATGGAAGATTTTCTATAGAACTGGATGCTCTCCCATGATCCATGTTGTCTTCATCAACATTTTCTGATGCTCCCCCTGAAATTATGCTCTCTGAGTTGGATCCTTCAGAATTTGAGTTTCCGGAATTATCAGCACTTGAGTTTCCAGAATTATCAGCACTTGAGTTTCCAGAATTATCAGAACTTGGCCCATCAGAACTTGATGAATCAGAACTTGAAGAGCCTATTGTAGGTTCTGATGTTTCTTGAGATGTGGTTATATCTTCAGTATGCTCCCCCTGCACAGGTGCATCTTCCTTTGGCGTAGTCACCACAGTTTCAATAACATCAGAGTTTAATCCATCAGAGTTTGCAGTATCAGGATTTAGACTGTCAGGATTTATAGTATCAGAATTTAAAACTTCATTCTCAAATCTCAGCTGATCATGATCATTGAAATCTTCAAGTCCTGTAATCTTCTTATCATCAAAAGAGACATTGATAGATTCCATGACAACCCTTGTTCTTAAATTGTAGACTCTGAAGGCTTTTGTGGAAAGTGGATATCCAACAAAAATTCCTTCATCAGCTTTTAGATCAAATTTGGATAGCTGTTCAGGATGAGTCTTAAGAATAAAACACTTGCATCCAAATACATGAAAATACTTCAGATTTGGCTTCTTTTTCTTCACCATCTCATATGGTGTTTTTCCATGCTTGTTAATGAGTGTTGCATTCTGAGTAAAACAAGCAGTCTACACAGCTTCAGCCCAAAAGTAGGTTGGAAACTTTGCCTCATCAAGCATAGTTCGTGCAGCTTCAATGAGAGTTCTATTCTTTCTTTCAACCACTCCATTTTGCTGTGCAGTTCTAGGAGCAGAGAATTCCTGCTTGATTCCTTGGTCATTGCAGAACTCTTCCATAAACAAATTCTTGAACTCAGTGTCATTATCTCTTCTTATGATTTTCACAGAGTCTTTAACCACTTTATCCAGTTGTTTGACATGATCAATCAAGATAGATGCAGTTTCACTTTTTGTGTGCAAGAAATACACCCATGTGTATCTGGTGAACTCATCCACTATGACCATAGCATATTTCTTCTTTGTAATAGACATGACATTCACTGGACCAAATAGATCAACATGTAGTAGGTGATAAGGCTCAAGAATTGAAGATTCAGTCTTGCTCTTGAATGAAAATTTACTTTGTTTTGCCTTTTGACAGGAATCACAAAGGCCATCAGGAGCAAATACTGATTTTGGCAAACCTCTCACAAGATCTTTCTTGACTAGTTCATTTATATTGTTGAAATTTAAATGAGAAAGTTTCTTATGCCAATTCCAGCTTTCTTCAATTGATGCTCTACTTAACAGACAGATTGTAGAACCATCAGTACTTGTTGAAAGCTTGACTTCATAAATGTTACCATGCCTGTATCCTTTCAGAACAACTTTGCCTGTAGATTTGCTTACTGTTGGATTTTAAACGCAGCGGGGCATGGCAAAACACTTTTACACATACAAAATCCAAATAAAAGCATATAAATCATGAATAAAAATTCGAGGGATCGAATCTAACCTTTTAAATTAATTCGGAGACAACGATCAGAGATCCTTAGCAGTTGCTCCTCAAGTGTGAAGCACTCCACCGGTATCCACCAAGAAAACGATGTTAAGGAGGAGGAAGGAGGTGGAGAGAATTGGGTTTTCCAAACTTTTTGGGTTTTCGGGTTTGATGTGGGTTAGAATAAAATATGGTCTATAATAGTGTATTTATAGGCAAAATTTTCAGCTGAAATTTTCCCATAAATAATATTATTATTATCCCATTTATTATTCTCATTAATAATTAAAACACCTTTTAATTATTAATCTTTTTTTTAAAGACTTTAGAAATAATTCTCTCTCTTGATTTAATTTCCAAAAATTAAATCCTTAATTAATAATATTAAGAACTTTTCTTAATTAATTTATAATCAATTAAATCTCATTTAATCAATTATTAAATTTTCCAATTAATTATTTATTTCATAAATAAATAATTATTAGCCATTATTAATTAATTCCTCCACCATTAAATCATTCTCTTTTTATGGTGTGACCCTGTAGGTTCAATATTAAGCCGGTAGTAGAAATAAATAATAATAAAACTATTTTATCATTATTTATATAAATTCTCTAATTTATTAAATATGATTAATTAATTAATCACATTTATTCTACATCATGAGGGATACTTCTCAGCATATCGCGACTATCCGGATAATATGAATTCACTGCTTAGAATACCAAGAACCTATTCAGTGAATAGTTACCGTACAATAAACTCCTTCTACCCTACAATGTTCCGATTAAATACAAGGCATGGATCTCGTGTCAAGCCTATCTAATTCAGTCACTTGCTTACCATTTACTATGCGTAGTTCTATGCAAATTAGAAACTCCTTTCTAATTTCATTCACTCTGGCCAGAGATTCCTGAACTAGCATAAGTGGATCAGCCTTGAACATTCGCTTCCTTCACTGGAAGGGGTAGATCCTTTATTGATCATACACTATCTTCGTGTACAAATTCCTATACCCAGAAGAGCCCTAATAATTGTCCCTGGAGACTAAGAACTAAACCAAAGCATAGTTCAGTGTACACAAGATTACTATGATGACCTCAAGTCTAAGGATACTTGTACAACTATCACTCTGCGAACAACAGCTGACACGTGAGTGAACTCCATCAGTTGTTCAGTTGTGCGAGTCATGTTCAGTGAACTTATTCTATAATAAGCACCTACATACTAGCTATAGTGTCACCACACAAATGTCTATGAGAACAGACATCCTTCATAATGAAGCAAGCATAGTATGTACCGATCTTTGCGGATTATTAATTACCAGTTAGTAATCCTATGACCAGGAACTATTTAAGTTTAGAGTTATCATCTTTTTAGGTCTCACTATTATGATCTCATCATAATCCATAAAAAGCTTTACTCTAAACTATGGTATATCTTATTTAAACACTTAAATAGATAAAGCCCGTAATAAAAACAAAACAAGTCTTTTATTAATATCAATGAAATCAAAACAGATTACATAAAAGTTATTCCTAAATCCTTATACATGATTGGACTTAGGACATATTCCTTTCAATCTCCCACTTGTACTAAAGCCAATCACTCTGGTATCTAATACCCATCTTATCTTTATGACGATCAAAGTGACTTTCATAAAGTAGCTTTGTGAGTGGGTCTGCTATGTTGTTATGTGTGTCAACTCTAATTCAATACAATACAAGAAATGTTACCGCGCTCCCACTAACCCTTTTGTAGACGCATGGTTCATCTACGTTTTTTGATAAAATCAAACTCTTTGATTGTCTCATCAAAACGAATGTTCCATCTTTCGAGAAGCTTGCTTTAAACCACATATGGTTCGTAGCAGCTTACACACTAGGTTTTCATTTCCCTTGGAAAGAAAACCATCTAGCTATTTTCCAGATCACATAGTCATAGTAAGCAGCATTCGCAAGCAAAATCCGAACTGATTTTAACAGGGCTACAGGTAAAAGGTTTCATCAAAGTCAATCCATTGCCTTTGTTTGAATCCTTTTCCCAAAAGCCTGGCCTTAAAGGTCTCCACCTGGCCATCTGCTATAATCTATCTTTTGTATACCGTATACATAGATTCCATTCTGGATTTCATGGCACTATGTCATTTCTCTGAGTCAACACTACTCATAGCCTCATTATAGGTCACAGGGTCGTGATCATTAATGATCGACAACTCATTGTCATTCTCAATGACAAGGCCATATTACCTCTCAGGTTGGCGAGACACTCTCCCTGACCTATGAATGGGCTGTTCCACAAAAGGTTGTTCAGTCAGAACAGGTGTTTCCACTCGATCTGTAGTAGTTTGTGCATCTTGAACTTCATCAAGTTCAATTTTGCTCCCACTGTTTCCTTCAAGGATAAACTCCTTTTCCAAGAAGGTATCATGTCTGGAGACAAACACCCGATGATCGGTGCAAAAGTAATACCCTAAAGTCTCTTTAGGATATCCCACAAAACTACATTTTCCGGATCGATATTCCAGCTTATCTGGGTCAACTTTCTTGACATAAGCTGGACATCCCCAAATCTTAACGTGTTTAAGACTCGGTTTCCTTTCTTTCCATATCTCATACGAAGTTTGAGGAACAGATTTTGGAAGGCACCTTATTCAGTAAATATGCTGAGGTTTCCAATGCATAACCCCATAGGAATACTGGAAGATTTGCATAACTCATCATGGACCGAACTATGTCTAACAAAGTTCGATTTCTCCTTTCAGATACTAATCTGGAGGAGTCCACTGGGAGACTATACCATTTACTTTGAGATAATCTAGAAACACTCCATTAAAGTATTCACCACCTCGTTCTAATCGAAGAATTATAATACTATGTTTGGTTGTTTTTCCACTTCATACTTATATTCTTTGAACTTTTCAAAGGCAGATCTATCATCTATGAAAGTAATGAAGTATGAAAATCCACCCATGGCTTGCGTAGACATTGGTCCACATACATCTGTGTGTACCATTCCTAGCAAATTTGCAGCCCTCTCTCCATGTCTACTAAATGGAGACTGCAATGCCACTATAAAGTGAGATTTTCATCATCCCTTTTCTTTTATTAGTTTGTTCAATCTGAAATAAATTATGTCACATACATACAGACCATTATTTAAAGCACCACGTCCATAAAGAATATTATCTCTAAGAATAGAACATTCATTATTCTCAATAATAAATGAAAATCCAGCCAAGTCTAACATGGGAATAATATTCCTCACAATCGAGGGAACAAAATAACAATTATTTCAAACAATAGTCTTGCCCGTAGGCCTATGTAAATGAAATAATTCTACATCTTCAGCAACAACTCTTGCTCCATTTCCATCAGTAGAATCACCTCCTCTTCCTCAAGAGTCCTACTTCTCCTTGGTCCCTGCAACAAATTGCAAATTTGAGAATCACAGGTGGTATCTAATACCCCAAGTAGAAATTTGATTTAATGACATATTCACTTCTATCATGAACATACCTAAATCAGAAGCGGTAGTCTCACTACCCTTCTGCTTCTTCAATTCTGCAAGGTAAACCTTGCAGTTCCTCTTCCAGTGCCCCACCTTGTTACAGTGAAAGCAAACAACTTTGCTCTTGGGGTCTTCAGCTTTTGGTGGAACCAGCATTTTCTCACCTACTTTCTTCTTCTTGGAAGAATTCCTCTTCCTTTTCTTAGGATTGGAACCTTCACCAATTAGAAGAACATAACTCTTCTTAGGGGGAAAATTCGATTCCGCAGTCTTCAACATGTTGTGGAGTTCAGGCAGGCTGACATCCAACTTATTCATGTGAAAGTTCACAACAAACTGCGAGAACGAACTCGGAAGCGATTGCAAGACCAAGTCTTGGCTCAGCTCCCCATCCATGGCAAAACCAAGTTGTCCAAGACGTTCAATCAAATTGATCATCTTAAGTACATGGTCATTCACAGATGATCCCTCAGACATCCTACAACCGAACAACTCCTTCGATATCTCATATCGAGCTGTCCTCCCCGCCACATCATACAACTCTTGTAGATGCATGAGGATAGTGTGAGCATCCATATGCTCATGTTGCTTCTGTAGCTCAATGTTCATGGAAGCTAGCATGATGCATTGAGCAACATTTGCATCATCTACCCATTTACGATACACAACATGTTCATCATTATATGCATCAATAGCAGGTTCAGTAGGCTTAGGTGAGTCAATCACGTATTCCAGCTTCTCAATCCTGAGAACAATTCTCAAGTTTCGAAGCCAGTCAGCATAATTAGGACCAGTCAATTTGTGAGCATCTAGTATGCTCCTGAGTGATAGTGCAGAAGACATAACGTACAAAGTAAATCTGTAAATGATAAACACATAACAACACTTAGCAAATATTCGATTTCATTTCAAAACACTATATGAATCGGGTCTTTATTCATAAGTGGCTTCCACCAGTTTACCTAATTTATTCAACCCCCTACGTGAAAAATTAAGCATTCATAATGCTAGTGGGAATAGGGATCCTACATTCCATTACACGACCCCGGCTGTAGCACGAACCGCCATGTAATGTTCAATAGGCAGACAACTCTTGTCAATTACATCTCATGTTATTCCCTAATCAAACTTTAGCCTCTTGAATAATTGAGTCTCGGCTGTAGCACGACAAACTCAATATTCTAAGTCAAGTCTAAACCAACATTCCGTACAGTTGAATCAGTCCCCAAAGGCCCACGGCTGTAGCACGTACCGACCTTTAGATTCTTATTCAATGTACACATCTCTATGTAATAGACAAGTATTTCTTATTTCGAAATCAAAGCCCTCGGCTGTAGCACGAACCGACAATGATTCAAAAATAAGAACTACTTTTCTATCATGTTGGAAGGCTATGACCGACACAAGCCCGTTGTATCATTGGCCAATTACTACTTGATATTATTTAATTTTAGAGGGATTATATTACGTTAAAATCATAATCATATTATAAAGAGATTCTTCCTTTTAAATTAAATATTTCAAATCAATAATCAATAATTAGACGATTCCCAGATCGGGTGGAGCATTGTCAAGAGGCGTCACTTAATAACCCTTTCTTACAGATAGAAATCTGTTGTTGACAGAATCATCCTTTCTCTCATATCGAAAATTCATATTCAATTACGTGTTTCATAAACACAAGAATCTCATGATTGTATTCATAATATTTTTATTAAGGTTATGAAACAATTTCACTATACTAGGTTGTCTAACAAACGCCTTATGTTTATTTAAGTTCACCTAAATCTATCATCGTATGATAAACTAAGCATATATCACATATATCAATATGAATAAACATCAAGGTAGGCATGTTACATCATCTAGCATATAGGTCTAAGCATTATACATCTCTATGTATCACATGAAGCATTTAAAAGCAATTAAAACAGTTAAAAATAACCTTAAACACTTCATGGAAATATAAACAGTTCAAAACTTTTATATGAACTAAAATTGATCACTCCATTAGATCCGTCTCAGAAAAACGAATCCAACGGTATATTGCACGCCCAAAACGGAGTTACGAAACTCCCAGAAAATCAATTTTAAAATTAACAGACAGGCTGTAACGCATTACAGGAACGCGTTACATGACCTATAACGCATTCCGGTGATGCGTTACACCCCTTTTAAGCTTTTAAAGGGTGCAACGCATTCTACAAATGCGCAATAAGCCTTCCCTCGCGCGTGCGCCACACGCGCCCGACATAACAGCCGCCTGATGCTTTCTTCTCTGTCGACTTCTTGCTTTGCTGTCAACATCTTTCCGTGACTTCTGTGCTTCTCTTTCTTTTCGTGCAGCAGTAAAAACAATAGCAGACAAAACAGGAGTACAGATATACAAAGCAGATAATATATATATATATATACAACATATTATATATATATATGATTAATTAATTACGAATTTAATTTTAAGAACTTCAAAAATTCATAATAAAAAATTTATACATCATAAAATTATGAAAAAAATACCCAGACGATCTACAACACTTGTAGAACCCAGATCAACATTCAAAATTATTCTGAGAAACGATTTCTCATCAGACAAAATTAATCCATGATATAACTTGTAAAAATCATAATTAATTCATACAAGCACATAAAATTCTGAAATTTTTACCGCAGATCTATATGCATACAACCTATGCTCTGATACCATTGTTGGATTTTAAATGCAGCGGGGCATGGCAAAACACTTTTACACATACAAAATCCAAATAAAAGCATATAAATCGTGAATAAAAATTCGAGGGATCGAATCTAACCTTTTAAATTAATTCGGAGACAACGATCAGAGATCCTTAGCAGTTGCTCCTCAAGTGTGAAGCACTCCACCGGTATCCACCAAGAAAACGATGTTAAGGAGGAGGAAGGAGGTGGAGAGAATTGGGTTTTCCAAACTTTTTGGGTTTTCGGGTTTGATGTGGGTTAGAATAAAATAGGGTCTATAATAGTGTATTTATAGGCAAAATTTTCAGCTGAAATTTTCCCATAAATAATATTATTATTATCCCATTTATTATTCTCATTAATAATTAAAACACCTTTTAATTATTAATCCTTTTTCTAAACACTTTAAAAATAATTCTCTCTCTTGATTTAATTTCCAAAAATTAAATCCTTAATTAATAATATTAAGAACTTTTCTTAATTAATTTATAATCAATTAAATCTCATTTAATCAATTATTAAATTTTCCAATTAATTATTTATTTCATAAATAAATAATTATTAGCCATTATTAATTAATTCCTCCACCATTAAATCATTCTCTTTTTATGGTGTGACCCTGTAGGTTCAATATTAAGCCGGTAGTAGAAATAAATAATAATAAAACTATTTTATCATTATTTATATAAATTCTCTAATTTATTAAATATGATTAATTAATTAATCACATTTATTCTACATCGTGAGGGATACTTCTCAGCATATCGCGACTATCCGGATAATATGAATTCACTGCTTAGAATACCAAGAACCTATTCAGTGAATAGTTACCGTACAATAAATTTCTTCTACCCTACAATGTTCCGATTAAATATAAGGCATGGATCTCGTGTCAAGCCTATCTAATTCAATCACTTGCTTACCATTTACTATGCGTAGTTCTATGCAAATTAGAAACTCCTTTCTAATTTCATTCACTCTGGCCAGAGATTCCTGAACTAGCATAAGTGGATCAGCCTTGAACATTCGCTTCCTTCACTGGAAGGGGTAGATCCTTTATTGATCATACACTATCTTCGTGTACAAATTCCTATACCCAGAAGAGCCCTAATAATTGTCCCTGGAGACTAAGAACTAAACCAAAGCATAGTTCAGTGTACACAAGATTACTATGATGACCTCAAGTCTAAGGATACTTGTACAACTATCACTCTGCGAACAACCGCTGACACGTGAGTGAACTCCATCAGTTGTTCAGCTGTGCGAGTCATGTTCAGTGAACTTATTCTATAATAAGCACCTACATACTAGCTATAGTGTCACCACACAAATGTCTATGAGAACAGACATCCTTCATAATGAAGCAAGCATAGTATGTACCAATCTTTGCGGATTATTAATTACCAGTTAGTAATCCTATGACCAGGAACTATTTAAGTTTAGAGTTATCATCTTTTTAGGTCTCACTATTATGATCTCATCATAATCCATAAAAAGCTTTACTCTAAACTATGGTATATCTTATTTAAACACTTAAATAGATAAAGCCCGTAATAAAAATAAAATAAGTCTTTTATTAATATCAATAAATTCAAAACATATTACATAAAAGTTATTCCTAAATCCTTATACATGATTGGACTTAGGACATATTCCTTTCACTTACAACTTCATAGTGTTCTTCAAAGAAATCCACATGATAACCTCTGTCACAGATTTGACTAACACTCAGCAAATTGTGTTTAAGTCCTGAGACTAGAGCTACTTTTTCAATGATGACATTCCCTAGATTGATATTTCCATATCCCAAAGTTTTTCCCAAGTTGCCATCTCCATAAGAAACATTTGGGCCAGCTTTCTCCACAAAGTCTGATAGCAGGGCTTTATTTCCAGTCGTATATCCTGAACATCCACTGTCCAGAACTAGGATGTTTTTCCTGTTGCCCTGCAATCACAAAGACCACTAATGATTAGTTTTAAGGACCCAGACTTTCTCAGATCCTTTGGCCTTATTAAGTTTGTTAACATTTGCAGCGAATTTAGCATCATAATTTATGTTAACAGTTTTTTTATCAGCATTTACAGTATCTGACTTTGTATCAGAACTTACACTAGAAGGAATAATGCTAACTTTCTTTAAAGAAGGTTTTATTTGATAGTAATCATAGTACAAACTATGATATTCCTTACAAGTATAAATGGAATGCCATAAACTACCACAATGAAAACAAGGATTTTGTGGCCTATATCTAACAGACTGACTCTTAACTCCTGACTTTGAAGGTAAGGAGTTTATGTTCTTATTTTTCCTACAAAAAGAAGCCAGATGGTTAGAATTTCCACAGTTATAATATTTCTTTCTAGGAGCATTAGGAACAGGCTTATAATCATTACTTTTATTCACACCTTCCTTTCCATTCCTATTTTTCCTAGGTAGCTTTACCTTGTTTACATTCTTAGCATCTTTCAGCTTATGCTTAAGCTGTTTCTTTGTCATTAAGCCTATGTTTACTTCAGTTGGCTTACCCTGTTTTGGTTTGTCAGAAGTTAATTTCTCTTTAACTTCTGATTTATCAATATCAGACTTTACAGCTACAAACTTAACATGATTTACCTTTGGCTTTTGTTTAACAACTATAGGCTCAATCTCTACAATTCCCTTATCATTCTTATCATCTTCATAACCTAAGCCCTCTTTCCAGTTTCCATTACTAAAAATATCCTGAGTTGCTTTACCGGAGTTAGTCCAAGTCCTGATAATCTCTCTTTCCTTTTCTAACTCAGTTTTTAGAGATTCATTCATTTTAAGTACTTCATCCCTAACATATAAAGCATCATCTCTATCTTTCTGAGTTTGATGGAACATGACTAACTCTTTTTCTAAATAATCATTCCTCTTTTTATAAGCAAGATTTTCAGAAGTTAATCTTTCATATGTTAAAGTTTGATCTCTATAACTAATGAACATGGTTTTAAGATATCTTCTCAACTCATTCATATCATTAGTATGAAAGGCATAAGTAGTTTGAGGTACCTTTAACTCAGCAGCATCAGAACTGCTATCAGCATTTGCCATCAAGGCATAGTTCACCTCACTTTCAGAATCTGAAGTGTCTGTCCAGCTTTTCTTCTTTGTGACAAGAGCCTTGATTTTGTCACTCCTCACTTTTTTACAATCAGGAGATATGTGGCATTTCTCACCACAGTTGTAGCATTTGACATTTGTGTATTCTCCTCTGTTAGACTTTCCTCCTTTGCCTTCAGATTTTCTGAAACTCTTCTTATCAGAACTTGCACCTTTCCTGGAAGACTTCTTTCAATTTCTGAATTTCCTGTATGCAATCCTTGTGATTCCTTTCACCATAAAAGCACACAGCTTCATCATCTCTTCATTAGGATCCATCTCAGGTAAGCTTTCAGTTTCTGAGTCATCATCAGTATCAGAACTTGATGATTCAGTATCAGACTTTGTGATGAGAGCTTTTCCCTTGCCTTTCCTTGAGGCAGCTGCTTTGGGGGATTCCTCCTCAGCCTTAAGAGCAATTGTCCTTGACTTTCTTCCATTCATCTTGCTTCTTTGTTCCATCTCAAGTTCATGAGTCTTGAGCATCCCATAAATTTCATCAAGAGTTGTTTCTTCAAGAGTATAGTTGTCTCTTATAGTGGTGGCCTTCAAATCCCAATATTTAGGAAGAGCTAACAAGAATTTAAGATTTGAATCTTCAAGATCATATTCCTTGTCAACTAGTGACAAATCATTCAAGAATTTGACAAATCTGTCATATAAACCAGTTAATGACTCATCGGGCTTTGAGTCAAAGTGTTCATACTCTTGAGTCAGTATAGTCTTCCTGTTTTTCTTAATTGAATCAGTTCCCTGGCATCTTGTCTCCAAGGCATCCCATATCTCCATTGCAGTCTTACAGTTGATTACCCTATTTGACATTACATTATCAATGACACTATGCAGCAAGTGTCATACCTTAGCATCCTTAGCAATTGATGAGATATCTTCAGCAGTGTAATCACTCTTCTCCTTTGGTACAGACTTTGCTGGTTCACCTGCAACTACAACAGAGAGTTTGGTTGGCTTGTGTGGTCCTTCATTGATTATGTCAAGGTATTCTGGATCAGTAGCTTCCAGAAACATAGACATCCTCACCTTCCATATGGGATATTCAGATGGTTTCAGTATGGGAACTCTAATAGTCTCATATCGACTGTGGATTTGAGTCTTTGGAGGTTCTTCAGTTTTGGTGGGCTTGGTTGGAGTTTGTTCTTCTTCAGACATGATTGTTTTTGGATCTTAAACTGTTTGTGTGTTAACAGATCTGCTTTGATACCACTTGTTAGGTCACACACACTGTAGAAGGGGGTTGAATACATTATTTATCATAATTAAATCGAATATAAGAACACAAGTAACAGAAAACAAATTTTATTCAACACAATAAACTCTGTTACAATATGGAACTGTCCTCTCTCAGTGATGAACAACTTATCACGAGAGCTACTAGGGTTACAATAAATAATAACTTCAATTATGATAACACATATAGTGTAAACCCTATCTCTGTGTTTATATACTACATAGTTACAAGATAAACTTCTAATTGATATTGAATATAATTCTGCTTCCTAAAATATATCAACTAGTTATCTTTTCTTCCAAGTATTCTATTCTTCATAGAATTCCTTCTTCATGCATATCTCTTCTTGCGTTTGTCTTGACCTTCTTTCCTGTCAATCAGCCGCCTTCCTTATCTGAAAGTCTCCTTAAGTCCTGATATTATCTCCTGATAAATATCTCCTGATAACTTAAGTTCTGACAACTTAAGTCCTGACTTCAGTATAAGTACTGATTTCCAGTTAAGTACTGATTTGTCCTGTTAAGTAAAATCTGAAAACTAAACACAAATCATATTAGTCATGACATTATCAAATATATCTAACAGAATAATTGAATTAGTACAATAAGTTTGGTAGGAAAAGGCCAAGAAAATGGATATTATCATATAAATTTTGCAACTAATCATTACAATAAATATAAGTATAAAACTAATTTACCTATTTTTGATTGTAGTTATGAAATAATTTCTTTTTTAAAGGCTTCCATTCCCAACTCCATTTCAATCCTGCATGCTTCTCGTTCAGCTTGAATGCGAGCCTCTGTTTCCTGTTTTTGTAGTTCAAATTTTTCCTCGAATTTTGCATGAATTGTTGCTACTGTTTCAGCTGATGTAGTTGGAACTCCAGACCTTCTGCCATATATCATACTTGGCGTGATACCACGTCCCAAGAAACGCATTATTCCATGTTTATCTTCACCAAATTTTTCAATAAATAAATTCTCTAGTTCTTCAGGAGTATCTTTGTTAGCTTCTTTCAATTCTTGTCTTGAAATCTCAAGCTCTTCTTGTATGTAATCAAACATTTTAAAGTAAAAACTCAAAGCATGTAAAAATGGTAGCAAAAAGAGATTATTATTAATGATATTACATTATTTATGAGTATTATACTTACTATCATGCGCTGCGTAGTAATATCTTTTGCACCTTTACGAGGGGCCATAAACATGTTAATGCGGTCAGTAGCCTCCCCCTTGTTAGCCCTCTTCACCGGATGAAAGATTAACAACTCATAGTATATTTGTAGAAAATGCAATTAATATAGTTAATTGTGTAATGAATATTTTTTAGCACTACCTCTTTCTTTAGTACATCCATCGGTTTCTTGCGAGTATGATGCAAAAATTCTTCTTTGGATTGATTCTCTTTATTTTGTTATGCTCTTTTTTAAAAAGCATTAAAGATTAATTTATTAAGCACATCAAACTCTTTGTACTTCGTATTAAAATAAATTGCATTCAAAATTTACCTCCACATCTTCTCTCCCCACATGGATACTAGCACAGGCCATTGACTCTCAACGACACTAGTTGGACAATTAGCTAGTCTTTCTTCATCAGTGGTGTATGCATAATAACCATTTTTCTTAACAAGACATTTCCAATCCCGCCACTGATCACCCATAGTATCAATGCAATGTTTTTTCACTTCCATGGGCGTATTTGTGTTGTTATGAAATTACAGTGATTTCTCTAAATTTCAATATATAAACAAATATTTGAAATAAATTAATCTACTAGGGAATGATTGTCATGCATAAATAATATCATATAAAACTTTGTAAAATTATAAAAAAAATTGATATATACCTAAATATCATCCCGTATATTTTCAATAATAGTCAAATCCATTTCATCCCAACGTTCTGTAGTTAAAGGAAACGACATTCCATCTTTAACGAAAAATCCAAGTTGAGTTTCCAGTTTCTTATACTTACCCCACAAGGCCTACCATTAGCATCAAAATCAATCAACAACTTCTTTACACCCCAATTACGTGTCTTTTTGGCTAGGCCTCTGCCTTTTCATTTTCCATTAACATTGGAGGAAGAACTCTGATTCATTATGCATCACCATTTGAAGAGCCACCGGTTCCTGAAGAAGCTTGCCTTGTCATTTGCAGCTCTACAATTTTTACAAACAATGTTAGTAATGAAGTACAGTTCTATTTAGAAAAAAAAATTACAAGTGCCAATCACAAGTCAGCTTTCTTAGTATTTTTCTATCATGCGCATAAGCTAGACTACTTGTAAATTATACATGGAAGGGGGATTAACATACTAATAATCACTAAATTTAAAAAGTTAACAGAAAATAAGTGAAATTAATAATCAAATTTACAACTAAAAAAGTTCAATAATCAAACAAAATGTCTCCAAATAATCCAATAAATTATATTATTCTTCCTCGTCAATTTGAGTGTTGCAATCCTCCTGATTTGCTGAATCAACTTCCATGCCTTCAACTCCCTCACACACCCATGAATAATAAATGTCTACAATATTTTCATCGAAATCTTGGACATTATATGGCTGAATTTGAGTTATATGGGTTGCTTTGTAGACTCTTCATTAGTATAAATATCAAAGTTATCTCTCGATGTCATTCTCATAACAACACTCCAGTCAGTGTCTACAGGATCCTGAATAAACCATACTTGCTCAGCATAGCTAAAATAAAAGGTTCATCATTGATCCGATTTTCTTTGTACATCATGTTTTTAAAGTTCACCAATGTGAACTTAAATTGATCCTTCATTACTCCAGTGCGCTGGTCCACCCAATTACATTTAAATAAGGTATATTTCAGCGAATTACTATATCGTATGTCTATAATATCAGTCAATTTCCCATAAAAATTCATGTCCCAGTGACTGGATTATTATCTTTACGACTAGCAAAGCTTGTGACACTTGCACTAAGCATAACACCACTGTTTTGACTATTTTTACGTGCATCAACCTCTTTAATTTTATAATAAAATCCATTTATTATGTATCCTTTAAACCTCCTGGCATCCATGTGAGGTCCCAATACTAATACTTTCACATCATCTGGAATTACATCCTTTGTGGTGCAGACCTTAAAAAAATTGAATACAGAGTGTAAGCTTGTTAAATAGCTTGTATATATTATTCATAAATAATCATGAGATATTTACTTACATAATCTTTGAACCAAGTATCAAAATTATGATTATGCTCCGTCTGTATTCGATGTGCTTGACTACGGGGAAGTGTCCTCTTTAGGTGAGTCAAATGCATTCTGTAAATTAAAAAAATCAGTTGACATAATTCATATAAAATATAGATAAACATAACTTTTTATCAGATTCTTCAACTTACTCTAAATAAGGCTCCATTGCTTCCATGTTGAATAATATATATCTATGTGCTTGCATTTTGGTGACATAGTCAAGGGTAAAGTCTACATCTTTACCCATACAACGACCACTTATATTGCCCCCGTCATCATTTCGTGCAGGTTGATTCAGCTTTGTCTCCATTTCTTCTAGATATCGAGAACAAAAGCTCATGCATTCTTCTGTAATATATCCATTAGCAATTGATCCCTCTGGATGAGTACGATTACGTACATAAAGTTCTAATGTGAGCAAATACCTTTCAATTGGATACATCCAATGGAAAAGTACAATATTACATAGTATTGCTTCATCTACTAAATGTACCGGAAGGTGTTCCATTACATCAAAAAACGAAGGTGTAAATATCTTTTCGAGTTGACAGAGTGTAAAAGGTATACGACCTTGTAATTCTTCCAGGTCTGCTAATGTATTAGTTTTTGAGCACAACTGTCAAAAAAAATTTGCCAATTTAATCAACGTTTTAACCACATCAGACGGTAATATTTTTGAGTTGCCACCGGAAGGAGCTGCTGGAGCAAAATGTGGTTGTCATGACTCTTCAATCCCCATATATTTTTCTCTTTTAAGTTCACACACCTTGAAATATTAGAAGAATATCCATATGATATTTTGAGTTGCTTTAACACCTTAAGGAATATCTCTTTTTGCTTTTTACTCATTGTAAATTGGGCTGGAGGTAAAAAGCTTTTTCGAGTTCCTCTAGGTTGTGGGTGCAATGGTGTGCAGATATTCATTTCCTTCAGATCCAACCTAGAACTCAAATTATCCTTTGATTTTGATGTGTTCAAGAATGTATGTAACAAATTATCACATACATTCTTCTCAATATGCATAACATCAAGAACATGACGAACAAGATTGTGTTTCCAATAAGGTAATTAAAAAAAATGCTTTTTTTCTTCCAATTATGAGGCAGTTTGGATCTTTCTTTTCTCGACTCTTGCTTGCTACTTTTCCCTTTGTTCCATGGTTCTTTTCCCAAGTACATCTTTTATTTTGTACGCAGTCTCAATGCTCTCCACTTGTTGTAATATTTCAGCACCTGAGAGTAACTTTGGTTTGGATCTGACTTCACGTGTACCATCAAATGCTTTTTTGTCCTTCCTAAAGTTATGGCTATTAGGTAAAAATCTCATGTGTCCAATATAGCACCATTTGCGACCATTTTTCAACCATTTTCCAGCCTCTCATTTTCATTGCGATACAACATGCAGTGATTAATACATATGTCCCAGCTCCGGTAACTAAATCCTAAGTCTCTGGTCATGCTAAATGCCTCATTAAAGGAAGATGGTATGTTGCAAGATTTTGGCATAGCCCTCCTTAACAACTTTAAAAACCCATTGAAAGACGTATTTAACCATCTAGAAATGGCTTTCAAGTGCATAAGCTCAACAACAAAGGTCAATAATGTAAACTCCTCACATCCTTCCCACAATTCTGTTTCAGCAGCTTTTAGAAGTTTTAAGAACTTAGCTATCGATTCATCTGACTGTACCACCTCATGAATCTCAGGTTGTCTTTCGCCCATGTTTGGAATGCCAAAACCTTCATATACCATTCTTTTAATATCATCACTGTCATACCTTTGAATGTATTCATCTTCAGATATATTATTATAAACATGTGATGTGCGCGCATTCATGTATTCTTCTCCGTGAGAGGTCCAATTTTTGTACCATTTCTCAAATCCAACTAAAATACAGTGTGTATTAACAATATCCCTATCTTGATAATAGCGATCAGAACAATCTCGACAAGGACAAAGAATTTTTCTGTCAGGGGCTTTCCTATATATGCGAATTTTAAAAAACTTTCGACTCTATTGACATACTCATCTGATGCTCTATTATTACTATCAATCCAGTCCTTGACTATTTTAGAAATTATCAACCTATATATACACAAAATATCAAGCATATACATACATAACAAAAAATCAAAAATAATAAACAAATCCTACACATGAACAATTAACCACATATAATCAAAAAATCAAAAATAATTAAGACTCATAAAATCAAGTATATACATAATTCAAAATCAAGTGTGTATACATACATACACAGATACACCGTGACTGAAATCAGAGATAGAGAGAAAAGAATCAATCAGAGATAAAGAAATCATAGATAAAATCATAGATAGAGCTAAAATCGCACCTGATATGGGTCAATTGAAATGCTTCCACCGTGACTGAAATGGTTACTGCTGAGTAAAACTTTAGGGAAAGAAAAGAAAATAACCTACGAGAAAATGAAATAAAATGAATAAAAGAAAATAAAATAAAATGAAACTTTGTATATATTTTAGAACCATTAGCATGCAGTACATCATTTTTAGTAGATTACTAGATTACAAGGCCGTGCTTCGCAGTGGCATTCTAAAATATTGTTCCATTTTTTATTTATTATTTGATATTGGTCATTCTGAAATTATTAAATAAATTCATTCTCTCGTTAAACATGTTTACTCTAATGAGTCATTCTCATTATTCACAAATCTAATATCATAAAATTATATTATTTATTAGTCAATAATCAATATTATATTTTTTCTGTTTAATAATATGAAATTTTGAGAATAATATAAAAATGAATTAAAATGATATGAGAGGCGGTAACTCACCGCCCTCGTCTTCTCCGTTACATAAGTATAATATAATATTATGATAATGATATAACAATTTTAAAATATATTGATAAAATATATTCATAGATCTTTTTCTTTGTAATATTTCAAAGGTTAAACATGAAAATGAAAATTTTAGTAAAATATAATATATTAAGTTGATTTTGGCAGAAAAAGGAGAAATGATATTAAAAAAGAAATTTAGGAAAATATCAGGATGATATTTTGATTTAAAAAGAAAGGAGAAGTTTTAAGAGAATATTATTATGGTTAGTTGATTTTAAAAATCTTAATGGAAGATGCGGTAGAAACTTTAGGAGAATATTACGAATGATGATAAATTTATTGATACTTATCTTTGTAAATTATAATATTTTATAGCCTAAAAATTAAAAAAAATTAGGAAAATATAATATAATAAGTAGATTGTAGGAGAACTATTAAAAATGATATTAAAAAATAAATTTAGAAGAATATAAAGATGTTAAGTTGATTTAAAGGGAAATTAGAAGTTTTAGGATAATATTATTATGGTAAGTTGATTTCAAAAAAATTAATGAAAAATGTTGTATAAAATTTAGAATAATATTACGAATGATGATAACATATTTAGGTTAATATAAGTTAATTGTAGTTTTTGATATTTTTTAATTCGAAAAATTGAGAAAATTCGAAAATAAAATGAGACGATATAAGAGGCGCCACATAAACGGCTATGTTTTCTCCTGTATATAAGTATACTAGTTCATTAAATCGCATTTCACAATGGCCTTCTAATTATATTTTTACATTTCGTATTTGATATTGGTCATTCTAAAATTACAAATAATAAATATTGAAGTCTAAAAAATTGCTTTATAATTAAACGTGCTTACTCAGTGTGACTTACAAATATCTTTAAAAATCAATCGGTGTATTAATATTAATAAAAAATATAAAAATAAATAAATATGAACTTTAAAAACCTTGGGAGGAAAGAAGTTCAACCCAAGATGACCATACTCGTACTTTACGGTCACACTTTATCATTGACCGGATTCTTATTCTAATTCTATTTTTATACATTACACATTGTCGGTGACCTAGTGACCAACTCAAATTTCTTCGATTTTCAATCTTATAAAATCTAAAACAAATATTTTTATATCTTATATAAAAATATTAAAATCACGATATTAAAATCTTTTCGGAAAGTTAAAGTAAGTTAAAAAATAATAACCTCGAAAGCGATCAAACACGAAACAGTACGCACGAACGATCCCTAAAATGTAATATCCAGACATTTAGCATACGAAACAAACCAACCACATGATACAGTTACAAAAAGGTCACTTTCACTTCTAAAAATAATTAATTTAATTGTAAACAAAATCATTAACTATCACAAATAATTATACACACCATATATTCATGCAAACAGTCTACGTTATTGACCTATTAAAATTGCATATCATTTATTCATGCATAATTAAGAGGTATTAAATTTTCTAACAGTACATACATCTTATATAATCATACATGTTTTAATAGTCATGGCAAAAACATGATATCGCATAGTCAATTAGAAATCAAAGATATAATCATCACGTAAATAAATTATTAAAATAAAAATGATTAAATAAAACATACCTTGAATTTTTATACGGGTTAATGGAATTTTAGAGGGAATTACATAAGCATCTAAACCCTAATTTAATTAGGTAATTTTAATACTTTCTTCTTCAAATTTTACGACTACAAGTAATACCTAAAATAAATTGTAGTGAGCCGATTTAAAAAAGAAAGTGGAGAAAGTTTAAAATAATATAAGATAATTGTGATTTTTAAATTTTTTTGTTCGAAAATTTAAGAAAATTCGAAAAATATAATGAAACTATATAAGAGGCTTCACATAAATGTCCCGTTTTCTCTTTTATAGAAGTATATATAAAATAATATATATTAAGTCGCGCTTCGCCGTCACCTTCCAAAATAATGTTCTGTTTTTTTTATATTTCTTATTTGATCTTGTCATTCTTCTGGGGTGATGTACCGAATTACCTGTTTTTTAAATGTTATATGTCAAATACCCCGCCGCACGTAAATGTTATATGTCAAATACCCCGCCGCACGATTCGGTGACCAAAATGACCATCGAATACACATCACGGATATGCGTAGTCAACGGATATGCGTAGTCAATATATGCATTGTAGCTATGCGGACTCTGTGTATGCCAAATCAACCCAATCTCTGTTAAACAATCCGGGCAGAACTTTATACGCAAGTAAAAAATGCGCATACCTTATACGCATGCCTAATTTACGTATGCGCATACCTGTTTCACTTATATAAAATACTTCTTCATCATACTAGTTATTATTATCTTCTCTTATATATTCTAATTTCATTATTAATTCGGTAGTATCTATATATTTTACTCCCTTGTGTTGTAATTTAGGACACTTATTTGCATAATGTCCTTTTTCATTACAATTCCAACATTTACAATCTGCTATTTTCGTTTTATTTTTTTTTCTAAATTTTCTCTTATATCTAAATCTCTTTCTATTTTCAGGAGTATTTCTATATTTTTTAAATTTTCTTCTCTTAAATTTTCGATTAAATGGTCTATAAGGTCTATAAGTTTTATTTTGTTTTTTATAATATTCATTTTGATTATTATAATCTGTTTTTCTATATTTCCTATATCTCTTTCTAGTTTTATGATTTTGATTATCACATCCAAATATTAATTTTTTCTCTGTGAAATTACAGATTTCTCTTAATAATTATTTTTTATCCTTTTTAATTCTCTGTTGAATTCTATATTCCTCACATTTTCGAGTTAAATATGCTCTTAATAATCTAATTCTTTCTCCTAATGTATTTTCCTTAGGTTCTAGATTATTAAATTCTTTAGTTATTTCGGTATTATAAGGTGAAGGTAAATGATCATAATACAGTTGTTGATATACTAAGCTTTCATTAGGTAAAAACTTAGCTTCATAAAAGAATTTAGTAAAACTTATAGTATATTATGGTAATTTACTAATCCTACAACATTTCATATTATTTAGATACATTGTTATCTCTAATTTTCTTTCTACTGTTATATTTTCTTGAACTACAAACCATCTTTCTCCTAGAAATTCTCTTTTTAATAATATATCAAATGCGTTTAATGTATCTTTCCAGCTTTTAGCATATGTTCTTACTTGTCCCTTTAATTCATAAATAATATTTTTTAACCAAAATGCTGCCTTTCCTACAATTGTTTTTGATATTAATTCAAAAACATAATCCAGATCTTCTATATTTTTTGAATTCATTAAGGCTATATACATCCCTAAATTCCAATCTTTTATTCTTCTACTTATTTCTTGATCATCGTAGACATTGTCTAAATCTAGAGATATCCATTTATATTTATTCCTTGGTTTATTGATCCTATGAAATCTTGTACTTCATTTTGTTGTCCTATAGGTATATTTCCTGACATTTTCATATTATTTTTAGTTATTATATGATCTTCTATTTCTTCTTCTGGGTATGCATCTTCATCCATTATATTCTCTGATTCGGTTTCATAATTTGTTTGTTTATGCGAAGTTTATCTTCCTTCTATATCACTTTCATCGCTTTTTTCTTCATTTGTTATGATTGCATTTACGGTTTTTCCAAGGGCTTCTAATATTTCTTTATTTTCTTTTATTATCATTTCCTTTTCCTCATTATCTGATTCTTCTAAGTAATTTAATCCTTCTTCTCCTAGATTACTATCTAATTCACTTGTATTACTGCTCTCATCTTGTTCTTTATTCGTTTCTGGATTACTATCGCCAGGCTTAATAATTTTCTTTCCTTTTAATTCTGTTTTTAATTGATATATCTCATTTTTTAAATTATCTATTTCTTTTAATACCTTTATTATTTCTAACTTTGTTTCTTTTAATTCTTTCTTTTGGGTTTTATATTTTCTTTTATAAAATCTATATTTATTTAACCATTCTATATTGGTTTTAGTTTTTAATTTAACATTTTCTTTTCTTAATTCTTCTAATTCATCTTTTCTTATTTCTTGTTTTATAGGTTCATATTTTTGTCTTTCTTTTTCCATTAACTCTTTTCCATGTTTTTTAAGAAATGTTATCGCACTATGTTCTGTTATAGACATTTTTCTAGAATTTTCCTGATTTATGAAGTTCTGCTAAACCATTTATTGCTCTTTTAACCCCTATGGTCATTTTAGGTTTTGATTTGCTTATATCCATTAATATAGCTTCTTTAGTTCTTCCTATTACCGTTATAGGTATTATCTCTGGTTCTTCTGTTTCGTCTTTAATTATTTTCTTTTCTTTATTTTGTTCTAAACTATTTTGTATTAAGGTTAACTTATCTAATATTTGTTTAAAGATTGGGATTTCTGACATATTCCATAATGCTGTTATTTCTTCCTTAATTATTTTTCTATTAATTTCTTGATTCTCTTCCATCTTTTTCAATACATCGTTTAAACTTTCTTTTATAAATATTTCGTTCCAAATATCTTTTATTTGGTTTTCAGTATTATTCATATTTATAAACTCGTTTTCTCCATTCTCCTTCAATTATTCATGTTTTTCTTTTCTTACCATTTATTTGCTCTAATTCTTTTATTTCTTCTTCTAGTTTTTCTTTTTTCCTTTAAGTATTGTAGTTCTTTTTCTTGAGACATAATTAATGTTTCTTTCATTATCTTATTAATAGTTTCTATTTCATCTTTCTTCTCGTTTATCTCCTTTTCAGGGTTCATATTCTTTCTATAAATCTTAATTTATTCTGATCATTTATTTCTATTCCTTCATTTGTTATATTATATTTTATTTCATTTAAGAAATCCATTCCTAATAATAGTTAATAACTAACGTCATTTTCTATCACTCCTAGACTTATATTATATTCTAAGTCTAAAATTTTTAATCTTAATTTTATACCTTTTGTTATTATTGTTTCTCTCGAACTATTTGGTTCAGTTTTTATTTGAGGTTCTATTTCCTCACATTTGTTTGAGTTAACTTCAGTTATATGTATTTGACTTTTTGTTGCTCCAGTATTTATTTCTGTTATGACTTCTTTGGCAAATATTTCATTAAATATTATTATTTTTATTCTTAATTTATCTGATTCATAACATGGTGACTTTATTAAATCTAATTTTCTACTGGTCATACTCATTGATCTAATTAATTTTATAGGGTTTTGTTCTATTCTAAAACTTAATCTTGATCCTTCTAATATTGGTTTAATTCTTTGTGTTGGAATTATTTGTCTATTACTAAAGTCTATTGTGAATTCTTCTGGGATTGTTATTTGAGATTCTTCTTTATGTTCAATTTTTTCTAATATATCATTGTATAATTTTGGTACTATTATTCCTAATTCCGTTTGTTTCCTTACATGATGGTTTCCAGTCATAGCATAAACTATTTTAGTTTCTATACTAATTACTTTACTTCCCTTTTACATTTTTATTCCATCTAATTTATAATATAATGTTAAAGATCTTTCTTTATTTTCATCTCTTAATGATATGCTAAAATCAGGTTGTTTTATAAATTTTAATTTCTGATATATCAAGTTTCCTTTTACTACTGCTATTAATGAATCTTGTATATTTCCTAATATTTTATCGTCTAGTACATATATCTGTATAGGAGTATCAATATTTTTCTGAAAATCTACTTTTATTGTAAATTCTATTGCTCCAAAATAAATATTTTTTAGTTTATTTGCTTCCTTTTGTTTTAACTTGGATAGTTCTCTTTTTATTAAACCATCTGTTATTAAATTTATTTTTGCTTTTCCATTTATCGTATCTATATCTATTATATTTTCATGTTTCAGAGCTATATATCTAACTTCTTTATTTCTTTCAAAATATGATGTTTTGAATATCTTTTTTATTGTTAGTTCTTCTGTTTCAATTTGGATTTGATTATATATATTCGGTTTAAAACTTAAAGTTTGTGATGTTCCTTTTTCGTATTCATCCATTTGATAATATACAACTTATTTTTCACTTGATTTTTCTAATGACATTTTTTTAAACTGTATTATTATCCAGTTATATTACTTGATAAAATTATTCTTTTAAGTCCTTGTATTCTTAGTTTATTATTTCTAAATGTTATTATCATATTTTCAAGTTGTTGATAACATCTTATTATTTCATCCCTATTTTCTCTTGTCCATTCAATTTTATTTTTCTTTCTTGCAATTTGTCTAGTTCTATTTCTAATTTTTCTTGATTTTTTATTAATTCTTTTAATTTTCTATTATTTCTAGTTATTGCATTTAGATCTATCCAATTCATTTTTTAATTTTTTGTCTTAAATTATTTATTAATTTATATTGTTCAGTTAATACTTCTTTTAAGTCTTTTATTTGAATTTCTAAATTAGTTTCTTTAATAAAATTTTCTCGTTTTATTAGAAGATTCTCTTCTTCCAGTCTTCTAATTTTTTCATCTCTTTCTTCCAACATTGTTCGTAACGTAGCTATAATATCTAATTTTTCATATATTATTTGCATACTTATTTTACAACTTTCAATATGTTGATTTATATCTTTATTAAAAGTAAAGTTTTTATCTGCTATCATTTTAATACTTTCTAACTTATAATCTTCCATAAATCAAATATTTATTTATTTTATTTATATAAACATATTAACTGTCTATATAGATTTTTCTTACATATTTGTTTTGTTTCTTTATTTTCTACTATAAAATAAATTAATAGATTTGCTATTATTTTAGATTTATAACTTTTATTATTATCTCTTAGTAATTTTGCTGGAGGTCTCATTTAATTTTTATATTTTAATATTAATATTTCATTTTTACTATTCATATTCATAATTACTATTCAATTTTCACTATTCATCGATTACTATTCATTGGTTACTATTCAATCCGAAATTTCGAACTTTACTACTAATTGCTACAGTAATTTACTGTTCATCTTCTCGGCCTATTTTCTAGCTCTGATACCAGATTGTTTGGGGATCGTTTTCTATATCTGATAACCCTAAAGAGGGAAGACACACAGATATATAAATCATAAAACATGTACCAGATTGTTTGGGGATCATTTTCTATATCTGATAACCCTAAAGAGGGAAGACACACAGATATATAAATCATAAAACATGATTTTATATTTCTCTACAATCCATAACAATTTACACATAACAGTTATTTCTATATATTTAAGTATTCTAACATATTAATCGCATACCAAATAAGCAAAAACCATTTAAACAATTATAAAGTTGATGAATCAAGAACAACTCACCGGAGTCCCTGATGAATGCTATGCCCCTATTTCGACTTCCCGGTCATCTTGGGCTCTGCAACTTCAGGCGTCTCAACGGACTATCCACTGTTCCTTGCTTCTTCATCTTTATAATTATTATAATAGTAGATGTTTATTGGGTACTTGATCTGTATGAAATTCAGCTTAAATATATATAAACTTATGTTATCTTGTTATAGATTGCAGAGGTGAGGTTTTTAGCTTGCCATTAGTGTATAAAAAAAAGAAATTTGTATAAAAAAAAACTCAGAGAAAAAATAACTCAGCAAATGATCTTGATTTCTAAACTCATAAAAATACTGATGATTCTTTTGTTACAATTCTCCTCTTTTATAGAGGGAGAGATTTCTATTACATGATATGCTTTTCCGACATAATATTCTTTCTCTTTCCTTCTTTTTCTTTCATCCCTTCCTTTTTCTTTTCTTCTGACTTCTTTTTCAACTTTTGCAACTTTTTCTTCTGTCTTCTTTTTCTTCTTTCTTCTTTTTCAACTTTTGCAACTTTTCTTCTGTCTTCTTTTGCAATTTTTTCTTCTGTCAACTTTTTCTTCTGTCTTCTTTTTCAACTTTGCAAATTTTCTTCTGTGCTTTTATTCTTCCTGCTTTCTTTTTTATTTCGTCCACTCCTTTTGATGCCTTCTGTCTTTTGTCTTTTATATGGAATTCCATGATTTTTTGGCTGTTTCTATTTGCTAATATATTACAGTCACCAATTTTTATTGGGCCGTAGAAACATATATTACAGTCACCAATTTTCATTGGGCCATAGAATTATATATTACAGTCACCAATTTTCATTGGGCCGTAGAATTATATATTACAGTCACCAATTTTCATTGGGCCATAGAATCATATATTACAGTCACCAATTTTCATTGGGCCGTAGAATTATATATTACAGTCACCAATTTTCATTGGGCCGTAGAATCATATATTACAGTCACCAATTTTCATTGGGCCGTAGAATCATTTTCTAATATATTATGGTCACCAAACTTTGTTTGGGCCATAAAATTACTTTAGTTTTACATGTTAAAATAACAGGAATTATTACAATCTTACTCGAAAGGATTAGAGCATGCTTCTTCCTTTACTAAGGGTTTTAAAACTACTACAGTCTTCTTCCTTTGTCCTGTAATAATAGCCTTGAAAAACTCCTTGGTTTGTGGTGCATGATTGTAGTTTCCACCTGTTATCCTGTTATGCATACCTGCTAAATCACTTTTCTCTGTTTTCAACACATCATTGTTATAATATAATGTTAGTATTTCTTCTACGTCTCCCTTAATACTTATTCCTAATACACATGCCTTCCTTCCTTTTATAAGATCTTCAAGTTTGGATTTAGAACTGATAATCCAATTGCTCTTTTATTTGACATCCATTCTTGAAATCCTTCTATTGTGCATGGCATAGGAGACTTGAGACTAGTATTATCACCTTCTATAGTAGTATTTCTACCATACTTGAATATCTGACATATTATTATTGGTTTTCCTATAAAGTCGGTACAAGCATCAAATACCTGTACTCCATATATTCCTCCTGGTCCATATGATTGCATCATTGCACTAACGCTTTCAACTATTAGTGGTGGAAGTTTTGATATGCTTCTTAATGTTTCATCAACCATGATTTTATCAATAAATCCCAACATTAATAAGCTTTCTACCACTTTAGGATCAGCATCTTCTTTGCAGATATACCTTGGATATTTACTAAACTTTCCAGTTCTGAGGATGGTATTATTGGACTTGTAGTCATAAAATTTTGTTATCTTTTCAAAGGCTTCTATATATTCTTTTGCGTATTTAATTCTGTCTGATATAGAAACTTGAAGTTTTGGTTGTTCTGGTTTGGATATTTCTGTTTGGGTAAGGGTTGATATTGTAGGAGTTGTAGCTAGTCTTGATACGAAAGTTTGGGGTGTAATATTTTTGGTAAGCTTTATAGATCCTTCAAGATTTTTTATAAGGTTATTAACTTCTTGGGTCAAGGTTGCAATTTATTCATTCTTCCTCTTGATTTCTTCTAGTATCATTTCTATCGGTTGAATATTCTTGTTATCCCGGTCCATTTTCTCTACTAAGAAAATCTGCAAGAACATTTTTAGTACCTGATATATTTTTAATAATAAAATCATAACAACTAAAGAATGCTTGCCAATTTCTTCTCTTATTTAATTCTGGTAAATGATAAGTGGATTTTATATCCACTTGGAACGCTTTATTACAAGCTTAAATTGGTGTTTTGGACTCAAGTTGTTGGTATTTTGATGTGTTTTTGTGTTATTGCATTTCAGGTATCAGTTAAATGAAGAAAAAAGCTTTTAAAAGAAATATGATGAAAAGTAATCAGAATTGGAAGCCAAGGCCATTGTCAAGTTGTAGAGAATCTCAATAGCTTCGCGTGGGCAGTTGAATCGCTTAATACGAGTAGAACTCAAGTTATGGTCAAAACAAGATTCATCAGAATATTTTTTCCAGTCAGTAGCTGAGCGCCCGCTCAGCAGAGCTGAGCGCCCGCTCAGAGAGCTGAGCGCCCGCTCAGAGAGCTGAGCGGCCGCTCAGGGCGCGGCTGGTCGCTGATTTCGCTGAAAAAGCTTTTTTTGAGTAGAATTTGACAATTTTAAGGGTCCAGGCCCACTAGGGGCGTATATATACTTAAAAAAAAGGGTTTTCATCATCGGGGAAGATTGGGATAGCAAGGAGAAGACCTAGAAGCACAGAACAACTCCGAAAAAGAAGATCTTGTTTTCAACTTGTGATTCTTTGAATTAGTTGTAACTTTGGATGCTCGTTTTCGTTCTTGTTAAACCTAGATCTCGTTTATTCGTACTTTGATTGTTATTTAGTTTATTAAGACCTTGTTTTATACCATGCTTTCATTGGAACCCATGGCGACGATGAGTTCGATTATGGGCTAATCGTTGTCATGGGATTCTAGCGGATTTACTTATGGATTTCAATAGTTAATTGTTTCGATATCTTGGTGTGTGGTGATTGATTGATATCCTAGTATGGTTGTGCTTATTCGTCTTATGTGTGTAGCTAACATATAAGATAGCGTGTTAATCACTATTGAAGCGATAGTGAATATAGAGGTTTAGAACTTGCCATGCTAGCATAGGTTCATGTATGTGTATGCATGATTCGTAGGTAACTCTAACCGTTTTACTTGCCCTATGTAATCATTATGGATAACTTGTGCTTAAACCGTTATGTTGTCAAATTCTATAGATATATAGGGTCTCAATATAATTGGTGTCTATTCAGCTTCTATCTATATGTGGATGTCTGGTAGAATGGTACTCGTGCAACGAAAGTTGGCGTTTATCAGTTTCGTGTTATCTGATTAGTTTTATCACCATCACATGCTAAGGTTAAGAATGAAAAGGCTATTGAATGAAGTAGTAATGAAGTTAGAATCCCATGTTTATCATATATATTAATTTAACCTCAATTCTCTTAGTTAATGTTATTTAGTATAATCTCTAAGTTTAATAAAAACCCAATTTGTTATTTATCTTAACATTGAGCGATAACCATACATTGTTGCATAGGTGCATAAATTGAATTTAACCTAAACCAGTCTCTGTAGGAACGAATCTGATTTATATCTTATACTACTTGCGAACGCGTATACTTGCGTGAATATTAGCGCGTGTTTTCGCCCTAACAGTAAAGGGTTAATTTTATTGAATATAAATGATCTTACTTGAGTGTTATTTGTTCTTACAACAAATTTTACAGGTAGTAAATGATAATGAAATCTTTTAATTCCTAGTTTTACCGCTAATAATTCCTTTTCATTAATATGATAATTCTTTTCATTGGGTTTCCAATTTCCAGCTGCATATCCACATACTAAAGGGTTTTCTTTATCAATATCATCTTTTTTAAAAGCTACTAATGCCGCTCCCCATCCTATATCGCTAGCATCTGTAAATAATTCTAATTGATCAGTATCTTTGGGTAATCGAAGTTTAGGTAAATTTTCTACCTTTGTTTTTAGTACTCTTATTGCATTTGTATGATCTTCTTTCCACTCAAAAGTTTTATTTTTCTTTATTAAGTCTTGTAGTGGTTTTCTTAATTTTGGTAAATCTTTTATATAATCTGAAGCGTAATTTACTATTCCTAAGAATTGTTGTACTTCTTTTTTATTTTCTAAAGTTTCTTTAAAATTCTTTATTTTTATTGAAATATGTTCTTGTAATTGAATTCCTTCAGAATCTATAATATATCCTAAATATTCTATTTTGTGTTTAAATATTTCTGATTTCTTTTCTGATAATAGGATTCCATGTTTTCTAATAGTCTGAATAAATATATCTAGATGTTTCGAATGATCTGTTAAATTGTCACTAAATATTAATATATCATCAATATATACTAGAACAAAATCATTCATTTCTCTAAATATTTTATCCATTCTTCTTTGGAATATTTGTGGGGCTGTTCTTAATCCAAATGGTAGTACTATCCATTCATAATGTCCTTGTGGTACACTAAATGCTGTTAAACATCTAGATTCCTTAGTTAATTTTATTTGCCAGTATCCGCTTTTACAATCAAATTTACTAAACCATTTTTTATTACTTGTTTGGTTTATTAAATTTCTTTTATATGGTAGGAAATATCCATCAGATATAGTCTTTTTATTTAGTTCTCGATAAACTATTACCATTCTAGCTTTTCCTCTTTTTACTTCATTATGATTTCTTACTAAAAACGCTGGGCTACTATGCGGACTTTTACTTTCTTGTATTAGTCCTAAGTTTAATAATTCTTTTATTTGAACTCCTAACTCCTTTTGATCTGTTGGACTATATCTTATTGGTCTATTTCTAATTATATCATTAGGATTTATTAGTTTTATTTCAGGGTATATTTTTTCTTTTTCCCATAACTTTATTGGATGTTCTCCAAAATTTATTTCTAAGGCTTTTAAATATTTTTGTTTTAATAGTTCTAAATTATTTTTTCTTTCTGCTTTAATATTACTTATTTCTATCGATTTTACAGGTACTATTCTTTTTAATACTATCCATTTTTCGCAAAGGTGTTAACAAACTTATTCTATCTTGTTTTATTATTTGAGTTTTAAAAGAATCTAAAAAATTATTTCCTAGTAACATTTGTTGTTTCATATTATTTTCTTGGTATATTATAGGTAGCCTAAACCTTATTTTTCCTAATATAAATCTTACATTTTCTATTATATCTATCTCTTTTTTATAGTTATTGAATCATGTTACTATTATTCTATTTTTAGTACGTTTCCATTTGTGTTGAGTAAATACTTCTTCTTTAGCTAAACAAATATCTGCTCCTAATTTGCGTATGCGCACTCGATATATACACATTTGTGAATTGTGTTTTCTTTTATGTTTTTTAAGTTTTACGTTTTCTTCTCTATTTTTAAAATTTTTATATGTTTTAAAAATAAAAAGAAGACGCAGTATAACATTGCGTAAAGGGTAAATGCATTTTTTTAATGCGCATTTTTTTTACATCTTCAAATCCCTAATCTGTTTTGGTTTTTCGACTATTGTTGCTCTGCTTTTCTGAATCGCATAACTCTACTTCCATTCCACAAATAGACTAATTATGTATCTTCTTTTCAATTTCCTAATTATAAGGTACTGCTATTTACTTATTTCCCAATTCAAATTATTCAGATTTATATTTAAAATGACTTCTTTCAACTAATCGGTTACGATTTTTCGTGCTTCATTCTTCAAGCTTCATCGATGCAAAACTAGAATTAATTGTAAGGAGAAGACTTTAGAAGAATATGCGAGTCGGAGTATAAGAAGTTGACTACGCATTGTCTCAATGTGGTATCTGTGGGTAAATTGTGCTCTCCTTATCGACAAATGGTATTCTACGCAACCCTTTTTGAAATATAAAGTAATTTGGGCAATTTTTCTTCTGAAATTATGAATAGTAAATAAATAATTGAAAGTCGTTCTCCCGTTAAACATTTTTACTCCAATGAGCCGCTCTCTCATTATTCACAAATCTAATATCATAAAATTATATTATTTATTAGTCAATAATCAATATAATATGTTAGAAATATGTTGTAGGCTTGATGATAAATCACCAAAACACCCTAGTAAATTTAATTAAGTGATTTTGTAATTATCAACGGATAACCATACTTGTTCATTCGTTGATAGAGTAGCTTATATTTCAATAAGTTTTGTAGCACATTTTTGTACACTGTAATGTCTTAGAAGTTTAGAAGTTGTAGAGAATTTTAAGTCATGTTGACTACTATAAAGATGTGCAAAATAGGTTGGCTAATTGTAAATATTAGATGCCTTGTAATTTTGCATAAGTGAAATAGTATCAACTGCTAAGAAGATATTTTCAACGGTTAAACTACAAAGCTTCGACGGATGACTCAAGACACTTTCAGCGAATGATCCATTAGAGACTCAACGGATAACTCATGTGGAGTATCGCAGGATAAATGTGAAGTCTCGATGGATAACCAATTCAAATAGCAGTTGAAAGTGACTTGACGGTCACATGGGTTGATTGTTGTTCGCACTAAAACACATGCGAAAATACACACAAGCGTACATGATCACAAGTAGTATAAGATTTAAGTCGAGTTCGTTCCCACAGAGACTAGTTTAGGTTAAGTTCAGATTATGCACTTATGCAACAATGTATGATTATCGTTCACAGCTAAGATAAGTGTTGTGCAAGACATGCCTGTACTTTAACAAGACTAAGTCAAATTGACAATCCTAAGTAAGTTGTATTATAATCTTAATTTTGTATTTTGTACTTGTAACATTTAAAGTCTGTAAAAATGTCAAAAGAGCAGACTGGAGTATTTTTCTATAAACAGTATCAAGCCTAAAAATTCTATCTGGAAGAAGATCAAGAAGATCATGTATCAGAAGAATTATGAAGAAGCTTGGAGTTGAATAAATCTGTTTTGGGAAAAATGTTCTAAGTCAAGATCTCTACAAGTCACAGATTTAGTGTTATAGAGAAGTCTTTCGAGAACTCCAAATGACTTATCGAGAAGTCAGGAAAGCTATTAGAGAACTCAGAGATATCGACAAGCCAAATTGAAGACATGAAGATTGGAGATATCGACAAGTCACTTCTTCACTAGAGAACTCAGAGTTATCGACAAGTCAACATTCATTAGAGAACTATGAGTTATCGATAAGTCAAATTCCACTAGAGAACTCAGGGGTCGTTTGGTTCAGAAAACGGTATGGGTTTGGAATAAGGAATCGGGTTGGGATGGTATGGGGCTGAGGAATCATTCCTTATATCATGTTTTTGGTTTGGTGTTGGAATGAAATCTGTTTGATTTAAATATTTTTTATTCAGTGATTGAATCAAACTTTTATATGTTGTATATGTCAAATTTAAGTTAGTTATACAACTTACAAACAAAAAAAATTAAATTAAAGTGATTAAAAAATTAAAATTTTAAAATTTCAATATTAATTTATAATTTTAAAACAAATAAATTAAATATTACTAATTTGTATTAAATAAAAACAAGTACCACTTATTTAGGATTAAACAACATGATATTTAAATATATGTTTTAAGATCATATTTAACTTCATAAATAAAAATAAATAATAAAATTTAATTTGATACCTTATACCTCTCTCTCAAACCCAACTCCCCACTAAGGTATCAAATTTGATTCCAGATGGGTATAAGGAATGGGTATCAGATTTCAAAAACAGTAAACCAAACACGAGGTATGGGTATGGAATGAACGAAACTCATACCTGATACCATAATGAGCCGAACCAAACGACCCCTCAGAGATATCGATAAGCCAAAATTCACTAGAGAACTCTGAGTTATCGACAAGTTAAATTTGACTAGGAAACTCTAAGTTATCGATAAGTCAATAAGCCACTAGAGAACTCAGAGATATCGATAAGTCTAAGTGAAGATATGAAGACTAGAGATCTTGACAAGCTAAATTCTCTTATAGAGAACTCAGAGACTTCTACAAGTCAAACTTACAATGGAGTATTAGAATCTCGATAAGCCAATATACTTATCGAGATGTCAAGTTCTCTATAGACCAAAATGGAGATCTCGAGGTAAAATCTCAAAGTACAAAATTGCAGACCAGTTCAATATCCAAGATTTATAATCAACAAACAATCCAACCATCTGGATTGACAAGTCTACAAAAAGCAGCTTGAAGAGTGTGCAAGATCAAGGGTGAAGATTAACTGACAAAGGAAGATCAAAGTTAACACAATATGCAAATATATGCTAAGCCAGAAATTGAAGATATACTTTTTCTTAAATGGAAATGACAAGTGACAGTTTACTAAAGTTAATAGCATGTCTTATTATACCCTGTGTAAACCAGTAGTTAACTAAATTATAAAGTTAACACTAGTCCTTTGTTAGTTGTAACAATTTAGATCAGGAACTCTTGTATTCTCTCAAGACAAAAGTTAAGCTCTTTATCAACAAAGAGCCTAGAAATTTTGTAGCAAAACATTCTTAATTTTAATATAAAATTAAGTGAGTTTTAAAAAGATCTGTGTTCTTTATCATTGCATGTTTAATTTCTGCATGAACACATTTCACTACAACAATTGATTTACTTTGTTCACAACCAAAATAATTCAAGAAAAGCATAAACACACAAAAACACATTCACCCCCCTCTGTGTGTAATTCATTACCTAACAACAAGTAACAAATTTGAGTTGATTAACTACCTAAGAGATTATACTAACATGCATTAACTAAGAGATTAAAAGTGATTTACTTATATGAGAATAAAACATGAGATTCTAACTTCATTAAATACTTCATTCAAAGTTTATGTCTTTATCAATAGCATGCGATGGTGATGATAACTAATCAGACAACACGAAATTAGTATACGCTATCTTTTATTACATGTATACCCTACTACTAAGCATCCACAATCAGGATAGAAGCCAAATAGACACCAATTATGCTTAAATCCTTTATATCTATAAGATTTGAAAACATAACGGTTGAAGAGCAAGTTATCTATCGTGATTGCATAGGGTGTGTAAGATGGTTAAAATTACACTACGAATTATGCATGTCAATTTATACATAAACCTATGCTAGCGTGGCAAGTTCTAAACCTCTATATTCACTGTCGCTTCAATAGAGATTAACAAACAATCTTATATGTTAGCTACGCATCAAATACGAATAAGAACAACCAAACCGGGAAATCATAAATCACCACACACTAAAGATTTAGACAATCAACTATTAAAATCCATAAATAAATCCGCTAGAACCCCATGAGAACGATTAGTTCATGATCGAACACATCGTCACCATGGGTTCCAATGAAAACATGGTAATAAATAAGTTCAGAATACTACGATAGAATATAAAAGTAATAGGGTTTAGAACAAAGCAAAAACAAGCATCCAAAAGTATCGCCTAAATCAAAGAATACAAAAGTATGAAACTAGATCTTCTTCTACTTAGTCGTCTTGCGTGCTCTAGGTCTTATTTCTGTTCTCCCTGGCTTTCTTGTTATTAAAAACTTCTTTTTATCTTTATATATAAGCCCCAAGTGGACCTGGACTCTCAGACAATCAGAGTCGTAATAGAATCAGGATTCTGCAAAAACACACTGGCGCGGGCGCGCTGCCTTGCTGGACTTTCTGGCGTGGCCACCCCACTTCTGGCGCGGCCGCGCCTGCCTTCTGAGAAAAATTCTGATTTTTGTTGTTTTGCGCTCCTTTATTCGTGCGATCTTCCGAAACTCCATTCCTGACCTCTTATTTACATAAAAACATTGTAAAACTCCTTTCTTCCTTCTGACTAGTGCCCTGTAATGACTTAACACAAAAACAATTAAAAATACCACATACTTAAGTCCAAGACACCAAATTAAGCCGATATGAAGCGTTTCAAGTAGATATAAATTCCACTTATCACAACCCCAAACTTAAATCGATGCTTTTCTTCAAGCATAAACAGACTCGAACTAAAAACACAACTAATGCATGAATGCAACTATGTGAAAATGCAACAATCCCCTCGTAATAACTATACCCAATCAATAAACAATGTTTCTAAGAATGCAATTATTCAAAATAGAGTTCAACTAAATCCCAAAAATCAACTTACAAACCAGAAACGTGCATGTGTGCGATGCTTAACAGATATACTCCCAACACTAGATCAATAATCATATCTTATCTTTCGCCAAAACAATCACAAGTTTATAAATATAATGAACGTTAAACACATAATGACTCACAACACCTAAATTTTACTAGAGTTATACAAGGATCATGCTATTATACTGAACACATAAACACAAATGCTTATATGACCGTGCAATGAATGAGGTCCCAAAAGACTTATACAGTAATACCCATGTAGCGAGCGTTAGGTTAACGGATCCCGGACTATAAAAACCTTAGGTCGCTAGGCACAAAGTCCTCTAGAACTTAATAGCTCGAGTATTAAAGAGCTCACTCTTGGTCAATTATGCATAAACACATAACAACAAATATCAAGCAAGAAATTGCTGATGAAGATAAATAGAAGAAAAATGCAGAAGCAACTCCTCTTCCAAAGCTGAAGAGAAGCTCATGGACAAACAAAGTTCCAACCTGTCAAAGAGACCAAGACTGAAGATGCAAGAAAGAAGAAGAAAAATAGAAATAGGAAAATTGGGATAAACAAAAGCAATAATTTTGCTTATGTTGCAGATGCTCCAAGAAAGAAGTGTGAAAAATATGGCTCTGTAAATCATCTAACTCACCTTTGTAAAAAGGTTGTTAGCAAGCCAGCTGAAGGAGCCTGCAAATACAATGAAGCAGATGCAAATGACCCCTACTCATTCTGTGACAAGTTTGACTGTATCCCTTGCAACTTGAAAGTGATGAAAATTTATCACAAACTAAGAGTAGACCTCAAGGAAACAAAAATTGGGTCTACAACAGATAGGGAAACTGCACAACAGTCATTGGATTCTATTTTATCTGAAACTACTCATTCTACTTCTGCTAAATCAGTTAATAAGAAGAAAGTACCCAACACTGCTTGGGTTGCTAAATACACTTAAAACTCATTGTGTGCAGGGCAAAGTGAAGAAGGTCATGTGTGTTACGACCGGCATTTTATGTAATATTATTTGTGAATAATATTAAGTTAAATAAAAATATATTCAATGCTTGTACGTTTGTGTGAGTGAAAATTTATGCATTATAAATTTGCTTTGGGTAGTATATGATTTTTCAAAGCAAGAATTTATTTAATTTCTTTATTTTTGATTTATAAGGAATATTCTAAGCTTTGGAAAAATTTTCTTTTAAAAGACATTTTGTACACAAATTGTGAAAATGATTTTATAAAGTCTCTAAAAATACAAGTTAATTTATGGTAGAAATTTTATAATTTTTGAACTTGTATTTTATTTTATAAAAATAAATCATTATAAATTTTAGTTGTCATAATTATTAAATTACATGAATAACCTTGCATGCAAACTCTCTTCTATTTAACCAAAGGGCAAAGAAGACATTCTCCACCCCACTAACTCACATTTTGCTAGCCAAATTACCTCCTTGACCTTGCATGCAAATTTGCCTAACTTTAGCTAGAGGGTTACTCTTGTCATTTCCTAAATCCACTCACATTTAGCCTAGTCAAAGACATAAAAACAAAACTAAAGTGATGATCACTCCATTTTCACTCCACCCTCCCCTTTTCTCCTCCCTCCCTCTCGGCTCAACCCTCCCTCTCGGCCATCCCATAGCCGAGGCCCTCCATCCCCTTCATTTCTTCATTCTTTCACCCAAACAATCATCTTATATTCAAGTAATTTTACTCCCTATATGTTATTCTTATATATTTCAAAAGTTTAGAGTGAAAAACCTATGTTTTGACCTTGCATGGTGATGTTTTGGTTAAACTCAAAGTGAACCTCCTTGATTCTTGTGAATCTAAGGCTTTCACCATGAGTTATAGTATCATAGGGTCAAGAATGGCTAGACATAAGAGTGTTACACTTATGCGAATGCTGTTTTTACCCTAATCCATTCGGCCATGACTTGATAGGAGCCGAATGGATGGTGTTTTGTTGCCTTGTTAACATTTTTGTGTATTTTGTGATGATAACATGAATTTTGTAGTAAAATCTTGATAAAATCCTTTTGCATGCTAGTTGATCATTTAGTTGTAATCCATGTTAGGCTTGCATGTTGAATTATGATAAAAATTTATTTGGAAATCATGTTGTTTTGGTTTGAAAAACCCGAAGGCATGCATGCATGTGGAATTCTCTTAGTTTGTTGTGAAATTTTGATTATTTGGAAAGATTTTGTTAGTGAGCCTTAATTTCAGTAGGAATAATATGATAATATTGATTTATGCTTCTTGTTGCATGGTAATAATTTGTGGTTATCTTTTATAAAAATATATATCTTGTTGTTTCAAAGGCATGAAGATTTGCGATTTGTTAAGAGTAGTCTCTTTTGTTTTGCCATAGTTGCACCTTAGGTAAGGATGATCTCACCAAGGGTATTTTAAGAAAAAGGGAGTTAGTTCAGTAGAATACCAAGTATAGGTCTTGGTTTAAGTATTTAGTTGTTGTTAGTTGGGTTTGTCAAGTTAAAATCTTGGAAAATGAGAAGTTATAGTTTCTGCAGAAAAATCAGTTTAGTACCCTGAGGTTTAGAGTGAGTTTTGACCATGTCATTGATGTGCACTTTGAGGCCCAAGCCACCAGAAGTTAGTATGGGGAGTATATAATAGGTTTTAGGAGTTGGTTGGAGGTTTGCATGTCATTTGGTTAGGTGCACAAGTAGAATAACAAAATCTGTCCAGCAGGGGACAGTTTTGTTGCAACTTAGAAATAGGGAGATTTGGCCATGTCATGGGTAGGCCCTCATTAGGCCCAATTGGGCCTTAGTTAGAGGGTATGTCAGAGAAGTTTTTCCAACCATAGTTCATAGGATATGAGCTAGAACCATGTGTCACAAGTTAATTCAAGTCAGGGCATTTTCTGCCCAGAAAAACAGGGGTACCTTGGACTTTTAGCTTAGGCCCAAGAAGGCCCAAGCCAGGCCTTTGAGCCACATCAAGCTTGTGAGATGCCCTTAGGTCAGGAGAGTCTTGTGTAAAAATTTTGAAGAAAAACTTGTAGTTTAAGAGTGTCTAATGCACTCAAGAAACCTTAGTTACCATTCTGAAATTTGCACCAGTGAGCACTTTCACTTATCACATAGTTTTAGGACACTTAGAAGTGAGTATTAGGTCAACCACCATAGTTGTAAGATAGTATAAGGTCAGTAGAGCAAAAGGCACAAGTGAGGGTCAATAGGTTTTGGATAATTTAGGAAAGGCGCATTGAGTTAGGAAGCCCAAATTCGAAGACTTCGCTTAGTTAGCGACCAAGTAATTTAAGTGGTGAGTCGAGATCATCCAAGCCTAGTGTGACATTATGGTGTATATGATGTTATTTGGTATTAATATACGATATGTGATTATGTGGCTACGTGTGTACATTTGAAAATATAATGGTGGATATGAATTAAGTGCGTATAGGCCTAAGTGCCATCCATGTTTAATTTCGGGTTGTAAATAGGTTGAGATGGTAAGAATATATTATAATGAGGATTATTATTATTTATGTAGGATCTCGAGACGAGGGAAAACTTGCCATAAAAGTCGAGTGAAGCTCCAGTTGTTGCTCCTACCAGTCAGACCAGACCAGTCTATCTCAAGGCAAGTGATTCAACTTGACCTTCGTATTTACTGTAAACAGTTCATATATATATCGATGCAATTATCCTGAGTCATTTTGATATATTTAAATCAAGAGTATCTTTTGTTTATCTTTGAGTTACATAGAGATGCCATGAACCCTCGAGTACGTATTGCAAGTAGTTCAAAAGTCTTTCATGATAGTTTAATGCCATGATAAAATAGAGATTTGTTATAATACCTTATTGATCCTTTTGATTATCATGCTATTGATCCCTGAGAAATCTTGATATTGCACCCTGATGCTTTGATTCAACTCTTGAAATAACCTCGATAGAAACTTTATCTTGATACCTAAAAGCCAATCATTTCTTAAATTCATTCATGATTGTTTGATAACCCTATCCTTACCCTAAAAGCTTGATACCCTGTTATATCTTGAGCTGATGATCACTTTCTTTATATTTTAACACCTCTATCCTATTGGAACCAGTGATGCTTATCTTCTTGATGTTCTAATACCTATACCTTGTCTACAACCATTGCTTTAAGCCTAGTTTGGCATTACTCTTTCATATTATCCAATAGCCTTGCTTAATTTCCTTGTCAAAATTCTTGTTTATGGAAATCTCTCGATTACCCTAATATAGTAAAGTCTAGTGGATCATGGCCCTGAGATTTAGTGTCATATTTCCAGTGTTTCAAGTTGACCTATAATCCCCTGATAAAAAAATGATTTCAGTCAAAAGAGATTTTGTCATAAATCGGCATCAGTTTTCAAAATGAATAAAAGGTGGATTTTTCAGTCCCAAAGGGGGACAAATGTTTTCTTGAATGGTGGATCTGGACTGAGACGCGAGTCCTTTCCACACTTATATTAGGCTTAAAAGTTGCCTAGGGATTCCCAATAATGTTTTAGAACCCAGCGAGGTTCGGGATTACTTCGCGGCTGATCACCGGCTGTAATCCGTAGCGTCATAAAATGATTTTGATTAAGAATGATTTTTAAAAATTTGTTTTGATGCAAGCAAAATGATGCCAACTCACATAAGTATTATCTCTCGTTATCATTGATTATGTCTTTCCATTGTCATTCCTAAAGGTATATCTCGATTTATGTTTTGCGTTGTACTATTAGCACTTGTTGAGCTTTTGGCTCACTTCTTGCTTTACCCTGATATTACAGCTAGCAGCCATGGTTAGATTCAAGCAGACTGCCCGTAAGACCTGTGATGCTGATGTTTATGTTCGAGCTCAGGTAGAATAAGTAATAATAGTTGTGTGAGGACTCGGTATTTGTAATCAGATGTAATAGTTGGTAGTGTTGGGCTGTTCCAAACCCTAAACTGTAAGATCTTGGATTTTGGTTGTGTAATACTCATTAAAATGATGTAATAGCTATAATTATTTTGCTATTTAAGTTGGGGGTGTGACAGGTTTTGGTATCAGAGCTACGGTTTAGAGTCCCTGAACAGCCCAAATAGGTTATAGGATTTGTGTGTAGGTTATAGATATTATGCGAGAGAGTAGGTAAAGTAAATTATTATTAATACTCCTCTTATTGGTTGTCAGCAAAGGGCGCATTCCTCGTCATCCTCTGGGTCGGACGACACTATTGCTTTCTCCGTGTATGCTGAGTTGAGGCGCGAGTTCGACATGCTTCAGGGCAAGTACGACCGACTGATAGACCGACTGAAGAACGTGTATCCGGACAGCCGAAACTACGAAGGGAAGCCCAGGGAGCAGATGATTGCGAGACTTGAGACCTTGGTTCGGTACGTTAACACTAAGCTTGAGGAGATGCCAGCACACCGGGACCGTACCAGCCAGTATGTCATTCAGATGGTGGCGGATGAGCTCCAGAGCATTGTGAAGACGCTTCGAGAGGAAAAGACTACCAAGCCCCGTTCAGATGGAGTGGAGCCTTAGTTCTTTCCATTTACCTTTCATGTTGTTGTACTATCAGACTCTATGGAATCCCCAGTTGTTTCCGTCTTTCCTTTAAATAAGCCTGTTATTTCTAGAATCAGACTATGTCCCAATCCTATGTACTGTGACCTTTAAAATTTCAATAATTATGTGCTATTGTTCCATCTGCTCTCAACTGTTATTTTATGTTTTGTCATCATATCTGGAAACTTGACCCCATATGTAAACAAGAATGCCATGCGATACCCTCGAATCATTTTATCATTCATATTTGTTATAACACAACTCTTATTTCAGGATCATGCCTCCCAAAAAGAAGAATCCAACAACCACCTTCACCACAGACCCAAATATTCTTCAACTACTGGAAACCTTGCAACAGCAAACCAATGCTATAGCTCAACAACTAACCCTTCAACAACGAATTGAAAACCAAGATAACCGTGAGCCACACCAACCACCTGAACCACCAGTACCACCTAGACAAATTGTCACTTTCAAAGCTTTTCAGAATGTGAATCCACCTGTATTTCATGATACCACTGATCCAGTGATAGCAAACACATGGATCAAGGAGATGGAAAGGGCTTTTGAGTTGGTACAGTTAGGGGACGATCAGAAGATGCTGTATGCCACTTACTTCTTGAAGGGAGAAGTCATTTATTGGTGGGAATCAGTAAAAGCTATGGAAGTCACTCAGCAGATTTCTTGGGAGAGATTTAAGAAGTTATTTCTGGACAAGTATTACCCTAAGTACATGCAGAATCAGATGGAGCTAAAATTTCTTGAGTTAAAGCAAGGGAACATGACTGTATTGGAGTATGAGAAGAAGTTCACTGAGTTGTCAAGGTTTGTGACAAAGTATACCAGCACTGAGGGGGAAAAAGCAAAGAAATTTCAGCAAGGATTGGAGCCTTGGATCAGAGATAGGGTGGCTATGTTTGAGCTTGAAACTTATGCGGGAATAGTACAGAAAGCTGCTCTGATTGAGAATAATGGGATGCAGTCAAGGAAAGAGAGGGATAACAAGAAGAGGAAGGTTCCATTTTATGGAGAAAAGTCTGAAGCTGGAAGTTCGCAAGATCGGAATGTAAAGAGGATTGGTTTCCAGAAGGGCGGAAATTTTCAAAGGAAAAGAAATTTGGGCAAAAGGCAAGAATCAAAAGGGAACAATCAGGCAAGCCAAGGGCAAGTTGGAGAAAACAGGTTCCAGAGGCCAGAATGCAAGCACTGTGGAAGAAGGCACCCCGGAGTATGCAATAAGCTGAGTATGACCTGTTATAGGTGCAATCAGAAGGGACATTTGGCAAATGAGTGCAAGATGCCGAAGCCAGGAGTTACGTGCTACAAATGTGGGAAGACTGGACACATGGCTAGGGAGTGTAAGGCAACAGGACCAGTCAGAGCTCTGATGAACGTGGCAAGTACCAGTGCAAGCGTGCCAGCTGAGGTATTGGCATTACCTCCACCACCCGCACCAACCCCGCAAGCAACAGCAAGGACATTTGATCTAAAGATGAAAGATGCTGTTCAGAATTCTGAGGTGATAGCAGGTACACTTTTACTCAATAATGTCAAAGCCAAAGTATTGATTGATTCGGGAGCCACAAGATCTTTCATATCAGAATCTTTTGTTGATAAGATCCAATGTGATAAAACGGTTATGAGTGAGGTAGTAAATGTGGTAATTGCGAACCAAGAGAAGATTCCTGTGAATCAATTTTGTCCAAAATGTGAGATTGATATTTCGGGATATAAGTTCTCGGCCGACTTGATACTCTTCAAGCTGGGAGAGTTTGATATAATTTTAGGAATGGATTGGTTAGGAGAGAATAGCGCTCAGATAAATTGTAAGACCAAGAGAGTGTATTTAAAGACGAAGAGTGGAGAGAAGGTAGTATTTAAGGGACAGAGGCAAGAGCGACTATTTCTTACAATTATTCAGGCTAAGAAGTTACTTAGAAAAGGTTGTGAGTCGTTCCTAACATATGTAGTGGATTCAGAGAGAGGCAGCCCCAGCATGGAAGATATTCCTGTAGTTAATGAGTTCCCCGATGTGTTTCCCGACGAACTACCAGGCTTACCACCAGATCGACAAATTGAGTTCGAGATCAACCTTGCTCCAGGCACGGAACCAGTTTCAAAGGCTCCGTATAGGATGGCACCAGCAGAAATGAAAGAGTTGGCGAGCCAGCTACAAGAATTATTGGATAAGGGAGTGATACGACCAAGTACGTCGCCATGGGGAGCACCTGTTCTCTTTGTGAAGAAGAAAGATGGGAGTATGCGTCTATGCATAGATTACCGGGAGTTGAATAAAGTAACGATCAAGAACCGCTACCCGCTACCAAGGATAGATGACCTTTTTGATCAGTTAAAGGGAGCAAAATGTTTTTCGAAGATTGACTTGAGATCGGGATACCATCAATTAAAGATCAAGGAAGAAGATATTCCCAAGACCGCATTTAGGACCAGATATGGGCATTATGAATTCCTAGTAATGCCGTTTGGATTGACCAACGCTCCGGCCGCATTCATGGATCTGATGAATCGAGTATTTAAGAAGTATTTGAATAAATTTGTCGTGGTATTTATTGATGACATCCTTATTTATTCTAAATCGGAAGAAGAACATATGCAGCATCTCTGGATAGCATTGGAGATACTCCGACAAGAGAAGTTGTATGCCAAGTTTACCAAATGTGAGTTTTGGTTAAAGGAAGTTCAATTTTTGGGGCATGTTATTGGAAATGATGGAATTAAAGTGGATCCGGCGAAGATTGAGGCAGTTATGAGTTGGGAGAGGCCAAGGACTCCTACGGAAGTGCGAAGTTTTCTAGGATTGGCCGGATACTATAGAAGATTCGTCAAGGATTTCTCGAAGATCGCCACACCATTGACCAAGTTAACCAGAAAGAATCAAAAGTTTGAATGGAGTGCAGAATGTGAAAATAGCTTTCAAGAGTTAAAACAGAAGTTGGTAACAGCTCCGGTGTTGGTACTTCCCGATGATCAAGGGAATTTTGTAATATTCAGCGACGCTTCACATAAGGGTTTGGGTTGTGTGTTGATGCAACACAGTAAGGTAATAGCATATGCGTCAAGACAGTTGAAGCCGCACGAGTTAAAGTATCCGACGCATGACTTGGAACTAGCCGCCATAGTGTTCGCACTCAAGATTTGGAGACACTATCTTTATGGAGAAAAGTGTGAAATCTACACGGATCACAAGAGTTTAAAGTACATTTTTACTCAGAAAGAGCTCAATATGAGGCAGAGGAGATGGCTGGAATTGATTAAGGACTATGACTGTTCGATAAATTACCATCCTGGAAAGGCGAACGTAGTGGCCGATGCGCTGAGTCGGAAGGAAAGATTGAATATAATGATAACATCAAAAGAGTTATCCGAAGAAATCGGAAAATTTGAATTGGAACTTTGTGCTTATGGGAAAGTCAAAGAAGTTTGTCATGCAATGACCTTTCAGCCAACACTACTGGAAAAGATAAAGAAGTATCAAGAGGAAGTAATGGAAAAAGAGAAAAATCAGTTATCTGGAGAAGAGATTAATACTAAAAGGGATGAGCAAGGAATACTAAGGTTTTCATCCAGAATATGGATTCCCCATGTATCTGAATTAAAGAATGAGATCCTCCATGAAGCCCACCATTCGAAATTTTCAATCCACCCGGGAAGCACCAAGATGTATCAAGACTTAAAGAAGAACTTTTGGTGGCCAAATATGAAAAGAGACGTGGCAGAATGGGTTGCGAAGTGCTATACCTGTCAGAAAGTAAAGGCAGAACATCAACGACCAAGCGGATTAATTCAGCCCCTGAAGATTCCAGAATGGAAATGGGAAAATATCGCTATGGACTTTATAATAGGACTACCACGAACAAAGTCCGGACATGACGCAATATGGGTTATAATTGATCGTCTTACGAAGTCGGCGCATTTCCTTCCAATAAATGAGAAGTCGTCACTGGACAAGTTGGTTCATCTGTATGTGCACGAAATCGTATTAAGGCATGGAGTACCTGTATCAATAGTTTCAGACAGAGATCCCCGATTTAACTCAAGATTCTGGAAGCAATTCCAGGAATGTCTTGGCACGAAGTTGAATATGAGCACGGCGTATCACCCGCAGACTGATGGCCAGAGTGAAAGAACAATTCAAACAATTGAAGACATGTTGCGCAGTTGTGCAATCGATTTTGCTGGAAGTTGGGACGACCACCTGCCATTAATTGAATTTTCATATAACAACAGCTATCATTCCAGTATCGGCATGCCACCATATGAAGCTTTGTACGGGCGAAAATGTAGATCACCAACAAGTTGGGATGAAGTAGGAGAAGGAAGAATTCTCGGCTCAGAATTGGTACAACAGTTGCATGACTCAGTCAAGTTAATTCAGAAAAGGTTGCTTGCTGCTCAAGATAGACAGAGGAAGTATGCGGATCCAGCGCGTAAGGATGTTCAATTCCAAATTGGCGAAGCTGTGTTGCTAAAAGTGTCACCTAGGAAAGGGTTGATAAGATTTGGCAAGAAAGGAAAGTTAGCACCTAGATACGTAGGTCCTTTTGAGATTTTGAGTCAAGTAGGAAAGGTGGCCTACGAGTTGGCCTTACCACCTCAGTATCAGCATGTGCATAATGTGTTCCATGTGTCGTTGCTTAAGAAGTACAATCCTGACGCTAGCCATGTGATAGAATATGAACCTGTAGAAATTCAGGCAGACCTGTCATTTGTGGAGCAACCGGTTAAAGTACTCGACTGGCAAGTAAAGAGTCTTAGAAATAAATCAGTAAAGTTAGTGAAAGTACTTTGGAGGAACCCTAAGGTCGAAGAGTCGACTTGGGAGTTAGAGTCTGATATGCGTTCCCGGTATCCTCATCTGTTCTCTTAGATTCTGGGGACAGAATCCCTTAAGGGGGAGAGGATGTTACGACCGGCATTTTATGTAATATTATTTGTGAATAATATTAAGTTAAATAAAAATATATTCAATGCTTGTACGTTTGTGTGAGTGAAAATTTATGCATTATAAATTTGCTTTGGGTAGTATATGATTTTTCAAAGCAAGAATTTATTTAATTTCTTTATTTTTGATTTATAAGGAATATTCTAAGCTTTGGAAAAATTTTCTTTTAAAAGACATTTTGTACACAAATTGTGAAAATGATTTTATAAAGTCTCTAAAAATACAAGTTAATTTATGGTAGAAATTTTATAATTTTTGAACTTGTATTTTATTTTATAAAAATAAATCATTATAAATTTTAGTTGTCATAATTATTAAATTACATGAATAACCTTGCATGCAAACTCTCTTCTATTTAACCAAAGGGCAAAGAAGACATTCTCCACCCCACTAACTCACATTTTGCTAGCCAAATTACCTCCTTGACCTTGCATGCAAATTTGCCTAACTTTAGCTAGAGGGTTACTCTTGTCATTTCCTAAATCCACTCACATTTAGCCTAGTCAAAGACATAAAAACAAAACTAAAGTGATGATCACTCCATTTTCACTCCACCCTCCCCTTTTCTCCTCCCTCCCTCTCGGCTCAACCCTCCCTCTCGGCCATCCCATAGCCGAGGCCCTCCATCCCCTTCATTTCTTCATTCTTTCACCCAAACAATCATCTTATATTCAAGTAATTTTACTCCCTATATGTTATTCTTATATATTTCAAAAGTTTAGAGTGAAAAACCTATGTTTTGACCTTGCATGGTGATGTTTTGGTTAAACTCAAAGTGAACCTCCTTGATTCTTGTGAATCTAAGGCTTTCACCATGAGTTATAGTATCATAGGGTCAAGAATGGCTAGACATAAGAGTGTTACACTTATGCGAATGCTGTTTTTACCCTAATCCATTCGGCCATGACTTGATAGGAGCCGAATGGATGGTGTTTTGTTGCCTTGTTAACATTTTTGTGTATTTTGTGATGATAACATGAATTTTGTAGTAAAATCTTGATAAAATCCTTTTGCATGCTAGTTGATCATTTAGTTGTAATCCATGTTAGGCTTGCATGTTGAATTATGATAAAAATTTATTTGGAAATCATGTTGTTTTGGTTTGAAAAACCCGAAGGCATGCATGCATGTGGAATTCTCTTAGTTTGTTGTGAAATTTTGATTATTTGGAAAGATTTTGTTAGTGAGCCTTAATTTCAGTAGGAATAATATGATAATATTGATTTATGCTTCTTGTTGCATGGTAATAATTTGTGGTTATCTTTTATAAAAATATATATCTTGTTGTTTCAAAGGCATGAAGATTTGCGATTTGTTAAGAGTAGTCTCTTTTGTTTTGCCATAGTTGCACCTTAGGTAAGGATGATCTCACCAAGGGTATTTTAAGAAAAAGGGAGTTAGTTCAGTAGAATACCAAGTATAGGTCTTGGTTTAAGTATTTAGTTGTTGTTAGTTGGGTTTGTCAAGTTAAAATCTTGGAAAATGAGAAGTTATAGTTTCTGCAGAAAAATCAGTTTAGTACCCTGAGGTTTAGAGTGAGTTTTGACCATGTCATTGATGTGCACTTTGAGGCCCAAGCCACCAGAAGTTAGTATGGGGAGTATATAATAGGTTTTAGGAGTTGGTTGGAGGTTTGCATGTCATTTGGTTAGGTGCACAAGTAGAATAACAAAATCTGTCCAGCAGGGGACAGTTTTGTTGCAACTTAGAAATAGGGAGATTTGGCCATGTCATGGGTAGGCCCTCATTAGGCCCAATTGGGCCTTAGTTAGAGGGTATGTCAGAGAAGTTTTTCCAACCATAGTTCATAGGATATGAGCTAGAACCATGTGTCACAAGTTAATTCAAGTCAGGGCATTTTCTGCCCAGAAAAACAGGGGTACCTTGGACTTTTAGCTTAGGCCCAAGAAGGCCCAAGCCAGGCCTTTGAGCCACATCAAGCTTGTGAGATGCCCTTAGGTCAGGAGAGTCTTGTGTAAAAATTTTGAAGAAAAACTTGTAGTTTAAGAGTGTCTAATGCACTCAAGAAACCTTAGTTACCATTCTGAAATTTGCACCAGTGAGCACTTTCACTTATCACATAGTTTTAGGACACTTAGAAGTGAGTATTAGGTCAACCACCATAGTTGTAAGATAGTATAAGGTCAGTAGAGCAAAAGGCACAAGTGAGGGTCAATAGGTTTTGGATAATTTAGGAAAGGCGCATTGAGTTAGGAAGCCCAAATTCGAAGACTTCGCTTAGTTAGCGACCAAGTAATTTAAGTGGTGAGTCGAGATCATCCAAGCCTAGTGTGACATTATGGTGTATATGATGTTATTTGGTATTAATATACGATATGTGATTATGTGGCTACGTGTGTACATTTGAAAATATAATGGTGGATATGAATTAAGTGCGTATAGGCCTAAGTGCCATCCATGTTTAATTTCGGGTTGTAAATAGGTTGAGATGGTAAGAATATATTATAATGAGGATTATTATTATTTATGTAGGATCTCGAGACGAGGGAAAACTTGCCATAAAAGTCGAGTGAAGCTCCAGTTGTTGCTCCTACCAGTCAGACCAGACCAGTCTATCTCAAGGCAAGTGATTCAACTTGACCTTCGTATTTACTGTAAACAGTTCATATATATATCGATGCAATTATCCTGAGTCATTTTGATATATTTAAATCAAGAGTATCTTTTGTTTATCTTTGAGTTACATAGAGATGCCATGAACCCTCGAGTACGTATTGCAAGTAGTTCAAAAGTCTTTCATGATAGTTTAATGCCATGATAAAATAGAGATTTGTTATAATACCTTATTGATCCTTTTGATTATCATGCTATTGATCCCTGAGAAATCTTGATATTGCACCCTGATGCTTTGATTCAACTCTTGAAATAACCTCGATAGAAACTTTATCTTGATACCTAAAAGCCAATCATTTCTTAAATTCATTCATGATTGTTTGATAACCCTATCCTTACCCTAAAAGCTTGATACCCTGTTATATCTTGAGCTGATGATCACTTTCTTTATATTTTAACACCTCTATCCTATTGGAACCAGTGATGCTTATCTTCTTGATGTTCTAATACCTATACCTTGTCTACAACCATTGCTTTAAGCCTAGTTTGGCATTACTCTTTCATATTATCCAATAGCCTTGCTTAATTTCCTTGTCAAAATTCTTGTTTATGGAAATCTCTCGATTACCCTAATATAGTAAAGTCTAGTGGATCATGGCCCTGAGATTTAGTGTCATATTTCCAGTGTTTCAAGTTGACCTATAATCCCCTGATAAAAAAATGATTTCAGTCAAAAGAGATTTTGTCATAAATCGGCATCAGTTTTCAAAATGAATAAAAGGTGGATTTTTCAGTCCCAAAGGGGGACAAATGTTTTCTTGAATGGTGGATCTGGACTGAGACGCGAGTCCTTTCCACACTTATATTAGGCTTAAAAGTTGCCTAGGGATTCCCAATAATGTTTTAGAACCCAGCGAGGTTCGGGATTACTTCGCGGCTGATCACCGGCTGTAATCCGTAGCGTCATAAAATGATTTTGATTAAGAATGATTTTTAAAAATTTGTTTTGATGCAAGCAAAATGATGCCAACTCACATAAGTATTATCTCTCGTTATCATTGATTATGTCTTTCCATTGTCATTCCTAAAGGTATATCTCGATTTATGTTTTGCGTTGTACTATTAGCACTTGTTGAGCTTTTGGCTCACTTCTTGCTTTACCCTGATATTACAGCTAGCAGCCATGGTTAGATTCAAGCAGACTGCCCGTAAGACCTGTGATGCTGATGTTTATGTTCGAGCTCAGGTAGAATAAGTAATAATAGTTGTGTGAGGACTCGGTATTTGTAATCAGATGTAATAGTTGGTAGTGTTGGGCTGTTCCAAACCCTAAACTGTAAGATCTTGGATTTTGGTTGTGTAATACTCATTAAAATGATGTAATAGCTATAATTATTTTGCTATTTAAGTTGGGGGTGTGACAATGTGGATCATTGACAGTGGATGTTCCAGACATATGACAGGTGATAAGGCCCTGCTATCACAGTTTGAGGAGAAGGCTGGCCCTTTGGTGACCTTTAGAGACAACAGCAAAATATTCACAATGGGATATGGCAAAATTATTTCTGGAAATGTTGTCATTGATGATGTAGCACTGGTAGCTGGCCTTGAAGTGAATCTTCTCAGTGTTAGTCAATTTACAGATAAAGGTTTTTGAAGTTTTATTCAACAAAGAAGAATGCACTTTTATCAGCAAGAAAACTGGTGAAGTTGCTCTGAAAGGAGCAAGGAAAGGAAGCTTGTTTGTTGCAGACTTGAACTCAACAAATAAGGATGGAATTTGTTGCTTCTACACCAAGGCATCAGAAGAACAAAGCAAACTATGGCATAAGAAGTTGTCTCACTTGAATTTCAAGGCAATTAACACCTTGGTCAAAAAGGAGTTAGTAAGAGACATGCCTAAACTGGAGTTTGCTCAAGTTGAAGTTTGTGAAGCTTGTCAGAAAGGAAAAATGAAAAGATAAAGTCACAAGTCAAAAAATGTGAATTCCATAAGTGCAATTGCAACTCATTCACATGGACTTGTTTGGACCAGTAAATATCTTATCAATTTCAAGAAACAAATATGCACTTGTGATGGTGGATGATTTCTCAAGATACACTTGGGTAGAGTTCATGCACTCCAAGGATGAGACTCCACACATCATAATTAAGCACATCAAGAAGATAGAAAAACAGGCTGAAGATCACAATTGTGTAAAGAGACTGAGAAGTGACAATGGAACAGAATTCAGAAATGCAACATTGAATGAACTCTGCAAAAACAAAGGCATTGTTCAAGAATTTTCAGCTGCTAGAACACCTCAACAAAATGGAGTAGTTGAAAGGAAGAATAGAACATTATTTGAAGCTGCTAGAACAATGCTGCAAGATGCCAAGTTGCCAACAAGTTTCTGGGAAGAGGCTGTTAACACAGCATGTTACACTCAGAACAGATATCTCATTAACAAAGCACATGGAAAATTACCATACTCAATCATGTCTAAGAGAAAGCCTACTGTAAAAAAATTTCATGTGTTTGGAAGCAAGTGTTATATTTTGAAAGACAACTCTGAATATGTGGGAAAATTTAACTGAAATGTTTTTGAAGCAATTTTTCTGGGATATTCATTGGAGAGAACTGCCTATAAGGTCTATATGATATATCAAAAGAAGATTATGGAGAGCATAGATGTGATTTTTTATGATGACAAGTGTCCAGGCTTGGAATGTCTTGATGAAAATGAAGCTGAAGCCCTTGCATTTGAAAACCTCAACATTGATAGTGATTCTGATGGAGAAGAGGAAGTTGATGCACAACAGACGATAAATGAAGAGACTACTCAACAGGAAAATCATGGGAATGGAAGCTCATCTCAAACACCTGAATTTGATAGCACAAACTCAGGGGGAGAAATAGAAGAAGGATCTAGCAGTCATATCAATAATGAAGAAAATGATGAAGGCACAAGTCAACAAACTCATTCAAGGAAGTGGGATAGAAGTCACACTAGAGAAGCAATTATTGGTGATCCTACTACAGGTGTGAGGACTAGAAGTGCAACTGCTAATGAGTGCCTACATGCATGCTTTTTGTCTCAAATAGAACCCAAGAAAACTGAAGAAGCTCTAATGGATCCTGATTGGATATCTGCAATGCAAGAGGAGCTTAATCAGTTTGAAAGGAACAAAGTTTGGGAGTTAGTTCCTGCACCAAAGAATAGAAGCATTATTGGAACAAAATGGGTGTTCAGGAACAAGATGGATGAAAATGGTATAGTTACCAGAAACAAGGCAAGGTTGGTTGCAAAAGGCTACTCACAAGAAGAAGGAATTGATTATGATGAAACTTTTTCTCCAGTAGCAAGACTTGAAGCAATAAGGATTTTTCTAGCATTTGCTGCACATTCAAATTTTAAAGTGTATCAAATGGATGTCAAGAGTGCCTTCCTAAATGGTGAGTTAGAAGAAGAAGTTTATATGCAACAATCACCTGGCTTTGACGATCCAGAATTTCCAAATATTGTGTACAAATTAGTCAAGGCTCTATATGGACTAAAGCAGGCACCTAGAGCTTGGTATGATACATTGTCAGAATTCCTACTGAAACGTGATTTTACTAGAGGTACTATAGACAAGACTCTCTTCTATAAGAAACATGGTGAAGATATGATCCTAGTACAAATCTATGTGGATGATATCATCTTTGGTTCTACAAATGAAAAGCTTTCCCAAAGATTTTCTAAGCTTATGCAGAATGAATATGAAATGAGTATGATGGGGGAATTAAGTTACTATCTTGGACTACAAGTCAGTAAAAGAAATGATGGAATCTTCATTAGCCAAACTAAGTATGTCAAGGATTTATTGAAAAAGTTTGGTATGGTTGATTGTTCACCTGCTTCTACACCTATGTCTACAGCAACAAAGTTGGATGAAGATAGAAAAGGCAAGAGTGTAGATATATCAAGCTATAGAGGAATGATTGGATCATTGCTTTACTTAACTGCCAGTAGACCAGACATTGTGTTTGCAACATGTTTATGTGCAAGATTTCAAGCAAATCCAAAAGAATCACATTTGATGGCTGTAAAGAGGATTTTCAAATATTTGAAGGGGACTCCAAACTTGGGATTATGGTATCCTAAGGGAACTGGTTTTGAAGCTGTTGGCTACACAGATGCGGATCATAAAAGGAATATAATATATTGAGAAAGGTTTACAGGAACCCAAGTAATAAGATCCCGGGTATGATCCCTCAAACGATAAACGAGAACGAAAGTTAAGCGAACCGTATAACAGATCAGCGGTCATTAGTCAAGTAATTAGGAGTTAATCAAAGAGTTAGTGGATGATGATGTCATCACACCAACAAGAAGAAGACAAGTGTGGGATGATGACATAAGAGGATGACATGAGCATTACCAAAAGAGAAGGAAGTGTTGGTTGATTATAAACCACAAAAATTTCACCATGGTTAAAAGGTAATTAATAAAAACAAAAGGGTAGCAACCAAGCCAAGGCAAAACAAATCACAAAATATAAGTTGACCCTCATTTTCTTTAAGAAGCTCTCGGCTTTTCCATGAAAAGCAAAGGAGAATTTTCAAAACTTAAGCTACACACCTTCATAATTCAAGAGGTTTGTTTCTTTAGCTTCCATAATTCATAACTTAGATGAGCCATAAGTTTAAGCTCAAGATTCCATGTTTAACATAGCTAATCAATTCATCAAAGTTCTTGGTGAATAGTGTTTTTCAAGAACTTGAAATTTTGATCTTGTGTTTTTGTTTAGATAAAGCTTTAGTAAGGATTTTCCAAGGTTGTTTCAAGCTCATTACTTACTCCTACGCTCAAGGAAGGTATAATCTCTTGACCTAGCATTATTAGTGAATGTTAAGATCTTGTTATGAGTAGTTTAGTTGATAAGAGGCATGATTATTGTATGTTTAGAGATTGGTTGGTTTTATGATATTTTTGGAGTTGTAAATCTTGATTAATAGTTAATGAACTTAAGTAAGCTCTTAGTTCATGATTGAGAAGTAGTATAAAGTGGAAATCTTGAGTTGTTGGGGCTGTTGTAGTAGTGTATGGATGAAGTTTGGTTGTACCAATGATTGTGGGTTGATTGTGAATTGATTTGGAGTTTTACAAATTTGGTAATCGCGTAAATATAGCCGTCGTAATGTCCGATTTACCCTAGACTGCTTTTGTTCTTAACATCAGGACACATGAACTCACTGTTAGGTTTTGACCATTGCCATGATTAGATAGTTCATGTTACGAGCTTCGTTTTGATATGTGGTACACTTGAATCCGATGTACGGTTTAGGAGAAACGACCATTTTAAGTAACGGCATTTCACGAACGAACCATTACCCCTCGCCTTACTTTGAAACCTTGGTTAAGGCCCTTAAATGACTAATTGGAATATGAAACAATTATGTAAAGTGGATTAGACAGTTGGTAAGGTACTCACAAAAGAATCGCCTAAAAATTCTTAATGGTTAATTTATTAAAAATGGTGGAGCTGAGGGTACTCGAACGACTTATGTGATTCGTTAAGCGTAGAAGTGACCATAAGCGAACATTAAGATTCAATTGGTTAAAGTCTAGTTTCTTAAGCGACCGGGGTTTAATTCCGACTTATGTTGTTGTTCATAGGTTATCGGACCCACTCTAAGCTTAAGTCTATCCGGGAACACTCAGGCAAGTTTTCTACCCGTTATATTATCGTTGTGATGTAAATATATGTATATGCATTATCTTGTGATAAGTGCATGATTGTTATTAGCAAATTTTGTGATATATTGGAGCATGCTGATATGGTATATATGCATGTCTGTTTCGTAACCTTGATATCTAATTGTTGATTCAATTGCTTATAAGTTGCATAATACCTATGCTAGAGATAAGCAGTAGTTGCGTATACCCTTAGTATAGGGGACCCAAAGGTGAACATTTTTCTAAATCGGGAGTCAATGTTCTCGAGGATAATATATATATATATATATATGAATAGTTTTCAAAACTATTAATCGAATAAGGTTTATTCGATAAGTTTATTTTATTAATGAATATTATTTTGAATATTCATTCGAGGACTTATGACTCCGTTTATTTTATTTAATGAATATTATCTTGAATATTCATTTGAGGACTTATGACTCCGCTTATTTATTAAATAATATTCTTTATTTTATTAAAGAATAGTGTTTCGATAATCAAACTTATTTTTGATTATTCAAATAAAGATCGTACTTTATTATAAGTATATCTTTGGTCATTTATTATTCATTTCAAGTATAAGTTTTAAAACTTCTACTTCAATTATTTTTATAAGGATTACCCTTCATGGGAATATTATTTAAATAATAATATTCAAATATTTTTAAATATATCGGGACTGATTTACTTCATTCAATCAGCATTACTCCAAACATTCTTAAAAATGTTTTCGAGTCTTCAAAATGATTTTTAAAAGTTAGAGCGGATCCCAAAACTCATTTTTATATTTAAGATCTTCCTTTCGAAGGGGATTTAAATACTCGCTCAAAAATCTGAGGGATCCGGCTCCGTGATGTATTTTTTTATATTTGCAACAAGGTTGCTGTTTTGATAAAAGAGTTTTTGATTACTTACCCAACACTCGGGAAGTAAAATTCTTGGAACAAGTTAATCCATTAACAGGCATCGCCTGGGAAATATCGGTGAGTTTTCCTTTCCAACTAGATATGACTTCTTGGTGGAGCCGTATCAACAAGTTTCAGAGTCATGAATTTCATCTGAACTAGGAGTGGCGTAAGTGGTCGAGTGGCGCCGACCCAGCCTTATTATATTGGCCCAAATGGCCTGGAAGTTCCGCTAAGACGGTCCATTCCTTAGGAGTCCAGTGTTCGGTTGACAAGTAAATCCGACAGGTTCTCCTCTACATGTAGAAAATGGTGGGGTTGCACTACTGCGACTGATCATCGTAAGTGGTCTTCCTGGCGCGGCAAACTTCCGTAATGAGTTCATCATCCAGTTTGGATATTTCTGCAACACTACCCAGAGCATTCGATCAAAAGGCTACAGATGGGTGATTGCTGAGGCATTGACAGGGTCAAACGGTTATGATGATGTTTCCCTCAAATGAAGTATCTCGTAACTTCATTTCTTTTAAACAACATTTCAAAGATTGAATCTATTCAAGTCTTATCTTGTAGTCTCATCTATGTGATGAACTTTTGAAACTGGTTATAACTTGAACGGTGGTAGTTCAAGTAGTATTTGGAAAAGATATAAGTATACCGGGGTATCTTGTAACTTCATCTTTTCAACTTATATCTGGTTAATGATTATCTTATACATGACAAAGATTTTAAGAAAAACGTTGAGACAAGGTTAGATATATAAGATCACCTTGCAATGATATTTTTATACAGTTATAAACTGGAATTCTGTGTATATTATACATGGCAGAGGTTTCAAAGATTTTGAAAAGTATATAAGTATATATACTGAATATTTTGCGACTTCGTCGCATTAAGATATCAAACTTGGTTCATTTCTTTTGACCAAGACTTTCATGAGTACTATGAGAATGCTCATATATTGTTAATCATTATACATATTATTTTGGTGGGCTTGTTGCTCACCCTTGCTTTCTTCTTTCATCACACAATAACAGATAGACAAGATGAACATGACCAATCTCCCAATTTGCGAGCGGATAGGAAACGTTCCGCAGTTTCCTGTAGGCGTTGATGCCGCTGTAGCTGAGGTAGGAATTACCAATAGGCTAGGCTTTCAACTTCTGTTGTACCAGACTTATGTATCTATATGAATTGTAATAATGGCAAAGAAATGTAAATTTATTCAGAACCCTTTTGAGGTGTAATAGCTTATAATTGTGGAATAAAACGACTTGTGTTATTTTTGGTATTCATCTCTGAGACTATAACTTGTGGTGTGTGTGTGTATACTGTGGGGTCACAGTACGCAGTAGTTGGTTGATTATTAAGATTAAGTATTATTAAGGGAAATGGAATTCGTGACAACCCGGATCCCCGACCCCGGATTTGGGGTGTTACAGAAATGGTATCAGAGCTAAGCGTTATAAACCTCAGAGATGATGCGACGATATAATAATTTCAGTAAGATAATAAGAATTCTTGCCAAGTTCATAGTCGGACTACCTAACATAGTACTAACAGTTAAAACCCTTATGGGAACCCTTATAAATATCGTGATAAAAGCGTAGTTCATTATCGTATATGGTAGCGGGACTCCGAACCCTGAGGTTGAGGAGCAACAACGCGATGATGTTTTATTACTTATTGGAGATCAGATTGTGGATCCGATAGAGCGTCCTAACGAGGGAACAGATGATGTTCCTATTAAGGATGTAGCGGTTGAGGATGTTGTCCTAGAAGGGATTACTGCTGAGGAGGATCCCGTGGAGGATCCTGACAAGAATGAACAAAGGACCACTGAGGAATTGATAACCATAGTTAGGGAAACTACCAGAGGTAGGATTGGCCGGTCACTACCGGAGGTTCGTTCAAGTTTGTAAAGATAGTAGCCCCTTTAACACGGCTTACTCGTAAGACTCAGAAGTTCGAATGGACAGAGAAATGCGAGAACAGCTTTTAAGAACTAAAGCAAAGGTTGGTGACGGCTACTATGTTGGCGTTGCCGGATGGAAAAGGAGATTTTGTGATGTGTAATGACGCTTCACATAAGGAATTAGGGTGCTTCTTATACAACACGACAAGGTAATCGCGTACGCATCAAGACAATTAAGGGAATATAAAATTCGATATCCCCACCCATGAGCTTGGGCTCGTGGCAATAGTTTTGCCCTAAAGATTGGAGGCACTACTTGTATGGAGAGAAGTGCGAGATTTACACAAGCCATAAGTGCTCTAGTGCATTTTCACGCACAAAGAGCTCAACATGCGCCAGAGGAGGTGGTTAGAGCTAATCAAGGAGTACGATTAAGAGATTCTTTATCATCCAGGGAAAGCCAAAATGATGGCTAATGCCCTTGGTATAAAAGAGAGACTCAAGATGAAAATGTCTTTAGGAGAGTTGATAAGAGATTTTGAAAAAAAAAATGGAAATAGAAGTGAAGGTAACTGGAGCCGGTACTGAAAAGCTGTTTGAGATTGTAATGCAGCCCGAATTATTGGAAAAGATCATATGGTTCCAAAAAAAATGATGAATGAAGGCAGAAATCCAAGAATGGAGAAGAGATTAATACTGAGAAAGATGATAAGGGAATGATGAGGTATTCCTACAGAATTTGGGTTCCAAGCGTTCAAGGGCTTAAGGACGAGATCTTAGATGAAAGCCATAGTTCGAGGAATAAGATTAAGGGCAAACCCTGAATGTGATAGTCAGGGAGGTCGCCATCAAGAAAGAAAGAACCCATAATATAATGAAAAACAAGGATGTTAACGTATAAGATAACCCCGATTATGGGAGAAGGTTGAAACATTTCATACTGAGAAACAAGAAGTCGAGCAAGATAAGGAGACCCGAGACGGTACTCCTATACGGAAATTCATGGACCTGTCTAAACAGAACTTACACTATTATCCCCAACCACCACCCTGAGGAAACAATGCAGTGAGAATTTTTTTCGGGACCTTTAAGTCGCTAAGCTCTCAGAGTTCCAAGGAACAAGCTGACCCAGTCGAGGCAAGAGCCTGGCTAAAGGAAATATAGGAATCATTTAAGATTCTAAATGAATGACGAATCACAAAAGACTATTTTTGTCACTTACCCTCCTAAAAGAGAGGCCACCCGCTGGTGAAAGACCAAGAAAGGCACGGAGCCAGAGGTTAGGATAAACTGATTAAAGTTCAGTTAATTGTTTTCGGGAAAGTAATTCCCAAGGTTATGGAGATAGTGTAAAAGCTTTAGAGCCAGAACAAAGGAGGACGAGTATGATGAATTATGAAGCTAAGTTGTAAAAGTTGTCAAGATTCCATCTGATGACAAGAATCCCAGAACAACATGATGTTTGAAGTCAATGATTAGTGGGTTCGTGAAATGATTATAAGAGAGAGGTAAATAAAAAGAAACTGGAGTGGAAAGGAATATAAAGGCAATAAAGTTTGAGGAATGATAAGGGAGTTGGGTATGAGGAAACCCTAAAGACTCGTAGCAATAGAAATAGAAAAATATGTATTCATCAGGATGAGGGTGATTCACCATAAGTTAAAGTTGATGGTTGAAGGCATAAGAGATACATATATTTTATCCCCTGTAAGTTGGGAGAATTCGAGGAAACCTTGAGATAGTTCGAAGGATAAATAATGAGACGCGGATAGACTAGGGAGACAAGAAAGTAAGAAATTAGGAAAATTGGATGAAGGAAGTGACCTTCAAGAATGTGAAGTGTAAGACCGGTGGCATGATACCCAGAAAGGGAGACGCCTGGTATGAAAGATATCCCAACATTGAGATGACTGTTGAGATAAACAACAAAAGTAAATGGGGAATTATTAAGAAGAAGTTCACGTTGAACACGACCAATATCTTCCAGAACATCCCTGTTGTCATTACCAAATGAGGAAAGAAAAGCGGGTAACCATTGTTATCTTTTGAAGGCCATATGGGTTGACCTCAGTTTGAATAAGGATGCTATTGTGAAATTGGTATAGGCTATCTGGGTGGGAATGATTGAATAAGATAATCTATCAAGGATATATGACTTGATTTATCCATGGAAGGATGCAATTACCTTTTTAAAGGTGGAATTAAGGATATAACTTCGATAACTTGAGATGAACCATAGGGGAATGCATGAAGGTTGGCATTTCACCCTTAATAGGGACAATATGAGTTTTGACAGTATGAATTGGAAAGGATTAAGGAAACAACAACCTTTAAGGATCAGTGGAGAAAATTTTCAGAAGTGTATAAACAATGGTTCTAGTATTAGTAAATGATATTTTGATATGCCCTGTATCTAGGGAATACAGGAGGAACGATTTAAGGATAACCTTAGAGGTTTTATAAGGAGAAGGGTAATATTCGAAGTTCTCAAGAATAGAAATTTGATAAAGGAAAAATGGCATAATTATAATAATGCTAGGTGGGCACGTGTTAAACCATAAGAAGTATAGATTGAACCAATGAAGGTCAGAATTGTTAAAGCAAGAAGGGCCCAAGATAAAAGACATCATAAGTACGATCGAGAGTCAGCCATGATAATGTTTACATTTAAAGACTAAGGCAGTGACTTATGGAAAAATGGTGATTTTTTTTTATTTTATCACAAGGACTTAAGAAAAGCATTTTCACATAAGCAGTGATTTGAAATGAGGTAGAAAATTTAGTGAAGGTGGTTAAAATGACATTGATTGTAAGGAAATATTACTATCAGGAAAGACCAAAGAGGTGGCCGACACTTTAAGTGTAAGAAGACAATTATCGACGCTCGTGCCAGAGGAATACAGTGATAATGGTTAAAGCCGTGAAGATTATATTATGGTTTGATAGATTGACATTCCTTCTGATGATTGTGCGATACTCAACCGTGATAGTAGTTTGGTAAAGATTTAATTTATGAAATCGCCGTGATCGGGATTTCTATCTTATAAGGTCATATCTTGAGATAAGCCAGGACCATGTTACGAAAGGACTAAATGAACCTTTGAGCTTCATGCCTCCTAATAAAGATATATGGTTAATAACGGTATTAACCTGCTATCGTTGCTTTCATTGAAACTCTTCTGCAATTTTATCTGCTTCATGTCATGAATATACGTTAGGGTCTGAAGTGTTCTTCATGAATCATGAATGGTGATTATGTTAACTCCTTAAAAGATTTTGATACGGCAGATATAGACTCCGTATGATTAGATATTAGGATTCCAAGGAAAGCGAATGACTACAGTAGGTCAGCGATGGACCATAGTAATGCAGCAATGATTCTGCGAGTAATGAGTTGATTACAACCGTAAGAGTTGTATTAGAATGGATGTTGAGATTGAGTACCACTAATCGGGTCGTGGTGATGTATAAGTTATCATTGATAGACTAATTATATCGATTATTTACCTATGAATATTTATTCCTTCTTATCGATAAAGAGTAGTATTACTATACGAAGAAGGTTGCAGTATGCAATGGATTCCAGTAATGATGATATCTAGAACGAAGTCCCTTATTCGATTTTCGATGTCGAGGGAGTTTTAAAGGTGATTGCGTATAAGCTCGAGCAAGAGCATGGGTCCATAAAATGATGGACAAAATAGCAAAGAAATATTTAGGCATGTGAAATGCGATGCTATTATACTATATGTTGATTTATATACATATATGTTTTGTTCTCCTATGATAAACCTCTATAGTTCAGAGGTAGATTCCAAGCCATATATTTTGTGGCAGTGTTTTTTTTTATATATACCATTCTCTTCAATTTGTTTTTTTCTCTCCTTTTCATTTCATGTAAGCTGAGAAGAACAACCCTTCCAGAAGGGGAGGTATTGCCGAATGACTATCTATCTATGTGATAGAAGCCTAGTAGGATACCACATGTTGTTTAATTGCTTGTCAAGTACTAAAGGCTGGCCACCTTCCGTACTAACTATGCGATATAACAAGTGTTCATGATCATAGTGATCTCTCAATAAATTCTTTTACTTCTATACGATGGATCAAGCTTTCAAAGATAAAAGCAGCTAGAAAGGAGTAGTATCAGTGCGGTGGTATTCCGAATCTAACACGTTCGTGATACTAAGGTTGACGTGGTTATTAAAAGGTTATAAAATGCTAACGAGAAAAAGTATAACCAGTATAATATTAGGAACGGAAGATAGTAGCGATTACAAACTGGAAAAGAATGGGTATTGAGAAGCAAGAGCTATAATGCTAGATGCTATGATGAGAGTCTGTGCAATAGACTTGAAAGAATTTGGAATGGTCACTTAGCACGGATTGAGTTTTCTTACGACAATAGATGGTATGTCAGTATCGAGATATCACCTTATGAGATTCTTGAGGGAAGACAATGTCGATCTCCCTTATGTTAGGATGAAGTTGTAGAGCACAAGATGCTCGGACCCGAAGTGGTCCAATGGACCAAAGACATAGTGGATCTATTCAGAAGACGGATGACAGCAACCCCATGATGGATAAAAGAGGTATGCTGATTTGACTCGAAAGGACAAAGAGTATGAAATTGGGGACCTAGTAATGTTAAAGGTATCCCTTGGAAAGGATTGATGAGGTTCAGAAAGAAAGAAAAGCTAAGTCCATAATTTGTTGGACCCTTGGATATATTAAGACGTATTGGGAAGTTAGCATATGAGCTAGCCCTACCCCCCCCGAAACTGTAGCAAGTTCATAACATGTTCCACGTATCAATGTTAAGAAAGTGTAATCCGGATGCTAGACAAATAGGGGCATATGAGCGCATAGGCATGCAACCAAATGTAACCTATATGGAGCAACCGGGAAAGGTTATAGATTGAAAAGGAACAAGTGCTTAGGAGAAGGGTTATCAAACTAGTCAAAGTTTGATGGTAGAACCACAATGTGGGAAAATTGACTTGAGAGTTAGAAAGTGCAATGCTAAGAAAGTATCCCTATTCATTTTTATCTGATTCCGGGACGGAATCCTTTTAAGGAGGGGAGACTGTAATAACCCCAAAAATTTTGGACTTTTTGTAACCCTTATGAATAGTGATTTTGCTGATTATATTGAATAAGGAAACTTTTCATGCCACACTATGTAGGGGTTCTTTTATTGATCTTCTGAGATATGATTAGTACTCTATGTGGTATATAAGTGTATGTAAAGATCGTCAGAATCCAAATCCGAACACTTTGATTTTTCCCGAAAATCCACCAGATACCAAAAGAATTGAGTATAAGGTAACCTGATTAAAAGGATTTAAATTCAAGGATTGTAAGGGAGGATCATAAAAGGAATATAATATATTGAGAAAGGTTTATGGGAACCTAAGTAATAAGATCCCGGGTATGATCCCTCAAACGATAAACGAGAATGAAAGTTAAGTGAACCGTATAACAGATCAACGGTCATTAGCCAAGTAATTAGGAGTTGATCAAAAAGTTAGTGGATGATGATGTCATCACACCAACAAGAAGAAGACAAGTGTGGGATGATGACATGAGCATGACCAAAAGAGAAGGAAGTGTTGGTTGATTATAAACCACAAAAATTTCACCATGGTTAAAAGGTAATTAATCAAAACAAAAGGGTAGCAACCAAGCCAAGGCAAAACAAATCACAAAATACAAGTTGGCCCTCATTTTCTTCAAGAAGCTCTCGGCTTTTCCATGAAAAGCAAAGCAGAATTTTCAAAACTTAAGCTACACACCTTCATAATTCAAGAGGTTTGTTTCTTTAGCTTCCATAATTCATAACTTAGATGAGCCATAAGTTTAAGCTCAAGATTCAATGTTTAACATAGCTAATCAATTCATCAAAGTTCTTGGTGAATAGTGTTTTTCAAGAACTTGAAATTTTGATCTTGTGTTTTTGTTTAGATAAAGCTTTAGTAAGGATTTTCCAAGGTTGTTTCAAGCTCATTACTTACTCCTACTCTCAAGGAAGGTATAATCTCTTGACCTAGCATTATTAGTGAATGTAAAGATGTTAGATATATTTGATAATGTCATGGCTAATATGATTTATGTTTAGTTTTCAGATCTTACTTAAACAGGATGAATCAATACTTACTGGAAATCAGGACTTAAGGATATCAGTACTTATATTATCAGGAGATAATCATCAGAAGATGGATATCAGAACTTAAGTACTGAAGGACGTTTAGATAAGGAAAGCAGCTGATTTTTAGGAAGAGAAGATTGAGACAAACATAAGTAGAGATATGCATGAAGAAGGAATTCTATGAAGAATAGAATACTTGGAATAAAAGATATCTGATTGATATATTTTAGGAAGCAGAATTATATTCCATATCAATTAGCGATTACCTTGTAACTGTGTAGTATATAAACACAGACATAGGGTTTACACTATAAGTGTCATCACATTCGAGAAGATTATTTAATATAACCCTAGCAGCTCTCGTGATATTTGTTCATCACTGAGAGAGAATAGTTCCATACTGTAACAGAGTTTATTGATTCAATAAAGTTTGTTTTCTATTACTTGAGTTATTAAAGTTCGATTTGATTGTACTATGCACTGTATTCACTCCCTCTACAGTGTGTGTGTGACCTAACAAATGGTATCGGAGCTAATCTGTTAACGCACAAACAGTTTAAGATCCAAACACAATCATGTCTGAAACAGAGACTCCAACTAAGCCCACCAAAACTGAAGAACCTCCAAAGACACAAATTCAAAGCCGATATGAGACTATCAGAGTTCCCATATTAAGACCATCTGAATATCCCATATGAAAGGTGAGGATGACCATGTTTCTGGAAGCGACAAATCCAGAATATCTGGATGGAATCAAGGAAGGGCCTCACAAATCAACCAAGCTCGCAGTTGCAGTTGCAGGTGAAGCAGCAAAGACTGTACCAAAGGAGAAGAGTGATTACACTGCTGAAGATATCGCATCAATTGCTAAGGATGCTAAGGTACGACACTTACTGCATAGTGACATTGATAATGTAATGTCAAACTGGGTAATAAACTGCAAGACTGCAAAGGAGATATGGGATGCCTTGGAAACAAGATGTTAGGGAACTGATACGATTAAGAAGAACAGGAAGATAATTCTCACTCAAGAGTATGAACACTTTGACTCAAAGGCTAATGACTCATTGACTGATTTATATGATAGATTTGTCAAACTCTTGAATGATTTATCACTGGTTGATAAGGAGTATGAACTTGAAGACTCAAACCTTAAATTCCTGTTAGCTCTTCCTGAATGCTGGGATTTGAAGGCAACAACAATAAGAGACAACTATAATCTTGATGAAACAACTCTTGATGAAATTTATGGAATACTCAAGACTCATGAACTTGAGATGGAACAAAGAAGCAAGAGGAAAGGAGGAAAGTCAAGGACAGTTGCTCTTAAGGCTGAAGAAGAATCCCCCAAGGCAGCTACCTCAAGGAAAGACAAGGGTAAAGCTCTTTTCACAAAGTCTGATACTGAGTCATCAAGTTCTGAAAGTGATGATGACTCAGAATCTGAAAGCTTGCTTGAGACAGATGCTGATGAAGAGATGATGAAGCTGTGTGCTCTTATGGTGAAAGGGATCACAAAGATTGCATACAGGAAGTTCAGGAAGGGAAAGAAGTTTTCCAGGAAAGACACAAGTTCTGATAAGAAGAATTTCAGAAAATCTGAGAGCAGAGGAGGAAAGTCTGACAGAGGAGATTATACAAATGTCAAATGCTACAACTGTGGTGAGAAAGGCCACATATCTCCTGATTGCAAGAAAGTGAAGAGTGACAAAGGCAAGGCTCTTGTCACAAAGAAGAAAAGCTGGACAAACATTTCAGATTCTGAAAGTGAGGAGAATTATGCCCTGATGGCAAATGCTGAGAAAGCAAGTGTTGAAAGCAGTTCTAAAGCTGCTGAATCAAAGGTACCTCAAACTACTTATGCTTTTCATACTGATGATATTAATGAGTTGAAAAAATATCTTAAGACCATGTTTATTAGTTATAGAGATCAAACTTTAACATGTGAAAGATTAACTTCTGAAAACCTAGCTTTTAAGAAAAGAAATAATTTCTTAGGAAAGGAGTTAGTTATGTTCCATCAAACTCAGAAAGATAGAGATAATGCTTTTTATGTTAGGGATGAAGTGCTAAAAATGAATGAATCTCTAAAAGCTGAGTTAGAAAAGGAAAGAAAGGTTATCAGGACTTGGACTAACTCTGGCAGAACAACTCAGAATCTGTTAAGTAGTGAAAACTGGAAAGAGGGCTTAGGTTATGGAGAGGATAAGAATGATAAAGGAACTGTAGATGTTAAGCCTATAGCTGTTAAACAAAAATCTAAGCTAAAGCCTGTTAAGTTTGTAACTGTAAAGTCTGATAATGAGAAATCAGAAGTTAAAAAGGAATTAACTTCTGACAAACTAAAACAGGAAAAGACAACTGAAGTAAACGTAGGCTTAATGACTAAGAAGCAGCTTAAGCATAAGCTGAAAGATGTTAAGAATGCAAACAAGGTAAAATCACCTAGGAAAAATAGGAATGGAAATGAAGGTGTGAATCAAAGCAACGATTATAAGCCTGTTCCTGATGCTCCTAGGAAAACGTGTCATAACTGTGGAAGTTCTAACCATTTGGCTTCTTTTTGCAGGAAAAATAAGAACATAAACTCCTTACCTTCAAAGCCAGGAGTTAAGAGTCAGTCTGTTAGATATAAGCCACAAAATCCTTGTTTTCATTGTGGTAGTTTATTGCATTCCATTTATACTTGTAAGGAATATTATAGTTTGTACTGTGATTATTATCAAATAAAACCTTCTTTAAAGAAAGTTTCCATTGTTCCTTCTAGTGTAAGTTCTGATTCAAAGTCTGATAGTGTAAATTCTAATAAGAAAAATGTTAACATAAACTCTGATGCTAAATCCGCTGCAAATGTTAACAAACCTAATAAGACCAAAGGATCCAAGCAAGTCTGGGTCCTTAAAACTAATCATTAGTGGTCTTTGTGATTGCAGGGCAACAGGAAAAACATCCTAGTTCTGGACAATGGATGTTCAGGACATATGACTGGAAATAAAGCCCTGCTATCAGACTTTGTGGAGAAGGCTGGCCCAAGTGTTTCTTCTGGAGATGGCAACATTGGAAAAACATTGGGATATGGCAATATTAATCTTGGGAATGTCATCATTAAAGAAGTAGCTCTGGTCTCAGGACTTAAACACAATCTGCTAAGTGTTAGTCAAATCTGTGACAGAGGTTATCATGTGGATTTCTTTGAAGAACACTGTGAAGTTGTAAGTAAATCTACAGGCAAAGTTGTTCTGAAAGGATACATGCGTGGTAACAATTATGAATCCAAGCTTTCAACAAGTACTGATGGTTTTGCAATCTGCCTGATGAGTAGAGCATCAATTGAAGAAAGATGGAATTGGCACAAGAAACTCTCTTATTTAAATTTCAACAATATAAATGAGTTGGTTAAGAAAGATCTTGTGAGAGGACTGCCAAAGTCAGTATTTGCTCCTGATGGCCTTTGTGATTCTTGTCAGAAGGCTAAACAAAGGAAATCTTCATTCAAGAGCAAGACTGAATCATCAATTCTTGAGCCTTATCACCTACTACATGTTGATCTATTTGGTCCAGTAAATGTCATGTCTATTGCAAAGAAGAAGTATGCGTTGGTCATAGTGGATGAGTTCACCAGATACACATGGGTGTATTTCTTGCATACAAAAAGTGAAACTGCATCAACCTTGATTGATCATATCAAACATCTGGATAAAATGGTCAAAGATTCTGTGAAAATAATAAGGAGTGATAATGGTACTGAGTTCAAGAATTTGATTATGGAAGAGTTCTGCAAAAACCATGGAATCAAGCAGGAATTTTCTGCTCCTGGAACTCCACAGCAAAATGGAGTTGTTGAAAGGAAGAATAGAACTCTCATTGAAGCTGCACGTACAATGCTTGATGAAGCAAAGCTTCCAACCTATTTCTGGGCTGAAGCTGTGCAGACTGCTTGTTTTACTCAGAATGCAACACTTATCAAGAAGCAGGGAAAGACACCATATGAGATGGTGAAGAAAAAGAAGCCAAATCTGAAGTATTTTCATGTATTTGGATGCAAGTGTTTTGTTCTTAAGACTCATCCTGAACAACTATCCAAGTTTGATCTAAAAGCTGATGAAGGGATCTTTATTGGATATCCACTTTCCACAAAAGCCTTCAGAGTCTATAACTTGAGAACAAGAGTGGTCATGGAGTCTATCAATGTCTCTTTTGATGATAAGAAGATTACTGGACTTGAAGATTTTATTGATCATGATCAGCTGAGATTTGAAAATGAAGACTCAAATTCTGATACTGAAAATCCTGACAATCTAAATCCTGATACTGTAAACTCTGATGGATTAAACTCTAATGTTATTGAAACTATGGTAACTACGCCAAATGAAGATGCACCTATGCAGGGGGGAGCATACTCAAGATATTACCACATCTCAAGAAGCATCTTTACATACATCTGGCTCTTCAGGTTCTGATTCGTCAAGTTCTGATAAGCCAATTTCTGAAAATTCTGAAAATCTAAATTCTGAAGAATCCAACTCAGAGAGCATAGTTTCAGGGGGAGCATCAGAAAATGAGAATAAAGACAACATGGATCATGGGGGAGCATCCAGTTCTAGAGAAAATCTTCCATCTGCAAGGAAGTGGATTAAATCACATATACCTGATTTGATAATTGGAAATCCTGATGCAGGTGTCAGAACTAGAAAAGCTACTTTAAGTGAATGTCTTTACAATTCTTTTCTTTCTCAGACTGAGCCAAAGAAAGTGGAAGAAGCTCTTCAAGATGCTGATTGGGTGCAAGCAATGCAGGAAGAGTTAAATGAATTTGAAAGAAACAAAGTCTGGACCCTAGTGCCAAGACCAAAGAATAGATCTGTTGTTGGTACAAAGTGGGTATTCAGAAACAAAACTGATAGTGATGGCATAATTACAAGGAATAAGGCAAGGCTGGTTGTAAAAGGATATTCTCAACAGGAGGGAATTGATTATGATGAAACATTTGCACTAGTTACTAGATTGGAAGCCATAAGGATATTTTTGGCTTATGCTGCTCATAAAAAGTTTACTGTCTTTCAAATGGATGTGAAAAGTGCTTTTCTCAATGGAGAATTGGAGGAAGAAGTATATGTTGAACAACCTCCAGGCTTTGTAGATACCAAATATCCAGATTGTGTCTACAGGCTTGATAAAGCACTTTATGGACTTAAGCAAGCTCCAAGAGCATGGTATGAGACTCTAGCTCAGTTTCTTCTGAAAAGTGGATTTAACAGAGGAACTATAGAAAAACCACTATTCTACCTCAACCATGGAAAGGACTTACTTCTGGTCCAGATATATGTTGATGATATCATCTTTGGTTCTACAAATGACAGACTTTGCAAGAAGTTTGCCAAACTGATGCAGTCAAGATATCAAATGAGTATGATGGGGGAGCTTAGCTATTTTCTGGGCCTTCAAGTCAAGCAGAATGAAGAGGGCACTTTTATTTGTCAAACTAAGTACACCAGAAATTTGCTGAAGAAATTTGGAATGCAAGATTGTTCAAGTGCATCCACTCCCATAACCACTGCAACAAAATTGGACAAGGATACTGGTAAATCAGTAGATATTACAGATTACAGAGGTATGATTGGCTCTCTACTCTATCTAACTGCTAGTAGACCTGATATCATGTATGCTACCTGTCTTTGTGCAAGATTTCAAGCAGATCCAAGAGAACCTCACTTAACAGCTGTGAAAAGAATTTTCAAGTATCTTAAAGGAACAGCTGATCTGGGATTGTGGTATCCCAGAGAATCAGATTTTAAACTAATAGGTTACTCAGATGCAGATTTTGCAGGTTGCAAAATTGACAAGAAAAGCACAAGTGGAAGCTGCCAAGTTTTTGGAGGCAGATTGGTTTCTTGGTTTAGCAAGAAACAAATGTCAATTTCCATATCAACTGCAGAAGCAGAGTACATTGCTGCAGGAAGCTACTGTGTACAGATTCTTTGGATGAAGAATCAGTTACTGGATTATGGGTTAACATATTTTAAAATCCCTATTTACTGTGATAATCAAAGTGCTATTGCTCTGACAGGTAATCCAGTTCAACACTCAATGTCCAAGCACATCAGCATTAGGTACCACTTCATAAGGGAACATGTGGATGAAGGTACAGTGGAATTGCACTTTGTTCCAACAGATCAACAACTATCAGATATCTTCACAAAACCACTGTGTGAAGCTACTTTTACAAGATTGGTAAATAAACTTGAAATGTTTTCAGGTTCTTTCTCGAAATCTGCTTAGTTTTGTTCTGATGCATCAGACTTTATGATCAGTATTTACAGAAATTACTCTCTTTGTGTTTTCTGTGCTTAATTGAAAATTGCTTAAGTACTGACTGGTGTCTGATGTGACTTTCTAAACTCTGATAGTGATATGTCTGTTTATGTAACTATTCTATCCTATGAGGATACCTGTGCTAGATGCTAACCTAGTAATCTTCAATATACTAGAGATCCCATATTAGAAGTAATTATTTATGTGGAAATCCATTGACACAAGTAAATTCTGATATTGAGCTTAGTTAAGTTTACTTTGTCTATCTTATTACTAAGTCAAAAACTAGAATAATGCTTCTCATCTGTTAAGTTCTGGTGTTAGTAAATCTGCTGAATGTACTAAGTGCTGATAAACCTCACTTATCAAAAGAAAAAGGAAAAAGAAAAAGACATAAAAATCAGGTACTCCTTTGAGGTCTAGAGTAAAAATGTGGAAGGGACGACCCAAGTGCATTGCTGGTATTAAGTAATATGCATCAGAAAAGCAAAATATTTTCTTGGTGACTTTTCACACTCTATGATTACTGGAGAAATACTCTGATAATAACATAAATTCTGATAAGCAGTCGTGACTCACTTACACTGAGAAGCCACTGTAAAATGGAATTTAAAAAGATGCACAAAATTAGCACAAAACAGTTGAGGTGGACTCAAGCATGAACTCATTCAATAGTAGGCTTCAGAATAATGACAGATTTTTAGTAAAGTTTTAGTTATGCCTTATTTCTAAGATGTACTGAAGTGAATCAGACTTTACTCTTTGTCTGATATTTAGCTCAATGCACACACTAAACACTCCATATGAATAATGAAAATTACTGTGGTGATCTATGTTATTTTAGATGAACAGTTTATGTGTCACATTGCATAAATTCTGAGGACAAGTTCTGATGAACGTTCTGATGAACGTTCTGATGATTAAGTTCTGAAGCATCTAAATCAGAATTTGTGTGAAGAATTACAAAGATAGGCATTCATTTTTCGAGTTAAGAAATCATGTTCTGATAACTGTTAAGTTATGATATAAGTCTAAGTTCTGATATTAAATTCTGATCCTTTACTTGACTTATCTGTGGATAAAATCTAAAAACAGTCTCATTTTAAATCAGAATATGTTCAGACGGAATATTAACAGTCACTATAATTAGGAATAGTGGTCCACGTACATGCACAGTAATTCTTACTTGTTACTTGTGCGCAGTAAACCTTGTCTTACACTTCCAATGACTGTTTTTCGTCTTCCAAGTTTAGGGAGACGAGGTAGAATTAATTCTACCTATCAGCATTAAATTCCTTGCGTCTCCTGGCATTCTCTTGCCTATATAAACAACCACTTCACATCAGCTTATACATCAATTCTTTTCTCACAAACTCACCTTCATTTTCTTCATACACAACATCATGGTTAACTACAATATGTTTTTAAACTATGAAACATTCAACATGGAGCTGAGCTGTGAAGCCTGGCAGCAGGAATGGTACGTCACTGCCATTCCTGATGAGATTTGGGACTCTGTTCCCCAAGAGTTCCTAACCCACCTCCTGTTCTTTTACATGGACTACCATCGCCATCTGGAGCGATTAGAGGAGGAAAGGCTGGAAGCTCTCCGCCAGCAAGAGCGAATCATCAGACTCGCTATTCTTTTTATAGAGAGTAGGAAGAAGAAATAATTTATTTTTTTCTTCCTGTTTTTCTTCATCGTCAGCTTTGCCCTGCTTCTTGAGCTAGGACAAAGGCTGTTGATGTTAGGTTTAGCAACTTAGGACAATCTTGTAAAGCTCTGATGTAATTTAAATTTCATGAATGTATTCTCTTAATATATTAATGGAATTTCTATTTTTTTTGCAAGTTATTGTCTCTGAGATGTTTGTAACTTAAATGCAATGATAAATCCTGATATATCCATGTTCTGATGGTCATTTCTATTTTAATTTAAATTAAGTTCTGATCTTACAATATCAGTATTTATTTACTTGATTTATTTTGGTCATTCTCATACTTGAATTTTTTATCAGAATATTGGTGTTGCAGTGAAAAAAAAATGAATAAGTGGGGACTGTTTCAATTTTGAATTAAAACTGATTTACCTCGATTAATGGAATTACTGGGTAAGTGGAACGGTTTTTCCTTGAAAAATTGCAAGTGGGTAAGTAATGATTACTGTTTTTCCGTGCCCATTAACTATTCATTATTACTGCATGTCTGACAGGTGTCCAACGGTTATATTTTTTTACCAAGTATAAGTAAGAGAGAGAGAAGATTATACAATCTTTTATTTACTTTTACACTTTATCTCTCTTTCTTTGCTTTTACTCTCTTTCATCTCCTGACGTTGGTTTTTCATACAGACATTTTATCAAACACCTAACAGGCAACTCTTCATTTTCGATTTTTCTCATGGCACCTAAGGATTTGATCATTGATGGAGCTAAGTTCATTCCAAATAACTATGCTGCAATTCTCGATCATGCTGAAGCTCCGTCTGAGCTGCATTTTGTGCAAGATCTTCTTGCACACAGTGAAATTGGGTATGCATTGACCCAACCTTCAGTCTTTTCAAGCCAACAAGTTCTGACGTTTTGGCGGACTGGGCACTTTGATAATGGTGGTACAAACGGTACTCCCAGTATTGTTTTCAAAGTGGATGATTCTACACATGTGGTAACTCCTGGTACAATTTGCAAGGCCCTACATTTACCAGAAGGATGTACTTTTTCAAACCCGGAGGAATCAGCTCTTCAAGAGTTAATGGCCAGTTTGGGGTATGAGCAGAGTTTGGGAAAGCTTGGTCAGTTGAAACGGGCTCATATTAGAAAAGAATGGAGCTTCTTCTTCGACTGCATCACTAAAGCTTTTGGGAATAAGTGTTCCAACTTTGATGTCATCCCTATAATGAGTCAGCACATCGGGTATGCTACCATTAACCAAACTCATTTTGATTTTGCAACTGTTGTGATAGGTTTTATTGGGGATAGGATGACAGAAGATAGGAATGTTTTCTACTTTGCTAGATTTTGTCACCTTATTTATAATTACTATTGTGCTGATGAACCCCAACCTACCACTAACTTAACTCCACCATTCAAAATCGCAAAACGAGCCTTTAATGATTTAGTAAATGCTGACCTCAAGAAAAGGGTGGTTAGACCTTTACATATTCCTCAGTCTGTAAAACAGATCTTGGTAAATGCTGATCCTGATAACTATAGATCTGTTTATCCTGATGTCCAACCCACCTCCACATCTCAAACACCGCACCAACCATCTGAACATACCACTCATACTACTCAACCTACCCTCAGAATATATCTCAAATCATATCTCTCAACTTCACAAACAGCTCAACCTTCATCCTCAGGACCTACTGTGAAGCCTTCATCTTCCAAGCCTAAGAGGACAAAGACTGTTCCTCAAACACCTCAGAAGAGAAGGAGGATTGTTTTGAGAGATGAGTCTGATAGTGAGGAACAGGTTTCTACTTCAGAACCTGTTGTCAAAGAAGCTGAGAAAGTTCCTTCTCAGAAGGATTCTGGAATTGGGGGATCTAAGCTTCTCAAAAGGCTTAGAAGAATGACTGTTGCTGAAACTCCCAAGGAATCCATACCTTCAAAGAGATACAAGAAACAGAGGGCTAAAAGGCCAGTTTCAGATGATGAGGAAGCAGTAGCTAAGGATGGAGATCAGGAATCTCTGATCTCACAAGAACCAGAATCTGCTAAAGCCACTGCTTCTCTATTAACTCCAACTCAGGAAGCTGCTACTGAAATGGCAAATACACCTTCTGTGTCTCTTGTTCAAAAGTCTGTATCCCCTGTTGCTCCAGGCACAAGTCCTGAAATTGATATCCAGAACCTGGTTGTGCCTGAGGTACTTTACTTAGAAGCTCCACCAGCAATTAATCCATCAACAACACATGTTACTGATGCTGCTCAAACTCCAGAATTATCTACTACACCTTCTCTGTATCTAGATGCTGATGATCAGAATGTAGGTGAGCATCGGGATATGGCTGTTGATCAAAACTTAGAATCAGATTAGCACTTAGAGGATGATGCTGAAGCCTCCATTGCTTCTCATACTGTTATTTTATCTAAAGAAGCTAATTCTGTAAGTTCTGATGCTGCAAATGCTGGAGATACTGGTGATGCTGCTCCAAATGCAGATACTGATGAAGCAGGTTCTTCAGGACATGCCCCTCAACAAACTGTTCTTAAATCTGAAATAGTTAAGAAGTTTGTTACCGGAGAAGCACCAGTGCCTTGGAGTGAAACTCCTGCAGGACAGGAGTGGACTAAGGAATGGAACTCAGTTACTTGTGTTCCATCTGCAAAGAGTCTTGTTGAGCACTTGACCAAAGCTGATGAGATGTTAATTACTGATGATTTCAAAACACAGTTTCGAGTCACTGCATTGAGTACTAAACATCTACAAGGTCTCCATTCAATTACTCATGCAGAGATACATAAAATTCAGGAAGAATTAATCAAGCAAGACCAAGTTCAGAAACTTGACAAGAAAAAATTCTTCCAACCTACCTTTGACAGAGTTGCTTATATTGAGAAGACTCAAGAGAAACAACAATCTTAGATTAATGATATTTTGAAGAATCAAGCTTCTCATCAAAATCAACTCAATGAGATCCAATCCTCAGTGGAATTGCTTGTCTCTCTTTTCTTACCTGCTGATGCCAAAAAGGGGGAGAAAGTAATTAAGTCCAAATGCAAAACTGATAAGACACTAAAGGGGAAGGATCATGAAAAAGATGACCAAGGAAACTCTAGAATGGGTGGAGGTCATAGTCAAGGTAGAGGTTTCTCATCAAGAAAAATTGAAATCACAAGTCACAGGACAAGTTCTGATGCTGGAAAAAGAATTACTTCTGCTACTGGTAAAAGGATAAGTTCTGATGAACTTTTGGATCTTGATGAAGAAATGTCAAGACAGTTATTTCTTCAGGAGAATTCAGGAATGGACTTGGAAAGTCTAATGGAAGAAGAAGCCAGACTTAAATCAGAAAAAGTCAAATCTAAATCTGAAGCTTCTGGTAAAAAGAAACTTCCAAAACTCAAAGGCATTGTGATAAAAGAAAGGACAAATCCTGAAGCAACCATGGCTAAATCACAACTACAGATAGATCCAAGGTCCAAGGGCAAAGAGAAAGTTGGTGAACCTATCCAGGTTTATGTGCCTCATGTGAGTGAAGAAATTACAGATGAAGATGATGATCTTGCTCTGACTTCAAGAAAAGTTTCTAAGACAACCTCTGACATGGCTCAAGTTGTTCAGAGTCAAGAGATAGTTAGTTCTGATATTTCGAAGAAGCAAGTAACCTCTAACATAGCTCAAGTTAACTTGATATCATAAGATAAATCAAAGGAAACCTCTGACATTGCTCATGTTAAACCTTCAAAGATACTCCTACCAGGATTCACTAAAGCTAAACAGACTCAACCTTTGAAGACTGCTGCAAGTGGTTTTGAAGCAAGAGTAATTACTGGAAAGGAAGCAAGAGATAAAACTGGATTGGGAAGTGCTGATGAAAGAAGAATACAGAACACTACCAATGATCCAACTTCCTTAAGTGAACCAGGTATTGGAGCAATTCCTGAGAGATTGAATCAACTAGAATCTGTGCAAATGGTTTACCATACCTACTTGAAAGAACACATCTTGTTGTACTTCATGATAGATGGTAGGGTTTATCATATAAGGGAAAATGCCATTCCACTGAAGTATTTTAAAGAACTAGAGCATGTATTGTTTTTACTTCAAGTGAATGACTCAATAACAGAAAGTGCTGCAAACTATTTGAATAATCAGATTCAAAGACAGAAAAGGCTTTATTCTGTTAAGTCTGACATCACATATCTTCCAAAGTACAGAGATCACAAGGGTGATATAGTTGAAATGAAGCCTAACACTACAAAGATTATAACTACCTTTCTGGGTTACAGGGCTGTGGAATTCAATCTTGAGCCTGATAAGGCATATTTGATCAGACTGGATCAGGATATAAGAAAAGCTAGAATTAATGATCTCAGGGCTGCAATCTTTCAAATTGGTGAAGATACTGTAGAACTTCAAGATGCTAAAAGGAGGATGATTGATGAACTCAGATATGCTGAGAGATGTTTGTTGAAGAACTATCTCAGAACAACTCCTGACATCAGAGAGATCAGATGATGAAGCCAAGTCAAGATCTACAACTGCTTAAATTCTGATATGAATACAGACTAAAGTTGTTATCAGAAGTTAAAGATTGGTAAAGCTTTAAGGACTGTAAGTTGTAGTTATCTAGTCAAATTCTCATGCATTTGTACTTAATATTTTTGACATCATCAAATATCTGTTAAACTTGTATATTATGTTAATTTATAAGTTGGGGGAGATTGTTAGATATATTTGATAATGTCATGGCTAATATGATTTATGTTTAGTTTTCAGATCTTACTTAAACAGTATGAATCAGTACTTACTGGAAATCAGGACTTAAGGATATCAGTACTTATATTATCAGGAGATAATCATCAGAAGATGGATATCAGAACTTAAGTACTGAAGGACGTTCAGATAGGGAAAGCAGCTGATTTACAGGAAGAGAAGATCGAGACAAACATTAGTAGAGATATGCATGAAGAAGGAATTTTATGAAGAATAGAATACTTGGAATAAAAGATATCTGATTGATATATTTTAGGAAGCAGAATTATATTCCATATCAATTAGCGATTATCTTGTAACTGTGTAGTATATAAACACATACATAGGGTTTACACTATAAGTGTTATCACATTCGAGAAGATTATTTAATATAACCCTAGCAGCTCTCGTGATATTTGTTCATCACTGAGAATGAACAGTTCTATACTGTAACAGAGTTTATTGATTCAATAAAGTTTGTTTTCTGTTACTTGAGTTATTAAAGTTCGATTTTATTGTACTATACACTGTATTCACCCCCTCTACAGTGTGTGTGTGACCTAACATAAGATCTTGTTATGAGTAGTTTAGTTGATGAGAGGCATGATTATTGTATGTTTAGAGATTGGTTGGTTTTATGATATTTTTGGAGTTGTAAATCTTGATTAATAGTTAATGAACTTAAGTAAACTCTTAGTTCATGATTGAGAAGTAGTATAAAGCGGAAATCTTGAGTTGTTGGGGCTGTTGTAGTAGTGTATGGATGAATTTTGGTTGTACCAATGATTGTGGGTTGATTGTGAATTGATTTGGAGTTGTACAAATTTGGTAATCGTGTAAACATAGCCGTCGTAATGTCCGATTTACCATAGACTGCTTTTGTTCTTAACATCAGGACCCGTGAACTCACTGTTAGGTTTTGACCATTGCCATGATTAGATAGTTTATGTTACGAGCTTCATTTTGATATGTGGTATGCTTGAATCCGATGTACGGTTTAGGAGAAACGACCGTTTTAAGTAACGGCGTTTCGCGAACGAACCATTACCCCTCACCTTACTTTGAAACCTTGGTTAAGGCCCTTAAATGACTAATTGGAATATGAACCAATTATTTAAAGTGGATTAGACAGTTGGTAGGGTACTCGCGAAAGAATCGCCTTAAAATTCTTAATGGTTAATTTATTAAAAATGGTGGAGCCGAGGGTACTCGAACGACTTATGTGATTCGTTAAGCGTAGAAGTGACCATAAGCGAACATTAAGGTTCAATTGGTTAAAGTCTAGTTTCTTAAGCGACTGGGGTTTAATTCCAACTTATGTTGTTGTTCATAGGTTATCGGACCCACTCTAAGCTTAAGTCTATCCGGGAACACTTAGGCAAGTTTTCTACCCGTTATACTGTCGTTGTGATGTAAATATATGTATATGCATTATCTTGTGATAAGTGCATGATTGTTATTAGCAAATTTTGTGATATATTGGAGCATGCTGATATGGTATATATGCATGTCTGTTTAATCTTGATATCTAATTGTTGATTCAATTGCTTATAAGTTGCATAATACCTATGCTAGAGATAAGCAGTAGTTGCGTATACCCTTAGTATAGGGGACCCAAAGGTGAACATTTTTCTAAACCGGGAGTCGATGTTCCCGAGTATAATATATATATATTTATATATATATATATGAATAGTTTTCAAAACTATTAATTGAATAAGGTTTATGCGATAACTTTATTTTATTAATGAATATTATTTTGAATATTCATTCGAGGACTTATTACTCTGTTTATTTTATTTAATGAATATTATTTTGAATATTCATTTGAGGACTTATGACTCCGCTTATTTATTAAATAATATTCTTTATTTTATTAAAGAATAGTGTTTCGATAATCAAACTTATTTTCGATTATTCAAATAAAGATCGTACTTTAGTATAAGTATATCTTTGGCCATTTATTATTCATTTCAAGTATAAGTTTTAAAACTTCTACTTCAATTATTTTTATAAGGATTACCCTTCATGGGAATATTATTTAAATAATAATATTCAGATATTTTCTAATATATCGGGACTGATTTACTTCATTAAATCAGCATTACTCCAAACATTCTTAAAAATGTTTTCGAGTCTTCAAAATAATTTTTAAAAGTTAGAGCGGATCCCAAAACTCATTTTTATATTTAAGATCTTCCTTTCGAAGGGAATTTAAATACTCGTTCAAAAATCTGAGGGATCCGGCTCCGTGATGTATTTTTTTATATTTGCAACAAGGTTGCTGTTTTGATAAAAGAGTTTTTGATTACTTACCCAACACTCGTGAAGTAAAATTCTTGGAACAAGTTAATCCATTAACAGGCATCGCCTGGGAAATATCGGTGAGTTTTCCTTTCCAACTAGATATAACTTCTTGGTGGAGCCGTATCAACAAGTTTCTACTTGGGGAAAGGGGGGACGAGCTTTACGTTTCAGAGTCATGGATTTCATCTGAACTGGGAGTGGCGTAAGTGGTCGAGTGGCGCCGGCTCAGCCTTATTATATTGGCCCAAATGGCCTAGAACAACCGCTAAGACGGTCTATTCCTTAGGAGTCCAGTGTTCGGTTGACAAGTAAATCCGACAGGTTCTCCTCTACATGTAGAAAATGGTGGGGTTGCACCACTGTGACTGATCATCGTAAGTGGTCTTCCTGGCGCGACAAACTCCCGTAATGAGTTCATCATCCAGTTTGGATGTTTCTGCAACACTACCCGGAGCATTCGATCGAAAGGCTACGGATGGGTGATTGCTGAAGCATTGACAGGGTCAAACAGTTATGATGATGTTTCCCTCAAATGAAGTATCTCGTAACTTTATTTCTTTTAAACAACATTTCAAAGATTGAATCTATTCAAGTCTTATCTTATAGTCTCATCTATGTGATGAACTTTTGAAACTGGTTATGACTTGAACGGTGGTAGTTCAAGTAGTATTTGGAAAAGATATAAGTATACCGGGGTATCTTGTAACTTCATCTTTTCAACTTATATCTGGTTAATGATTATCTTATCCATGACAAAGATTTTCAGAAAAACGTTGAGACAAGGTTAGATATATAAGATCACCTTGCAACGATATTTTTGTACAGTTATAAACTGAAATTCTGTGTATATTATACATGGCAGAGGATTTCAAAGATTTTGAAAAGTATATAAGTATATATACTGAATATTTTGCGACTTCGTCGCATTAAGTTATCAAACTTGGTTCATTTCTTTTGACCAAGACTTTCATGAGTACTATGAGAATGCTCATATATTGTTAATCATTATACATATTATTTTGGTGGGCTTGTTGCTCACCTTTGCTTTCTTCTTTCATCACACAACAACATATAGACAAGATGAACAGGACCAAGCTCCCAATTTGCGAGCGGATAGGAAACGTTCCGCAGTTTCCTGTAGGCGTTGATGCCGCTGTAGCTGAGGTAGGAATTACCAATTGGCTAGGCTTTCAACTTCTGTTATACCAGACTTATGTATCTATATGAATTGTAATAATGGCAAAGAAATGTAAATTTATTCAGAGCCCTTTTGAGGTGTAATAGCTTATAATTGTGGAATAAAACAACTTGTGTTATTTTTGGTATTCATCTCTGAGACTATAACTTATGGTGTGTGTGTATATTGTGGGGTCATAGTACGCAGTAGTTGGTTGATTATTAAGATTAAGTATTATTAAGGGAAATGCAACTCGTGACAACCCGGATCCCCGACCCCGGATTTGAGGGTGTTACAATAGTGGCTAATCTAGTTAATCTTTCTAGAACAAAGCACATTGATGTAAGGTGCCATTTTATTAGAGAACATGCTACAAATGGTACCATTGAGCTCATTTTTGTTCCAACAGAAAAACAATTAGCTGACATTTTTACTAAACCTTTGGATGAAGCAACTTTCACTAGACTTGTAGGTGAAATTGGAATGCTTAATTGTTCATCCTAAGGCAAGAACTCAGATAATGTTTTGCAGCAGATTAATTTCTAGTAAATCGAAATCAATTTGATTTAATTGGAAATTAACTGAAATATGAATTATAAATATTTCAGAAATCTTTGCATATTTATTTTTCAAAACAAAATTTTAACTTGGAATTTTTCAAAATTCTAAGTAAACTGTTTAGCTGTTAATATACATCATTAATATGTAAAATTAACACAAGGCAGACTTAAAATTGATCAAAAGTATATAGAGAACTGAGTTCTTGATAAGTCTAAATGACTTATCGACAAGTCATTTTAAGACTTCTCGAGTGAGTTCTCGATAATTCAATTCACCGACTTCTCGAGTGACTTCTCGGTAAGCTCTATTATGACTTATCGATAAGTCCTTGTATTGTTCTCTAGTAGTGTTAATTCACAGAGTTCTACAAGTATAATTTTTAGACTTCTCAATAACTCAAAACTGAAATAACTTAACTTAATAAATTATTTTGGTAAAATACTTTTGGCAAATTTATTCCATTTTTGTTTTGAATTTATTCAAATAAAAGTTGGGATTAATTCAGTCCATTTTTGGACAAACTGGGTATTTGTTTGACATCTCGATAAGTCAATTTTTAGTTCTCTATAAGAGTAATTTTAAATGACTTCTCGATATGTAATTTCATTTCTTAAAATGACTTCTCGATAGACTAATTCCAAACGTCTATTTTTGAGTTCTCGACAAGTCATTTGCTTTTACTCTAAATACCCAGACATCTCGATACATATACATACTTACAACTTTCGAGATCTCAAGTGACCTAGCCTTTCAAGAAAAAATCAATTTCTCTCTCGTTTTCACTTCTCTCAAAAAAAAATTCTTACCCATTCACTCTCATCAATCAACAATGGCACTCAATATTGCAAGAACCTCTATTCCAGAGAAAGGAACTAATTACCTCGCTTTTACTGATGCTAACCAAGCTCCTGACAGTTTCAAGGGTTTGTAAAATTTCTGTCTGAATCTTACCTTGCAGGAGCTTTAACTGCTAACCCAGTGTTGTACCTAGATGTGCTGCATGAATTTTGGACAACAGCTGTGGTGAGGACTGTTATAAATGACAATTCTGTATCTTTGGTGGTAATTTGCTCAGTTGGAGGCCAACAAATTGAGTTTAATGAGCAAGATGTGAATAGAGCTCTGGGGCTGCCAACTGCAAATCTGGTGGAGGTGCCAACTCCTGATGAGCTGACTGAGTTTCTGGACTTCATCAATTATAGTGGAAGAATCAACTTGTCAAGCTTGAACAGGACCAATCTAAGGAAGGAGTGGTCCTTTGTCTTTGATTCTGTGGTGAGGGCCTTCACATGTAGGAAGACAGGGTATGACAACATTTCAAGTATGGTGCAGAAGCTGGTGTATTCAATAGCACAAAACAGACACTTGAATGTTGGTCTATTGATCCTAGAAGAACTTACAACCAGGCTGACCATGCCCCTGTTAGCTAGAGGTAAGGAAAGTTTCTTTCCCTAGATTTATTATGTCCACTTTAAATCATAAAGTAGCAGACATACATTTATTAAATGGTATAGATAACACAAAAATAGGCAATTGTAAGCAAGTGTCCAAAATAATATTTGGTTCACTTACTACAAAGAATAAGGTAAATGTAAGTCTGAAAATCACTCCATTCATGGTGGAGAGGTTTAAGACTTACCCTTACCCAATGCCTGACATGAGATCAAATGTACAATCTAGCACATCTATGATCCCTGAACCTGTGGAAGCACAAACATAGGAACACCCACAGGGATCTTCCCAAGATGAAACCATTTCTTCATAACCTTTAGTAGCTTTGAAACCAACCACCTCATCTTCTCAAAAGGATGAGGTGAGTAAAAGGAAGAGAAAGGAGGTAACCCTAACAGTTATAACTGAGAGTGGTGAGGATCAAACTGAAGCTAAGTCACCCTTGGTCAAGAGATCAAAGAAGAGTAAGAAATCTGAGCTGACCACTCAAACGACCTCTGTATCCTCTCAACATGATGCAGTTGTAAAAATTGGGACTAAACATACTCTAGATACATCCTCTCAATAGGGTGTGTTTATTGAAAAGAGCATTCACCCCAATGCACCTTGTACAGAGTCTGCACATCCTACATATGAAGCAATTCAAGTGTATGGTAGGAGGAATAAGGATGACACACACAGTGAGGGCACATCTTTTGAAGCTCCCTTATCCATTCAGGGGGATCTGCCAACACTCACATCTGAGCAACAATCTCTCATACCTCAAATTTCTTCTCTACGAACAACACTTGAATCAATTTCTCAAGTGCAAGCTCAATCAAGTGACTTGGTTCAAAAAACCTTGCTCACCACCCAGACACTACATTTAAATGGTGAGAGGCATCTAGTTGGGGTAGACCTTGATGACACCATCAAAACCATGGGGGATTCATCAGTTTTTACTAAAGACCCCATGGAGATACTAAATGTACCTTCATGTGTAAATCAGTCTTCACATACTGTAAGGTTTGAGGGTAGTACTCCTGGGGGGGAGCTATCTAAATCCTCTCCAATTCAATTGGAGGTTGCTCATGTAGGAACAACTCCCCTCAAAACCCTAGCAAAAACTGCCTTGGAAGTAGATGCTAGGAGTACGATTGCTAATGATCCTACTATGGGGGAGGCGAGTTTATCACATTCAAGTGACAGTGCTTTGCAAGAAGCACAAGGGTTTGATATTGGTGCACATGACAGTAACCCAGTCAAATCCCCTCCAATTCAATTGGAGGTTCCCATAACTAGTGTGGAACAACAACTGGTCATAAACACAGAGCAATCTGTGAGTAAAACTGTGACTTCAGCCACAGGTGGTTCTGATTCTTCACTATAACCATCCACCTCACAACCTCAACAACCACACATTCTATCTCACTAGCTATAAGAATCTAGCTCTCAACCCACATCTGTAGATGATCTACTAGTTGAGAAGATTTATGGACTGGAAAACATTTCACAACATCTACTGACTTCAAACATGAGCAATCAAGATTATCAAGGTATCATGCTTACATACAATGAAGAAGATGAGAAACAAAAAGAGAAAATTATAAATGATGCAGAACAAGATGGAAATGTGGATGCATGGCTCTCTCAGGACTTTGTATTAGAGATGGATCAAGTCTTGGCCAGATTTAGGGAAGAATACATCACTATTCTGGGAAGCAATGCAAAGGTTTGACTCTATAAGATGTATATGATGCAGTTACAGAAGTGTACAAAGCTCAGCTCAAAGCATTTCATCTTTATTGTAAAGCTCTCGAAGTCAAGATAACTGGTCATGAACACAAAATCAGGAAGCTGGTGAAGGAGAAAATGGATGAGATTATACCATCTCAAGTACAGATCACTACCAAATTCAAGCATTTTGCTGATCAAATGTCAAGGATGGATCTTACTACCATTGAAAAGGAAGTCAAAAATCTCAAACAATCCTTCATCTCTCTTCATACAGTTGTCCAGCAACAAATCACTGATTCCAATGACACTAGGGTCAAGCTGGACCAACTTCACCAAAGCAGATATGAGCCTTCAGCTTTGCTTATGGAAGGCATCAAACAGGCTTTAGAAAATTTTTTTGGCACTTCAACATCTACTAGCTCTTATCAGTCTGGCTCCACTTCCACAAATCTGCAAATCCAATCTCTTCAAACCCAAGTCTCAGAATTGCAGACCTCAAATGCTTCTCTTAGTGCACAAGTCCAAGCCTTGACTTCTCTAGTCAAAAATCAACAAACTGACATCCAGACCCTGGTGGACTCTCATAAGCATCTTCAAATACAGAATTCTGTTGCTTTGGGGGCCATCATGGGGAAGCTCAACATCTCACTACCTGCTTTACCTGAACAAGTTAGACCAGAAATTCCAACTCCCCTACTCATGCCTGTTTCCAAGACTAAAGGGAGATTGAAGCTAGGATTGCAAAATCTAGGGATGCTAAGACACAATCTAAAGAGCCTTTTCAGGTGGGACAAAGCTCAAGTGCTCAAGTTGATGTTGGCAAAGAAAGGCTACTAAGGGCTGCAAAAGGACCTAATCAAGATCAGGAATTCATGACCTTCTTGCAGCACTAAGAGTATGTTTACAACACAACTATATGGCTTGTAAGAAAGCTTTAGGCAAGAACATCAATTTTATTAGAGCAGTGGTGGTGAAAGTTGATAATTTCCTAGAGAAAAGGATTGTTATGAACATCAATGATGGTGGCGTGGACAAGTATCTCCAGGTGACTCTTTCATGTCTTCAAACCTTAAGAGCATCTGAACTGGATGTAATGATTGACAGAGTTAATCCAGTGATTCAAGAAGACACTCAACTACTCCAAGAGCTCAAAAAGGCATAAATAGCAGCTTTCCCAGAAGCCTATCTACATCCACACAAAGGAGTAGTTTATGTCTGTCCAACAACCAGTCAAGCAAGGCATCTCATTATTCCCAAACACTGTGTTAGATCAAACATGAGGCTGATCATGACATTGCAATATGACTTAAAGCATAAAAAGAACAAGAAGCCTGAGGATGTTGAAATGATAAAAATCTCGGAAAAGTATCTCTTGAATCCTAACACCATGTTGCCAAACACTCAGTACAATCTAAGAAAAGATGAGGATGATGATGGGCAGAAGGATGACAAGAAAAACCTTTCTGGCTCAAATCCAAGTCAAGCTTCTAAAGTAACTGGCAGTAAGGATGAAAAGAAGAAGGGTGAAGACAAAAAGGACGAGGAGAAGAAGAGAAGAAGTGAGAGCAGGAGTAAAAAGAATCATGATGGCTCAGAACCACACAAAACCCTAAAAATCCAAACATAACTAGCTCAACCTTCAGCTCAACCTTCAAAATCAACTATCTCAAACATCAAACCACCTCAAGTCTCCAAGCCCAAATTTCTATACAAGCAAACTGCTAACTCTTTCCTAAAAATCCCAATCACCACAAGCCAAACATCTCTAAAGAAAATATCAGTCCTACCTTCTGTCAAACCATCACATAAAACTCATTTCAAATCTGTTGGGAAGAAACCTAAGAAAGCCAAGTCTAGTAAGAAAGTTGAAGTCACTGAAAAGGCCATCTGGAACTGCTTTAAGCAAAGTGACTTTCTACCTTTAAATTGGTGCATTTTAGATGAAGATTATTTCCAACAACTAGCTGAAGAAATAGTTAGAGTCTGGGTTGTATCTCTAAGGGAAGTTAGAATTTACTATGAAGATGGGTCCTTCACCTTCCTTGGCTGTAATTTACTGGATTCTCTTTCTCCCACATAAATTAAAAGGATGTTAAGTTTGCTAAAGGACAAGGACACCGCTACAAAGGCATGGAGATCAGATCTAGATGAATGGTTGATTACAAGGGAGGAAAGAAGAAAAAGAAATAAGGCTGAATTTGAAGAAAGAGTGAGGAAGTATGATGACGAAATTGAGATGTTCATAAAAAGATCAGAAGAGCTCAAGGCCAAAGAGATGAGTAGAATCTCTAAGGATGGAAAATTTCTAAACATCAAAGCTGGTGGATTCTCAAGATTTAGGATTGATTTACTAGACAGTGGTTATCCAAATTTAGCAAGACAAAAACTTGTAGAAGCTCTAAGTGGGACACCTATAAAAGAAGAACTTGAAGTTCTTGATCACCTAAAGGATCTCCTTAGAGAAGAAGCAGAAGCAAAAAATGTCTTTACCCGATACTTGTAACCATTCAAACTCTGTAAATCCTCTAATGTATAAAAGTTGTAATTCTGTCAAGTTTTATGTATTAATTTCATTTTCCATTTTAACTTGGGGTTTGTCTTGTTAACAGGCATGAATTTATGTTAAGCAATCTTCTCACAAATTGGGGAGATTGTTGTGCAAGACATGCATGTACTTTAACAAGACTAAGTAAAATTGACAACCCTAAGTAAGTTGTATTGTAATCTTAATTTGTACTTTATACTTGTAACAGTTAAAGTCTGTTAAAATGTCAAAAGATCAGACTGAAGTATTTTTCTAGTAAACAGTATTAAGCCTAAGAATTCTATCTGGAAGAAGATCAAGAAGATCATGCCTCAGAAGAATTATGAAGAAGCTTGGAGTTGAATAAATCTGTTTTAGGGAAAATGTTCTAAGTCAAGATCTCTACAAGTCACAGATTTAATGCTATAGAGAAATCTTTCGAGAACTCCAAATGACTTATCGAGAAGTTAGGAAAGCTATTAGAGAACTCAGAGATATCGACAAGACAAATTGAAGACATGAAGATTGGAGATATCGACAAGTCACTTCTTCACTAGAGAACTCAGAGTTATCGACAAGTCAACATTCATTAGAGAACTCCGAGTTATCGATAAGTCAAATTCCACTAGAGAACTCAGAGATATCGATAAGCCAAAATTCACTAGAGAACTCTGAGTTATCGACAAGTCAAATTTGACTAGGAAACTCTAAGTTATCGATAAGTCAATAAGCCACTAGGGAACTCAGAGGTATCGATAAGTCTAAGTGAAGATATGAAGACTAGAGATCTCGACAAGCCAAATTCTCTTATAGAGAACTTAGAGACTTCTACAAGTCAAACTTACAATGAAGTTTTAGTGATCTCGATAAGCCAATATACTTATCGAGATGTCAAGTTCTCTGAAGACCAAAATGGAGATCTCGAGGTAAAACCTCAAAGTACAAAATTGCAGACCAGTTCAATATCCAAGATTTACAATCAACAAACAATCCAACCATCTGGATTGATAAGTCTACAAAAAGCAGCTTGAAGAGTGTGCAAGATCAAGGGTGAAGATTAACTGACAAAGGAAGATCAAAGTTAACACAATATGCAAAGATATGCTAAGCCAGAAATGGAAGATATACTTTTCCTTAATGGAAATGACAAGTGACAGTTTACTAAAGTTAATAACATGTCGTATTATGCACTGTGTAAACCAGCAGTTAACTAAATTATAAAGTTAACACTGGTCCTTTGTTAGTTGTAACAATTTAGATCAGGAACTCTTGCATTCTCTCAAGACAGAAGCTAAGCTCTTTATCAACAAAGAGCCTAGAAATTTTGTAGCAAAACATTCTTAATTTTAATATAAAATTAAGTGAGTTTTGAAAAGATCTGTGTTCTTTATCATTGTATGTTTAATTTATGCATGAACACATTTCACTACAACAATTGATTTACTTTGTTCACAACCAAAATAATTCAAGAAAAGCATAAACACACAAAAACACATTCACCCCCCCTCTGTGTGTAATTCATTACCTAACAACAAGTAACAAATTTGAGTTGATTAACTACCTAAGAGATTATATTAGCATGCATTAACTAAGAAATTAAAAGTAATTTACTTATATGAGAATAAAACATGGGATTCTAACTTCATTAAATACTTCATTCAAAGTTTATGTCTTTATCAATAGCATGCGATGGTGATGATAACTAATAAGACAATACAAAATTAGTATACGCTATCTTTCGATACACATATACCCTACTACTAAGCATCCACAATCAAGATAGAAGCCAAATAGACACCAATTATGCTTAGGCCCTATATGTCTATAAGATTTGAAAACATAACGGTTAAAGAGCAAGTTATCTATCGTGATTACATAGGGTGTGTAAGATGGTTAAAATTACACTAAGAATTATGCATGTCAATTCATACATAAACCTATGCTAGCATGGCAAGTTCTAAACCTCTATATTCACTGTCGCTTCAATAGAGATTAATAAACAATCTTAGATGTTAGCTACGCATCAAAGATGTGACGGCCTCAACCCCGGGGTCAGGAGTTGACGTCACCAACAACAATAATAACAATCATAATTTAGTCCAACTCATTAATAATACATAACTACGACCCCTTTACCAAGACCTTTTCCAGGTTTAAGTATGACTTAGGTTACTCAACTAACACAACTTAAATTACCTTACACAATCCTGACCACTAATTTAATGCAGCAACTCAACAGACCTCATCTGGTCTGAACACAACTACCTCAGAGGAACCTGACATGAAAGGAGCTGGAACTCTGCCCTGACTACCGCGCAAGAATCTCCTAGGCATCTGCAATACGTATAAGATATTCTGCAAGGGTGAGCAATTGCTTGCTTAGAAGCACCACTATATGAATAACAAGTAAAACAGTTTAAAGTAAAGCAGTTATAGGAACAGAATTCATAACTCGCCAGAAACATGTATAACAGGTAGAAACTGGATATCAAAACTAGCATGCTCTGTAAAACAAGATCAACAGTCGTGTGCTGTGCATAAAAACCATAGTTCAATTTTAGCATGCTATTTTCATTTATAAACTGTTAGATATATTTGATAATGTCATGGCTAATATGTTTTATGTTTAGCTTTCAGATCTTATTTGAACAGGATAAATCAGTACTTAACTGTTGATCAGTACTTATACTGGAAGTCAGGACTTAAGGATATCAGTACATATGTTATCAGGAGATAATCTTCAGAAGATAGATATCAGAACTTAAGTGCTGAAGGACAATCAGATAAGGACAGTAGCTGATTAAAGGAAAGAAGATCAAGATAAACATAAGAAGAGATATGCATGAAGAAGGAATTCCGTAAAGAATGGAATACTTGGAAGAAAAGATATCTGATTGATATATTTTAGGAAGCAGAATTATATTCCATATCAATTAGCGATTATCTTGTAACTGTGTAGTATATAAACACAGATATAGGGTTTACACTATAAGTATTATCATTATTTAGAAGATTATTCATTGTAACCCTAGCAGCTCTCGTGATATTTGTTCATCACTGAGAGGTAACAGTTCCATACTGTAATAGAGTTTATTGTTTCAATAAAGTTTGTTTTCTGTTACTTAAGTTCTTAAAGTTCGATTTGAGTGTACTATACACTGTATTCACCCCCTCTACAGTGGTATCAGTGCCTATCTGTTAACATACATACAGTTAAAGATCCAAACACAATCATGTCGGACACAGAAACTCCAATTAAGCCTACCAAAACTGAGGAACCACCAAAGACACAAATTCAGAGTCGGTATGAGACCATCAGAGTTCCCATACTGAGACCATCTGAATATCCCATATGGAAGGTAAGGATGACCATGTTCCTGGAAGCAACAGATCCAGAATACCTTGATAGAATCAAGGAAGGCCCTCACAAACCAACCAAACTTGCTATTGCAGTTGCAGGTGAAGCAGCAAAGACCGTACCAAAGGAGAAGAGTGATTATACTGCTGAAGACATAGCATCAATTGCTAAGGATGCTAAGGTACGACACTTACTGCATAGTGCCATTGATAATGTAATGTCAAACTGGGTAATCAACTGCAAGACTGCTAAGGAGATATGGGATGCTCTGGAAACAAGGTGTCAGGGAACTGACACAATTAAGAAGAATAGGAAGACAATGCTCACTCAAGAGTATGAACACTTTGACTCAAAGACTAATGAGTCATTGAATGATTTATATGATAGATTTGTCAAACTTTTGAATGATTTGTCATTGGTTGATAAAGAGTATGATCTTGAAGATTCAAACCTTAAGTTCCTGTTAGCTCTTCCTGAATGCTGGGATTTGAAGGCAACGATAATAAGAGACAACTACAATCTTGATGAAACAACTCTTGACGAAATCTATGGAATGCTCAAGACTCATGAGCTGGAGATGGAACAAAGAAGCAAGAGGAAAGGAGGAAAGTCAAGGACAGTTGCTCTTAAGGCTGAAGAAGAATTCCCCAAAGCAGCTTCCTTAAAGAAAGACAAGGGTAAAGCTCTTTTCATAAAGTCTGATACTGAGTCATCAAGTTCTGAGAGTGATGATGACTCAGATTCTGAAAGCTTGCCTGAGACTGATGCTGATGAGGAGATGATGAAGCTGTGTGCTCTTATGGTGAAAGGAATCACAAAGATTGCATACAGGAAGTTCAGGAAGGGAAAGAAGTTTTCCAGGAAAGGCATAAGTTCTGATAAGAAGAATTTCAGAAAATCTGAAGGCAGAGGAGGAAAGTCTGACAGAGGAGATTACACCAATGTTAAATGCTATAACTGTGGTGAGAAAGGCCACATATCTCCTGACTGCAAGAAGGTAAAGGGTGACAAAGGCAAGGCTCTTGTCACAAAGCAGAAAAGTTGGACAGACACCTCAGACTCTGAAAGTGAGGAAAACTATGCATTGATGGCAAATGCTGATAAAGAAAGTGCTGAGAGCAGTTCTGAAGCTGCTGAAATAAAGGTACCTCAGACTACTTATGCTTTTCATACTGATGATATTAATGAGTTGAGAAGATATCTTAAAACCATGTTTGTTAGCTATAGAGATCAAACTTTAACATGTGAAAGATTAACTTCTGAAAATCTTGCATTTAAGAAAAGAAATGATTTCTTAGAAAAAGAGTTAGTCATGTTCCATCAAACTCAGAAGGATAGAGATGATGCTTTTTATGTTAGGAATGAAGTGCTAAAATTAAATGAATCTCTAAAAACTGAGTTAGAAAAGGAAAGAGAGATTATCAGGACTTGGACTAACTCTGGCAAAACAACTCAAAATTTGCTAAGTAGTGGAAACTGGAAAGAGGGCTTAGGTTATGGAGAAGATAAGAAAGATAAAGGAACTGAAGAAATTAAGTCTGTTGATAAGCAAAAGCCAAAGTTAAAACCTGTTAAGTTTGTAACTGTAAAGTCTGAAAATGAAAAATCAGAAGTTACAAAGAAATTAACTTCTGATAAACTAAAACAGGAAAAGACAGCTGAAGTGAACATAGGCTTAATGACAAAGAAGCAGCTTAAGCATAAACTGAAAGATGTCAAGAAAGCATACAAGGTAAAATCACCTAGGAAAAATAGGAATGGAAAGGAAGGTGTGAATAAAAGCAATGATTATAAACCTGTTCCTGATGCTCCTAGGAAAACATGTCATAACTGTGGAAGTTCTAACCATCTGGCTTCTTTTTGCAGGAAGAATAAGAATATTAACTCCTTACCTTCAAAATCAGGAGTTAAGAGTCAGTCGGTTAGATACAAACCACAAAATCCTTGTTTTCATTGTGGTAGTTTATGGCATTCCATTTATACTTGTAAGGAATATCATAGTTTGTACTATGATTATTATCAAATAAAACCTTCTTTGAAGAAAGTTTCCATTGTTCCTTCTAGTGTAAATTCTGATTCAAAGTCTGATAGTGTAAGTTCTGATAAGAAAAATGTTAACATAAACTCTGATGCTAAATCCGCTGCAAATGTTAACAAACTTAATAAGGCCAAAGGATCCAAGCAAGTCTGGGTCCTTAAAATTAATAATTAGGGGTCTTTGTGATTGCAGGGCAACAGGAAAAATATTCTAGTTCTGGACAGTGGATATTCAGGACATATGACTGGAAATAAGGCCCTGCTATCAGACTTTGTGGAGAAAGCTGGCCCAAGTGTTTCTTATGGAGATGGCAACATTGGAAAAACATTGGGATATGGCAATATCAATCTTGGAAATGTCATAATTAAACAAGTAGCTCTAGTCTCAGGACTTAAACACAACCTACTGAGTATAAGTCAAATCTGTGACAGAGGTTATCATGTTGATTTCTTTGAAGAACACTGTGAAATTGTGAGTAAATCTAAAGGCAAAGTTGTTCTGAAAGGATACAGGCGTGGTAACATTTATGAAGCTAAGCTTTCAACAAGTACTGATGGTTCTGCAATCTTTCTAATGAGTAGAGCATCAATTGAAGAAAGCTGGAATTGGCATAAGAAACTCTCTCATTTAAATTTCAACAATATAAATGAACTGGTCAAGAAAGATCTTGTGAGAGGATTTCCAAACACAGTATTTGCTCCTGATGGTCTTTGTGATTCATGTCAGAAAGCCAAACAAAGAAAATCTTCATTCAAGAGCAAGACTGAATCATCAATTCTTGAGCCTTATCATCTAATACATGTTGATCTATTTGGTCCAGTAAATGTCATGTCTATTGCAAAGAAGAAGTATGCGTTGATCATAGTGGATGAGTTCACCAGATACACATGGGTGTATTTCTTGCATACAAAAAGTGAAACTGCATCAACCTTGATTGATCATATCAAACATCTGGATAAAATGGTCAAAGATTCTGTGAAAGTTTTAAGGAGTGATAATGGCACTGAGTTCAAGAATTTGATAATGGAAGAGTTCTGCAAAAGCCATGGAATAAAGCAGGAATTTTCTGCTCCTGGAACTCCACAGCAAAATGGAGTTGTTGAAAGGAAGAATAGAACTCTCATTGAAGCTGCATGTACAATGCTTGAAGAACCAAAGCTTCCAACCTATTTCTGGGCTGAAGCTGTGCAGACTGCTTGTTTTACTCAAAATGCAACACTCATTAACAAGCATGGAAAAACACCATATGAGATGGTGAAGAAAAAGAAGCCAAATCTGAAATATTTTCATGTATTTGGATGTAAGTGTTTTGTTCTCAAGACTCATCCTGAACAGCTATCAAAGTTTGATCTAAAAGCTGATGAAGGAATCTTTGTTGGATATCCACTTTCCACAAAAGCCTTCAGAGTCTATAATTTGAGAACAAAAGTGGTCATGGAATCTATCAATGTCTCTTTTGATGACAAAAAGATTACTGGTCTTGAAGATTTCATTGACCATGATCAGCTGAGATTTGAAAATGAAGACTCAAATTCTGATACAGAAAATCCTGATAGTCTAAGTCCTGATACTGTAAACTCTGATGGATTAAACTCTGATGTTATTGAAACTGTGGAGACTACGTCAAAGGAAGATGCACCTATGCAGGGGGAGCATACTCAAGATCCTACCACATCTCAAGAAACATCAGAACATACATCTGGCTCTTCAAGTTCTGATAAGCCAAGTTCTGATAGTGCTGAAAATCTAAATACTGAAGAATCCAACTCAGAGAGCATAGTTTCAGGGGGAGCATCAGAAAATGAAAATGAAAATAGCATGGATCTTGGGGGAGCATCCAGTTCTAGAGAAAACCTTCCATCTGCAAGGAAGTGGACAAAATCACATACACCTGATTTGATAATTGGAAATCCTGATGCAGGTGTCAGAACTAGAATAGGTACTTCAAATGAATGTCTTTACAATTCTTTTCTCTCTCAGACTGAGCCAAAGAAAGTGGAAGAAGCTCTTCAAGATGCTGATTAGGTGCAAGCAATGCAGGAAGAGTTGAATGAATTTGAAAGAAACAAAGTCTGGACCCTAGTGCTAAGACCAAAGAATAGATCTGTTGTTGGTACAAAGTGGGTATTCAGAAACAAAACTGACAGTGATGGCATAATTACAAGGAATAAGGCAAGGCTGGTTGCAAAAGGATATTCTCAACAAGAGCGAATTGATTATGATGAAACATTTGCACTAGTTGCTAGGTTAGAAGCCATAAGGATATTCTTGGCTTATGCTGCTCACAAAAAGTTTACTGTCTTTCAAATGGATGTGAAAAGTGCTTTTCTCAATGGAGAATGGGAGGAGGAGGTATATGTTGAACAACCTCCAGGTTTTGTAGATACCAAACATCCAGATTATGTCTACAGGCTTGATAAAGCACTTTATGGACTTAAGCAAGCTCCTAGAGCATGGTATGAGACTGTAGCTCAGTTTCTTCTGAAAAGTGGATTCAACAGAGGGACAATAGACAAAACACTGTTCTACCTCAACCATGGAAAGGACTTACTTCTGGTCCAGATTTATGTTGATGATATCATTTTTGGATCTACAAATGACAAACTTTGCAAAAAGTTTGCCAAACTAATGCAGTCAACATATCAGATGAGTATGATAGGGGAACTTAGCTAATTTCTGGGCCTTCAAGTCAAGCAGAATGAGGAAGGCACTTTTATTTGTCAAACCAAGTACACCAGAAACTTGCTGAAGAAATTTGGAATGCAAGATTGTTCAAGTGCATCCACTCCAATGGCCACTGCGACAAAACTGGATAAGGATACCGGTAAATCAGTAGATATTACTGACTACATAGGTATGATTGGCTCTCTACTCTATCTAACTGCTAGTAGACCTGATATCATGTATGCTACCTGTCTTTGTGCAAGATTTCAAGCAGATCCAAGAGAACCTCACTTAACAACTGTAAAAAGAATCTTTAAGTATCTTAAATGAACAGCTGCTCTGGGATTATGGTATCCTAGAGAATCAGATTTTAAACTAATAGGTTACTCAGATGCAGATTTTGCAGGTTGCAAAATTGACAGGAAAAGCACAAGTGGAAGCTGCCAATTTCTTTGAGGCAGATTGGTTTCTTGGTACAGCAAGAAACAAAAGTCAATTTCCACATCAACTGCAGAAGCAGAGTATATTGCTGCAGGAAGCTGTTGTGCACAGATTCTTTGGATGAAGAATCAGTTACTGGATTATGGGTTAACATATTTCAAAATCCCTATTTACTGTGATAATCAAAGTGCTATTGCTATGACAGGTAATCCAGTTCAACATTCAATGACAAAGCACATCAGCATCAGGTACCACTTCATCAGGGAACATGTGGATGAAGGTACAGTGGAATTGCATTTTGTTCCCACAGATCAACAACTAGCAGATATCTTCACAAAACCACTGTGTGAAGCTACTTTTACAAGACTGGTAAATGAACTTGGAATGGTTTCAGGTTCTTTCTCTAAATCTGCTTAGTCTTGTTCTGTGTTATCAGACTTTATGCTCAGTATTTACAGAATTAATCTCATTGTGTATTCTGTGCTTAATTGATAAATGTCTTTAAGTACTGACTGTTGTCTGATATATGTTTCTAAACTCTGATAAGTGATATGTCTGTTCAAGTACCTATTCAATCCTATGAGGATAATTGTGCTAGATACTGACCTAGTAGTCTTCAATAAACAAATGATTCCATGTAAGAAGTAATTATTTCAGTGGAAACCCTATGACACTAGCAAATTCTGATAATTGAGCTTAGTTAAGTTTACTTTGTATATCTTATTACTAAGTCACAAATTAGAATAATGCTACTCATCTGTTACGTTCTGATACTAGTAAAACTGCTGAATGTACTAAGTGCTGATAAACCTCACTTATCAAAAGAAAAAGCAAAAAGATCAAAGAATAAAATCAGGTACTCCTTTGAGATCTAGAGTAAAAATGTGGAAGGGACGACCCAAGTGCATTGCTGGTATTAAGTAGATATGCATTAGAAAAGCAAAATATTTTCTTGGTGACTTTTCACACTCTATGATTACTGGAGAAATACTCTGATAATAGCATAAATTCTGATAAACAGTCGTGACTCACTTACACTGAGAAGCCACTGTAAAATAGAATTTCAAAAGATGCATAAAATTAGCACAAAACAGTTGAGGTGGACTCAAGCATGAACTCATTCATCAGTAGGTTTCAGGACAATGACAGCTCTTTAGCAAAATTTTAGTTATGCCTTATTTCTAAGATGTACTGAAGTGAATCAGACTTTACTCTTTGTCTGTTATTTAGCTTAATGCACACACTAATCACTCCATCTGAATGATGAAAATTTCTGTGGTGGTCTATGTTATTTTAGATAAACAGTCATTGTGTCATTATTGCACAAATTCTGAGGATAAGTTCTAGTTACACGTTCTGATGATTAAGTTCTGAAGTCTATAACTCAGAACTTGTATGAGGATTTACTAAGATGGGCATTCCTTTTTCGAGTTAAGAAATTATGTTCTGATGACTGTTACGTTCTGGTATAGGTCTAAGTTCTGATTTCTCAGTCTAATCCTTTACTTGGCTTATCTGTGAATAAAATTTGATAACAGTCTCAGTTCAAACTAGAATATGTTGAAGTGGAAGATTAATAGTCACTATGATTAGGACTAATGGTATTCGTACTTGAACAGTCCATTGGTTCTTGTTTCTTGTGCGTTTTAAACCATGATTCCTCTTTCCAATGAATGTTATTCTTTTTCAAAGTCTAGGGAGAAGAGGTAGAATTAATTCTACCTGTCATCATTCAATTTCTTTGCGTCTCCTGGCATTCTCTTGCCTATATAAGCAGCCACTTCACATCAGTCTTTCCATCAAATTCTTCTCACACACTTATCTTCATACTTCTTCTTTCAAAAACATAATGGTCAGATACAACATGTTTTTGAACTACCAAAACTTCAATATGGAGCTAAGTTGTGCCGAGTGGCAGCAGGAATGGCATGTCACAGCCATTCCTGAGGAGATATGGGACTCTGTCCCACAGGAGGTACTGACGCACCTTCTGCTTCTATATGGACTACCATCGCCATCTAGAGCGATTGGAGGAGGAAAGGCTGGAAGCTCTCCGCCAGCAAGAACGAATCATCCGACTCGCCATTCTGTTTGTCGAGAGTAGGAAGAAGAAGATGACTTAATCTCGTCTTCTTCCTATTTTTCTTCATCATCAGCTTTGTCAGGCTTCTTAGATAGGACTAAGGCTGTTGATGTTAGGATTAGAAGCTTAGGGAAAATCTTGTATAAGTATTGATGTAATTTCCATTTCATAAATGTATTATCTTGATATATTAATGAAAGTTGTTTTTACTTCAAGATTTTGTCTCTGAGTTATTTTATCTTGTGTTGATAAATCCTGATTGATATTCTGATGACCGTATAAATTTTGTTTTATATTAAGTTCTGATTCATTTTCAGCACTTACTTATCTAATTTATCTTGGTCATTTTCATGTGATGTATTTTCAGAATATCAATGATGCAGTGAAAAATAATTCAATCAGTGCTAACGGTTTAAATTTTGAATTAAAACTGTTTCTCTTGATAAATGGAACGGTTTTTCCTTGAAACTAGGCAACTGGGTAAGTAATGATTCCTGTTTTCTCGAGCCCAGTAACTGTCCATTATTACTGCATGTCTGACAGGTGTCCAACGGTAACATTTTTGTTCAGAGTATAAGTACAACAGAGAGAAGATTTCTTTAATCTTTTATTTTCTTTATATTTTATCTCTCTCCTTACTTTTACTCTCTTTCTCTTTCTTTCTCATGTTGGTTTTTCATACAGACATTATCTCAAACACCTAACAGGCATACTTGAATCTCAATTTTTTTTTCACATGGCACCAAAGGATTTAATCATTGATGGAGCTAAGTTTGTCCCTAACAACTATGCTGCAGTTCTTGATCACACTGAAGCTCCATCTGAATTGCACTTTGTGCAAGATCTTCTTGCACATAGTGAGGTTGGGTATGCATTAACACAGCCTGAATTCTTTTCAAGCCAACAAGTTCTGAGGTTTTGGAGGACTGGACTTTTTGATGATGGTGGTCAACGTGGAACTCCCTGTATTATCTTCCAAGTGGGTGATTCATCCTTTGTAGTCACTCCTGGTACAGTACGCAGGGCTTTACATCTTCCAGAAGATTGTACTTTCTCAATTCCAGAGGACTCAGCCCTTCGGGAGTTAATGGTTGAATTGGGATATGAAAAGAGTCTGACGAAACTTGGACAGTTGAAACGGGCTAATATCAGAAGAGAATGGAGTTTCTTCTTTGATTGCATCACCAAAGCTTTTGGGAACAAATGTTCAAATTTTGATGCTATCCCAATTCTGAGTCAGCACATAGGGTATGCTATTATTCATCAAACTCAATTTGATTTTGCAACTGGAATAATTGGTTTTATTGGGGATAGGATGACAGAGGATCGAGATGTTATTTATTTTGCTAGATTCTGTCAACTTATTTACACTTACTGTACTGATGAACCTCATTTAGTCAGCACTCAGACCCCACCTTTTAAGGTTGCAAAATGATACTTTAATGACCTGGTAAATGCTGATACTAAGAAAAAAGTGGTTAGACCATTACAGATTCCTAAGTCTGTAAAACAGATCCAGATAGATGCTGATCCTGATACTTATAGATCTGTTTACTCTGATGTCCAACCAACTCCAAACACCCAAAATCCATCAACCTGAGTACCTACCTCTCATTCTACTCAACCTACCCTCAGAACATATCTCAAATCCTATCTCTCCACTTCACAGACTGCTCAACCTTCATCTTCAGCACCTACTGTGAAGCCTTCATCTTCCAAGCCAAAGAGGACAAAGAATGTTCCTCAAACATCTCAAAAGAGAAGGAGGATTGTATTGAGAGATGAATCTGATTCTGAGGAACAGGTTTCTTCTAGAGAACCTGTTGTTACTGAAGCTGAGAAAGAGATTTCTCAGAAGGATTCTGAAATTGGGGGTTCTAGGCTTCTCAAGAGGCTTAGATGAATGATAGTTCCTGAAACTCCCAAGGAATCCAAATCAACAAGGAAGTACAAGAAATAAAGGGCACAAAGGCCAGTTTCAGATGATGAAGAGGAAGCAGCTAAGGAAGGGGATCAGGAATCTCTGATCTCACAAGACAAGGAATTTGCTCCAGTCACTTCTTCTCCATCAACTCCATCTCAGGAAGCTGTATCTGACAAGGCTAACTCACCATCTGTGTCTCTTGTTGATCCAGGCACAAGTGCTGATATTGATGTTCAACACTTGGTTGTGTCTGAAGTATTTCTCTTAGAAGCTCCAACAGCAAATATTCCTTCCACAACACCTGTTACTGATGCTGTTCAAACTCCAGAGTTATCAACAACACCTTCTCTGCATCAAGATGCTGATGATCAGACTTTAGGTGAGCATCAGGATATGGCTGTTGATCAGAACTTAGTATCAGATCAGCAATTAGAGGATGCTGAAGCCTCCATTGCCACTCACACTGTTGTCTTATCAGAAGATACCGATTCTTTAAGTTCTGATGCTGCAAATGCTGGAGATACTGGTGATGCTGCTCTAACTGTAGATGCTGATGAAGCAGGTCCTTCAGGACATACTTCTCAACAGACTCTTCCTAAGTCTAAACTGGTAAATGAGTTTGTTATCGGGGCTGCACCAGTAACTTGGAGTGAAACTCCTGCAGGTCAGGAGTGGACTAAGGAATGGAACTCAGTTTTATGTGTTCCAACTGCAATACATCTTGCTGAGCACTTGACTAAAGCTGATGAAATGTTAAATTCTGATGATTTAAAAACTCAGCTTAGAGTCACTGCATTGAGTATTAAACATCTACAAGGTCTTCATTCAACTACTCATGCAGAGCTACACAAGATTCAGGAGAACTTTATCAAACAAGAACAAGTTTGGAAATTGATAAGAAAAAGTTCTTTCAACCTACCATTGACAGGATTGCTTATATTGAGAAAACTCAAGAGAAACAACAAGCTCAGATTGATGACATTCTGACAAATCAAGCTTCTCAGCAATCGCAACTTACTGAAATCCAATCCTCAGTGGAATTACTTATCTCTCTTTTACTACCTGCTCATGCCAAAAAGGGGGAGAAGGTAATTAAGTCCAAATGCAACACTAACAAGACACTGCAAGGAAAGGATGATGGAAATGATGATCAAGGATACTCTGGAATGGGTAGCGGTCATAGTCAAGGTAGAAGATTTACATCAAGACAAGCTAGTCACAGGAAAAGTTCTGATACAGGGAAAAGAATAAGTTCTGCTGTTGGTAAAAGGATAAGTTCTGATGAACTTCTAGATCTTGATGAGGAAATGTCAAGACAGTTATTTCTTCAAGAAAATCCAGGAATGGACTTGGAAAGTTTAAAGGAAGAAGAAGCCAGACTTAAATCAGAGAAAGTCACATCTAAATATGAAGCTTCTGGTAAAAAGTCACTTCCAAAACTCAAAGGCATTGTGATCAAAGAAAGGACACATACTGAAGCAACGTTGGCTAGATCACAACCACAGATAGATCCAAGATCCAAGGGTAAAGAGAAGGTTGGTGAACCTATCAAGGTTTATGTACCTCCTGAGGAAGAAGAAATTACTGATGAAAAAGATGATCTTGCTCTGACTTCAAGAAAAGTTCTTAAAACAACCTCTGACATGGCTCAAGTTGTTCAGAGTCAAGAAATTGTAAGTTCTGATATTCAGAAGAAGCAAGTAACCTCTGACAGAGCTCAAGTTAACTTGATATCAGAAAATAGATCAAAGACACTCCTACCAGGATTCACTAAAGCAAAACAGACTCAATCTTTGAAGACTACTGCAAGTGGTTTTGAAGCAAGAGTAGTTACTGGAAAGGAAGCTAAAGATAAAACTGGATTGGGAAGTGCTGATGAAAGAAGAGTACACAACACTACCAATGATCCAACTTCCTTGAGTGAACCAGGTATTGGAGCAACTCCTGAGATATTGAATCAACTGGAATCTGTATAGATGGTTTACCATACCTACTTGAAAGAATACATCATTTTGTATTTCATGACAGATGGTAGGGTTTATCATATAAGACAAAATGCCATTCCATTGAAGTATTTTGAAGAATTGGAGCATGTACTTTTCTTACTTCAAGTGGATGACAGAATAACAGAGACTGCTGCAAACTACTTAAAAGAACAGATTCAGAGACAGAAAAGGCTTTATTCTGTTAAGTCTGACAGCATATATGTTCCAAAGTACAGAGATCACAATGGTGATATTGTTGATATGAAGCCTAATACTGCACAGATCAGAACATATCTTGGTATTAAGGGACTTGAATTCAATCTAGAGTCTGACAAAGCTTATGTCATAAGACTAGATCAGGAGTTGAGAAAAGCAAAGATCAGTGATCTCAGAGCTGCAATCTTTCAAACTGGTGAAGATACTGCAGAGCTTAAAAATGTCAAAAGGAGAATGATTGATGAACTCAGATATGCTGAGAAATGTTTGTTGAAGAACTATCTCAGAACAACTCCTGACATCAGAGAGATCAAAAAATGATGAAGCCAAGTCGAAGATCTACAACTGCTTAAATTCTGATATTTATACAGACTGAAGTTGTTATCAGAAGTTGAAATTGGTAAAAGCTTTAAGGACTGTAAGTTGTAGTTATCTAGTCTAATTCTCATGCATTTGTACTTAATGTTTTTGACATCATCAAATATCTGTTAAACTTGTATATTATGTTAATTTACAAGTTGGGGGAGATTGTTAGATATATTTGATAATGTCATGGCTAATATGTTTTATGTTTAGCTTTCAGATCTTATTTGAACATGATAAATCAGTACTTAACTGTTGATCAGTACTTATACTGGAAGTCAGGACTTAAGGATATCAGTACATATGTTATCAGGAGATAATCGTCAGAAGATAGATATCAGAACTTAAGTGCTGAAGGACAATCAGATAAGGACAGTAGCTGATTAAAGGAAAGAAGATCAAGATAATCATAAGAAGAGATATGCATGAAGAAGGAATTCCGTAAAGAATGGAATACTTGGAAGAAAAGATATCTGATTGATATATTTTAGGAAGCAGAATTATATTCCATATCAATTAGCGATTATCTTGTAACTGTGTAGTATATAAACACAGATATAGGGTTTACACTATAAGTGTTATCATTATTTAGAAGATTATTCATTGTAACCCTAGCAGCTCTCGTGATATTTGTTCATCACTGAGAGGTAACAGTTCCATACTGTAACAGAGTTTATTGTTTCAATAAAGTTTGTTTTCTGTTACTAAGTTCTTAAAGTTCGATTTGAGTGTACTATACACTGTATTCACCCCCTCTACAGTGTGTGTGTGACCTAACATAAACCTTCCATTCCATTACATGAACCATAAAACCATCTATCCCGTTACGGGGACCCAAAACCATTTATTCCATTACTGGAATCACAAAATCACAATCAGATATGTATTGGATGTTATCTAAGGACGAATGATCAGGCCTCCACACAAATTATCTAGGATAGCTGGCCGGGCTATCACACAAAATGTCTAGGAAAGCTGATCAGGCTTTCACACAAAATCATCGGATCCGCAGAGACTAGCTAGGTCTCTGATTAACTATGCTGGACTAATCGGTTATGTAATGCGCGCAACCGAATTAGCCACTTACGCAACGTTATCCAATATCTGATTCGTTTTATCCAGTTTCAAAATCACTTTTGCCTATCTCTTGTTAAAATCAATTCTATCACAACCACTAATCAAAACCTCTTTTCCATTTTTAATCACACTTTAGAGATAGGTATTTTCAGAAGTTACTTTTCCCCAAAAACACATATTTAACAACATTTTCAAACACAGGGGATACGTAACTTAAAACGTTTCTGTTCCATTATGAGAATAAAACATTTAGCTATTCATACATGCTGAACCATAAAAGAATGGTCAGGGTACTTGCCTTGCAGAGCTTTATAACTAATATCGATTGACCTTGGACTGACTTGGACGCTCGGCTTTATCGCCTTACTATCAGACTATCCTGGATCTGACTTCAATGTTCAGGTCCTTTGCTTGGAACCTCGCTACGCTTGTCGACTAATCACTAGGTTATCTTTATTTCGATATTAATTCCTGAGTCCTTCGACTAGAACCTACAGCGCCGAAATACCCTACGTTAAACGTCTAGGCATACTTGACATATCCTCGATACCAATTCTACCCAACGATATTCAAACCCGACTCGTAATTATGTATATTATAATAATACACGCAATAATTAGGGTTCACAATCTCGAAAATCGGTTCGATGTTCGTTTCCAGAAAATACGTATACTCGTAATTTTACGAAATCAGGGTTATCGATTTGGCAAAATATTTCATCACATTGTACAATCAAGTTTCGTATAAAACACACACACACATACACACATATATATAGCCACTCGATGTCCTTGATAATCATCGAATACGCCCCCGTATTTCCGTAGTTCAATTTCCCAGAAATCGGGCAGCGTCTTCTTTGTTAATCGGACTACCCGTCGAACCAATTCGACGTCAAATCACAACAACAAATTCACAATTAATCCAAATACAATTCCCAACCTCCGATTCAACTCAATCAAAATTCCACACAATCCCAAGTTTTAACTTAAGTACACTTATTAATTATTGTAAGTCATATGTCATAGGCCTATTTGTATATTCGAGGATTCAACTCAACTCAAATAAGAATGTAATAAGTAAATAGTGGATCGACCGTCAGAGAGATCTCGCAAAGTAATATCTGTCAAAGGATTCAGAAACAAGGTTCATCTACAGACTTGAGGAGTTAATTCACTGGAAGAAGTTCAAGAAGTTGATCATGCCTCAGTGATATAAATCAAGATCGTGGATTTAATCAAGTGACAGAGATCTCGTCAGAGTATCATTAATTACAAGGATTTAATCTGAAGAAAATCAAAGTGTCAAAGTTAAGACATGAAGAAACATCACGGAAGTTAGTCACTCATGAACCAGACAGTACATCGAGTGTCAACGTTGAAGTGGTGGAATTGATTCATAATTTTCAGTGATTTTCAGAAGATTTGCAGAAGAATGGTTGCTGCTCAAGACTAGAATTAATTCTCTATTAATTAATTAAGTCATCTAATTTAATTAAGAAAATAAATTATATCTGCGAAGAATAATTTATTTATTAATTGAATTAATTGATTAATTAATTCTGAATTAATTTTAGGAATTTTCAGAAGTTTAATTGGTTTAAAAACAGTCTTAAATCAGCAAGACAATTGAAAATGAACTAGCATGACAATCTGGATTGTCATACCGATTGTCATGCCAAGTCATTTCAATTGTCATACCGAAAGTTACACTAGGAAGGAGATTGTCTTGCTAGTTCAACTGATTGTCATACCGATAGTCATTGTAGTTCAATCAGATTGTCTTGCTAGTACAATTGAAAGTCCTACTGAAAGTCTTGCTGAGCCAAAGAGATTGTCCTACCGATTGTCATTGCAGTTCAAGTAATTTTGTTGGATTGCATACAAAAAGAAAAAGAAGCAGAAGACATTCACTAACTGAAAAAATACAAGAACACAGCAGCCGCCTAAGAAATATTTCATTGTTCTCTGCTGAAATTCAAAGATCAATTTCTAGATTGCAAAGTTAAATCCAATCAACTAGAAATCTTTATCTTGTTCTTGTGTAACAATCTAGCGGATCAAAATCCCTAGAACTTAATCTCAAATCGCGTTTAGCATTTGATTCTAATTATTGCAAAAATAGAAAAAGTTCATGTCGAATTTATTCTAGATTTGTGATAATTGATTTGAGATTAATACCTTGTAATCGATACAGTTGTTGTAACACCTTTCAAGTTTAATAATATTTTTATTTAACTTGAATTTTGTTTCACATTTTTTATTCCGCATTTATTCGATTATTTGGTACTGTTTGTATTCAACCCCCCCTTCTACAAACAAATTGGGACCTAACAATTGGTATCAGAGCCTTCTGATTAACGAACAAATCAAGATCCTAGACTTTTGTGATTTTTCAACTCCTTGAATTTTTATTTATTCAAAAATTCATAATGACTTCACATAAAGTTGGAACCGTTAAAATTCCACAATTTGATAAAGAGAATTATATCATGTGGAAGAAGAAGATGCTATTATTTTTACAAGTTGCAAATCCCAAATATTCAAACTTGTTAAAGAAGGGTATAAAAACTCCGATGGTTATTGAACCGGAGGTAATAATAGATGGTGTGGTGACTACTGAAGCTAGAACCTATCCAAAAGAGCCTGAAGATTTTACTCCTGCTGAGAAGGAAGAAGCCTCCTTGGATGCCAGCCTTCAATTAATATTAATTGATTCCCTTGATCCCTTGATGAACAGACATGTGATGAACTGTAAAAATTCCAAACACATGTGGGAAACTATTGAGGTGATTAATGAAGGCACAAAGGAAGTTAGGGAGAACAAGTTGGAAATCCTAACCTCTGAATATGAACATTTCAAATCAAATCCAGGAGAAGGAATTACTGAAGTGTTTGAGAGGTACAATGCGTTGATCAACAACCTGAACATCAATGGAAAGTATTATTCAATCAGGGAGGTCAACAAAAAGTTCCTTTTAACACTGCCAGCTCATCTTGAACATAGAATCACTGCCATTAGAGAAGCTAGAGATCTGAGTGAGATTTCTTTGGACAGACTCTATGGAGTGTTAAAAACCTATGAGTTGGAGCAGATTCAACAGAAGGAAGTCTACGGGAAGGATAGAATGGTCAGCACATCTACTGCACTTGTAGCTGAAGGTCAACAACAACAACAATCTCAACAGTTAGAAAGAATGGTACAGTTTTCCAAGGGTGAGGAAAATGAGTTAGTAGCAGAATATGATCCTCCTACTACAAATCAATCAAGTGATGATTTTTATTCCTTGGAAGAGCTGGAGCAATTGGAAGATGAATCAATGGCCCAAATTGTCAAGAGATTCTCCCATGTCAGATTCAGGAGGAATCCCAAGCTTAAGTACAAGTCCAACTACAACAAATTCCAGAAAGGTGGATCTTCATCCTCTAACACCAGCAGTGGTGGGTATAAAACAGGGATGGTTGATCGAAGCACCATTAGATGCTATAACTGCAATGAGTTGGGACACTTTGCCACAGAATGTAGGAAGCCAAAGCAAGTAAGAAAGAACTCTGAAAGGGCTTATCTGGCAAAGGGAAGAAGCTGGGATGATACTGACAGTGAAGATGAAGATGAAGGAAATCTTGCTCTTATGGCTATTGATGGAAAAGCTTCATCGTCAAGAATAGAGGTAAAACTTTCTGATGCTGAAATGGTTTATCATCTAAGAGGTAACTTAGATTGTGCACGTCGTGATAATGAACTGTTAAGTTTAAAGATCACAGACCTTGAGAAAGAGGTCAATGAATTAAGACTTGTGCATATTAATCAAGACAAATTAAAAGAACAGGTATCTTTTCTAGAGAATAGAGTTGACTGTTATAGAAAACTCGAAACTATTCTCAAAGACAAGATCACCGGTCTTGAGACTAAGGTTAGAGCCTACTTCAATTCTTGTTCGAAGGCTAAAGAGTTCTACAGTAAGCAAGCTGTTAATCAAACATCTGGAATAGGATATGATTACAATGCTGCTATTGGAGAATTAGGCATAAACTCCCCTCCTCATGTCTGTGCTAAAGGGAGGGAAGTACCACATGTGCTTAAGGGTGTTGATGAACCCCTCTATAAAGCATCAATTGCTGAACCATTTGATGCGACCTCTTCTGTTATTCAAGAAGAAATACGTGCTGAGGATCATGCTTATGAGAAGATTGTTTCCAAGTCAAGTGAGTCGAAAGTTCCAGTCAAAGTTGTGAAAGCAACTGAGACTAACTCAGACACACATGAGTTGGATAACAATAATGCCATGTCTACCATGCATAAATTACCTGCTGTTAATCACTCTCATAAAGCATGTGGTGTTGCTAATTGTATGTCTTGTGCTTTTAATATGATGTATGCTTATTTTAATGGTAAGCATGTGTCTAATGATAAGACTACTCCTCGTCAGCATGTGAATAACAAGAAGCATGATAGGTCTAAGACTGCCAGTCCTTCTAAGGCTAGAAAGGAGACATTTGTGCCTAAGCTTAAACAGAAATTTGTTAAGGCTGTTTACAAGGTCAAATATTCAGTCATTGAGAAAGTTGAGACAATTAAAATTAAAAATGTTGTTTTGCCTGACAAAGGACAGTTCTACAAGTATGCCGGGCCCAACCAAGTTTGGGTTCCGAAGAAGGTCTAATCCATTTGTAGTGCAGGGCATTAAACAGGTGTAACCGGTAGTGTGGATTCTTGACAGTGGATCATCAAGACATATGACCGGAGATAGAGCCCTGCTATCAAATGTGGATTGAGAAAGCTGGCCCCCTGGTTACCTTTGGAGATAACAGCAAAGGTTTATCCGAGGGATATGGCTGTTTGCAAGCTGGTAATGTTATCATTGAACTTGTAAATAGTTTCTATATTTTTACAATATTTATATAAGTTTTTATTTGTATTTTCTTTAATTGTAAATATTGTATGATATATGAAATTGAATGCTGATATCTTTTTGATAGATATTTGGTATTTAATTCATTGATATTTATTTCTATTATTATTATTATTATTTGTATTGTATTATTTCTTATTTTATTTTAGTTTATTTTAAATTTTATGCAACATAACAATTAGTATCTAAAGTACTTGACAAGTATCGGTCAATGATATCTTGTTAACATTATGTTGCAGATATTTGTAAGCTTTTGACATGAATGAGAATTACTTAGACTTTACCCTAAGTGATCAATGTTTTATCAAAAACTCATTCATATTGAAAAACAAAATCAAACTTCTTTCTACATTAGTGATTTCTTATTTCATGTAAAATATTTTGAAATCACTATTGTAAATCATTTTCTCTCTATTACCATATGTTCTGTGTTACAGGTTCAGTCTCCATTGACTTTCTTTCATTGACAGTCATGAGGTTGAAAACCCACAACGTCTATCCCAGACTGTAAAGAAAATCACAAAAATAGAACCAACCAACACTCTCTTACCACTAAATGTAGTATGAATGAGCGTGAGGGAGATAGTGCCTTAGTGCACCACATAAGGAAGGTTCTGTAGTCAACCCAGTAGCTCTGTCTCCTACATAGATGAGTAGTATTTAAACCGAGACAACTGCTAGCCCCCATACATCTTCTCAAAAAGATGTAATGGCTGAAAAGGCACAAAAACAGTTACTAGATTCATTCTCTCAACAGGGTGCGTCTATTGAATTTTGCCTGTCGGCCAAGGCATCCGATGTAGTGTCACCACTTCAAACATAAACAATTCTTGATGCACAAGGAGAGGTTACACACACAAAGGATGAGTTGACGGAAACAAGAGTTTCGACCATTTTAAGGTCAGATTCGATTGTTCCAGGTTCGTTAATGGACCAATTGCCTTTACAGGTGTTAGGAGAGGATACTGATCCAAAAGCCATATGTCAGTGGTCAGTGTCTACCTCCCCAGGCTTAAATCCCCTGGATGCATCTGCGGATAGTGGATCTGACATAGGTGCAGATCGGCAACTTGTTGACAATGATTCAGATATTACCTGATGAGTCACAAGGAAATGTCTTCACAGATATTAGAAGGGAACTTTGATCTTTATGCTAAATTCGTTGGATCATTGTTTACCTTCCCAGAATTCAAATCTGGAACCCTAAAAGGGAAACTAGCAACTTGTAGATTATGACTCAGATTCATCTGACGAGTTTAACAAGGATGGGGATTTGTGAACTCCCATTGCACCACCTGTGACCTCCTTAAGGATGGCTAAGGTGATTTTCCTTGCAGGTACAGCTGAATGTTGGAGCTATGAGAGGAGTGATACACTTGTGAGAATGAGTGTAAACACGAGTAGAGAGAAGAGTGAAACACATGTGAGGTACACTAAACAGAATCACACACTCACAGTGAGGAAGAAAGAGAAACTACTTGTTATTTCTTTTCCAACCAAGTGAAATATGAGAACTTCTTCAGACGACGGCATACATTCCTTCACTAAGGGGGAGATAAAAGCTTAAGTAATACTTTGGAGGATTCCTCAACTAAGGGGGAGAAATAGCAGGGAGGAAGAAAAAGATCAAACATGTACACTACACCACACCATTGTTGTTTGTAACTACGGATCCTATTGTACGGGAGAGGTGGTAAACACAAGGTGATTTTCTAGTAAGGGAAGAAGCTGTTTTCAAAAGGGGAGTACCATTGGTTTTTATCTGCGGATCCTATTGTACGGGAGAGGTGGTAAACGAAGGTGATCTTCTTTAATCAGTTGATTCTCATAGGGGGAGAAGCAAGAGAAATATGGGCTTCTCAATAGGAAATGTGGTTGTACAAATGAAGATGAAACTACTTGAAGATATGTTCAGTCTAGAGGAACATCTACTTGGAATCTGGAAAATATTAAATCTCATCCAGAACTTTTCTGCTATTTACTTTGCATGTATACTTATATCTTTTTCTTATTTGTTAGTTGAGTTATCCTCTAGGTATTTGTGTGTTATTGTCTAACAAACAAATAGGGGGAGATTGTAAGTCATATGTCATAGGCCTATTTGTATATTCGAGGATTCAACTCAACTCAAATAAGAATGTAATAAGTAAATAGTGGATCGACCGTCAGAGAGATCTCGCAAAGTAATATCTGTCAAAGGATTTAGAAACAAGGTTCATCTACAGACTTGAGGAGTTAATTCACTGGAAGAAGTTCAAGAAGTTGATCATGCCTCAGTGATATAAATCAAGATCGTGGATTTAATCAAGTGACAGAGATCTCGTCAGAGTATCATTAATTACAAGGATTTAATCTGAAGAAAATCAAAGTGTCAAAGTTAAGACATGAAGAAACGTCATGGAAGTTAGTCACTCATGAACCAGACAGTACATCGAGTGTCAACGTTGAAGTGGTGGAATTGATTCATAATTTTCAGTGATTTTCAGAAGATTTGCAGAAGAATGGTTGCTGCTCAAGACTAGAATTAATTCTCTATTAATTAATTAAGTCATCTAATTTAATTAAGAAAATAAATTATATCTGCGAAGAATAATTTATTTATTAATTGAATTAATTGATTAATTAATTCTGAATTAATTTTAGGAATTTTCAGAAGTTTAATTGGTTTAAAAACAATCTTAAATCAGCAAGACAATTGAAAATGAACTAGCATGACAATCAGGATTGTCATACCGATTGTCATGCCAAGTCATTTCAATTGTCATACCGAAAGTTACACTAGGAAGGAGATTGTCTTGCTAGTTTAACTGATTGTCATACCGATAGTCATTGTAGTTCAATCAGATTGTCTTGCTAGTACAATTGAAAGTCCTACTGAAAGTCTTGCTGAGCCAAAGAGATTGTCCTACCGATTGTCATTGCAGTTCAAGTAATTTTGTTGGATTGCATACAAAAAGAAAAAGAAGCAGAAGACATTCACTAACTGAAAAAATACAAGAACACAGCAGCCGCCTAAGAAATATTTCATTGTTCTCTGCTGAAATTCAAAGATCAATTTCTAGATTGCAAAGTTAAATCCAATCAACTAGAAATCTTTATCTTGTTCTTGTGTAACAATCTAGCGGATCAAAATCCCTAAAACTTAATCTCAAATCGCGTTTAGCATTTGATTCTAATTATTGCAAAAATAGAAAAAGTTCATGTCGAATTTATTCTAGATTTGTGATAATTGATTTGAGATTAATACCTTGTAATCGATACAGTTGTTGTAACACCTTTCAAGTTTAATAATATTTTTATTTAACTTGAATTTTGTTTCACATTTTTTATTCCGCATTTATTCGATTATTTGGTACTGTTTGTATTCAACCCCCCTTCTACAAACAAATTGGGACCTAACAATTATTATTCCTATTTCATATTTATTTATTTTAAAATATTAGGACTCAAAATAATTCATCACGGTCCACCGTCCGCTCCTTGAAATTCATCGCGGACGGCTGTAAAATCCGCGGGTACCCGGTTAATTCGGGTTTCCGACACGAATTCTACCGATTAATTAGCTAAATTAGTTGCACCACATATCAATTGATTTCATCAAAATTTTCAGAAATAATAATAAAATACAATCGGTTGAATTAAACACACGCAAGCGCGTGTGCTTCACCAAATGGAACAAGCAGCAAGAAGAACCCAACGGAAATAAGCACGCAACAGATATGCACAAAAACACAGCCAAACAACAGATTCCACGCACAGGACACGCCTCCGGTCACCTAGCTGGAAAATAAACCGGCGGCAACCGGAAACCAACACGGACAGGCAATGAATCGCTACTGGAAACATATATATACTTCACATATATGCGTATATATATACGTTACACAGTAAAACACAATCGTACCCGGAAGCTGTGGCCGGAAAACTTCGATGGCGGCCGGAACTTACCCGCCACCGAGCCGAACACGAAGGAGAAAGAACAGAGAATAGAGATAATCCCCTTTTTTATCAGATTAGAGCCTCCATATACACAAAAAGCACGGTCGAAACAAGCATGGGCCGTAATAAAAAAAATGGGAAGAAGGCAGTCGAGGGGAAGAAGACAGGTGGGGGGGTTTGTGTTGTGTTATTTTTTTTGTTTTTTTATCTCCTCCAATCAGCAGCAAACACGAAGCAACAGGTGTCCTAGAATTTCAACATGTGTCCTCAAATGACTGAAGGCTTAATTCTGTACCGCGTTTCACAATTTATCGAGCTAAATTATGCATTAAAACGAATTCAGAAAATTACGAAAACCGTCTCAAAATGTTAGAAATATCCCGAAGTAAATAAAAATGCAATTCTCATAATTTTAAAACAATTTTTGAAACACAATTTATACCCGCTTTTAACAAATAAACGAATCAACGCGTGGGTGAAATTAATCTCAAAAATCCCCAAAATAATTTTAAAATTCGCGGAATATTCCCAACTTAAATAAATATGAGTTTCATAATTTTTGTAGAATTTGGGAATTAAATACAAAATTTTCAAATAAATGCAATCAGAAATTCATACATGGCTAAATAATTGATGAAATATTGATTTCTAAATTTTATAAAATCCCAAAAATAAATATTGAGATTATAAAGTCATGAAAACAATTTTAGAGACAATCCACATATTTACACAAATAATCTTGTATTAAATCCACTTTTAAAAGTGAAAATAATTTAATACAAGTCCATAATTAATTACGAGGATAATTCCAGTACATCAAAAATCACAAATACATTATAATAAAATAACAAATAGCTGACAGAAGCTATACACATATTTTGCTTATTTAATAATTCCATAATTACGTATTTAAATAATACAGAAATACACGAGTCGTTATATCTTCCTCCCTTAAAAAGATTCTGTCCTCAGAATCTGATCTTACTATACATGAGGATATTTGTCAAGCATATCTGACTCTAACTCTCAAGTAAACTTTTCGACTCAAGGATTTATTCAAAAACTTTTCGACTCAAGGATTTATTCAAAGCATACTCAATATGAATATAAACTCTTTCTTAAGGACTCGCTCTCAACAATCCAGGATTAGGATCGATCATCCCACGCAGAATAAATTTGGATAAGAGCCTATTGGCTCCTACTCAATGGCTTGATTCAAATCAGAAACATATCACTTTAACATTGACACATATAACATTATATATATATACTACGACTGCGGCGATGATATCAACTTATAGACAACTTTACCTATATTTTTTTATACCTTGAATGGTTCAACACATTTAAGACTCTACTTGTCCCTTCTATTCAAACTTAACCAATCTCTTTCAAGATGAAACGTTTACCCGCACCAACGATCCTAATTCTATATCCCTATTCTTTTGATGTAATTCCGCTTTCTCTCTTTTTCTATCCTGGGCTGTTTCAACTCTTTTCTGAGTCAACACCACCACACTCTTGATGTACTAAATTAATTCAGGACTTAACAATATCTCTACTCCCACTTTCTCTCAATAGAGGGAGGACTCACGCTTACGTCCACACAACACTTCTCAAAGTAGCATTCTCTTACTAACATGATAACTATTAACATAGAAAACTCAACTCATAGTAGGTGATTACTTCAGTTTTCTTTATAAACCCAACACATATACTCTCCACCTTTCTTATATTGTCCGAATCATCCTCTTACTTTGACCCTTAATCTAAAGATGATAGGTAGTACTCATTTTCAACTTAGTTCCACATCCAAACACCTTTTACTCATTCTCATCCGTCAAGGTTGGAAAAATAACCTCATATACTCACTTCTTATTACCTTCAGATACTCAACTTCAACTCCCACAGTTTCCAATTCCTTTACTAATTCCTTAGCAATCTTAACAACATTTAATCATTTTCTCTGCACGAGACGTAAACTACTACACGGGCTTTGCTTAGATGGTTGTTAGTGAAATACTCAAAATCTTTTATTATTTTCAACCAAAATTCATACTTTAAACTTAACGTATAACTTCTTTCCTTTTAATCTTCGTAGGGAAATCCTTGGGTGTTCTACACAGATCTTCTTAGTCCTTAGATAGCTGAGGATGTTATCAATAAATACAATTTGCTTATCCAAGTACTCCTTATACACCATGTTCCTTGGTTACTTATAGATAACTGATGCACTTATTACTCCACATAATATCACCAGAGATTACAATGCTTATAACTCATTCTGATCGCAACCTCTGACATGTTCTCAGGTTGTATCTTATGTCAACCCCGTAGAATTTACACACTCCTTGAATTAAATCACATAAGTAGTCAATTCTTTATAGAAGTTACTTATTCTTATTTATCATTTTGTTAAACTCCTGATAACCAATACACAATCTCATAATTTTATTCCCCTTTCCCTAGCAGCATCACTGGTGCACCCCAGAGAACTATATCCAGTACGCTCACTTTTTTCTAATAACTTTAACTGCAATCAAACTAACTATTTCGTTTCACTGACCTCCAGAGACTCCAGGGCATTTATTTATTACCCAAAATTCCTCCAGCTTAAGTATTCTCTTCTTCGTATTTTTACAGATGGTGAATCTACCTTACATCCTTAGCATATTACTTCTTTTCTCGCATATTTGGAAGAATTCTTTATATTGCTTCTGCATCTAGAAACTTACCTTACTATTGGCTTATGTACACTTTATACTTCACTTGTTCTAAATCACTCCTTGCCATATGGCCACTCTCTCCACAATTGTGATACATAACTCCTGGATTTTCTGGATTACATTCCGATGCATAATGACCCTTATGTCCATGCTTGAAACATCTCACATTTTTCTTGCACGCACCACTGCGTCTCCTTTCACAGGACTTCCAATCCACTGCTCACTTAACTGACTGGGCTGGAGTGGAAGCAACTGAAGTAGCACTAGACCTAGCCTGAGAGAAACTCTGTCTCCGTAATCTCTTACTCCTATTCCGGCCAAACCAATTCTCAAATCCCTGAGTGGATTCTCCTTGGTTTGCTTTATCCCTATCACCTTCCGACTTCCTTTTCTTATCACTTTCGTCCTTAATAGTCAATTTTTGGTCACTTTCCATTACCAGGGTGACCTGAACCATAGAGGAGTATGTCTTGAGTTGCAATGCCACAACTCCTCTGCGAGTTTCAGGATTCAACCCTTGTTGGAACCTCCTTGCCTTCTGACTCTCTGTACTTACATACTCAGGAACTAATCGGGCCAATTCTGTAAATTTGGCCTCAAATTCCAACACACTTCTTTCACTTTTTTTTTCAGTTCTAGAAACTCAATTTACATTTGACTCCGCACACAATCTGGGAAATACTTTTCCAAAAACAACTTAGTAAACCTAGCCCATAGAACAAGGCCTTCTCCTTCTAACACTGTGATTGACTCCCACCAATAATTCACTTCATTTTTCTAGAAATAGCTTGCATAATCCATCTTAAGGTTATCACTTACTAGAACAAGGTTGAAAACTTCCTCCATTTTTTTTAACCATGCTCCAGCAGTTACTGGATTAGGTTCACTTTTAAACTCAGAGAGGTTAGCATTCTGATAAGATTTATAAAAAACACTTGGGTTCACTTCTTGCTGTTGTTGCTGCAATAGTAGTTACCGCTGCTGAACCTGTTAGATTAACTGCAACTGTTGTTGCTACTGCTGGCGCAACAAATCTAGAATTTCATTTATAGTTGGACCCTCCGCAAAACTACTACTATTTTCTTTAGACTGGGTAGCTTTCTTGGGTGGCATTTTCCTGAGATATATAAATGAGTTTATTCAAAACATAACAAAATGTTTAATAAAAGATATCACCATTTAAACGGTGCACCTGTATCAGGAAAATGCTGCCCAATCATAGTACCCATGTCCTAAATATCGGGGTCCATTTACAAAGAAATCTAGATTAACAGCACTAGCAATCATAGCAACAATGACAGTAGTCGAATCAATAACAGTTTAGGGAACTAAATACAAAGAAACCGAATATCATAACATAGCTCCTCTCTAAAACAGCAATTGACAAACTTTCCGCCACTACTTAATTACCACATCAACTTTAATATACTAAAAAACTTGGTTGGCAACATCACCCACCTACATTGAACAAACTAATAAATCAGGTCAATTTTAAGAAACGCTAAACTCTTCCAGGCACCATAGTCCAAATTTCAATCAACCTTTTCTCCAGGGATGATTTCTTATCACCCTCAAGTGATTCATCAATCACTGAATTACCTTTCCCGAGGTTATGACTCCATCCTTAGATCTTGAACTCTCATGGTTACCATTACTCTTAAATGACATCCTGATATAGGACTCTCGTTCTTCTCGTCAGTCGTTCTTACTTGCTTTCAATAACGAGGATCATCTAATCACATAATTTCATTATCCTAGAATATCCAATGAAATTTCAATTTCAAGAAAATAGAATAAGAAGGAACCAGTAAAGAAGATATAGGTATGACTGAGAGCAACCATATAAGTACATAAGATGGCCAGTCTTAGTACCGCACAGTTTATAATACATAATGTGGTGGCATCCCACCGGACCCTTTTGCCACACAGACAAATGGTCAATTCATATGCATTGTTTGCCCCAATCAACCGATAGAATCACTGAGAAAAGAAACAATGTTAAAAAGAAAATTCATAAAGAGGAAAGGGTGAATCTGTTTTGTAATGAGATCAATAGAACCCTAAGTAGCTTACTTCGGGTTCACAACTTTCTCACAAGAAAGATAAGCAACTTATGGAATATAAAACAGTTACTCTGGAAACAAAATACATTTCAAGGAAGAAGTATAAGGGTTTAAAGATACAACCTCCCGTTCTGATCCACATTCATTATAACACTTGGCTATTATAGTGGCCACTAACTATTATCATGCTATCCGAACTCACCATGGTCACACAATCGGGCCAATAACATTCCTTGACATTGAAAAGGCGATATCTAGAAATAATGTTAGCGTCTTCTCAGCTGACACAACAGGAGCCCGCTCAATGCTGAAGCCTCGCAATCAGACTCGTTTTCTCGAGGGAAAACTAGAAATCTCTATCAAACGTTACTAATAATACATATACAAAGGAGACATACTCTAGGTTAGGGCAGTTCCAGTCAATCCTCAACAAACGTCAGGGTTACACCTTAGAAACCCTTGACTAAACTCATAGATTCGCTCCTCTGATTGAGTTGCTGACTCACATCTATCTACGAACCTTTCTTCACTCTTTTGACTCTACCCATAAACTAAATCAGGGACTCAAACCTGTAGCTCTGATACCAACTGTGACGGCCTCAACCTCGGGGTCAGGAGTTGACGTAACCAACAACAATAATAACAATCATAATTTAGTCCAACTCATTAATAATACATAACTACGACCCCTTTACCAAGACCTTTTCCAGGTTTAAGTATGACTTAGGTTACTCAACTAACATAACTCAAATTACCTTACACAATCCTGACCACTAATTTAATGCAGCAACTCAACAGACCTCATCTGGTCTGAACACAACTACCTCAGAGGAGCCTGACATGAAAGGAGCTGGAACTCTGCCCTGACTACCGCGCAAGAATCTCCTAGGCATCTGCAATACATATAAGATATTCGGCAAGGGTGAGCAATTGCTTGCTTAGAAGCACCACTATATGAATATCAAGTAAAACAGTTTAAAGTAAAGCAGTTACAGGAACAGAATTCATAACTTGCCAGAAATATGTATAACAGGTATAAACTGGATATCAAAACTAGCATGCTCTGTAAAACAAGATCAACAGTCGTGTGTTGTGCATAAAAACCATAGTTCAATTTTAGCATGCTATTTTCATTTATAAACCTTCTGTTCCATTACAGGAACCATAAAACCATCTGTCCCGTTACGGGGACCCAAAACCATTTGTTCCATTATTGGAATCACAAAATCACAATCAGATATGTATTGGATGTTATCTAGGGACGGATGATCAGGCCTCCACACAAATTATCTAGGATAGCTGGCCGGACTATCACACAAAATGTCTAGGAAAGCAGATCGGGCTTTCACACAAAATCACCGGATCCGCAGAGACTAGCTAGGACTCTGATTAACTATGCTGGACTAATCGGTTATGTAATGCGCACAACCGAATTAGCCACTTACACAACGTTATCCAATATCTGATTTGTTTTATCCAGTTTCAAAATCACTTTTACCTATCTCTTGTTAAAATCAATTCTATCACAGCACACTATTCAAAACTTCTTTTTAATTTTTAATCACACTTTAGAGATAGGTATTTTCAGAAGTTACTTTTCCCCAAAAACACATATTTAATAACATTTTCAAACACAGGGGATACGTAACTTAAAACGTTTCTGTTCCATTACGAGAATAAAACATTTAGCTATTTATACGTACTGAACCATAAAAGAATGGTCAGGGTACTTGCCTTGCAGAGCTTTACAACTAATATCGATTGACCTTGGACTGACTTGGACGCTCGGCTTTATTGCCTTACTATCAGACTATCATGGATCCGACTTCAACATTCAGGTCCTTCGCTTGGAACCTCGCTACGCTTCTTGACTGATCACTAGGTTATCTTTATTTCGATATTAATTCCCGAGTCCTTCGACTAGAACCTACAGAGCCGAAATACCCTACGTTAGGCGTCTAGGTATGCTTGACATATCCTCGATACCAATTCTACCCAACGATATTCAAACCCGACTCATAATTATGTATATTATAATAACACACGCAATAATTAGGGTTCACAATCTCAAAAATCGGTTCGATGTTCGTTTCCAGAAATACGTATACTCGTAATTTTACGAAATCAGGGTTATCGATTTGGCAAAATATTTCATCACATTGTACAATCAAGTTTGGTATAAAACACACACACATATATATATATATAGCCACTCGATGTCCTTGATAATCATCGAATACGCCCCCGTATTTTCGTAGTTCAATTTCCCAGAAATCGGGCAGCGTCTTCTTTGTCTATCGGACTACCCGTCGAACCAATTCGACTTAAAATCACAACAACAAATTCACAATTAATCCAAATACAATTCCCAACTTCCGATTCAACTCAATCAAAATTCCACACAATCCCAAGTTTCAACTTAACTACACTTATTAATTATTATTTGTATTTCATATTTATTTATTTTAAAATATTAGGACTCAGAATAATTCATCACGGTCCATCGTCCGCTCGTTGAAATTCATCGCGGACGGCGGTAAAATCCGCGGGTACCCGGTTATTCGGGTTTCCGACACGAATTCTATCGATTAATTAGCTAAATTAGTTGCACCACATATCAATTAATTTCATCAAAATTTTCAGAAATAATAATAAAATACAATCGGTTGAATTAAACACACGCAAGCGCGTGTGCTTCACCAAATGGAAGAAGCAGTAAGAAGAACCCAACGAAAATAAGCACACAACAGATATGCACACAAACACAACCAAGCAACAGATTCCACGCACAGGACACGCCTCCGGTCACCTAGCCGGAAAATAAACCGGCGGCATCCGGAAACTAACACGGACAAGCAACGAATCGCTACTGGAAACATATATATACTTCACATATATGCGTATATATATACGTTACACAGTAAAACACAATCGAACCCGGAAGCTGTGGCCGGAAAACTTCGACGACGGCCGTAACTTACCCACCACCGAGCCGAACATGAAGGAGAAAGAACAGAAAATAGAAATAATCACCTTTTTGATGAGATTAGAGCCTCCATATACACAAAGAGCCCGGTCGAAACAAGCATGAGCCGGAATAAAAAAATGGGAAGAAGGTAGTCGAGGGGAAGAAGACAGGTGGGGGGGGGGTTGTGTTTTGTTGTTTTTGTTTTGTTTTTTTATCTCCTCTAATCAACAGCAAACATGAAGCAACAGGTGTCCTAGAATTTCAATAAGTGTCCTCAAATAACTGAAGGCTTAATTCTGTACCGCGTTTCACAATTTATCGAACTAAATTACGCATTAAAACGAATTCAGAAAATTACGAAAGCCATCTCAAAATGTTAGAAATATCCCGAAGTAAATAAAAATGCAATTCTTATAATTTTAAAACAATTTTTCAAATACAATTTATATCCGCTTTTAACAAATAAACGAATCAACGCGCGGGTGAAATTAATCTCAAAAATCCCCAAAATAATTTTAAAATTCCCGGAATATTCCCAACTTACATAAATATGAGTTTCATAATTTTTAAAGAATTCGGGAATTAAATACAGATTTTTCAAATAAATGCAATCAGAAAATCATACAGGGCTAAATAATTGATGAAATATTGATTTCTAAATTTTATAAAATCCCAAAAATAAATATTGAGATTATAAAGTCATGAAAACAATTTTAGAGACAATCCACATATTTACACAAATAATCTTGTATTAAATCCACTTTTAAAAGTGAAAATAATTCAATACAAGTCCATAATTAATTACGAGGACAATTCCAGTACATCAAAAATCACACATACATAATAAAACAACACATAGCTGACAGAAGCTATACACATATTTTGCTTATTTAATAATTCCATAATTACGTATTTAAATAATACAGAAATACACGAGTCATTATAAAAGACGAATAAGCACAACCAAACTAGGAAATCATAAATCACCACACACTAAAGATTTAGACAATCAACTATTGAAATCCATAAATAAATCCGCTAGAACCCCATGAGAACGATTAGTTCATGATCGAACACATCGTCACCGTGGGTTCCAATGAAAACATGGTAATAAATAAGTTCAAAATACTACGATAGAATATAAAAATAATAGGGTTTAGAACAAAGCAAAAACAAGCATCCAAAAGTATCGTGTAACACCCCCAGATCCGGGGTCGGGGATCCGGGTCGTCACGGTCTTTCTTTCCACAATATCACTTCACTTAATTAATAATAAATAACCTTATGCTGTGACCCCACACTAACACACACCACAACCCGTTATAGTCTCAGAGATGAAATTTAAATAAGTACAAGTCTTTGAATCCACAATTTAAAAGTTATTACAACCCAAAATGATTACTTGATAAATTTACAGTTAATTGCCATTATCTGCCACAAGTTATAATTATACATAATTGATTCTCAAAAGTAGATGGTCTGATCTACAATAGATCTACCTCTGCAGCTATAGCAGCTACAACATCAACGGGAAGACGCGGGACGCTTCCCACGCGCTTGCGCTGGGTCTGCTGGGGTCTGGCCATCTTTCCTAACTGTTGTTGTGTGATGAAGAAATAAAGCAAGGGTGAGCAGCAAGCCCACCAAAATAATATGTATAATGATTTACAATATATGAGCCTACTCATAATACTCATGAAAGTCTTGGTCAAAAGAAATGAACCAAGTTTGATATCTTAATGCGATGAAGTCGCAAAATATTCAGTATATATACATATATACTTTTCAAAATATTGGAAGTCCTCTTCCATGCATAATATACACAAAGTCCCAGTGTATAACTGTATATATAAAAAAAATATCGTTGCAAGGTGATCTCATATATCTAACCTTGTCTCAACGTTTTTCTGAAAATCTTTGTCATTCATAAGACCATTATTAATTAGATATAAGTTTAAAGGATGAAGTTACCAAATACTTCACTACACTTATATCATTCCCAAATACTACTTGAACTACCACCGTTCAAGTTATAATCAATTTCAAAAGTTCATCCCACTGATGAGACCACAAGATAAGACTTGAATAGATTCAATCTTTGAAATATTATTGAATGAAAAAGTTATGAGATACTTTATTTAGCCCCGATATATATATATCCACATATATATATCCCTTTAAACATTTCCTGGAACCTCTATTATGCAAAGTATGAACAGAGTTTGAAACATCCAATGAATTTTGGAAAGGAAAAGAATTTTGGCATAAACCCGATATCTCGCTGATCAGGCAAAGATACCAATAAGTAACCTTTTCTACTAGTAGATGGACGAATTCCCCACTGGTCATCACCCTGGTCATAATTAAGACCTATGCTGGACTGCCACTCAGCCACTTATGCATTTGATGGACTCCCACTGAGCCATTTACACAATAATAGACCGTACCCCGGCCTGTCGCTTATGCCGACTCAATGAGAGGGGCTTACTTCCCGAACGTTGGGCAAGTAATCAATTCATTTACCAAATCTGCAACCTTGTTGCGAATATAAAATACACCACAGAGCCGGATTCCCCAGGTTTTGAGCGAGTATTTAAATCCCCTTAAAAGGAAGATCTTAAATATAAAAATGAGTTTTGGGATCCGCTCTGACTTTTAAAAATCATTTTGAAGACTCGAAAACACTTTAAAGAGTGTTTGGCGTAAGGCTGATTTAATGAAGTAAATCAGTCCCCAGAATATTTTAGAAAATGACTGAATATTATTATTTTAATTAATATTCCCATAAAGAATAATCTTTATAAAAATAATTGAAGTAGAAGTTTTAAAACTTATACTTAAAACGAATATTAAATAACCAAAGATATACTTATATAAAAGTATTATCTTTATTTGAATAACCGAAAATAAGTTTGATTATTTACACCTTATTCTTTAATAAAATAAAGAATATACCTCAGCAAATAATCGGAGTCATAGATCCTCAAATGAATATTCAAATAATATTCAATAAATAAAATACGCTGAGTCATAATACCTCGAATGAATATTATAAATAATATTCATTAAATAAAATAAAGGAGTCATACATCCTCAAATGAATATTCAAATAATATTCAATAATTAAATAAAAGGAGTCATAAGTCCTCGAATGAATATTCAAATAATATTCAATAAATAATATAAAAGAGTCATAAGCCCTCGAATGATATTCGAAATAATATTCAATAATAAATAAAGTTTAAAGTTATCGAATAAACCTTATTCGATTAATAGTTTGGAAAACTATAACCATATATAAATAAATATATATATATATATCCATATCCATATATATACAAAATCTACTCGGGATCCTCGACTCCCGGTTTTAGAAAATATTTTCACCTTTGGGTCCCTATACTAAGGGTATACGCAAATACCGCTTATCTCTAGCATAGGTATTATGCAACGAATAAGCATTTGAACTAACAGATATATATTTCAAGAATATGAAACAGGCATGCATATATACCATATCACATGCTACAATATATCGCAACATTTGCTAATATAAACATCATGCATCTATCGCAAGATAATGCATATACATATATACATCACAACAACAGTTATAACTGGTAGAAAACTTGCCTGAGCGACTGGGGTTACGAATGGCTCGGGACGAGTCTGATAACCTATAAACAACAAGTAAGTTGGAATTAAACCAAAGTCACTTGTAAATCTATACTTTAACTAACTTAGACTCTAACGCTTATTCTGCGCTTACTGATTCGCTTAAGTCACTCGGGTACCCTCGGCTCCACCATTTTTAATAATTTAACCTTTACGAGTTTTAAAGCGATTCCTTCGCGAGTGACTTACCAACTGCCTAAAACACTTACCATAAATGTTTCATGCATTAATTAACCCTTTTTGGTCTTTAACCTACATTTCAAAGTAAGGCGAGGGAAAAAGTTTTGTTCGCGAAACGCCGTTACTTGAAACGGTCGTTTCTCCTAAACCGTAAATCGGAATCGAACGAACTACATATCAAAACGAAGCTCGTAACATGAGCTATCTAAACATGGCAGTGGCCACAATCTAGCAGGGGGTTCTCGGGTCCTAATGCTATGCACAAAAACAGTCCAAAGAAAATCGGACATTACGACGGCTATGTTTACGCGATTACCAATATTTATACCACTCCAATTCTTTACCAATTCACTACAAACCACCCAACCATCATCAATACATCAAACACAACTTATATCAAGGCAAAGTCAGTCCATAATCTCAAGGTTTTCCAACTTATTCAACCACAAACATGATCTACTAATCCATAACTTAAGATTCATTAACCATTAACCAAGATTCATATCCAAAATCACCACAAATCCAACCAAACCATCTATCATACATGGATCTTGCTATACATACATGGATATTTCTATATATACATTAATCCATCCATAAACTCATCAAAACTCAAAGTTCAAACTATAAGTTAAAGGTGAAAGTTGTTTATACCTCCTTGAAGCTTCCTAACACAACCCAAGAGCTTTGAATGCCTAAAAGAACCTTGATCCTTGCTTGTATAACCTTAATCTTTCATAAAAATTCAAGAAAACTAAAGTTATTTCTTGAAGGTTACTATTCACCATCTTCTTCCTTGATTTATAGAAAAAGATTGGCTTGGAATTAGAAGCTTAAACTTATAGGAAGTATGTAACTATCCATGGGGAAGCTTAGATAATTACCTTGCTAAATAGTAAGTGGTGGAGCTTGGATCTTCAAATTTTAAGAAATGGGCCGAGAGCTAGCTTGGGAAGAAGATATTTTTGTGTTTTGTTTGATGAAAATGAAATGATTTGCTTGGTTGGTTGATTTTTGTGTTGTTTTTGGTTAATGACTTAATTAACCTTGATTTTGTGTGGTTATAATTCAACCACACTTCCTTCCCTTCTATGTCATGCTTGTGTCACCTTGCACATGTCATTATGCTCCCACTTGTCCACACCTTGTGGTTTGATGATGTCACAATCCCTGGCTTCTTGTACAAGCTTGTCTCTTGGTCACTTATTTGTTTTACGGTTCGCTTATCTTTCGTTCTCGTTTATCGTTTGAGGGATCATACCCGGGATCTTATTACTTAGGTTCCCTTAACCTTTCTCAATATATTATATTCCTTTTATGATCCTCTCCTATAATCCTTTAATTTCAATCCTTTTTATCCTGTTACCTTATACTCAATTCTCTCCGTATCTTGTGGATTTCCGGGAAAAATCAAAGTGTTCGGAATTGGATTCTGACGATCTTTACATACACTTATATACCACATAGAGTACTAATAATATCCCATAAGATCAATAACAGAACCCCTACATAGCGTGGCATGAAAAGTTTTCTCGTTCAGCAAAAACACTATTCATAAGGGTTTCAAAATTTCTCAAAAATTGGGGTTATTACAGTCTCCCCTCCTTAAAAGGATTCCGTCCCGGAATCAGATAGAAATGAATAGGGATACTTTCTTAGTATTGCACTTTCTAACTCTCAAGTCAATTTTCCCACATTGTGGTTCTACCATCAAACTCTGACTAGTTTGATAACCCTTCTCCTAAGCACTTGTCCCTTTTCGATCTATAACCCTTTCTGGTTGCTCCATATAGGTTACGTCGGGTTACATATCTATGCGCTCATATGCCCCTATTTGACTGGCATCCGAATTACACTTCCTTAACATTGATACGTGAAACACGTTACGACCTGCTACATGTTCGGGGTTAGGGCTAGCTCATATGCTAACTTCCCAAACGTCTTAATATATCCAAGGGTCCAACAAATTGTAGACTTAGCTTTCCTTTCTTTCCGAACCTCATCAATCCTTTCCAAGGGATACCTATAACATTACTAGGTCCCCTATTTCATACTCTTTATCCTTTCGTGTCAAATCAACATACTTATCATGTCCATCTTGGGCTACTACCAGCCGTCCTCTGATTAGATCTATCATATCCTTGGTCCTTTGGACTACTGCGGGTCCGAGCATCTTGCGCTCTACAACTTCATCCTAACATAAGGGAGATCGACATTATCTTCCCTCAAGGATCTCATAAGGCGACATCTCGATAATGACATATGATCTATTGTCGTAAGATAACTCAATCCGAATTAAGTGATCATTCCAAATTCTTTCAAGTCTATTGCACAGACTCTCATTATAGCTTTTATCATTAGAGCTTCTGCTTCTCAATACCCATTCTTTTCCAGTTCGTAATCGCTACTACCTTCCGTTCCTAATATTATACTGGTTATACTTTTGCTCGTTAGCGTTCTATAACCTTTTAATAACCACGTCAACCTTAGTATCACGAATGTGTTCCCATTCCGCATACTACCACCACTTTATTACTCCTTTTTCAGTTGTTTCTATTTTCCAAAATTTGATCAATCAAATAGAAGTAAAGGAATTTGTTGAGAGATCACTATGATCATGAACACTTGTTATATTGCATAGTTAGTACAGAAGGTGGCCAGCCTTTAGTACTTGACAAGCAATTAAACAATAGCTGGTATCCTACTAGGCTTCTATCACACAGATAGATAGTCATTCGGCAATACCTCCCCTTTCTGGAAGGGCTGTTCTTCTCAGATTACATGAAATGAAAAGAAGAGAAAAGAACGAATTGAAGAGAATTGTATATTCATAAAAATTTTATTGCCATAAAATATCTGGCTTGGAATCTACCTCTGAACTATAGAGGTTTGTCATAGAAGAATAAAACATATATGTATTTATATCAACATCAAGTATTATAGCATCGCATTTCACGTGCCTAAATATTTTCGCTATCCCGTCCATCATTCTATGGACCCATGCTCTTCCTCGAGCTTATACACAATCACCTTTGAAACTCCCTCGACATCGAAAATCGAATCTGGGATCTCATTCTATACATCATCGTTACTAGAATTCTATGCTTGCACCGCAACCTTCCTCGTATAGTAATACGACTCTCTATTGATAAGAAAGAATAATTATTCACTAGGTAGATACTCTACTTAATTAGTCTATCAATGATAACTTATACACTACCACGACCCGATTAGTGGTACCCAATCTCAACACCCATTCCAATACAACTCTCACGGTTGTAATCAGCTCGATACTCGCAGAATCATTGCTGCCTTACTATGGTCCACCACTGACCTACTGTCGTCATTCACATTCCATGAAATCTTAATAGCTAACCATACGGAGTCCATACATGTCGTATCAAATCCTTCTAAGGAGGTAACATAATCACCATTCACGATTCATGAAGAACACTCCTGATTCTGACATACATACATGACATGAAGCAGATAAAATTGCAGAAGAGTTTCGCTCAAAGCAACGATAGCAGGCTAATACCATTTTTAATCATATGCCTTCGATAGAAGACTTAACTCAAAGGTTCGTTTAGTCCTTTTGGAAACATGGTCCTGGCTTATCCCCAGATAGGACCTCCTAAGATAGATAGCCCGTTCATGGCGATTACACGAATGAAACCTTTACCTACTACTATTACGGTTGGGTATTGCACCGTCATCAGAAGGAATGTCAATCTTCCAAACCATAATTCAACCTTCACATTTCTAACCATCATCACTGTATTCTTTTGGCACACGCGCCTATAATTATCCACTTACCTTTAAAGTGTCGGCCACCTCTTTGGCCTTTCCTGATAGTAAAATTTCCTTACAGTCAATGTCTTTTTAACCACCTCCAAATAAATTTTCTACCTTATTTCCGATCACTGCTTGAGTGAAGATGTTTTCCTTAATATCTGATGAGTAAAAATATCACCATTTTTCCATAAGTTATTGCCTCAGTCTTTAGAGGTTAATCACTGTCACGACTGACTCTCAATCATACTTAGAACATCTTTTATCTTAAGTCCTAATTGCCCTGAACAATTTCGACCATTACTGGTTCGATCCATACTTTCTCGTGGTTTAACACGTGCCCCACTTGGCATCATTATAATTATGTCATATTTCCTTTATCAACATTTTTATTCTTGAGAATTTCGAATATTTCCTTTCTCCTTGTAAAACCTCTAAGGTTATCCTTCAATCGTTCCTCCTGTATTCCCTATATACAGGGCATATCAAAATACCATTTACTGATACTAGAACCATTGTCTATATACTTCTGAAAAATTTCTCCACTGATCCTTAAAGGTTATTATTACCTCAATCCTTTCCCAATCATACTGTCAAAACTCATACTGTCCCTATTAAGGGTGAAATGCCAACCTTTATGCATTCCCCTAGGATTCATTTTAAGTTACCGATGTTCTATCCTTAATTCCACCTTTAAAAGGTACCTGCATCCTTCCATGGATAAATCAAGTCATATATCCCTGATAAGGGTATCTTATTCAATCATTACCACCTCGATAGTCTATACCGAATTTCACAATAGCATCCTTATTCAAGTTAAGGTCAATCCACATGGCCTCCAAAAGATAAAAATGGTTATCCGCTTTTCTTTCCTGATTTGGTAATGATCACATGGATGATCTGGAAGATATTGGTCGTGTTCAACGTGAACTTCTTCTTAATAAATCCTTATTTACTTTTGTTGTTTATCTCAACAGTCATCTCAATGTTGGGATATCTTTCATACCTGGCGTCTCCCTTCCTGGGTATCAAGCCACCGGTCTTACACTTCACATTCTTGAAGGTCACTTCCTTCATCCAATTTTCTTAATTTCTTACTTTCTTGTCTCCTCAGTCTATCCGCGTCTCATTATTTATCCTTCGAACTATCTCAAGGTTTCCTCGAATCCTCCCAACTTAAAGAGGGTACAATATATGTATCTCTTATGCCTTCAACCATCAATTTTAATTTATGGTGAATCACCCTCATCCTGACGAATGCATACTTTTCTATTTCTATTGCTACGAGTCGTTAGGGTTTCCTCATACCCAACTCCCTTATCATACCTCAAACTCTATTGCCGTTATATTCCTTTCCACTTCAATTTCTTTTTATTTTCCTTTCTCTTATCATTATTTCATGAACCAACACAACATAAGCATTGATTTCAAACATCCCGTCATTCTGGATTCGTGTCCTCAGAACGAATCTTGATAACTTTTACAACTTAGATTCATAATTTATCATACTCGTCTGCCTTTGTTCTGGCTCTAAAGCTTTTACACTATCTCCTTATCTTTGGGAATTACTTTCCCGAAAACAATTGACTGAACTTAAATCAGTTTATTATAATCTCTTGCTCCGTGCCTTCCTTGGCCTTTTACCGGCGGGTGGTCTCTCTCTTAGGAGGGTAAGTGATAAAAACAGTCTTTTGTGATTCGTCAATCATTTAGAATCTCAAATGATTCCTATATTTCCTTTAGCCAGGCTCTTGCCTCGACTGGGTCAGCTTGTTCCTTGGAACTCTGAGAGCTTAGCGATTTAAAGGTCCTGAAAGAATTTCTCACCGCACTGTCTCCTCAGGGTGGTGGTTGGGGATAATAGTCTAAGTTCTTTTTAGACAGGTCCATGAATTGCCGTATAGGAGCACCGTCTCGGGTCTCCTTTCCTTACTCGACTTTCTGTTTCCTTAGTATGAAATGTTTCATCCTACTCCCCATAATTGGGGTCATCTTTTAATTTAAAATCCTCATTTTCCACTCCATTATGTCATGGGTTCCTTCTATCTTGATGGCGACCTCCCTGACTATCACGTTCAGGGTTTGCTCTAAATCTTATTCCTCAAACTATGGCTCTCATCTAAGTTCTCATCCTTACGCTCTTGAACTTTTGGAACCCAAATTCTATAGGAATACCTCATTATTCCCTTATCATCTTTCTCGATATTAATCTTTTATCTAATTGTTGGCTCCCTGCCTTCATTCATAACTTTTTCTGGCACAATATGATCTTTTCCAATAATTCGGGCTGTATTGCAATCTCAAACAGCTTTTCGGTACCGGCTCCGGTTACCTTCACTTCTATTTCCATTTTCTCAAAATCTCTTATAAACTCTCCAAAAGACATTATCATCTTGAGTCTCTCCTTTTTACTAAGGGCATCAGCCACCATATTGGCTTTCCCCGAATGATAAAGAATCTCCCAATCATTATTCTTGATTAGCTCTAACTGCCTCCTCTGGCATATGTTGAGCTCTTTCTACGTGAAAATGTACTAGAGCACTTATGGCTTAGGTAATTCTTGCACTTCTCTCCATACAAGTAGTGCCTCCAATCCTTAGGGTAAAACTATTGCCACGAGCCTAAGCTCATGAGCGGGGATATCGAATTTCATATTACCTTAATTGTCTTGACATGTACGCGATTACCTTACCGTGCTGCATAAGCACGCACCCTAAGCACTTATGCGAAGCGTCACTACACTTCACAAAATCTCTTTTTCCATCCGGCAACGCCAGCATAAGGGCCATCACCAACCTCTGCTTCAGTTCTTGAAAGCTGTTCTCGTATTTCTCTGTCCATTCGAACTTCTCAGTCTTACGAGTAAGCCGCGTTAAAGGGGCTACTATCTTTACAATTTGAACGAACCTCCGGTAGTGACCGGCCAATCCTACCTCTGGTAGTCGACCAAACCATGGTCATCAATTCATCAGTGGTCCTTTATCCAATCCTGTCAGGATCCTCCATGGGATCCTCCTCAACAACTATCCCTTCTAGGACAACATCCTCAACCGCTAAATCCTCAATATCAACATCATCCGGTCCTGCATTAGGACACTCTATCGGATCCACAACCCGATCTCCAATTAGTAATAAAATATCATCACGATGTTGCTCCTCAACCTCAGGGTTCGGAGTCCCGCTACCATATACGATAACGAACTACGCTCCTATCACGATATTTATAAGGGTTCCCATAAGGGTTTTAACTGTCAGTACTACGTTAGGTAGCCCGACTATGAACTTGGCAAGAGTTCTTATTATCTTAGTGAACTTATTATCTTAACGTCCCATCATCTCTGAGGTTTATAACGCTTAGCTCTGATACCATTTCTGTAACACCCCCAGATCCGGGGTCGGGGATCCGGGTCGTCACGGTCTTTCTTTCCACAATATCACTTCACTTAATTAATAATAAATAACCTTATGCTGTGACCCCACACTAACACACACCACAACCCGTTATAGTCTCAGAGATGAAATTTAAATAAGTACAAGTCTTTGAATCCACAATTTAAAAGTTATTACAACCCAAAATGATTACTTGATAAATTTACAGTTAATTGCCATTATCTGCCACAAGTTATAATTATACATAATTGATTCTCAAAAGTAGATGGTCTGATCTACAATAGATCTACCTCTGCAGCTATAGCAGCTACAACATCAACGGGAAGACGCGGGACGCTTCCCACGCGCTTGCGCTGGGTCTGCTGGGGTCTGGCCATCTTTCCTAACTGTTGTTGTGTGATGAAGAAATAAAGCAAGGGTGAGCAGCAAGCCCACCAAAATAATATGTATAATAATTTACAATATATGAGCCTACTCATAATACTCATGAAAGTCTTGGTCAAAAGAAATGAACCAAGTTTGATATCTTAATGCGATGAAGTCGCAAAATATTCAGTATATATACATATATACTTTTCAAAATATTGGAAGTCCTCTTCCATGCATAATATACACAAAGTCCCAGTGTATAACTGTATATATAAAAAAAATATCGTTGCAAGGTGATCTCATATATCTAACCTTGTCTCAATGTTTTTCTGAAAATCTTTGTCATTCATAAGACCATTATTAATTAGATATAAGTTTAAAGGATGAAGTTACCAAATACTTCACTACACTTATATCATTCCCAAATACTACTTGAACTACCACCGTTCAAGTTATAATCAATTTCAAAAGTTCATCCCACTGATGAGACCACAAGATAAGACTTGAATAGATTCAATCTTTGAAATATTATTGAATGAAAAAGTTATGAGATACTTTATTTAGCCCCGATATATATATATCCACATATATATATCCCTTTAAACATTTCCTGGAACCTCTATTATGCAAAGTATGAACAGAGTTTGAAACATCCAATGAATTTTGGAAAGGAAAAGAATTTTGGCATAAACCCGATATCTCGCTGATCAGGCAAAGATACCAATAAGTAACCTTTTCTACTAGTAGATGGACGAATTCCCCACTGGTCATCACCCTGGTCATAATTAAGACCTATGCTGGACTGCCACTCAGCCACTTATGCATTTGATGGACTCCCACTGAGCCACTTACACAATAATAGACCGTACCCCGGCCTGTCGCTTATGCCGACTCAATGAGAGGGGCTTACTTCCCGAACGTTGGGCAAGTAATCAATTCATTTACCAAATCTGCAACCTTGTTGCGAATATAAAATACACCACAGAGCCGGATTCCCCAGGTTTTGAGCGAGTATTTAAATCCCCTTAAAAGGAAGATCTTAAATATAAAAATGAGTTTTGGGATCCGCTCTGACTTTTAAAAATCATTTTGAAGACTCGAAAACACTTTAAAGAGTGTTTGGCGTAAGGCTGATTTAATGAAGTAAATCAGTCCCCAGAATATTTTAGAAAATGACTGAATATTATTATTTTAATTAATATTCCCATAAAGAATAATCTTTATAAAAATAATTGAAGTAGAAGTTTTAAAACTTATACTTAAAACGAATATTAAATAACCAAAGATATACTTATATAAAAGTATTATCTTTATTTGAATAACCGAAAATAAGTTTGATTATTTACACCTTATTCTTTAATAAAATAAAGAATATACCTCAGCAAATAATCGGAGTCATAGATCCTCAAATGAATATTCAAATAATATTCAATAAATAAAATACGCTGAGTCATAATACCTCGAATGAATATTATAAATAATATTCATTAAATAAAATAAAGGAGTCATACATCCTCAAATGAATATTCAAATAATATTCAATAATTAAATAAAAGGAGTCATAAGTCCTCGAATGAATATTCAAATAATATTCAATAAATAATATAAAAGAGTCATAAGCCCTCGAATGATATTCGAAATAATATTCAATAATAAATAAAGTTTAAAGTTATCGAATAAACCTTATTCGATTAATAGTTTGGAAAACTATAACCATATATAAATAAATATATATATATATATCCATATCCATATATATACAAAATCTACTCGGGATCCTCGACTCCCGGTTTTAGAAAATATTTTCACCTTTGGGTCCCTATACTAAGGGTATACGCAAATACCGCTTATCTCTAGCATAGGTATTATGCAACGAATAAGCATTTGAACCAACAGATATATATTTCAAGAATATGAAACAGGCATGCATATATACCATATCACATGCTACAATATATCGCAACATTTGCTAATATAAACATCATGCATCTATCGCAAGATAATGCATATACATATATACATCACAACAACAGTTATAACTGGTAGAAAACTTGCCTGAGCGACTGGGGTTACGAATGGCTCGGGACGAGTCTGATAACCTATAAACAACAAGTAAGTTGGAATTAAACCAAAGTCACTTGTAAATCTATACTTTAACTAACTTAGACTCTAACGCTTATTCTGCGCTTACTGATTCGCTTAAGTCACTCGGGTACCCTCGGCTCCACCATTTTTAATAATTTAACCTTTACGAGTTTTAAAGCGATTCCTTCGCGAGTGACTTACCAACTGCCTAAAACACTTACCATAAATGTTTCATGCATTAATTAACCCTTTTTGGTCTTTAACCTACATTTCAAAGTAAGGCGAGGGAAAAAGTTTTGTTCGCGAAACGCCGTTACTTGAAACGGTCGTTTCTCCTAAACCGTAAATCGGAATCGAACGAACTACATATCAAAACGAAGCTCGTAACATGAGCTATCTAAACATGGCAGTGGCCACAATCTAGCAGGGGGTTCTCGGGTCCTAATGCTATGCACAAAAACAGTCCAAAGAAAATCGGACATTACGACGGCTATGTTTACGCGATTACCAATATTTATACCACTCCAATTCTTTACCAATTCACTACAAACCACCCAACCATCATCAATACATCAAACACAACTTATATCAAGGCAAAGTCAGTCCATAATCTCAAGGTTTTCCAACTTATTCAACCACAAACATGATCTACTAATCCATAACTTAAGATTCATTAACCATTAACCAAGATTCATATCCAAAATCACCACAAATCCAACCAAACCATCTATCATACATGGATCTTGCTATACATACATGGATATTTCTATATATACATTAATCCATCCATAAACTCATCAAAACTCAAAGTTCAAACTATAAGTTAAAGGTGAAAGTTGTTTATACCTCCTTGAAGCTTCCTAACACAACCCAAGAGCTTTGAATGCCTAAAAGAACCTTGATCCTTGCTTGTATAACCTTAATCTTTCATAAAAATTCAAGAAAACTAAAGTTATTTCTTGAAGGTTACTATTCACCATCTTCTTCCTTGATTTATAGAAAAAGATTGGCTTGGAATTAGAAGCTTAAACTTATAGGAAGTATGTAACTATCCATGGGGAAGCTTAGATAATTACCTTGCTAAATAGTAAGTGGTGGAGCTTGGATCTTCAAATTTTAAGAAATGGGCCGAGAGCTAGCTTGGGAAGAAGATATTTTTGTGTTTTGTTTGATGAAAATGAAATGATTTGCTTGGTTGGTTGATTTTTGTGTTGTTTTTGGTTAATGACTTAATTAACCTTGATTTTGTGTGGTTATAATTCAACCACACTTCCTTCCCTTCTATGTCATGCTTGTGTCACCTTGCACATGTCATTATGCTCCCACTTGTCCACACCTTGTGGTTTGATGATGTCACAATCCCTGGCTTCTTGTACAAGCTTGTCTCTTGGTCACTTATTTGTTTTACGGTTCGCTTATCTTTCGTTCTCGTTTATCGTTTGAGGGATCATACCCGGGATCTTATTACTTAGGTTCCCTTAACCTTTCTCAATATATTATATTCCTTTTATGATCCTCTCCTATAATCCTTTAATTTCAATCCTTTTTATCCTGTTACCTTATACTCAATTCTCTCCGTATCTTGTGGATTTCCGGGAAAAATCAAAGTGTTCGGAATTGGATTCTGACGATCTTTACATACACTTATATACCACATAGAGTACTAATAATATCCCATAAGATCAATAACAGAACCCCTACATAGCGTGGCATGAAAAGTTTTCTCGTTCAGCAAAAACACTATTCATAAGGGTTTCAAAATTTCTCAAAAATTGGGGTTATTACATATCGCCTAAATCAAAGAATACAAAAGTATGAAACTAGATCTTCTTCTACTTAGTCATCTTGCGTGCTCTAGGTCTTCTTTTTGTTCTCCCTGCCTTCCTTGTTATTAAAAACTTCTTTTTATCTTTATATATAAGCCCCAAGTGGACCTGGACTCTCAGACAATCAGAATCGTAATAGAATCAGGATTCTGCAAAAACACACTGGCGCGGGCACGCTGCCTTGCTGGACTTTCTGGCGCGGCCGCTCCGCTTCTGGCGCGGCCGCTCCGATTCTGGCGCGACCGCGCCTGCCTTCTGAGAAAAATTCTAATTTTTGTTGTTTTGCACTCCTTTCTTCGTGCGATCTTCCGAAACTCCATTCCTGACCTCGTATTAGCATGAAAACATTGTAAAACTCCTTCCTTCCTTCTGACTAGTGCCCTGTAATGACTTAACACAAAAACACATTAAAAACACCACATACTTGAGTCCAAGGCATCAAATTAAGCCGATATGAAGCGTTCCAAGTAGATACAAATTCCACTTATCAATTTTATACAAAAGGAATGTGGAAGCCAATTTACAGATTTGAGAGAACACAGGAGCATTTCCTTTTTCATGCTTACTTGAAGAAATACAAAGATGCCGGACAGAGAGATGAAACAACATGTGAATAGACTTAGATATTTATTTTATCTGTTTATCTTTTTCATATGTAACTTGGTAATATATAAACCAAGTGTAGCAAGTAAAATATTTATCGATTGAATTGAGAAATAGAAAATGCTAAATCTGTGAGGAATTTCTCTGTTCTTTTGTAAAAATACTTGTAAGAAGTTGTGTGCATTTTTGCATCACAGAGTTGTCATTCATATATATATATATCTCTGGTGGAAAGATCAATCCACCAGAAAGTTTTGAAACCATTGTATTTACTTATTTTGTGTCTTAAATATTTAAATCTTTTATTCCGCACTTTGGCTTATTCAAACACATATATATTTTACAAAGAGATTTTATTATTTCAAAAAAGATCAGAATTACATTCAACCCCCCTTCTATAATTCTATTGTTAGATTGTTAGGATATAACAATTGGTATCAGAGCAAGCTCTTGATACATTAAGAGTTTAAAGATAAAAACAAATTAGCAATATGAGCAGAAAGGATGTTGGAGTGAAGATCCCTTTTCTGGACAAAGATAACTATCATCATTGGAAGGTGAAAATGCACCTGCATCTTCTCTCTCAAGATGAAAGGTATGTTGATTGCATTGAGAAAGGTCCTCATGTTCCTCGCAGAGCTGCAACAAACGCTGAATAAGCTGTTGGTAATGAGCAAAACATTCCAAAGACACAATCAGAATGGACAGATGAAGACATTGAGCAAGTACACAAAGATAAAAAGGCTATGAACATTCTATTTAATGGTCTTGATGGTGACATGTTTGACAATGTTATCAATTGCAAAACTGCTAAGGACATTTGGGATACAATTCAAATCATATGTGATGGAACTGAACAAGTGAGGGAAAAAATGCAACTTCTAATACAGCAGTATGAGCACTTTCATTATGAAGAAAGTGAGTTTTTAAGTGACATTTTCAGTAGGTTTTAAAAACTACTAAATGCATTGAAGCTACACGGGAGAATCTACCAAACAAAATATTTGAACCTGAAATTCTTTGGATCTCTACCAAAAGACTGGAAGCCTATGACAATCTCTCTTAGAAACTCTTAAGAGTATAAAGAGTTCACTTTGTAGAGACTGTATAGCATTTTAAAAACCTATGAGCTCGAGATGGAGCAGGATGAGCAGTTAAAGAAAGGGAGGAAGAAAGGAGGATCTATTGCCTTGGTAGCTGAACAAGAGAGAGGGAAATAAAAGAAGGTTGAAGCTGTGGAATCTGCACCAAGCCCAAGGGTTTGTGAAGGCAAGGATAAAGGGTTAATGGCTGAGAGTGAACAATATTCAGGTCAGGATAAAATGGATGATATAGATGAGCATATGGCCTTACTATCAAGAAGATTTGCCAAGCTCAAATTTAAAAGGAATTTTAGAGCAACCAAGCCAAATAGAAATATGGTGGACAAATCTAAATTCAAATGTGGCTTGGGTGGTCATTTTACCAATGAATGCAAAATCCTGATTCTGAGAAAAAAAAGTTTGAGCCTGTGGATTATAAAAAGAAGTACTTTGTACTGCTCAAACAAAAGGAAAGGGCTTTCCTAACTCAAGAAAATGACTGGGCAACTGATGGGGTATATGAAGATGAAGAAACAAGCTATGTCAATCTAGCCCTAATAGCCAAATCAGATGAAACAGAGGTCAGTTCTTCGAGTAATCAGGTAATCACTACTAATCTAACATAACTTTCTAAAAATGAGTGTAATGATGCTATAAATGACATGTCAACAGAATTATATCACTTGCGTGTTATACTTAAATCACTCACTAAAGAAAATACAAGAGTTAAAGATAATAATTTGTTTTTAAATGAGAGGAATACTGTGTTAGAAACTCAATTTGTTGAGTTTGAGAAACTGAAGATAAAGTGCAAGATTGCAAAAGATGAATTGACTGAATATTTAAAAAAAGAAGATATTTTTAGAAAGCAGCTTGAACGAGAGCAAGAGGTAATCAAGACTTGGAAGTCATCAAGAGATGTAAGTGCCCAAATTGCTAAGGTCCAAGGAATAGAATCATTCTGTTAAGAATCCTGGAAAAAGAACAAATAGAAGCTAGATCCTGTGTTGGTGGAAGGATTATCAACGGATGTGGAATCAACGGATGATGAAGTTTATCCGTCGAAAGCTAAAAAGTATTCTCCGTTGAAAAATAAGGATGTTCATCCATTGACAGAGCAGAAGCCAATTTGCAATGCCAAGCTAGCTAAACTAAATGAGAAATATGGATCAGTTTCCAAGAATTTTGTTACAGGAGAATCAAGTCAAGTCAAAGAGAACAAGAGAGTAAATGTAGGGCATCTGTCAATGAAGCAATTGAATGACAGATTGGAGAAAATTGATGTCAAAGCAGATTCTAAAAGGAAAAATAACAGAACTGGGAAAGTGGGGATTAACAAACATAACAAGTACACACCTGATAAACATGCACCTAGAAAAATTTATGTTAAGTGTGGTAATGTTAATCATTTGTCTGTTAATTGCAAATATATTATACCTGCACCCATGTCTGCACCTCCCTCTTTTCCCAACATGCCCACATTGCTGATTAATGCCATGTCTATTATGCCTGCACAGAATTTAAATGCATAATTTGCTAATATGCCATTTGCACAAAATCCTTATTATGCTGCATTCAATATGCCACAAATGCAATTTAGCATGCCTTACTGAAATAACATGTTTGCACAATCTATACCATATCATGTTAATCAAAATGTGCATGATAATTCTATAATTGATCATGGGATTCACAATCAATCCCCTAGGACTAAGGTTGATCCTCAATCACCTAAGTCTGATGGTGGAAAGCCTAAGAAATCTAAGAAAAAGGCTAACAAGGAAGGACCCAAGGAAACTTGGGTACCAAAATCAACTTGATCTGATTTTGATGTGTGCAGGGAAATAAAAAGAATCTTTGGTATCTGGATAGTGGTTGCTCAAGACATATGACTGGAGATTCTACCCTGCTCACTGAGTTCAAGGAGAGAGGTGGCCCAAGTAGAGCTGTTCGCGAACCGCTCGCTTGAGCTCCGCTCGTTAAGGGCTCGGTTCGGCTCGGTTTGTTCACAAAAATATGTTCATTAAGAAAATGAGCTCGAGTCGAGCTTTTGGCATGTTCGCCTCGAGCTCGGCTCGGCTCGGTTCGGCTCAGCTCGAAAAAAATAAAAAAAATTAATTTTTATATATTTGATTATTATGAATTTTATTCAGATATTTTATAAATAACTTTAAATTATTGAACCATATGAATGTCAAAGTATATATTTTAGTAATTTGAAAAAAATTTAGATATTAAATATTAATTTTTTATTTTGATATATTAATAATTAACAAGTGATTTGACTATTACTTATAACTAGTATTTATTTCCTGATTGGTGTTTGATTTTTTTAAAATTATTAATAAATGATCCAACCATACGGATGTCAAGATCTATATATTTAAGTGATATAATAAAAAATTTAGAAAAAATGAATATATTTGGTTTGCTATTTTAACAGTTAACCAGTAGTTTGACCAGTACTTATATTTAGTCCCATATTAATGTTTCAAGTTTTTAAAAAATATTCATGAATGATCCAACCGTACGGATGTCAAGGTCTATATATTTTAGTGATAAGACAAAATTTTTTGAAATTTGTTTTATTTTGTTTGTTATTTTAACAATCAACCAACGGTTTGAACAGTACTTGTAACTAGTGTTTAGTCTCATATTAATGTTTCAATTTTTAAAAATATTTATGAATGATCCAACCATACAGATGTTAAGATCTATATATTTTAGTGATATGATAGAAATTTTAGAAAAAAATAAATTTATTTTGTTTGTTATTTTAACAGTCAAGTGGTTTTTTGACCTGTACTTGTAACTAGTGTTTAGTCTCGTATTAGTGTTTCGATTTTTTTTAAAAAATATTTATGAATGATCAAATCATACGAATGTTGATATCTAAATTTTTTAGTGATATGACAAAATTTTTAGAAAAGAATAAATTTATTTTGTTTGTTATTTTGACAATCAACCAATGGTTTGAATAGTACTTGTAACTAGTGTTTAGTCTCATATTAATATTTCAATTTTTTTAAAAATACTTATGAATGATCCAACCATAAGGATGTTAATATCAATATATTTTAGTGATATGATAAAATTTTTTGAAAAAAATAAATGTATTTGGTTTGTTATTTTAATAGTCAACCAGTATTTTGACTTGTACTTGTAACTAGTGTTTAGTCTCGTATTAATGTTTTAATTTGTTTAAAAAAAATTTATGAATAATCCAACCATACGGATGTTAAGATCTATTAATTTTAGTTATATGACAAAATTTTTAGAAAAAAATAAATATATTTGGTTAATTATTTTAACAATCAACCAGTGTTTTGACCTATACTTGTAACTAGTGTTTAGTCTCGTATTAATGTTTTGATTTTTTTTAAAAATATTTATAAATGATCCAACTATATGGATGTTAAGATCTATATATTTTACTGATATGACAAAATTTTTAGAAAAAATAAATTTATTTTGTTTGTTATTTTGACAATCAACCAAGGGTTTGAATAATACTTGTAACTAGTGTTTAGGCTCATATTAATATTTCAATTTTTTAAAAAATATTTATGAATGATCCAAATATACGGATGTTAAGATCAATATATTTTATTGATATGACAAAATTTTTAGGAAAAAAAGTATTTGGTTTGTTTTTTTAACAGTCAGCCGGTGTTTTGACCAGAATTTGTTACTTCAGCTCGGCTCGGCTCGTTTTGATGGAGAAAGTTCGTGTTCGGATTGTGTTTGGCTTGGTTCGACTCGGCTCGATTTTTTTCGATAAAAGCCCATGTTCGGCTCGTTCGTCAACGAGCTCAAACTCGAACACGGTTTTCTGTTCGTTAAGAAAGCTCGGCTCGGCTCGGTTCGTCAGGAAAAAACTAAAGCTCGGCTCGGTTCGATCAAAACTCGGCTCGGCTCGGTTCGTGAATAGCTCTAGGCCCAAGTATTACTTTAGAGATGACACCAAAGGGTATATTATGGGATATGGCTTGATTTCAAAATAAAATGTCATCATTAAAGAAGTTGCTCTAGTGGATGGACTCAAAGACAATCTTCTGAGTGTCAGCCAGCTATGTGACAAGGGTAACTCTGTAACCTTCAATTCAGAAGCCTGTGTTGTTACAAACAAGAAGAACAACAAAGTGGTTCTCACTGGAGTGAGAAAAGGAAATGTGTACCTAGCTGACTTCAACTCATCCAATGCAGATTCTATTACTTGTCTTTTCAGCAAAGCAAGTCAAGATGAAAGTTGGCTGTGGCACAAGAAGCTCTCCCATATGAACTTCAAGACTATGAATGAATTAGTCAGGAAAGACCTAGTATGAGGCATTCCTCAAGTTGAGTTCTCAAAGGATGGAATGTGTGATGTTTGTCAAAAAGGAAAATAAATCAAGGCATCATTCAAAAAGAAGCTTGAATCTACAAATGAAGAACCACTGCAACTATTGCAGATGGAATTATTTAAACCAACCAATATATTGTCAATCTCAAAGAAAAGATATTGTCTAGTGATTGTGGATGATTTCTCAAAGTTCTCTTGGACATACTTTCTTAAAACTAAAGATGAGGCTAATGAAATCATTATAAATCATATAAGGCAAGTCAACAATCATCCTGATCTCAAAGTTAGAAGAATTAGGAGTGTCAATGGAACTGAGTTCAAAAACTTTGTAATGAGGCTGTTTTGTGAAGAAAATGGGATCATGCATGAGTTTTCAGCAGCAAGGACTCCACAAAAAGATGGAGTTGTGGAAAGAAAGAATAGATCCCTAATTGAAGCTGCAAGGACAATGCTAGAAGAATCAAAGTTACCAACTTATTTTTGGGCTGAAGCTGTAAATGTTGCATGCTACACTTAGAATATTTCTTTGGTTAATCAAGAAAAATGCATGACTCCTTATCAATTGTTCAAGAATAGGAAACCAACAGTGAACTTTCTTCATGTTTTTGGATGCAAATCCTACATTTTAAGGAATCAAACTGAGCAACATGGAGAGTTTGATGCCAAAGCTGATGAAGATATATTTGTTGGATATGCTATTGGGAAAGCATATAGAGTCTACAATCTAAGAACCAACATTGTTATGGAATCTTTACATGTTGTGTTTGATGATAAGAAGATTGAAGGACTGCAAAATGAAGGTTTCCATGAAAGCCTCAAATTTGACAATGTTGAGATGAACCATAATGAAATTGATGATGAAAGTGATCAAGAAATAATTCCTAAGAAATATGCAAAAAAATTAGCAACAAATGAAGCATAAAATTCTACATCCGTTGAAAGACAAAGTATAACATCTGTCGAAAGGAAAAGTGCATCATCCGTTGAAAGACATGGTGCACCATCTGTTGACAGACAAACTGCATCATCCGTCGAAAGGCAAAACTCAACATCCGTTGAACCATCAATAGGAGTTGAAGGTGTTACAACCGGCATTTTCTGTGTAATATTAATTATAAATTTGGTGTAGTTATAAAGCCGAATGCCAAAATATTCAATTATTGTATGCTTGTGTAAATGAGAATTTCTGCATCTTAAATTTTTGATATGTGGTATATGATTTTTCAAATCAAAAGTTTATTTATCTCTTTCATTTTTGATTTATAAAGAATATTTTAAACCTTGAATAAATTTCTTTTTAAAATTTATTTTGCTCACAAATTTCAAAAGTAGTTTTATAAAATTTCAAAAAATCCAAGTTATTTTATGGTATAAATTTTATAATTTTTGAACTTGTGTTTTATTTTATAAAATTAAATCTTTATAAGTATTAATTGTCATAATTAGTAAATTACATAGTTATCCTTGCATACAAATCCCTTCTATTCAATCCAAAAGGGCTAAAAAGTCAATAACCACCCCACTAACTCTTATTTACTAGCCAAATACCTTCTTTACCCTTACATGCAAAATGATCCAAGTATAAGTGGAAGGGTAGTCTTGTCAATTCTCATTCCCACTCACATTGTTAAATCAAAAACCATAAAAACAAGCAAATGGCATGATCATTCACTCCACTCACCACCACATTTTCTCCTCCCTCCCTCCTCCCTCTCTCACTCTCGGACCTCCTCTCCCTCCTCTCGGGTTTTCAGCTGAGACCAACCCCCTCCCCATTTTCTTCATTCCTCCACCAAGTTTCCACCTTCTACACAAGTAAATGTTACTTCCCATACCATGATCACATATATTCCAAAGTGTTTTGAGTAGAAAGTTTAAGTTTTAAGGTTGCATGTTAAGGTTCTAGTTGGAACTCAAAGTACAATCTTGGTTCTAATGGATTTAAGGTTGTTTCTGAGAGGACTACAAGGAATGGTGAAGTGCCAAGTCTTGAGAAAGAAACTCTTGATGTTAAATGGCCATTCTCTTCCATTTCATTCGGCCATGACCTTAAGAGAGCCGAATGAATGGTCCTTAAGATCATTTTGTTGCTTTGTTCAATTTTTGTATGTTTATGTGATAATGGCATGAAACTTGTAGTGAAAATTTGATAAAACTCTTTGCATGCTAAGTGATCATCTAGGTATAGCTTATGCTAGGCTTGCATGTCAATTTTATGATAGAATATATGTAGAAAGTATGTTAATTTGGTTTACAAAACTCGAAGACATGCATGCATGTGGATTTCTCTTAGAATGTTATAAGATTTTGATCATTTGGAAAGATTTTGTTAGTAAGCTTTAATTTCAGTAGGAATAAGGTGTTAATATTGATTAATGCCCCTTGATGCATGGTAATAATTCATGGTTATCTTTTATAAAAATGTATATCTTGTTGTTTCAAAAACTTAATGATTTGTGAGTTTTGAAGTGTAGTTTCTTTTGTTTTGCCATAATTGCACCTTAGGTAAGGATGATCTCCACCAAAGTTATTTTGAGAATAAGGGAGTTAGTTCAGTAGATCACCATGTTTAAGTCTTGGTTTGGGTATTGGGTTGTTGGTAGTTGAGTTTGTCATGTCAAAACCTTGGAGAAAGGAGAGTTATAGTTTCTGCAGAAAATCAGTTTAGTACCCTGAGGTGTAGAGTGAGTTTTGACCATGTCATTGTTGTGTACTTTGAGGCCCAAGCCACCAGAAGTTAGTATTGGGAGTATATAAAAGGTTTTAGGTGTTGGTTCGAGGTTTGCATGTCATTTGGTTAGGTGCACAAGTAGATTAACAAAATCTGTCCAGCAGGGGACAGTTTTGTTGCAACTTAGAAATAGGGAGATTTGACCATGTCATTGGTAGGCCCTCATTAGGACCTGTTGGGCCTTAGTTAGAGGGAGTGTCAGAGAAGTTTTTCCAACCATAGTTCATAGGATATGAGTTAGAACAACGTGTCACAAGTTAATTCAAGTCAGGGCGTTTTCTGCCTAGAAAAACAGGGGAACCTTGGACTTTTAGCTTAGGCTCAAGAAGGCCCAAGCCAGGCCCTTGAGCCACATCAAGTTTGTGAGATGCCCTTAGGTCAGGAGAGTTATTGTGTAAAAGTTTTGAAGGAAAACTTGTAGTTTAAGAGTGTCTAATGCACTCAAGAAACTATAGTTGTCATTCTGAAATTTGCACCAGTGAGCACTTTCACTTATCACATAGTTTTAGAACACTTAAGAGTGAGTATTAGGTCGACCACCATAGTTGTAAGATATTATAAGGTCAGAAGAATAAAAGGCATAAGTGAGGGTCAATAGGTCTTGGATATTTTAGTAAAGGCACGTCAAGTTAGGAAGCCAAAATTAGAAGACTTTGTCTAGTTTAGCGACCAAGTGACTTAAGTTGTGAGTCGAGATCATCCAAGCCTAGTGTTGCATTATGGTGTATGTGGTGTTATTTGGTATTAATATATGATATGTGATTATGTGGCTATGTGTGTACCTTTATAATTTAAAAGTGAATATAAAAATTAAGTGCATATAGGCCTAAGTGCCATCCGTATTTAATTTCGGGTTGTAAATATGTTAAGTTGGTAAGAATATATTATAATGAGGATTATTATTATTTATGTAGGATCTCGAGATGAGGGAAAACTTGCCATAAAGATCGAGTGAAGCTCCAGTTGCTCCTACCAGTCAGACCAGACCAGCCTTTCTCAAGGCAAGTGATTCAACTTGACCTTCGTATTTACTGCTAATCATTCATACATTGCTACAACTATCCTGTGTCATTTGATATACTAAATCAAGCGTATCTTATGTTTATCTTGGAATTATATAGAGATGCCATGAACCCTCGAGTATGTATTGCAAGTAGTTCAGAAGTCTTTTCATGATAGTTGAAGGCCATGATAAAATAAAGAGTTGTTATAATACTTGATTGATCCTCTTGATTAATATGCTAATGATTCCTAAGTATTAATATCTCATCCTGATACTTGAACCCCTATAGAACCTTACCTTGAACTCTGATAGTCAGATACTTACCAACGTGATTCCTCATTGATTGATACTCTCTTTCTTATCCTAAAGCTTGACAACTCTGATATGTCCTGAGTTAAAGATCATTCTTCATACCTTAACACCCTTAATATTCATGAAGCTTACCTTCTTGATGATCCAGCACTTGAACCTTGATGAGAAACCATTGCTTAAAGCCCAATTTGGCATTACCCTTTTCATAATATCCAAAAGCCTCACTAAATCCCCTTGTCTAAATCTTTGATATATGAAAACCATTCAGTTACTTAAATAGAGTATAGTTTTGTGAATTATGGCCCTGAGATTTAGTACCATATTTCACGTGTTTCGAGTTGATCTATAATCCCTTGACAAAGATGTTTACTGTAAAAAGAGATTTTGTTATAATTCGGCATCAGTTTTTGAAATAAATAAAATGTGGGTTTTTCAGTCCCAAAGGGGGATAAATGTTTTCTTTGAATGGTGGATCTGGACTGAGACGCGAGTCCTTTCCACATTTATATTAGGCTTAAAAGTTGCCTAGGGATTCCCATTAATGTTTTAGAACCCAGCGAGGTTCTGGATTACTTCACGGCTGATCACCGGCTGTAATCCGTAGCGTCATAAAATGATTTTGATTAGAACATGATTTTGAAATTGTTTTGATACAAGTAAAAATGATGCCATCACTCATAGTTTTATCCCTTGTTATCATTGGTTATGTCTTCCCATTGACATTCTTTAATATATATCTCGATTTATGATTTGTATCGTATTGTTTAGCACTTGTTGAGCATTTGGCTCACTCCTTGCTTTACCCTGATATTACAGCTAGCAGCTATGGTTAGATTCAAGCAGACTGCCCGTAAGACCTGTGATGCTGATGGTTATGTTCGAGCTCAGGTAGAATAAGAGATAGTAGTTTTGTGTGAGGACTCGCTATTTAAAATCAGTTGTAATAGATGGTAGTGTTGGGTTGTTCCAAACCCTAAACTGTAAGATCTTGGAGTTGGTTATGTTTACTTCTTTTTAAAATGTTGTAATAGTTATATTTAATTTGCTGTTTAAGTTGGGGGCGTGACAGGTTTTGGTATCAGAGCTACGGTTTAGAGTCCCTGGACAACCCAAATAGGTTATAGGATATGTGTGTAGGTTATAGATAATATGCGAGAGAGTAGGTTAAGTAAATTTATTATTAATACTCCTCTTATTGGTTGTCAGCAAAGGGCGCATTCCTCGTCATCCTCTGGTTCGGACGACACTATTGCTTTCACGGTGTATGCTGAGTTGAGGCGCGAGTTCGACATGCTTCAGGGCAAGTACGACCGATTGATAGACCGACTGAAGAACGTGTACCCGGACAGCCGAAACTACGAAGGGAAGCCCAAAGAGCAGATGACTGCGAGACTTGAGGCCTTGGTTCAGTACGTCAACACTAAGCTTGAGGAGATGCCAGCACACCGGGAACGTACCAGCCAGTATGTCATTCAGATGGTGGCGGATGAGCTCCAGAGCATTGTGAAGATGTTTCGAGAGGAAAAGACTACCAAGCCCCGTTCAGATGGAGTGGAGCCTTAGTTCTTTCCATTTACCTTTCATGTTGTTGTACTTTCAGACTCTGTGGAATCCCCAGTTGTTTCCGTTGTTTCCTTTAAATAAGCCTGTTATTCCTAGAATCAGACTTTGTCCTAATCCTATGTATTGTGACCTTTAAAATTTCAATAATTATGTTCTATTGTTCCATTTGCTCTCAACTGTTATTTTACATTTTTATATGCATCACCATATCTGCTTAATTTGGAAACTTGACCCCATATGTAAATAAGAATGCCATGCGATACCCTCGAATCATTTTATCATTCATATATGTTTTGACATAACTCTTATTTCAGGATCATGCCACCCAAAAAGAAGAACCCAACAACCACATCCACCACAGACCCAAATATTCTTCGACTACTGGAAACTTTGCAACAGCAGGCCAATGCTATAGCTCAACAACAACTAACTCTTCAACAACGAATTGAAAACCCAGATAACCGTGAACCACACCAACCACCTGAACCACCAGTACCACCTAGACAAATTGTCACTTTCAAGGCCTTTCAGAATATGAACCCACCTGCATTTCATGATACCACTGATCCAGTGATAGCTAACACATAGATCAAGGAGATGGAAAGGGCTTTTGAGTTGGTACAGTTAGGAGACGATCAGAAGACGCCGTATGCCACTTACTTCTTGAAGGGAGAAGTCATCTATTGGTGGGAATTAGTAAAAGCTATGGAAGTCACTTAGCAGGTTTCTTGGGAGAGATTTAAGAAGTTATTTCTGAACAAGTATTACCCTAAGTACATGCAGAATCAGATGGAGCTTAAATTTTTGGAGCTGAAGCAAGGGAACATGACTGTACTGGAGTATGAGAAGAAGTTTACTGAGTTGTCAAGGTTTGTGACAAAGTATACCAGCATTGAGGAGGAAAAAGCAAAGAAATTTCAGCAATGATTGGAGCCTTGGATCAGAGATAGAGTGGCTATGTTTGAGCTTGAAACTTATGCGGGAGTAGTACAGAAAGCTGTTCTGATTGAGAATAATGGGACGCAGTCAAGGAAGGAAAGGGATAACAAGAAGAGGAAAGTTCCATTTTATTGAGAAAAGTCTGAAGCAGGAAGTTCACAAGATGGAAATGTAAAGAGGATTGGTTTCCATAAGGGCGGAAATTTTCAAAGGAAAGGAAATTTGGGTAAAAGGCAAAAATCGAAGGGGAACAATCAGGCAAGCCAAGGGCATTTTGGAGAAAACAGGTTCCAGAGACCGAAATGCAAGCACTGTGGAAGAAGGCACCCCGGAGTGTGTAATAAGTTGAGCATGACATGTTATAGGTGCAATCAGAAGGGACATTTGGCAAATGAGTGCAAGATACCGAAGCCAGGAGTTACATGTTACAAGTGTGGGAGAACTGGACACATAGCTAGGGAGTGCAAGGCAACCGGACCAGTCAAAGCTCTGATGAACGTGGCAAGTACCAATGCGAGCGTGCCAGCTGAGGTATTGGCATTACCTCCACCACCTACACCAACCCCGTAAGCAACAACAAGGACATTTGATCTGAAGATGAAGGATGCTGTTCAGAATTCTGAGGTGATAGCAGGTACACTTTTACTCAATAATGTCAAAGCTAAAGTATTGATTGATTCGGGAGCAACAAGATCTTTCATATCAGAATCTTTTGTTGATAAGCTTCAATGTGATAAAATGATTATGAGTGAGGTAGTAAATGTGGTAATTGCGAACCAAGAGAAGATTTCTGTGAATCAATTTTGTCCAAAGTGTGAGATTGATATTTCGGGGTATAAGTTTTCAGCCGACTTGATACTCTTCAAGTTGGGAGAGTTTGACATAATTTTAGGAATGGATTGGTTATGAGAGAATAGCGCTCAGATTAATTGTAAGACCAAGAAAGTGTATTTAAAGATGAAGAGTGAGGAGAAGGTAGTATTTAAGGGGCAGAGGCAAGAGCAACTATTTCTTACAATTATTCAGGATAATAAGCTACTTAGAAAAGGTTGTGAGTCGTTCCTAGCTTATGTAGTGGATTCAGAAAAAGGCAGCCCTAGCTTAGAAGATATTCCTGTAGTTAACGAGTTTCCCGATGTGTTTCCCGACGAACTACCAGGCTTACCACCAGATCGACAAATCGAGTTCGAGATTAACCTTGCTCCAGGCACGGAACCAGTTTCAAAGGCCCCATATAAAATGGCACCAGCAGAAATGAAAGAGTTGGCGAGCCAGCTACAAGAATTGTTGGATAAGGGAGTGATACGGCCAAGTACGTCGCCATGGGGAGCACCTGTTCTGTTTGTAAAGAAGAAAGATGGGAGTATGCGACTATGCATAGATTATCGGGAATTGAATAAGGTAACGATCAAGAACTGCTACCCGCTACCAAGAATAGATGACCTTTTTGACCAGTTGAAGGGAGCAAAATGCTTTTTAAAGATTGATTTGAGATCGGGATACCATCAATTAAAGATCAAAGAAGAAGATATTCCCAAGACCGCATTCAGGACCAGATATGGGCATTATAAATTCTTAGTAATGCCGTTTGGACTGACCAACGCTCCGGCCGCATTTATGGATCTGATGAATCGAGTATTTAAGAAGTATTTGGACAAATTTGTCGTGGTGTTCATTGATGACATCCTTATTTATTCTAAGTCGGAAGAAGAACATAAGCAGCACCTCTGGATAGCATTAGAAATACTTCGTCAAGAGAAGTTGTATGCCAAGTTTACCAAATGTGAGTTTTGGTTAAAGGAAGTTCAATTTTTGGGGCATGTCATTGGAAATAAGGGAGTTAAAGTGGATCCGGTAAAGATTGAGTCAGTTATGAGTTGGGAGAGGCCAAAGAGTCCTACGGAAGTGCGAAGTTTTCTAGGATTAGCAGGATACTATAGAAGGTTCGTCAAGGATTTTTTGAAAATCACCACGCCATTGACCAAGTTAACCAGAAAGAATCAAAAGTTCGAATGGAGTGCAGAATGTGAGGATAGATTTCAAGAGTTGAAACAGAGATTGGTAACAGCTCCGGTGTTAGTGCTACCAGATGATCAAGGGAACTTTGTAATATTCAGCAACGCTTCACATAAGGGTTTGGGTTGTGTGTTGATGCAACACGGTAAAGTGATCGCATATGCGTCAAGACAGTTGAAACCACATGAGTTAAAGTACCCGACGCATGACTTGGAACTAGCCACCATAGTGTTCGCACTTAAGATTTGGAGACATTACCTCTACGGAGAAAAGTGTGAAATCTACACGGATCACAAGAGTTTAAAGTACATTTTCACTCAGAAGGAGCTCAATATGAGGCAGGGGAGATGGCTGGAATTGATCAAGGACTATGACTGCTCGATAAATTACCATCCTGGAAAGGCGAATGTTGTGGCCGATGCTCTAAGTAGGAAGGTGTTATGGATTAAAACTAGTATATATAATTGCTGTATTTATTACTGAGATTCGGGAGCTCAAGGCCTTTAATGGCTGCTCTCGTGTTTCGTAGCTTAACTCTGCCTTTACGAGATGCCTACGTATCTCTGTGAATTAGAGAATCAAGCCAAAAAACGTAGTTCTGATTTATGGGGTGAGACCCCCTTATATAGATGTTGGGAGTCCTTGAATTGGACTTGGTATAGGAGACTTGGTGGGCAAGTCTCATAGTTAGAATGGACTTTGGAGTCCTAGATAGTAGGAAATTGATTCCTTATCCTTTTAGGTCCCCTTGAGGCTAATCTCCAAGGATTTATATTCTTATCGGGACTCTTTTCAACATCTGTTTTGTCCCTTATTAATTAATTTTGTAATTAATTAATAATCAGGGCTTTTGGGCCTTTTTTTATTCCATCAGGCCTGATCTGGTCCATTAGGCTTAACCTTTCTGGTCTGAGTATCATATATCTTTTTATTGGGTCTAGCAGCCCACAACTTGTATAATTAATGCAGTATTTAATTATACAATCATAATTTATTTATCCCTATCATTTGCCCCCCAACTTTTGGGAAACATTGATTAGGTTTTGCAGAAGTTAAGTCTATCTGTTCCCTTACAGGGTTTCGTTTTTCTGTAAAGTGTGGGGCGACCTACACATTTACAATGAATTTTCCTTTGATTCAGGAATTATCTTTAATTTCCAGGAATTTTTCCCTTACTTCTGGGATTTTTCCCTAATTTTCTGGATTTTTCCCTAATTTACTGGGATTTATCCTTAATTTTCTGGATTTATTCCTTATTTCTGAAAATATTAACATTTTTCAGAAAATATTTAAGGAATTTCCTTATTTTTCTGGATTTTTTTCCCTTATTTCTGGGATTTATCCTTTAATTTTCTGGATTTATTCCTTATTTCTGAAAATATTAACATTTTTCAGAAAATATTTAAGGAATTTCCTTATTTTTCTGGATTTTTTCCCTTATTTCTGGGATTTATCCTTTAATTTTCTGGATTTATTCCTTATTTCTGAAAATATTAACATTTTTCAGAAAATATTTAAGGAATTTCCTTATTTTTCTGGATTTTTTCCCTTATTTCTGGGATTTATCCTTTAATTTTCTGGATTTATTCCTTATTTCTGAAAATATTAACATTTTTCAGAAAATATTTAAGGAATTTCCTTATTTTTCTGGATTTTTTCCCTTATTTCTGGGATTTATCCTTTAATTTTCTGGATTTATTCCTTATTTCTGAAAATATTAACATTTTTCAGAAAATATTTAAGGAATTTCCTTATTTTGGTACTCACAGGTATTTTCCCCTAATTTTTCAAGAATATTAAAAATAATTATTGAAAATTATTTTTTAATTTTCCTGATCTTCTGGGAATTTTTGCTTTTGTTTTTCCCTATTTTTTGGAATTTTTCAGCAATTTTCTTACTTTTAGCCCATTTTCTGATTAATTAAATAATCAGAAAATTGGCTTTTATTGCATAATGCATCCTAGGCGTTGTTGACCCCCGCCTAGGAGACGACCTTCCAACAGCGCCTAGGAATATTGTCTCCTGGGCGTTGTTGGAGGCCCCATACTTCCTAGGCGTTGTTGACCCCCGCCTAGGAGACATCCTTCCAACAGCGCCTAGGAATATTGTCTCCTGGGCGTTGTTGGAGGGCCCATACTTCCTAGGCGTTGTTGACCCCCGCCTAGGAGACATCCTTCCAACAGCGCCTAGGAATATTGTCTCCTGGGCGTTGTTGTAGGTCCCATACTTCCTAGGCGTTGTTGACCCCCGCCTAGGAGACATCCTTCCAACAGCGCCTAGGAATATTGTCTCCTGGGCGTTGTTGGAGGTCCCATACTTCCTAGGCGTTGTTGACCCCCGCCTAGGAGACATCCTTCCAACAGCGCCTAGGAATATTGTCTCCTGGGCGTTGTTGGAGGTCCCATACTTCCTAGGCGTTGTTGACCCCCGCCTAGGAGACATCCTTCCAACAGCGCCTAGGAATATTGTCTCCTGGGCGTTGTTGGAGGTCCCATACTTCCTAGGCGTTGTTGACCCCCGCCTAGGAGACATCCTTCCAACAGCGCCTAGGAATATTGTCTCCTGGGCGTTGTTGGAGGTCCCATACTTCCTAGGCGTTGTTGACCCCCGCCTAGGAGACATCCTTCCAACAGCGCCTAGGAATATTGTCTCCTGGGCGTTGTTGGAGGTCCCATACTTCCTAGGCGTTGTTGACCCCCGCCTAGGAGACATCCTTCCAACAGCGCCTAGGAATATTGTCTCCTGGGCGTTGTTGGAGGTCCCATACTTCCTAGGCGTTGTTGACCCCCGCCTAGGAGACATCCTTCCAACAGCGCCTAGGAATATTGTCTCCTGGGCGTTGTTGGAGGTCGTTCGAGCTTTGATTCATTCAATGAACTTTGATTTTAAATCTTTTCAAAATTAAAATCTTATGGGCTTCCCGCCTTTTTCTTAGGCCCAGGCCCATTTGTGCATCTTTGAGGTCCTCTATATAAGAGGTGGAGTGTGAGTTCATTTCTCACACTTCACCTTCACAAAAATTTCTAAACTTCAACTCTGCAATTAGTCTCTTAAGAATCGCCACCTCCAAGCTATTTCCGGCTTTATACCCCACCGCTTTCTGGGCTGATTTTGAAGATTCCGTTTGAATCTTCATCTTCTTCACTTACTTTCAAGAGCTTCCTGGGTTTTTGTCTTCATTCATGGCGGATTCCGATTCATCTCACTCCCATGTCCCCCAAGCTGTCGCCCGTCCCTCTAGGGCCAGCCGAGGTAAAAAATCTCTTGTACATTCCTCAGTTATTTCTCTTAGGGATCTTTTAACCGAATTCGGGCAAGCCTTTCCTAACATGTTACACTTAGATGCATATAATTATCCTTCTAGATTTGGTCTAGATCAAGTAGGCACCATAGCCCGCCTTTTTGGCATTTCTCACCCTTATAGGGCCGAGGCTCCAGGCCCAAATGATAGGGCCTGCTACCCAAAACCTGGGGCCATTCGGGTCTATAAGGAAACCTTCTATGCTGGTTTTCGCCTACCTCCTCATCCTTTTGTTTTTCGCCTCTTGGCTGAGGCCCGAGTCTGTCCGACCCAACTCACACCCAACTCTTGGCGTTTTATTCACTGTTATATGGCTCAATCTCGTAAACACGGTTTTGAGCCAAATGTTTGTGTCTTTCGTTACTTATTTAAATTTGTAAATGCTTCTGAGGACCAAGGATGGGTCAAAATAGTTCATAGATCCTTGGCCCGTTCCTGCTTTATTTCTGGCACCAACCCCGACTCGTATCCAACATGGAAGAGTGAGTGGTTTTTTGTATTTCTGGATTCCGAGGAGGGTTGGGATCATTTTTTCAGGCCCAACTTCTCAAAAAGTATAGACGGGTCTTTAAGAGACCTAAAATTGGGGATAGATGAGGATGCGGCCATCAAGGCTATTACTGCTGATAACTTGCACCATTGCGCTCTCATCCTTTCAGAGGGTAATTTGCAAAGTTTAGGTCTAAGTGACCTCGGTCCCGAGGGTATTTCTTTCCCCTTTTTTGTTCCATTTTCTCCTTTCTCTATTTGTCCTTTTTCTTACGTGTTCGTATTTGCCTGCAGCTAAGGCCGCTTTGGACACGATCTTCAAGAAGCGGGAGGCCCGTGCCGCCCAGGGCTCTGCTGTTGAGACCCACCGCGACAAGCGGGTTAGGATTGGTGACGGCCCTTCAGTCACGGTTCAGGAGGCCGTCCCTACCTTTTTATCCCAGAGGCCTCCTAGCCTTGATGAAGATACCTCTCCCTTCACCGTCACTTGGGGCCTTCAGAGGAGGGACACGGTAGTAGGGAGTTCCGAGGCTGCCGCCGTTTGGTCTCAGAGTGTGATCACGCCTCGTGACAGGGCTGAGATCGTAGAGTCTTCTGATGACCTACAGATTGAGCGTCTGGGTGCTCAGGCCGTGGCTTCTGTAAGCCTCTTCCTTTTTTAACTATTTTTTTTTTTTTAATTACTTACTGTACTTTGATATGTTCATGCAGATGAATACTTATCTCCAGGCTGCCCTTCACAATTTGAAGGATGTGAGGACCAGCCTAACTATTGCTGAGAGGGACAGGGATAGGTACCTCAAGGCTTCTGAGGCCAACTTCACTCGTTTCCGTGAGGTAGAGAAGGAGCTGGCGGATGAGAAGGAGAAAGTTCGTAAGCTGGAGCTGGATGCTCAAAGGGCCCGAGCTGAGGTGATAGCTGAGTATAAGGCATCTCAGGACTTTCAGGATGTCCTAAATGCTGAGTACGATGCTAACTTCCCGGAGACCTTTTCTAGCTGTTGGGAGCAGATAGTAGAGGAGATTGGGAAGAAGATTCCGGAGGTGACTCTCACTGCCTATCCAGTCCCTGACATTCCTGGGAGAGAGCCTCTTCTTGATGACATCCCTCTTTCTCATATTCTTGCTTCTTCTGCTGAGGCCGAAGCTGTTTCTCCTCGAGGTGCTGATCATGTTCCAGTTCCTTCTTCTGCTGCCAATGAAGGAAACATCGATGATGACTTCTTCAAGGATCTTTGAGTATTTTGTTTTTCTTGTTTGGCCCATTGTGGCTTTCTATGTATTGACTTAATCACATTCAGAACTTATTACCCTTCGGGGCTTGTATTCTATATGTTGCTTTTCTTGCCTTTTTCTGTTTTATCTTTACAATCTTGATATGCATTTGAACTTTAAACATCCTTAGATAGAAATAATTTCAAACTCTTTAATATGAAGTCTGGTTTTCCAAAACCTTACATAGCATGGGTTCGACCCTAATCAACAATAACTAGACAATGTGAATTCTACTGGAATATAAAATCCTATGCAAGCAAAGCTTCAAGGTGCTTTTAAACCTACTTGTCAATGACAAGTGAGAATCGTACTTCGACCATCTCACACGTAGTAAACCTTCAGGTTTTGTGCGTGCCAGGTTCTCGGGACTTCAAAACCATCCATAGTCTCCAGCTTGTAGGTTCCTCTACCCTGAACGCTCTTGACTCTATACGGCCCTTCCCAATTTGGGGCAAGCTTTCCTTTCTGTCCGACACCAGAAGCCTCTATTTTTCTCAAGACTAGGTCACCTTGTTTGAAAAACCTCTCTTTAACCCTTAGGTTGTAGTAGAATGAAGCCTTTTTCTGATATTCTACTATCTTTGCGTGTGCTTTATCTCACACTTCATCAATTAAATCCAGGGCTAACTTCTGCCCTTCCTCATTTTCTTTTTCATCAAAAGCCTGAATCCTCGGAGAGGAATGTGATATTTCCACGGGAACTACCGCTTCTGCCCCATATGCCAACAAGAAGGGAGTTGCTCCTGTCGTGACTCTACAGGTAGTCCTATAGGCCCATAATATGGGAAGTATCTCGTCCACCCAATTATTTCTCGACTTCTCGATTCTTTTCTTTAATCCATCCAGGATTATCCGATTTGCTACCTCCGCTTGCCCATTGGCTTGCGGGTGAGCCACAGAGGTGAATCGTAACTCAATTTCACTTTCTTCACAATACTTCTTGAATTCCTCGTTGTTGAATTGTGTTCCATTGTCAGTGACGAGGATACGGGGAATTCCATATCGGCACATAATGTTTTCCCACAGGAATTGTGCAACCTGCTTAGTTGTGATTTTGGCCAAAGGTTTGGCTTCGATCCACTTGGTGAAATAATCAATGGCTACAATCAGAAACTTCCTTTGTGCTGTGGCCATAGGAAAAGGCCCTAGAATATCCATCCCCCACATAGCAAAGGGAATAGGTGAGTTGATAGAGGTCAGCATCTCGGGGGGTTGTCTGGCGACTGGTGCATGCTTCTGACAACGATCACACTTCTTTACATATTCTTTGGCATCAGCCATCATTTCTGGCCAATAAAAGCCTAAACGGGTTAACTTATGAGCCAAGGCCCTGCCCCCCAAGTGCTGCCCGCAAATGCCTTCATGCACTTCCTCAAGAGCCAAGCGTGCCTCATCGGGCCTGAGACACCTCAAGTAAGGAACCACGAAAGATCTCTTATATAGAATCCCATCTATCAAAGAGTACCTTAGTGCTCGAACAGTTAACTTCCGTGCCTCAATTGCATCACTTGGTAACCAACCGGTCTGAATGTAAGCCTTGATGGGATCAATCCATGACGTCCCCAAGTCTACGGGAGCCACAAGCTTAACATCTATGCTTCGTGTCTTCAAAACACGGAAGTACACACTTCCTGAACTTTCTTCAATCTCAGATGAAGCAAACTTTGATAGCGCATCTGCTTTAGCATTTTCTTCCCTTGGAATGTGTTCAACATGGCATTCATTAAATTGGGTCATCACAGCCCTTACTAGGCGAACATATTTAGCCATCGTATCATCCCTTGCTTCAAATTCTCCCTTTACCTGGGATATGATCAACTTTGAGTCTCCACGGACCTTTAAGTTTTTGACTCTAAGTGTCCCAGCTAGACCAAGGCCAGCAATCAGGGCTTCATACTCTGCCTCATTATTTGTGGTTGGGAAGTCTAGCTTCATAGCATACTCAATTAGGAATCCATCAGGGCTTTGCAAAACCAACCCTGCTCCACTGGAATTTGTTTTTGATGCTCCATCAAAATAGAGAACCCAATATTCTTTCTCCTTGTCCTCCTTGTCGACTCCCTTGTCTTGAGGTATGGTATCTTCCTGCCCCCCGACTTCTTGGTTGGGTATGGTACATTCCACCACGAAGTCAGCTAGTGCCTGGGCTTTTATGGCCGTACGTGGCTTATACTTGAGATCGAACTCTCCCAACTCTATTGCCCACTTAATCAGTCTCCCACTCGCCTTGGGATTGTGAATGATGTTTCTCAGCGGCTGATTTGTTAGCACTTCAATCTGGTGAGCTTGAAAATAAGGACGCAGCTTTCTTGAAGCCATCACCAAGGCTAAAGCGAATTTCTCAATAGTTGAATAATTCAACTCTGCACCATGCAAGATTTTGCTGACATAGTATACGGGTTTCTGGACTTTCAGTTCCTCCTTAACCAAAACCGCGCTCAAAGCGCTTTCTGAAACAGCCAAGTACAAGAATAAAACTTCGCTCAGAACTGGCTTAGCCAACAACGGGGCCTGGCCCATATACTTCTTTAAGTCTTCAAATGCCTTCTGATTTTCCTCATTCCATACAAAGTCTTTGATGTTCTTCAGTGACTTGAAAAATGACAAGCACTTGTCTCCTGACTTGGAGATGAATCGTCCTAACGCAGCAACCTTTCCTGTGAGCTTCTGAACATCCTTGACAGTTTTGGGGGGTTCCATGTCCAGGATCGCCTTTATTTTATCGGGGTTAGCCTCAATTCCCCTCTTTGAGACCATCAATCCCAAGAATTTTCCAGATCCTACTCCGAAAGCACACTTCGTCGGATTCAACATCATCTTGTGGTACCTCAGGACCTCAAAAGCTTCCCTTAAATGGGCTATATGATCAGTCTTTACTAGACTCTTGACTAACATGTCATCAACATAGACTTCCATAGTCTTACCAATAAGATCCTTAAAAATTCTATTCACCAACCTTTGATAGGTGGCTCCTGCATTCTTGAGACCAAACGCCATAACAAGATAACAATAAACACCAAAGTCAGTGATAAATGATACCTTTGGAATGTCATCCTTATGCATTTTGATCTGGTTGTATCCGCTAAACCCATCCATGAAACTCAGCATCTCATGTCCAGCGGTGGCATCAATCAAAGTATCAATTCTAGGCAGCGGAAAATAGTCTTTGGGGCATGCATCATTCAGATCGGTGAAGTCTATACACATCCTCCACTTTCCATTAGCCTTCTTCACCATTACAGGGTTTGCTAACCACTCCGGAAATTGAATCTCCTCAATGAAACCAGCCTCTAAGAGCTTTTCCACTTCCTGCTTTATAGCCTCTTGTCTTTCCGGGGCAAAATTTCTTTTCTTTTGTTTCACTGTCTTCCGACTTGGATCCACGTTTAGCTTGTGAGTAATTAACTCCGGGTCTATGCCTGGCATATCAGCTGCTGACCATGCAAACACATCACTATTTTCTTGCAAAAATTTCACTAACTTCCCTCTAAGGGGCTCCTCTAATGTGGCTCCAATGAAAGTCATCCTCTCAGGATTCTTGGGATCTAAAGGAACCGAAACCAATTCTTCTGCTGGCCTTCCTCTATTCTCATCATTTTCTCGAACATCCATATCTTCAATAGGAAGAACCTGCCCCCCGACTCCATCTGCCCTCAAAGAGGCCACATAACAGCTTCTAGCCATTTTTTGATCTCCTCTCTCTTCTCCAATCCCGTTTCGGGTGGGAAACTTCATAACTGAATGGTATGAAGAGGGGACTGCCTTGAAGGCATGTATCCCTGTTCTCCCCATGATAGCATTATAAGTTGAACTAGCCTTTACCACCACGAAATCCAGCATCTGCGTTGCTTGCCTTGGCTCCGTACCTATGGTGGTTGGCAACTTGATTATCCCTTCCACAGGACATTCTACTCCAGCAAATCCATATATCGGCATATCGGTTGGTGTTAACTGGGAGTCGTTATACCCCATCCTTAGAAAGGTGTCGTGGAGCAAGATATCCACAGAAGCACCATTATCCACAAGGACCCTCTTAACCGGGCTATTTCCTATTATTGGTGTTATGACCAGCGGGTCATCATGGGGAAACTTCACACCCTCTAGGTCGAAATCATCAAAAGCCAATGTTACTTCTGTCCTGGCCCTCTTCGGGGCTTCTCCAACAATAAGCATAACCTCTCTAGTATATGCCTTTCTGGAATTTTTGGACAATCCAGCAGCAGTTGGACCTCCAAAGATCGTGTTTATCACAGGCCCTTGAGGTCTCGGCCCTCCATAAATGGTGTTTATAACTGGTCCTCTAGGTTGGGGATTCCGCCCCTGATCATCTTGGTCCCTCCTACGATCTTCAAAGTTCTTCCTTCCATTATTATTTCTGTCCCCTCCATCTCCAGTATACTTATTCAATCTTCCTTTTCGAATCAAAAACTCAATTTCATCTTTCAATTGCCTACACTCATCGGTGTCATGGCCAACATCTTTGTGAAACCTGCAATACTTGCCCCTATCTAGCTTGGCGGGATCAGCCTTCAAGGGCTTAGGCCAGCGAATATCTCTGTCTTTCTCAATCTCCATCAAAATCTGACTTCTGGGAGCATTCAGCTTAGCGTATTCAGTGAACTTTTGCCCAGGTCCTCCCTTCTTGGGGGTTGAATCAGGGTTTTGTTCGGTTCTAGGATATTTGTCCTTAGCGATATACTCCAAATCAGTTTTTCGTTTCTTGCCTCCAGTGGGCTCATTACTTACTACGGTCTTCCTCATACTTTCTTCAACCTTGATATACTTCCCTGCCCTCTCTTGGAGCTGCAACATGCTCTCAGGGGGTCGTTTGGCCAAAGACATCTTAAAAAACTCATCCCTAGTTCCTTGTTGCAATGCTATCATGGCTACCTTATCATCAAGATCTGGGACTTTTAAAGCCTCCTTTGTAAAACGATTCAGGTAATCTCTTAAGGATTCCTTAGCTCCTTGCACAAGACTCATAAGAGATGCTGAACTTTTCTCATGGACTCTTCCACTGATGAATTGCTTAATAAAAGCCTGACTTAGTTCTATGAATGATCCAATAGAATTTGGGGGTAGGCGACTGTACCATCTTTGAGCCATACCCGACAGGGTTTGAGGGAAGGCCCGACATTTTATAGCATCATTCATGGGTTGCAGCAGCAGTGCATTAGAGAATGTCCTAACATGATTAGCGGGGTCTCCCGTGCCATCGTAGGCTTTGATAGTGGGCATCTTGAATTTTCTCGAGATATGGGCCTTCATTATCTCTTCTATGAAGGGTGGAGTTGGATCATCAGGATCTCCAAGGGGAAGAAGATTGCTTGGATCAGTTCTTGGGACAGCAGCCCTTCTTCGTACCGGACCATCCAGGTCTATGATAGAAGGAGGGTTTCTCCCCCTAGGAGGCATATGGGGTTTGGTGGCCTGGTGAGCTTCCAAATCACGCCTCAGCCTTTGGATTTCAGCCTCATGAGCCCTGATCCTTTCCTGCACTTCTTGGGGATTCGCCCCTGGGGTGCTTTGGGGGCGTTGCCTTCCATCGGCCATCGGCTCTTTTCCAGGACGCCTCCTTCTCGGGGCCACTTCATCGTCCGAAGATTCGGAGTCTCTCTCAGTGTAAGGACCAGAAAATTCCCGATCTTCAGGGATAGGATCCAATCCTCGTATATAGGGGGGCGACTGCCCTCGTGCTATGCTTCGCCCAGCATATCCGCTTCCTCCAACCTCGGGGTAAAGGGGCATCCCATAAGGGGGGTTAGTGGTAACAATAGTTGAATATTCATACCCGACGGGTCGAGAATTCACAGGTATATGTACTTGTTGAACTTGAGGATTCGTACCTTGAATAGTCGGGGGAGTCGTCCTTTGTGGCTGAGATTGAGTTGCCCCTATCTGGGCCTCCCCCTGAGTAGATGCATAAGTTGAATGTGGAGGAACCTCCACGGTTGATGAAATCACCTGGGTTGTCTCTGATGGTGTTCCTTCCTCCAGAGCACTAGTTGTTCTCCGTGTTCTCGCCATGGTTGTTGTTTTTTCCCACAGACGGCGCCAAATGTTATGGATTAAAACTAGTATATATAATTGCTGTATTTATTACTGAGATTCGGGAGCTCAAGGCCTTTAATGGCTGCTCTCGTGTTTCGTAGCTTAACTCTGCCTTTACGAGATGCCTACGTATCTCTGTGAATTAGAGAATCAAGCCAAAAAACGTAGTTCTGATTTATGGGGTGAGACCCCCTTATATAGATGTTGGGAGTCCTTGAATTGGACTTGGTATAGGAGACTTGGTGGGCAAGTCTCATAGTTAGAATGGACTTTGGAGTCCTAGATAGTAGGAAATTGATTCCTTATCCTTTTAGGTCCCCTTGAGGCTAATCTCCAAGGATTTATATTCTTATCGGGACTCTTTTCAACATCTGTTTTGTCCCTTATTAATTAATTTCATAATTAATTAATAATCAGGGCTTTTGGGCCTTTTTTTATTCCATCAGGCCTGATCTGGTCCATTAGGCTTAACCTTTCTGGTCTGAGTATCATATATCTTTTTATTGGGTCTAGCAGCCCACAGCTTGTATAATTAATGCAGTATTTAATTATACAATCATAATTTATTTATCCCTATCAGAAGGAGAGACTGAATATGATGACAACATCGAAGGAATTATCTGAAGAAATCAAGAGATTTGAACTGGAACTTTGTGATTGTGGAAAAGTTGAAGAAGTTTGTCGTGCAATGACTTTTCAGCCAACACTAGTGGAAAAGATAAAGAAATGTCAAGAAGAAGTAATGGAGAAAGAGAAGAATCAGTTATCTGGAGAGGAGATTAATACTCAAAGGGATGAGCAAGGGATACTAAGGTTTTCTTCCAGAATATGGATTCCTCATGTACCTGAATTAAAGAACGAGATTCTCCATGAAGCCCACAATTCGAAATTTTCAATCCCCCCGGGAAGTACCAAGATGTATCGAGACTTAAAGAAGAACTTTTGGTGGCCAAATATGAAGCGAGACGTGGCAGAATGGGTTGCGAAGTGTTATACTTGTCAGAAAGTGAAGGCCGAACATCAACGACCAAGCGGATTAATTCAGCCCCTGAAGATTCCAGAATGGAAATGGAAAAATATTGCTATGGACTTTATAGTAGGACTACCGCGAACGAAATCCGGGCATGACGCAATATGGGTCATAGTTGATCGTCTTACGAAGTCGGCGCATTTCCTTCCAATAAACGAGAAGTCGTCATTGGACAAATTGGTTCATCTGTATGTGCGCGAAATCGTACTGAGGCATGGAGTACCCGTATCAATAGTTTCAGACAGAGATCCCCGATTTAACTCGAGATTTTGGAAGCAATTTCAGGAATGTCTTGGCACGAAGTTGAATATGAGCACGACATACCACCCGCAGACTGATGGTCAGAGCGAAAGGACAATTCAAACAATTGAAGACATGTTGCGCAGTTGTGTAATCGATTTTGCAGGAAGTTGGGACGATCACTTGCCGTTGATTGAATTCTTTTACAACAATAGCTATCACTCCAGTATCGGCATGCCACCATACGAAGCTTTGTACGGAAGAAAATGTAGATCACCAACAAGTTGGGATGAAGTAGGAGAAGGAAGAATTCTCGGCTCGGAATTGGTACAACAGTTGCATGATTCAGTCAAGTTAATTCAAAAAAGATTGCTTGCTGCTCAAGATAGACAGAGGAAGTATGCGGATCCAGCGCGTAAGGATGTTCAATTCCAAATTGGCGAAGCTGTTTTGTTGAAGGTGTCACCTAGAAAAGGGTTGATGAGATTTGGCAAGAAAGGGAAGTTAGAACCTAGATACATAGGTCCTTTTGAAATATTGAGTCAAGTGGGAAAGGTGGCCTATGAGTTGGCCTTACCACCTCAGTATCAGCATGTGCATAATATGTTCCATGTGTCGTTGCTTAAGAAGTACAATCCTGACGCTAACCATGTGATAGAATATGATCCTGTAGAAATTCGGGCAGACCTGTCATTTCTGGAGCAACCGGTTAAATTACTCGACTGGCAAGAGAGGAGCCTTAGAAATAAGTCAGTAAAGTTAGTAAAAGTGCTTTGGAGGAACCCTAAGGTCGAAGAATCGACTTGGGAGTTAGAGTCTGATATGCGTTCCCGGTATCCTCATCTGTTCTCTTAGATTCTGGGGACAGAATCCCTTAAGGGGGACAGGATGTTACAACCGGCATTTTCTGTGTAATATTAATTGTAAATTTGGTGTAGTTATAAAGCCGAATGCCAAAATATTCAATTATTGTATGCTTGTGTAAATGAGAATTTCTGCATCTTAAATTTTTGATATGTGGTATATGATTTTTCAAATCAAAAGTTTATTTATCTCTTTCATTTTTGATTTATAAAGAATATTTTAAACCTTGAATAAATTTCTTTTTAAAAGTTATTTTGCTCACAAATTTCAAAAGTAGTTTTATAAAATTTCTAAAAATCCAAGTTATTTTATGGTATAAATTTTATAATTTTTGAACTTGTGTTTTATTTTATAAAATTAAATCTTTATAAGTATTAATTGTCATAATTAGTAAATTACATAGTTATCCTTGCATGCAAATCCCTTCTATTCAATCCAAAAGGGCTAAAGAGTCAATAACCACCCCACTAACTCTTATTTACTAGCTAAATACCTTCTTTACCCTTGCATGCAAAATGATCCAAGTATAAGTGGAAAGGTAGTCTTGTCAATTCTCATTCCCACTCACATTGTTAAATCAAAAACCATAAAAACAAGCAAATGGCATGATCATTCACTCCACTTACCACCACATTTTCTCCTCCCTCCCTCCTCCCTCTCTCACTCTCGGCCCTCCTCTCCCTCCTCTCGGGTTTTCAGCCGAGACCAACCCCATCCCCATTTTCTTCATTCCTCCACCAAGTTTCCACCTTCTACACAAGTAAATGTTACTTCCCATACCATGATCACATATATTCCAAAGAGTTTTGAGTAGAGAGTTTAAGTTTTAAGGTTGCATGTTAAGGTTCTAGTTGGAACTCAAAGTACAATCTTGGTTTTTATGGATTTAAGATTGTTTTTGAGAGGACTACAAGGAATGGTGAAGTGCCAAGTCTTGAGAAAGAAACTATTGATGTTAAATGGCCATTCCCTTCCATTTCATTCGGCCATGATCTTAAGAGAGCCGAATGAATGGTCCTTAAGATCATTTTGTTGCTTTGTTCAATTTTTGTATGTTTATGTGATAATGGCATGAAACTTGTAGTGAAAATTAGATAAAACTCTTTGCATGCTAAGTGATCATCTAGGTATAGCTTATGCTAGGCTTGAATGTCAATTTTATGATAGAATATATGTAGAAAGTATGTTATTTTGGTTTACAAAACTCGAAGACATGCATGCATGTGGATTTCTCTTAGAATGTTATAAGATTTTGATCATTTGGAAAGATTTTGTTAGTAAGCTTTAATTTCAGTAGGAATAAGGTGTTAATATTGATTAATTCTCCTTGATGCATGGTAATAATTCGTGGTTATCTTTTATAAAAATATATATCTTGTTGTTTCAAAAACTTAATGATTTGTGAGTTTTGAAGTGTAGTTTCTTTTGTTTTGCCATAATTGCACCTTAGGTAAGGATGATCTCCACCAAAGTTATTTTGAGAATAAGGGAGTTAGTTCAGTAGATCACCATGTTTAAGTCTTGGTTTGGGTATTGGGTTGTTGGTAGTTGAGTTTGTCAAGTCAAAACCTTGGAGAAAGGAGAGTTATAGTTTCTGCAGAAAATCAGTTTAGAACCCTGAGGTTTAGAGTGAGTTTTGACCATGTCATTGTTGTGCACTTTGAGGCCCAAGCCACCAGAAGTTAGTATTGGGAGTATATAAAAGGTTTTAGGTGTTGGTTCGAGGTTTGCATGTCATTTGGTTAGGTGCACAAGTAGATTAACAAAATCTGTCCAGCAGGGGACAGTTTTGTTGCAACTTAGAAATAAGGAGATTTGACCATGTCATGGGTAGGCCCTCATTAGGACCTGTTGGGCCTTAGTTAGAGGGAGTGTCAGAGAAGTTTTTCCAACCATAGTTCATAGGATATGAGTTAGAACCATGTGTCCCTAGTTAATTCAAGTCAGGGCGTTTTCTGCCTAGAAAAACAGGGGAACCTTGGACTTTTAGCTTAGGCCCAAGAAGGCCCAAGCCAGGCCCTTGAGCCACATCAAGTTTGTGAGATGCCCTTAGGTCAGGAGAGTCTTGTGTAAAAGGTTTGAAGGAAAACTTGTAGTTTAAGAGTGTCTAATGCACTCAAGAAACTATAGTTGTCATTCTAAAATTTGTACCAGTGAGCACTTTCACTTATCACATAGTTTTAGAACACTTAGGAGTGAGTATTAGGTCGACCACCATAGTTGTAAGATAGTATAAGGTCAGAATAATAAAAGGCACAAGTGAGGGTCAATAGGTCTTGGATAGTTTAGTAAAGGCACGTCAAGTTAGGAAGCCAAAATTAGAAGACTTTGTCTAGTTTAGCGACCAAGTGACTTAAGTTGTGAGTCGAGATCATCCAAGCCTAGTGTTGCATTATGGTGTATGTGGTGTTATTTGGTATTAATATATGATATGTGATTATGTGTCTATGTGTGTACCTTTATAATTTAAAAGTGAATATAAAAATTAAGTGCATATAGGCCTAAGTGCCATCCGTGTTTAATTTCGGATTGTAAATAGGTTAAGTTGGTAAGAATATATTATAATGAGGATTATTATTATTTATGTAGGATCTCGAGACGAGGGAAAACTTGCCATAAAGATCGAGTGAAGCTCCAGTTGCTCCTACCAAACAGACCACACCAGCCTTTCTCAAGGCAAGTGATTCAACTTGACCTTCGTATTTACTGCTAATCATTCATACATTGCTACAACTATCCTGTGTAATTTGATATACTAAATCAAGCGTATCTTATGTTTATCTTGGAATTATATAGAGATGCCATGAACCCTCGAGTATGTATTGCAAGTAGTTCAGAAGTCTTTTGATGATAGTTGAAGGCCATGATAAAATAAAGAGTTGTTATAATACTTGATTGATCCTCTTGATTAACATGATAATGATTTCTAAGTATTAATATCTCATCCTGATACTTGAACCCCTATAGAACCTTACCTTGAACTCTGATAGTCAGATACTTACCAACGTGATTCCTCATTGATTGATACTCTCTTTCTTATCCTAAAGCTTGACAACTCTGATATGTCCTGAGTTAAAGATGATTCTTCATACCTTAACACCCTTAATATTCATGAAGATTACCTTCTTGATGATCCAGAACTTGAACCTTGAAGAGAAACCATTGCTTAAAGCCCAATTTGGCATTACCCTTTTCATAATATCCAAAAGCCTCACTAAATCCCCTTGTCTAAATCTTTGATATATGAAAACCATTCAGTTACTTAAATAGAGTATAGTTTTATGAATCGTGGCCCTGAGATTTAGTACCATATTTCCCGTGTTTCGAGTTGATCTATAATCCCTTGACAAAGATGTTTATTGTAAAAAGAGATTTTGTTATAATTCGGCATCAGTTTTTGAAACAAATAAAATATGGGTTTTTCAGTCCCAAAGGGGGATAAATGTTTTCTTTGAATGGTGGATCTGGACTGAGACGCGAGTCCTTTCCACATTTATATTAGGCTTAAAAGTTGCCTAGGGATTCCCATTAATGTTTTAGAACCCAGCGAGGTTCGGGATTACTTCGCGGCTGATGACCGGCTGTAATCCGTAGCGTCATAAAATGATTTTGATTAAGACATGATTTTGAAATTGTTTTGATACAAGTAAAAATGATGCCATCACTCATAGTTTTATCCCTTGTTATCATTGGTTATGTCTTCCCATTGACATTCTTTAATATATATCTCGATTTATGATTTGTATCGTATTGTTTAGCACTTGTTGAGCATTTGGCTCACTCCTTGCTTTACCCTGATATTACAGCTAGCAGCTATGGTTAGATTCAAGCAGACTGCCCGTAAGACCTGTGATGCTGATGGTTATGTTCGAGCTCAGGTAGAATAAGAGATAGTAGTTGTAACACCCCCAAATCCGGGGTCGGGGATCCGGGTTGTCACGAGTTCCATTTCCCTTAATAACACCCACTCTTAATAAATAATCAACTACTCTGTACTGTGACCCCACAATAAACACACACACCACAAGTTATAGTCTCAGAGATGAATATCCAAAAATAATCACAAGTCGTTTTATTCCACAATTATATGCCAATACACCTTAAACAGGTTTCTGAATAAATTTACATTTCTTTGCCATTATTACAGTTCATAAATATACATAATCCGATACATCAAAAGTTGAAAGCCTAGCCTATTGGTAGTTCCTACCTCAGCTACAGCGACATCAACGCCTATAGGAAACTGCGGAATGTTTCCTATCCGCTCGCGAATTGGGAGCTTGGTCCTGTTCATCTTGTCTATCTGATATTGTGTGATGAAAGAAGAAAGCAAGGGTGAGCAGCAAGCCCACCAAAATAATATGTATAATGATTAACAATATATGAGCCTTCTCATAGTACTCATGAAGGTCTTGGTCAAAAGAAATGAACCAAGATGATATCTTAATGCGATGAAGTCGCAAAATATTCAGTATATATATACATATATACTTTTCAAAATATTGGAAGTCCTCTTCCATGCATAATACACATAGAGTTCCAGTGTATAACTGTATAAAAATATCGTTGCAAGGTGATCTCATATATCTAACCTTGTCTCAACGTTTTTCTGAAAATCTTTGTCATGCATAAGATAATCATTTACTAGATATAAGTTTAAAAGATGAAGTTACAAGATACTCCAATATACTTATATCTTTTCCAAATACTACTTGAACTACCACCATTCAAGTTATAATTAGTTTCCAAAGTTCATCACATAGATGAGACTACAAGACCAGATTTGAATAGATTAAATCTTTAAAATATCATCAAAATAAAATGAAGTTACGAGATACTTCATTTGATGCAAACATCATTTTGAAAACTTGACCCTGCCAACACTCAACAATCGCCCAACCGTAGCCTTTCTATCGAAGTGCTCTGGGTAGTGTTGCAGAAATATCCAATTGGATGATGAACTCATTACGGGAGTTTGCCGCGCCAGGAAGACCACTTACGATGATCAGTCGTAGTAGTGCAACCCCACCATTTTCTACATGTAGAGGAGAACCTGTCGGATTTACTTGTCAACCGAACACTGAACTCCTAAGGAATGGACCGCCTTAGCGGAACTTCCAGGCCATTTGGGCCAATATAATAAGGCTGGGCCGGCGCCACTCGACCACTTATGTCACTCCTAGTTCAGATGAAATCCATGACTCTGAAACGTAAAGCTCGTTCCCCCTTTCCCCAAGTAGAAACTTGTTGATACGGCTCCACCAAGAAGTCGTATCTAGTTGGAAAGGAAAACTCATCGATATTTCCCAGGCGATGCCTGTTAATGGATTAACTTGTTCCAAGAATTTTACTTCCCGAGTGTTGGGTAAGTAATCAATTCATTTATCAAAACAACAACCTTGTTGCGAATATAAAACACACCACAGAGTCGGATCCCTCAGGTTTTGAGCGAGTATTTAAATCCCCTTCGAAAGGAGGATCTTAAATATAAAAATGAGTTTTGGGATCCGCTCTGCCTTTTAAAAATCATTTTGAAGACTCGCAAAACACTTTAAAGAGTGTTTGGAGTAAAGCTGATTTAATGAAGTAAATCAGTCCCCAGTATATTTAGAAAATGTCTGAATATTATTATTTAAATAATATTCCCATAAAGAATAATCTTTATAAAAATAATCGAAGTAGAAGTATTAAAACTTATACTTGAAATGGATATTAAATAACCAAAGATATACTTATATAAAAGTACTATCTTTATTTGAATAATCGAAAATAAGTTTGATTATCGACACCTTATTCTTTAATAAAATAAAGAATATATCTCAGCAAATAATCGGAGTCATAGATCCTCAAATGAATATTCAAATAATATTCAATAAATAAAATAAGCTGAGTCATAAGCCCTCGAATGAATATTCGAAATAATATTCAATAAATAAATAAGTTGAGTCATAAGCCCTCGAATGAATATTATAAATAATATTCATTAAATAAAATAAAGGAGTCATACATCCTCAAATGAATATCCAAGTAATATTCAATAAATAATATAAAGGAGTCATAAGTCCTCGAATGAATATTCAAGATAATATTCATTAATAAAATCAAGTTATCGAATAAACCTTATTCGATTAATAGTTTTGAAAACTATAAACATATATATATATATATATATATATAAATATATATATATATAAAATCTACTCGGGATCCTCGACTCCCGGTTTTAGAAAATGTTTTCACCTTTGGGTCCCTATACTAAGGGTATATGCAAATTACTGCTATTCTCTAGCATAGGTATTATCAACTGAACCAACAGATATATTTGGCAAGAATACGAAACAGGCATGCATATATATACCATATCAACATGCTTCAATATATCGCAACATTTGCTAATTAACCAACATGCATCTATCGCAAGATAATGCATATATATATATACATCACAACAACAGTATAACGGATAGAAAACTTGCCTGAGCGACTTGGGGTGAAAAAAAAGCTCGGAACGAGTCTGGTAACCTATAAACAACAAGTAAGTTGGAATTAAACCAAAGTCACTTGTAAATCTATACTTTAACTAACTTACACTCTAGCGCTTGTTTTGCGCTTACTGATTTGCTTAAGTCACTCGGGTACCCTCAGCTCCACCATTTTTAATAATTTAACCTTTACGAGTTTTAAGGCGATTCCTTCGCGATTGTCTTACCAACTGCCTAAGACACTTACCATAAATGTTTCATATATTAATTAACCCTTTTTGGTCTTTAACCTATGTTTCAAAGTAAAGCGAGGGGAAAAGTTTCGTTCGCGAAACGCCGTTACTTGAAACGGTCGTTTCTCCTAAACCGTACATCGGAATCAAACGAACTACATATCAAAACGAAGCTCGTAACATGAACTATCTAAACATGGCAATGGTCAAAATCTAGCAGAGTGTTCTCGGGTACAAATATTATGAACAAAAGCAGTCTAAAGTAAATCGGACATTACGACGGCTATGTTTACGCGATTACCAATGTTTAAACTACTCCAATTAACCACCAACCAACTCATAACCATCAATACAAAAAAACTTCACCTAAACCATACCACATCAGTCCATAATCTCCAAGGTTTTCAACTCAAACAACCACAATCAAGACCTATGAACTATAATCAAGCTTCAATTACCAAAACACTTCCAAATCAAACCAAACTACTAATAATCACAATCCATGCTTCTCATTTCACAAAACCAACCATTAAGCTTACTAGAAAATAAAGTAAAGGCTAGGGTTTGAAGTTTATACCTTCCTTGGGAGGTGTTAAGTTGCTAGGAAGCCTTAGGGAGCCTCCTACAAGCTTGATCTTTCCAAAGAAATCAAGAACACAAAGTTAGGCTTTGAAGTTTCTAAAAGTCCGATTTAATGAACTGTAAAAATGAGGGTCTTACCATGATTATTTGGACGAGACTTGTGAACAAGAGTTGTAGGTCATCTCAATACCTTTCCAATGAGCTATAGAACACAATATTTGAGTGAGAAATGAAGGAGATACAACAGTTTTAGTGTGCTGGTTCTGTTTTGGCCGAGAGCATGAAGAACAATGCCTTGGTTTCTTTTTGATTTTGATGAAAAATGATTTGCTTGGCTTGGTTGGTTTGATTTTTGTGTTTGTTTTAGTAAATTACCTAGTTGCCCTTGATTTTGTGTGGTTAAAAAGCCACCACATCTCCTTCCTTCCCATGTCATGCTTGTGTCATCCTCATGATGTCATCCTCCCCTCCTTGTCCTCTTCTCATTGGTTGGGTGACATCATCCTCTCTAATCCCTTTGATTAACTTCCTAATTGTTTGCCTAATGACCGCTGATCTGTTATACTGTTCGCTTAACTTTCGTTTTCGTTTATCATTTGAGGGATCATACCCGGGATCTTATTACTTAGGTTTCCTTAACCTTTCTCAATACATTATATTCCTTTTTATGATCCTCTATTATAATCCTTTAATTTAAATCCTTTTATCCTGTTACCTTATACTCAATTCTTTCCGTATCTATTGGATTTCCGGGAAAAATCAAAGTGTTCGGATTTGGATTCTGACGATCTTTACATACACTTATATCCCATATAAAGTACTAATAAAATCTCAGAATATCCATATCAGAACCCCTACATAGTGTGGCATGAAAAGTTTTCTCATTCAGCTAAAACACTATTCACAAGGGTTACAAAAAGTTCAAAATTTTGGGAGTTATTACAGTCTCCCCTCCTTAAAAGGATTCCGTCCCGGAATCAGATAGAAAACAGTTGGGGATGCTTTTCTAGCATTGTGCCTTCTAACTCTCTAGTCAATTTCCCACATTATGGTTCTACCACCAAACTCTGACTAGTTTGATAACCCTTCTCCTAAGCACTTGTCCTTTTTCGATCTATAACCCTTTCTGGTTGCTCCCTATAGGTTATGTCTGGTCGCATGCCTATGCGCTCATATGCCCCTATTTATCTGGCATCCGAATTACATTTTCTTAACATTGATACGTGGAACACATTATGAACTTGCTACATATTCGGGGGTAGGGCTAGCTCATATGCTATCTTCCCAATATGTCTTAATATATCCAAGGGTCCAACAATTTGTGGACTTAGCTTCCCTTTCTTTCCGAACCTCATCCTTCCTTTCCAAGGGAATACCTATAACAATACTAGGTCCCCCACTTCCTATTCCTTGTCCTTTCGTGTCAAATCAACATACTTCGTGTTCCCATCTTGGGCTACTACCAGCCGTCCTCTGATTAAAATCTATTATATCCTTGATCCTTTGGACTACTACGGGTCCGAACATCTTGCGCTCTACAACTTCATCCTAACATAAGGGAGATCGACATTGTCTTCCCTCAAGGATCTCATAAGGTGATATCTCAATACTGACATGTGATCTATTATCGTAAGAAAACTCAATCCATGTTAAGTGATCATTCCAAATTCTTTCAAGTCTATCGCATGGAATTTTATCACAGCTTCTAGCACTATAGCTTTGGCGTCTCAATATCCATTCTTTTCCAGTTCGTAATCGCTACTACCTTCCGTTCCTAATATTATACTGGTTATACTTTTGCTCGTTAGCGTTCTATAACCTTTTAATAACCACGTCAACCTTAGTATCACGAATGTATTTCCATTCCGAATACTACCACAACTTTATTACTCCTTTTTCAGCTGTTTCTATTTCCCAAAGTTTGATCAATCATATAGAAGTAAATGAATTTGTTGAGAGATCACTATGATCATGAACACTTGTTATATCGCTTAGTTAGTACAGAAGGTGGCCAGCCTTTAGTACTTGACAAGCAATTTAAACAATAGATGGTATCCTACTAGGCTTCTATCACACAGATAGATAGTCATTCGGCAATACCTCCCCTTTCTGGAAGGGTTGTTCTTCTCAGCTTACATGAAATGAAAAGAAGAGAAAAGAACGAATTGAAGAGAATTGTATATATGAAAAATATACTGCCACAAAATATCTGGCTTGGAACCTACCTCTGAACTATAGAGGTTTGTCATAGGAGAACAAAACATATATGTATTTATATCAGCATCAAGTATTATAGCATCGTATTTCCCATGCCTAAATATTTCTATTCCGTCCATCATTCTATGGACCCATGCTCTTCCTCGAGCTTATACACAATCACCTTTGAAACTCCCTCGATATCGAAAATCGAATCTGGGATCTCATTCTAGACATCATCGTTACTAGAATTCTATGCTTGCACCGTAACCTTCCTCGTATAATAATACGACTCTCTTTTGATAAGAAAGAATAAATATTCAATAGGTAGATACTCTACTTAATTAGTCTATCAATGTTCTATCAATGATAACTTATACACTACCATGACCCGATTAGTGGTACTCAATCTCAACACCCATTCCAATACAACTCTCACGGTTGTAATCAACTCATTACTCGCGGAATCATTACTGCATTACTATGGTCCACCACTGACCTACTGTCGTCATTCACCTTTCCATAAAATCTTAATATCTAACCATAGGGAGTCCATACATGTCGTATCAAATCCTTCTAAGGAGGTAACATAATCACCATTCATGATTCATGAAGAACACTCCTGATCCTGACATACATACATGACATGAAGCAGATAAAAGTGCAGAAGAGTTTCAATCAAAGTAACGATAGCAGGTTAATACCATTCTTAATCATACGCCCTAAATAGAAGACTTAACTCAAGGGTTCATCTAGTCCTTTTTGAAACATGGTCCTGGCTTATCTCAAGATAGGACCTTCTAAGATAGATAGCCCGTTCATGGCGATTACACGAATTAAACCTTTACCAACTACTATTACGGTTGGGTATTGCACAGTCATCAAGAGGAATGTCAATCTTCCAAACCATAATACAACCTTCACAGTTTTAACCATCATCACTGTATTCTTTTGGCACAAGCGCCTATAATTATCCTCTTACCTTTAAAGTGTCGGCCACCTCTTTAGCCTTTCCTGATAGTAAAATTTCCTTACAGTCAATGTCATTTTAACCACCTCCAAATAAATTTTCTACCTTATTTCAATCACAGCTTATGTGAAAATGCTTTCCTTAAAATCTGATGAGTAAAAAAAAAATCACCATTTTTTTTTCATAAGTTATTGCCTCAGTCTTTAGAGGTTAATCACTGTCATGAATGACTCTCAATCATAATTAGAACATCTTTTATCTTAAGTCCTAATTACCCTGAACAATTTCGACCATTACTGGTTCGATCCATACTTTCTCGTGGTTTAACACGTGCCCCACTTGGCAACATTATAATTATGTCATATTTCCTTTATCAACATTTTTATTCTTGAGAATTTCGAATATTTCCTTTCTCCTTGTAAAACCTCTAAGGTTATCCTTTAATCGTTCCTCCTGTATTCCCTATATACAGGGCATATCAAAATACCACTTACTAATACTAGAACCATTGTCTATATACTTCTGAAGAATTTCTCCACTGATCCTTAAAGGTTATTATTACCTTAATCCTTTCCAATTCATACTGTCAAAACTCATACTATCCCTATTAAGGGTAAAATTCCAACCTTTATACATTCCCCGAGGATTCATTTTAAGTTACCGATGTTCTATCCTTAATTCCACCTTTAAAAGGTACATGCATCCTTCCATGGATAAATCAAGTCATATATCCCTGATAAGGGTATCTTATTCAATCATTCCCACCTCGATAGTATATGCCTAATTTCACAATAACATCTGTATTCAAAATGAGGTCAATCAATATGGCCTCCAAAAGATAAGAACGGTTATCCGCTTTTCTTGCCTGATTCAGTAATGATAATAGAGATGTTCTAGAAGATGTTTGTCGTGTTCAACGTGAACCTTTTAGTTCTAACTACTCATTTACCTCTTTTATTTATCTCAACAGTCATCTCAATGTTGGGATATCTTTCATGCCTGGCGTCTCCCTTTCTGGGTATCAAGCCACCGGTCTTACACTTCACATTCTTGAAGGTCACTTCCTTCATCCAATTTTCCTAATTTCTTACTTCCTTGTCTCCTCAGTCTATCCGCGTCTCATTGTTTATCCTTCGAACTATCTCAATGTTTCCTCGAATCCTCCCAACTTAAAGGGGATAAAATATATGCATCTCTTATGCCTTCAACCGTCAACTTTAACTCATGGTGAATCACCCTCATCCTAACGATCATATACTTTTCTATTTCTATTAATATGAGTTTTTAGGGTTTCCTCATACCCAACTCCCTTATCATTCCTCAAACTCTGTTGCCTTTATATTCCTTTCCACTTCAATTCCTTTTTATTTTCCTTTCTCTTATCATTATTTCATGAACCAACACAACATAAACATTGATTTCAAATATCCCGTCATTCTGGATTCGCGTCTTCAGAACGAATCTTAACAACTTTTACAGCTTAGATTCATAATTCATCATACTCGTCTGCCTTTGTTCTGGCTCTAAAGCTTTTACACTATCTCCATAACCTTGGGAAGTACTTTCCTGAAAACAATTGACTGAACTTAAATCAGTTTATTATAATCTCTTGCTCCGTGCCTTCCTTGGCCTTTCACCAGCGGGTGGTCTCTCTCTTAGGAGGGTAAGTGACAAAAACAGTCTTTTGTGATTCGTCAATCATTCAGAATCTCAAATGATTCCTCTATTTCCTTTAGCCAGGCTCTTGCCTCGACTGGGTCAACCTGTTCCTTGGAACTCTGAGAGCTTAGAGACTTACAGGTCCTGAAAGAATTTCATATCGTATTGTTTCCTCAAGGTGGTGGTTGGGGATAATAGTCTAAGTTCTGTCTAGACAGGTCCATGAATTGCCGTATAGGAGTACCGTCTCGGGTCTCCTTTCCTTACTCGACTTTCTGTTTCCTTAGTATGAAATGTTTCATCCTACTCCCCATAATTGGGGTCATCTTTTAATTTAAAATCCTCATTTTCCACTCCATTATGTCATGGGTTCCTTCTATCTTGATGGCGACCTCCCTGACTATCACGTTCAGGGTTTGCTCTAAATCTTATTCCTCAAACTATGGCTCTCATCTAAGTTCTCATCCTTACGCTCTTGAACTTTCGGAACCCAAATTCTATAGGAATACCTCATTATTCCCTTATCATCTTTCTCGGTATTAATCTCATATTTATTTGTTGGCTCTCTGCCTTCATTCATCACCTTTCTCTGGCACCGTATGCTCTTTTCCAATAATTCGGTCTCTATTGCAATCTCAAACAGCTTTTCGGTACCGGCTCCGGTTACCTTCACTACTATTTCCAAAATCTCTTATAAACTCTCCCAAAGACATTATCATCTTGAGTCTCTCCTTTTTACTAAGGGCATCAGCCACCACATTGGCTGTCCCCGAATGATAAAGAATCTCTCAATCATTATTCTTGATTAGCTCTAACTGCCTCCTCTGGCATATGTTGAGCTCTTTCTACGTGAAAATGTACTAGAGCACTTATGGCTTAGGTAATTCTCGCACTTCTCTCCATACAAGTAGTGCCTCCAATCTTTAGGGTAAAACTATTGCCACGAGCCTAAGCTCATGGGCGGGGATATCGAATTTCATATTACCTTAATTGTCTTGACGCGTACGCGATTACCTTGCTGTGCTGTATGAGAAGCACCCTAATTCCTTATGCGAAGCGTCACTACACTTCACAAAATCTCATTTTCCATCCGGCAACGCCAACATAGGGAACGTCACCAACCTTTGCTTTGGTTCTTAAAAGTTGTTCTCACATTTCTCTGTCCATTCGAACTTCTCAGTCTTACGAGTAAGCCGCGTTAAAGGGGCTACTATCTTTACAAACTTGAACGAACCTCCGGTAGTGACCGGCCAATCCTACCTCTGGGAGTTGCCCTAACCATGGTCATCAATTCATCAGTGGTCCTTTATTCATTCTTGTCAGGATCCTCCACGAGATCCTCCTCAGCAACAATCCCATCTAGGACAACATCCTCAACCGCTACATCCTCAATATCAACATCATCCGGTCCTGCATTAGGACACTCTATCGGATCCACAATCCGATCTCCAATTAGTAATAAAACATCATCGCGCTGTTGCTCCTCAACCTCAGGGTTCGGAGTCCCGCTACTCTATACGATAACGAACTACGCTTCTATCGCTACATTTATAAGGGTTCCCATAAGGGTTTTAACTGTCAGTACTACGTTAGGTAGTCCGACTATGAACTTGGCAAGAGTTCTTATTATCTTAGTGAACTTATTATCTTAACGTCCCATCATCTCTGAGGTTTATAACGCTTAGCTCTGATACCATATCTGTAACACCCCCAAATCCGGGGTCGGGGATCCGGGTTGTCACGAGTTCCATTTCCCTTAATAACACCCACTCTTAATAAATAATCAACTACTCTGTACTGTGACCCCACAATAAACACACACACCACAAGTTATAGTCTCAGAGATGAATATCCAAAAATAATCACAAGTCGTTTTATTCCACAATTATATGCCAATACACCTTAAACAGGTTTCTGAATAAATTTACATTTCTTTGCCATTATTACAGTTCATAAATATACATAATCCGATACATCAAAAGTTGAAAGCCTAGCCTATTGGTAGTTCCTACCTCAGCTACAGCGACATCAACGCCTATAGGAAACTGCGGAATATTTCCTATCCGCTCGCGAATTGGGAGCTTGGTCCTGTTCATCTTGTCTATCTGATATTGTGTGATGAAAGAAGAAAGCAAGGGTGAGCAGCAAGCCCACCAAAATAATATGTATAATGATTAACAATATATGAGCCTTCTCATAGTACTCATGAAGGTCTTGGTCAAAAGAAATGAACCAAGATGATATCTTAATGCGATGAAGTCGCAAAATATTCAGTATATATATACATATATACTTTTCAAAATATTGGAAGTCCTCTTCCATGCATAATACACATAGAGTTCCAGTGTATAACTGTATAAAAATATCGTTGCAAGGTGATCTCATATATCTAACCTTGTCTCAACGTTTTTCTGAAAATCTTTGTCATGCATAAGATAATCATTTACTAGATATAAGTTTAAAAGATGAAGTTACAAGATACTCCAATATACTTATATCTTTTCCAAATACTACTTGAACTACCACCATTCAAGTTATAATTAGTTTCCAAAGTTCATCACATAGATGAGACTACAAGACCAGATTTGAATAGATTAAATCTTTAAAATATCATCAAAATAAAATGAAGTTACGAGATACTTCATTTGATGCAAACATCATTTTGAAAACTTGACCCTGCCAACACTCAACAATCGCCCAACCGTAGCCTTTCTATCGAAGTGCTCTGGGTAGTGTTGCAGAAATATCCAATTGGATGATGAACTCATTACGGGAGTTTTCCGCGCCAGGAAGACCACTTACGATGATCAGTCGTAGTAGTGCAACCCCACCATTTTCTACATGTAGAGGAGAACCTGTCGGATTTACTTGTCAACCGAACACTGAACTCCTAAGGAATGGACCGCCTTAGCGGAACTTCCAGGCCATTTGGGCCAATATAATAAGGCTGGGCCGGCGCCACTCGACCACTTATGTCACTCCTAGTTCAGATGAAATCCATGACTCTGAAACGTAAAGCTCGTTCCCCCTTTCCCCAAGTAGAAACTTGTTGATACGGCTCCACCAAGAAGTCGTATCTAGTTGGAAAGGAAAACTCATCGATATTTCCCAGGCGATGCCTGTTAATGGATTAACTTGTTCCAAGAATTTTACTTCCCGAGTGTTGGGTAAGTAATCAATTCATTTATCAAAGCAGCAACCTTGTTGCGAATATAAAACACACCACAGAGTCGGATCCCTCAGGTTTTGAGCGAGTATTTAAATCCCCTTCGAAAGGAGGATCTTAAATATAAAAATGAGTTTTGGGATCCGCTCTGCCTTTTAAAAATCATTTTGAAGACTCGCAAAACACTTTAAAGAGTGTTTGGAGTAAAGCTGATTTAATGAAGTAAATCAGTCCCCAGTATATTTAGAAAATGTCTGAATATTATTATTTAAATAATATTCCCATAAAGAATAATCTTTATAAAAATAATCGAAGTAGAAGTATTAAAACTTATACTTGAAATGGATATTAAATAACCAAAGATATACTTATATAAAAGTACTATCTTTATTTGAATAATCGAAAATAAGTTTGATTATCGACACCTTATTCTTTAATAAAATAAAGAATATATCTCAGCAAATAATCGGAGTCATAGATCCTCAAATGAATATTCAAATAATATTCAATAAATAAAATAAGCTGAGTCATAAGCCCTCGAATGAATATTCGAAATAATATTCAATAAATAAATAAGCTGAGTCATAAGCCCTCGAATGAATATTATAAATAATATTCATTAAATAAAATAAAGGAGTCATACATCCTCAAATGAATATCCAAGTAATATTCAATAAATAATATAAAGGAGTCATAAGTCCTCGAATGAATATTCAAGATAATATTCATTAATAAAATCAAGTTATCGAATAAACCTTATTCGATTAATAGTTTTGAAAACTATAAACATATATATATATATATATAAATATATATATATAAAATCTACTCGGGATCCTCGACTCCCGGTTTTAGAAAATGTTTTCACCTTTGGGTCCCTATACTAAGGGTATATGCAAATTACCGCTATTCTCTAACATAGGTATTATCAACTGAACCAACAGATATATTTGGCAAGAATACGAAACAGGCATGCATATATATACCATATCAGCATGCTTCAATATATCGCAACATTTGCTAATTAACCAACATGCATCTATCGCAAGATAATGCATATACATATATACATCACAACAACAGTATAACGGATAGAAAACTTGCCTGAGCGACTTGGGGTGAAAAAAAAGCTCGGAACGAGTCTGGTAACCTATAAACAACAAGTAAGTTGGAATTAAACCAAAGTCACTTGTAAATCTATACTTTAACTAACTTAGACTCTAACGCTTGTTTTGCGCTTACTGATTTGCTTAAGTCACTCGGGTACCCTCAGCTCCACCATTTTTAATAATTTAACCTTTACGAGTTTTAAGGCGATTCCTTCGCGATTGTCTTACCAACTGCCTAAGACACTTACCATAAATGTTTCATATATTAATTAACCCTTTTTGGTCTTTAACCTATGTTTCAAAGTAAAGCGAGGGGAAAAGTTTCGTTCACGAAACGCCGTTACTTGAAACGGTCGTTTCTCCTAAACCGTACATCGGAATCAAACGAACTACATATCAAAACGAAGCTCGTAACATGAACTATCTAAACATGGCAATGGTCAAAATCTAGCAGGGTGTTCTCGGGTCCAAATATTATGAACAAAAGCAGTCTAAAGTAAATCGGACATTACGACGGCTATGTTTACGCGATTACCAATGTTTAAACTACTCCAATTAACCACCAACCAACTCATAACCATCAATACAAAAAAACTTCACCTAAACCATACCACATCAGTCCATAATCTCCAAGGTTTTCAACTCAAACAACCACAATCAAGACCTATGAACTATAATCAAGCTTCAATTACCAAAACACTTCCAAATCAAACCAAACTACTAATAATCACAATCCATGCTTCTCATTTCACAAAACCAACCATTAAGCTTACTAGAAAATAAAGTAAAGGCTAGGGTTTGAAGTTTATACCTTCCTTGGGAGGTGTTAAGTTGCTAGGAAGCCTTAGGGAGCCTCCTACAAGCTTGATCTTTCCAAAGAAATCAAGAACACAAAGTTAGGCTTTGAAGTTTCTAAAAGTCCGATTTAAAGAACTGTAAAAATGAGGGTCTTACCATGATTATTTGGACGAGACTTGTGAACAAGAGTTGTAGGTCATCTCAATACCTTTCCAATGAGCTATAGAACACAATATTTGAGTGAGAAATGAAGGAGATACAGCAGTTTTAGTGTGCTGGTTCTGTTTTGGCCGAGAGCATGAAGAACAATGCCTTGGTTTCTTTTTGATTTTGATGAAAAATGATTTGCTTGGCTTGGTTGGTTTGATTTTTGTGTTTGTTTTAGTAAATTACCTAGTTGCCCTTGATTTTGTGTGGTTAAAAAGCCACCACATCTCCTTCTTTCCCATGTCATGCTTGTGTCATCCTCATGATGTCATCCTCCCCTCCTTGTCCTCTTCTCATTGGTTGGGTGACATCATCCTCTCTAATCCCTTTGATTAACTTCCTAATTGTTTGCCTAATGACCGCTGATCTGTTATACTGTTCGCTTAACTTTCGTTTTCGTTTATCATTTGAGGGATCATACCCGGGATCTTATTACTTAGGTTCCCTTAACCTTTCTCAATACATTATATTCCTTTTTATGATCCTCTATTATAATCCTTTAATTTAAATCCTTTTATCCTGTTACCTTATACTCAATTCTTTCCGTATCTATTGGATTTCCGGGAAAAATCAAAGTGTTCGGATTTGGATTCTGACGATCTTTACATACACTTATATCCCATATAAAGTACTAATAAAATCTCAGAATATCCATATCAGAACCCCTACATAGTGTGGCATGAAAAGTTTTCTCATTCAGCTAAAACACTATTCACAAGGGTTACAAAAAGTTCAAAATTTTGGGAGTTATTACAGTAGTTTTGTGTGAGGACTCGCTATTTAAAATCAGTTGTAATAGATGGTAGTGTTGGGCTGTTCCAAACCCTAAACTGTAAGATCTTGGAGTTGGTTATGTTTACTTCTTTTTAAAATGTTGTAATAGTTATATTTAATTTACTGTTTAAGTTGGGGGCGTGACAGGTTTTGGTATCAGAGCTACGGTTTAGAGTCCCTGGACAGCCCAAATAGGTTATAGGATATGTGTGTAGGTTATAGATAATATGCGAGAGAGTAGGTTAAGTAAATTTATTATTATTACTCCTCTTATTAGTTGTCAGCAAAGGGCGCATTCCTCATCATCCTCTGGTTCGGATGACACTATTGCTTTCACGGTGTATGCTGAGTTGAGGCGCGAGTTCGACATGCTTCAGGGCAAGTACGACCGATTGATAGACCGACTGAAGAACGTGTACCCGGACAGCCGAAACTACGAAGGGAAGCCCAAGGAGCAGATGACTGCGAGACTTGAGACCTTGGTTCAGTACGTCAACACTAAGCTTGAGGAGATGCCAGCGCACCGGGAACGTACCAGCCAGTATGTCATTCAGATGGTGGCGGATGAGCTCCAGAGCATTGTGAAGACCCTTCGAGAGGAAAAGACTACCAAGCCCCGTTTAGATGGAGTGGAGCCTTAGTTCTTTCCATTTACCTTTCATGTTGTTGTACTATCAGACTCTGTGGAATCCCCAGTTGTTTCCGTTGTTTCCTTTAAATAAGCCTGTTATTCCTAGAATCAGACTTTGTCCTAATCTTATGTATTGTGACCTTTAAAATTTCAATAATTATGTTCTATTGTTCCATTTGCTCTCAACTGTTATTTTACATTTTTATATGCATCACCATATCTGCTTAATTTGGAAACTTGACCCCATATGTAAATAAGAATGCCATGCGATACCCTCGAATCATTTTATCATTCATATCTGTTTTGACATAACTCTTATTTCAGGATCATGCCACCCAAAAAGAAGAACCCAACAACCACATCCACCACAGACCCAAATATTCTTCGACTACTGGAAACTTTGCAACAGCAGGCCAATGCTATAGCTCAACAACAACTAACTCTTCAACAACGAATTGAAAACCCAGATAACCGTGAACCACACCAACCACCTAGACAAATTGTCACTTTCAAGGCCTTTCAGAATGTGAACCCACCTGCATTTCATGATACCACTGATCCAGTGATAGCTAACACATGGATCAAGGAGATGGAAAGGGCTTTTGAGTTGGTACAGTTAGGAGACGATCAGAAGATGCCGTATGCCACTTACTTCTTGAAGGGAGAAGTCATCTATTGGTGGGAATCAGTAAAAGCTATGGAAGTCACTCAGCAGGTTTCTTGGGAGAGATTTAAGAAGTTATTTCTGGACAAGTATTACCCTAAGTACATGCAGAATCAGATGGAGCTTAAATTTTTGGAGCTGAAGCAAGGGAACATGACTGTACTGGAGTATGAGAAGAAGTTTACTGAGTTGTCAAGGTTTGTGACAAAGTATACCATCACTGAGGAGGAAAAAGCAAAGAAATTTCAGCAATGATTGGAGCCTTGGATTAGAGATAGAGTGGCTATGTTTGAGTTTGAAACTTATGCGGGAGTAGTACAGAAAGCTGCTCTGATTGAGAATAATGGGACGCAGTCAAGGAAGGAAAGGGATAACAAGAAGAGGAAGGTTCTATTTTATGGAGAAAAGTCTAAAGCAGAAAGTTCACAAGATCGGAATGTAAAGAGGATTGGTTTCCATATGGGCGGAAATTTTCAAAGGAAAGGAAATTTGGGTAAAAGGCAAGAATCGGAGGGGAACAATCAGGCAAGCCAAGGGCAAGTTGGAGAAAACAGGTTCCAGAGACCGAAATGCAAGCACTGTGGAAGAAGGCACCCCGGAGTGTGTAATAAGTTGAGCATGACATGTTATAGGTGCAATCAGAAGGGACATTTGGCAAATGAGTGCAAGATACCGAAGCCAGGAGTTACATGTTACAAGTGTGGGAGAACTGGACACATAGCTAGGGAGTGCAAGGCAACCGGACCAGTCAAAGCTCTGATGAACGTGGCAAGTACCAATGCGAGCGTGCCAGCTGAGGTATTGGCATTACCTCCACCACCTACACCAACCCCGCAAGCAACAGCAAGGACATTTGATCTGAAGATGAAGGATGCTCTTCAGAATTCTGAGGTGATAACAGGTACACTTTTACTCAATAATGTCAAAGCTAAAGTATTGATTGATTCGGGAGCAACAAGATCTTTCATATTAGAATCTTTTATTGATGATCTTCAATGTGATAAAATGATTATGGGTGAGGTAGTAAATGTGGTAATTGCGAACCAAGAGAAGATTCCTGTGAATCAATTTTGTCCAAAGTGTGAGATTGATATTTCGGGGTATAAGTTTTCAGTCGACTTGATACTCTTCAAGTTGGGAGAGTTTTTATAAACTTAAACTTGAGAGTTCTAAAAGATACATCTTACAAATGCTCTCTTGTTCTTGCTTTTTTTGACTGTGTCAATTGATAAATAACTCTTGTTAGGAATATGTTGTGAACTTGATGATAAATTAAACAAAACATCTTAGTAGATTTAACTTAGTGAATTTGTAGCACCCGACGGATGATCAATTATAGTCCCGACGGATGATTCAATATAGTCCCGGCGGATGACTAATTGATATCCACCAGGTGAGTATCTTATGTATTAATAAGTACTATAGCACATTTCTGCAAACAACTTTGTACAGATTCTGTAGTAGCTTATGAATCATGTAGACTGCTAATAGATGTGCAGAATAGGTTGATTAAATGTAAATATAAGATGTCTTGTAATTCTGCACAAATGAAATGGAGTCAAATGATAAATAGCTACCCAACGGATGATCAACAAAGCTACCCGACGGATAACAAGCATGTACCCGACGGATGATCAATTCAAATATCTGTTGACAGTGACAACACAGTCACATGCGTTGGGTGTTTGCAAAAGGAATGTGGCAGCCTATTTAGCAGGAAATCAAGAACAAAGAAGCATTACCATTTCCATGCTATCGTGAAGATATTCAAAGATGCTGGAATAGAGTAGTGAAGTAGCATGGAGTTAGACTTGATAGGTTTTGTTTTATTATCTTGTCTTATTACTATGTAAACTTGGTGATATATAAACCAAGTGTAGCAAGTAGAACAACAACAACAAGACTAAGCAAATACATTCTCGGAGAAGCATTTGCAAGCTAAATCCTATAGCATTTCTCTGTAAGTTTAGTTTGTTCACTTGTAAAAAGCAGCTGTGAGCTATTTAAGCTTCATAGGGTTCTCTCGATATATATATATATATATATATATATATATCTAGTGGATACATTCAAATCCACCAGAAAGTTTTAAAGACTTGTGTTTTTATTACTTGTGTTTTGATTTTTAGAATTCTTTCATTCCGCACTTTGCAAATCAAACACTTATATATAATTGAGTTAGAACAATTTTAAAAATCTCAAAAGGAGCCAGAATTACATTCAACCCCCCTTCTGTAATTCTTGTTGTATTGTTAGGGAATAATAATTGGTATCAGAGCAAGCTCTTGAAGTATAAAGAGTTTAAAGATCACAACAAACAACAAGATGAACAAGACGGATGTTGGAGTTAAGATTCCATTTTTGGACAAAGACAATGATCACCATTGGAAGGTGAAGATGAACCTACATCTTCTTTCTCAAGATGAGGCCTATGTGGATTGCATAGAGAGAGGTCCTCATATACCAATGAGAGCTGCAACTGGCAATGAGTCATCTGTTCCCAAGCCTAGGCATGAATGGTCAGAACCTGATATTGAGCAAGTCAGGAAAGACAAGAAGGCCATGAATATATTGTTCAATGGAGTTGAAGGTGATATGTTTGATAACATCTTTAACTGCAAAACAGCCAAGGAGGTTTGGGACACAATTCAGATTATCTGTGATGGTACTGAGCAAGTAAGGGAGAATAAGATGCAACTGCTAATTCAGATATATGAGCACTTTTATTGTGAAAATAGTGAGTCTCTCACTGACATTTTTAGTAGATTTCAAAAACTACTAAATGCTCTGAAGTTGCATGGAAGAGTCTATCAGATAAAAGACTCAAATATCAAGTTCCTTAGATCTCTTCCAAAGGAATGGAAACCAATGACAGTCTCATTGAGAAACTCTGAAGATTACAAGGAGTTTACCTTGGAGAGACTGTATGGCATCCTGAAGACTTACGAGCTTGAAATAGAGCAAGATGAGAGGATGGAGAAAGGAAGGAAAAAAAGAGGGTCCATAACAGTTGTTGCTGAGTTAGAAAAGGAAAAGGAGATGAAGGTAGAAGCTGTTGAGTCTACTTCAAAGGTCTGTGAGAACAAGGGTAAAGGGCTGGTAGCTGAAAATGAAGATCATTTGAGCCAAGATGACATGGATGATATTGGTGAGCATTTAGCATTCCTTTCCAGAAGATTTGCCAAGCTCAAGTTCAAAAAGAACTTTGGAGCAGCCAAGCCAAGTAGAAACATGGTGGATAAATCTAAATTCAAATGTTTCAAATGTGGCTTGGCAGGGCATTTTTCTAGTGAGTGTAGAAAGTCAGATTCCAGCAAAAAGAAGTTTGAGCCTGTTGACTACAAATAGAAGTATTTTGAGTTGCTCAAGCAAAAGGAAAGGGCTTTCATTACACAAGAAATGACTGGGCAGCTGATGGTTTGGATGAAGATAAAGATATGAGATATGTCAATCTAGCCCTAATGGCCAAGTCTGATGAAACAGAGACAAGTTCTTCAAGTAATCAGGTACTCACCACTAACCTAGCACATTTATCTAAAGCTGAGTGTAATGATGCAATCAATGACATGTTTACTGAATTCTATCACTTGCATGTTACACTTAAGTCTCTCACTAAGGAAAATGCTAAAATTAAAGAAAACAATTTGTTTTTAAGTGAAAGGAATAATGTGCTAGAGTCTTAGTTTACTGAATTTGAAAAATTGAGAATTGAATGTAAGATTGCTAAGGATGAATTAACTAAGTCCTTGAAGAAAGAGGAGATTTTGAAGAAGCAGCTTGAATGAGAACAGGAAGTGATTAAAGCATAGAAATCGTCCAGAGATGTCCATGCTCAAATCACTAAAGTTCAAGGTATTGAGTCCTTCTGTGATGCAGCCTGGAAAAAGAGTAAGGAGAAGCTGGAATCAAATTTGGTTGAAGGATTGCTAACAGATATAGACTCGACGGATGATGAGAGTCATCCGTCGGATTACAAAAAGGATTATCCGTCGAGTGACATAAATCCTCATCTGTCAGCTGTGAGCAAACCTGTGAGCAAAGCCAAACTTGCCAAGCTAAATGAGAAATATGGATCAGTCTCCAAAAACTTTGTTCCAGGAGAATCAAGTCAAGTGAAGAAGGAGAAGAAAGTGAATGTTGGTCATCTGTCCATCAAGCAATTGAATGAAAGATTAGAAAAGATAGAGGTTAAAACATAAATTAAAAAAAAACAATAGAAATGGGAAAGTAGGGATTAACAAACATAACAACTAAACACCTGATAAGTATGCTCCAAGAAAAATCTGTGTTAAGTGTGGTAGTGTTAATCATTTATCTGTTAATTGCAAACTTGCCATGCCTAATCCTATATCTGTACCCTCTCCTTTTCCCACCATGAATGCCATGCCTTCTATGTCTATGAATGCTATGTCTGCTCAGAATATGAATGCATAATTTGCTAATATGCCATTTGCACCTAATCCTTATTATGCTGCATTTAGTATGCCTCAAATACCATTTAACATGCCTTACTGGAATAACATGTTTATAAACATCATGCCTTTCCCTGTTAATCAAAATGTGCGGGACAATTCTATTTTAATGACTGGTTTCAAAGGTAACTCAATTGACTAAGGATGAATCAGAAATTCCAAAGTCAAATGAAATTAAACCTAAGAAACCAAAGAAGAAAGCTAACAAGGAAGGACCCAAGAAAACTTGGGTATCAAAATCAACTTGATTTGATTTTGATGTGTGCAGGAAAACATAAAGAATCTTTGGTACCTGGATAGTGGTTGTTCAAGGCACATGACTGGAGATTCTACCCTGCTTACAGAGTTCAAGGAGAGAGCTGGCCCAAGTATTACTTTTGGAGATGACAGCAAAGGTTATACTGTGGGATATGGCTTAATTTCAAAAGACAATGTCATCATTGAAGAGGTTGCCTTAGTGGATGGTCTCAAGCACAATTTGTTGAGTATCAGCCAGCTGTGTGATAAAGGCAATTCAGTAATTTTCAATTCAGAAGCCTGTGTAGTGACAAACAAAAGAAGCAACAAAATGGTTCTCACTGGTTTAAGAAGAGGAAATGTGTATCTAGCTGACTTCAACTCATCTAATACAGAATCTGTCACTTGTCTTCTCAGTAAAGCAAGTCAAGATGATAGTTGGCCATGGCACAAGAAGCTGTCCCATATAAACTTCAAGACCATGAATGAGCTTGTCAAGAAAGAACTGGTTAGAGGTATTCCTCAAGTGGAGTTTTCTAAGGATGGACTGTGTGATGCATGCCAAAAGGGAAAGCAGATTAAAGCATCATTCAGAAAGAAACTTGATTCAATAATTGAAGAACCTTTGCAATTACTACATATGGATTTGTTTGGACCAATCAATGTGTTGTCCATCTTAAGGAAAAGATTTTGCCTAGTAATTGTAGATGATTTCTCAAAGTTCTCTTGGACATATTTCCTAAAGTCTAAAGATGAGGCTAGTGAAATCATCATCAATCACATAAGGCAAGTCAACAATCATCCTGATTTTAAAGTAAGAAGAATCAGGAGTGACAATGGAACTGAGTTCAAGAATTCTGTAATGAGAACATTTTGTGAAGAGAATGGGATTATGCATGAGTTTTCTGCAGCAAGAACTCCACAACAAATTGAATTAGTGGAAAGAAAGAACAGATCTCTTAATGAACTGCAAGGACACTGCTTGAAGAATCAAAGTTACCAACATATTTCTGGGCTGAAGCTGTGAATACTGCCTGCTACACTCAGAATATTTCTTTGATTAATCAAGCAAAGTATATGACACCCTACCTGTAACGCCCTCCAAACCCGGGTCAGAAGTTTGGGGTTCACAACACACACACCCAATATATAAACCTTTATATAAAATATTATATGCATTGACCCTTCTTTACACAACCACGGATCGTAACAGGTTAAAGTATGAAAACAAGCCACAACCTTATCTTTTATTACATCGTACCAAATCCCAACTTGTTCAATTTATAAATAATAATACTATCGTTCTTACAATCTTACATAACTCATCTATAATATAAAGCTCCTGCTATCTCGATCTAACTTAACCTGGAATCCTAGCTTGTACACTGGACTGGGAATCCCCGTTACCAACAATTTCCTTTTTAACTGTTGAAAACATAAAAAGGTTTGCAAGAGTGAGCTAACTAGCTCAGCAAGTCATAATAGCAATAACTGAGGTTAAACAATAACCAATTGAAATGATTCAGAAGAATCAAGTTTCTGAATAAAAAATGATTAGAATTGGATATTCACTTTTTATTTTAAAAACCAAGGTTAGGCTGCTGATCAGTCACGCACTAACCCCGAGCAAGGCTCCCAGCTTTGCTCTATATACTGGATCCAAGGCACGTATTGGCCTATTATGACCACGAATCTGGTCCGACCACGAAATTGGTCCACATTTATAAAACTATCCAATTCTAAAATAATTCAATATGATAACCAATATAATTTAATAAGCTGAATCATAAACAACATTTATTTTGAAGCATAGGGTGATTCATAATACCATGAAGGTATAACAAGGAATTCAAAAAGATTGGCTTTCAATTAAGGAAAGAATCAGAAAGTAGAAGACCAAGGGTTCAAGGGTTCCAAGGATTGGTCTTCTGTTAAACAAGGAATAAGGGTTGGTATGTCAAGCAATTCAATATCAGAAATCAGTATGTGGTAGATATGTATTTGTGGAGTAGTATTGTATGTGTCTGGCTCGTATCTGGGAATTCAACAATCAATGATTTATGAAGAATAAGGCTTATGGCTCAAGGTCAATAAGAATCATGGTTCAAGGTTAAATAGTTTAAAGCGCTTGCAATATAAAACAAGAGTTATTTTGAATAATAGCTGTAATATATGGGATATATCGTGAAATTATTTTTGCTAATAAATAAATATTATGCATGTTCAGTATTTATTCTGTGAATTATTTGTTAAGTGATATATGTGCTTGGATGTTTAAAAATAATATTAATTGAGTATTTTAATTTTTATATGTCCAAAATAAAATATAGATAATTGTCATATCTTCCTATTTTTTTTAATGTTGATTTATGATTTTATAGGAAATTTATGGATTTTATGAATTCTTTTTCCGAGTATTTATAAACTATTTTATATAATTGGGAACCAACCGACGTCATCCATTTTTACATTTTTATGACCCGAAACTCTTCCGAGAACTCCTTCCTAACCTAATTGCAATATTCCGAGCATTTTCCATGTTTAGACTTTTTCGATCCGACGTACGGTTTGTCCTGCGCGGGTCCCGGCGCAATATTTTCGATATATTATTCATTTCGGTTAATCAATAAAACTCGTATTACAATTATCACCTCGTAATACGTGTAACCAGACGCTGAGACCAAGACCGCAGTACAAATTGTACTGATTTGGATAATTATCCCGAAAACCGGTACCGTTTGGATCTGTTTTTATAAATAAACGTACCATTTTATATTCGGAATGATCCAACGGGATACTAATTTTCCGTAATTATAAATAGCCTTTACCGTATTTTATTTCTTACCGAAAATCATTTGCAAATAGTAATTATAGAATTTACAGAGAAAATTCATATAATCATATAATCTTCTGAAAATCAAACCAGCTTTTGAAGGTGTTAGCGATCTCTGTTTTCAAAACTCGAGTAACCAAATTGAAGGGTTTGAGGAGTACTATCATATTCCAGAACTCGTTTTACTGCACAATCAAATGTTGATTTTATATATTTTTATTTATTTTTGAATTATTTTGATTAAAAATATAAATTTTTGTACGGATGATTGTTTGAGTGATTTGATGCTCGCATGTTGTAAAGCTTGTTTTCCCGATGATTTTCATATGTCATATGACTGATTTGGAGTTCAATAACATGTTCAAAATTGAGTTTAATCTTCGAATTGTAAAATTAGGGATTATAACCCGTATGAATGTTCTTGATTGAAAATTAGGGCTTTTTGTTCTAGTGGTTATTAGCTGTTGAGATATAGTAGGTTGTGTTCCTTATGAAATTTGCAATCGATTGGTATATAGCTCGTTAACAGACGATTCATGGTTTGAAGGGAGTTGTGTTTTTAAAGTTACGTCGAGCTCGCCGGAAACCGGCGAACTTTCCGGCCAACTCAGGGGTTATTGATGTGTTTTGATTGCATGAATAGATTCCTGGTGAGTTGTAGATCATATCTGGAGGAGTTGGTTGTGGGAGGATGCCGGGAACGTGTTCTCTGGCCATCCCCGTAATTTTCCGGCGACATAACTGCAAAATTGCAGTTTAGTCCTTGTATTTTTGTAGATGATGAAGTTTAGTCCCCCAGGTTTCCATAATATGCATATTTTGGATTCCTGTTTTAAAATTATTTAAACATTATATTTTCTATTTATTTTAATTATAAAAATCCGTTTTTAATTTCTGAAAATTCCAAATATTATTATTTTAATTCCAAAAATTATTTTTAATTCAAAAATAAATCTGAATTAATTAGTTAATTAATTTTAGTAAATATATAATTGATTAATTCGAAAATTAATTCGAAAATTAATTGATTAATTGATTTAATTAATTATTAATTGATTTTAATTAATTATTTAATTAGATTTAATTATTTAAAAATGATTTAAAAATTCTGAAAAATAGTTTCGAGCTTTAAAATATTATTTTCAAGGCTCGATAATTATTATAAAATTGTTTTGAAGCCAGATTTGGTCAACCGAACCCTGTTTATTGCTTTAAAATTGATCCAACGACCCGTTTTAATTCCGAAAAATGTTTTAAAAATTATATTAAATACCCAAAAGTCTGTTTATGACCCGAGTCTTCTTTATAAATGATATATCATTGATTGTTTGACGTGTTACGTGTTATATGTGACTTGTTGTTTGACTATCGATCTATATGTTCGATGTTTACTTGTTTATAGAGTAACTTTCAATCCGTTAATCGAATTTGGGTAAAACGAAGGGTAGATAGAAATGTATATCGAATAGAATCGTATGAGTTGAGTATTGATAGATGCTTATGATATGTGAGCAGAAGAGGCAAGGCTTAGGGCAGGAAAGCAGATAGTCGAGGAGTAAGATGGTTAAGATTGGAAGTTAGAGAAGTATAGCAAGCTAATATCAGGCAAGTAATCTGAACTTTCTCGAGATATATTGTTGATAATTGATAATCCTATTCTATATTGCAAGTGCTTTGAAGCACTGCACCTTAAACCTTGATTCCAGTTGTTGATCCTTGAGCCTTAAACCTTATTCTTTTTGAACCATTAATTGTTGCATACCCGAATACGAACCATAGATATACGATACTACTCCATAAATACATACCAACTAAATGCCAAACACTGAATCAAATTGCTTATATATTCAAACCATTGCACCTTATGCTTTGAATGACCAAATCCTTGTAACCTTGAAACATTGATTCCTTTGTTATCCAATTCTTTCATTACCTAACAGCCATTCTTCGAAATTGACATATTGATATTTTGTGAAGATTGAAACCATTTCATTATTGAATATCCAATGTTGTTTATGATTTTGTTTATTGCTTTACATTGTTTATTCTGTTATTATGTTAGAATTGGATTGTTTTATAAAATTGTGGACGAGATTCGTGGTCAGACCAGATTGGTGGTCAAGTTAGGACAATGTGTGCCATGGATCCAGTAATTAGAGCAGAGCTGTGTGCCTTGCTTGCGGTTAGTGCGTGACTGATCAGCAGCCTAACCTTGGTTTTTAAATAAAAAATTATAATATCTAATTCTAAATCAATAATCATTGTTCCCTTGATACTTTAATCCTTTTCACTTGATGATCATTATTCTCAGTCTTGTCATTGTGACTTACTAAGCTAGTTAGCTCATTTGTGCAATGTTGTTTATGTTCTTTTCCAGTTAAGAAGGAACCAGTTGGTAGCGAGGATCCCCAATCCAGTGCGAGAGCTAGGGGTCCAGGTTGATCGAGTTAAGCTAGCGGACATCTTTTGAGATAGTTTAAGTTTGTAAAAGTTTGTAATAATGTTTAATATTCAGTTCTGAGTTTGAATAGTTGGGATTTGGATGTTTGTAATATAAAGTGTGTGTGTGTGGCTTGTGTACATACTTTAACCTGTTGCGGTTCCTGGTGGTTAGTAAGTAGGGTCACTGCATATTATTATTGTCTTTATAATTATTATAAGCAGGTTATAAATAAGGTATGTGTGTGTGGATCCTAAACTTCTGACCCAGGTTTGGAGGGCGCCACATGTTTGGTATTAGAGCTACAGGTTATAAGTCACTGACACAAGCCTAGGTTGACGGGAATGGGTAGAGGGTTAGGAATAGAAGTAAGAAATAGAAAGATAGAACATCGAGAAGTTGAGTGCTACGGTGTAACATGTATTAGTATAATTCGTGTCGTGGTTCGAGATTCTTATATTGCGATATGATTTCAGATAGTAGCGATGGCCGACTCTTTCAACGCCATATCTGCTGATCACTCAGAGCCCTCAGTTGGAGGACCATCTTCAGATCCACATCCTGTTGTTCCACCAGTGTTGGCTATTTTACCTCCACCTGTATTGCAGCCCATACCCCTACAGGCTATTCCACCCCCAGGCATGAGGCCACCTATCAGAGGACCTCCACTAGCTGATTCAGATTCCACTGGGCATTCAGTTACGGGTGCCCCATTCCAGTCTACATTGCATCCTGTTCCTTATTACCGGTATGAGGCTCTTTTATTGGAGCGTGATTCCTTGTTGGCACAGATTCGAGAGCTGCAGCATATCATCAGGACTACAGATATTGATCGTGGTGTGGGGGAGCTTCGAGAGGAGATCCATGTGACACGCAGGAGTCTTGAGGCTAGGCTACATGGAGCTACATTACCTGGTCGAGGCCCTGATGCACTTATGGGATGGGCTAGTGAGGTGATGGAAGACTTTGAGAGGGTGGGAGGGCTAGAGTTTCCTTGGAGTTAGATCCAGAGATGGAGATGCTGATCAGTGCTGTTGTGGTTATTTAGTATGTCAAGTAGTGTGTAGTATGTATGAGTAAACTTTTGGTTTATATTTATAGACTAGATCTGCTGACTAGTGAGTAGGTTTGTTGTATCCTTTTTGCTTTTACTCCCGAAGCGTCTTTACGCTTGTACTACCTAAAACTTTTGATCTATATATATCAGTACCTTTTCCTTTCCAGCATTATCATTTACATTACTACACCTATTTTACTTTATTTATTGCACCAGTTTTACCTCCTGTGATACTATATACCCTGTTCCCTTAACTATTTAAATTCTGTAAAGAAGCATGCAATTTACTTAGTTCAACTGTTACAACTGTTTTCAAAAAGAGATATTTTTGTTTTACAAAACTTTTCTTTTATGCAAAGGATTTGATTTAGAAGCTAAATAAATTGTTTGATTCTTTACAGAAAATCCCTCTCAGAAGAAATACCCGCACCAACACCCAGAATGAAGAAACCAACAACAACAACAATAACAACCAAGATGATACTAACCAGAATGTAAACCCAGGACCCATAGATCTAGCAATAGCCCAGATTCTTTAAATCTTGGCTCAACAAATAGTTCACTTGACTCAACAATAGCAAAGACAGACCAATCCCCAGGTAACTTTAAAAACTTTTTAGGTAGTAAACCCACCGAAATTCAAGGGTTCCTTAGATCCGATTGAAGCGAATGTTTGGTTAAAGGAAATAGAGAAGTCATTTTCTTTAGTTAAAGTGAAGGAAGAACAGAAGGTGGAGTCTGCATGTTATTATTTGAAGAATGAGGCCACCTATTGGTGGGAGACTGTGAAGACATTGGAAGGTACATATGTTATTACTTGGGGGAGGTTTAAGGAATTATTTTTAGAAAAATATTTTCCCCAGTTTGTTCAGGATCAGATGGAGCTGAATTTTTTAGAGTTAAAGCAAGGAAATATGTCGGTAGCTGATTATGAAAGTAAGTTTGAAGAATTGACAAGGTATGTGCCGTCATATGTGGATACTGACAGGAAGAAGGCTAAGAGATTCCAGCAAGGTCTGAAGCCATGGATCAGAGGGAAGGTAGCTATCTTTGAATTGGATACCTATGCAGGAGTTGTAAAGAAGGCCATCATTGCAGAGACAGAGAGCGAGATGTCACAGAAGGAAAAGGAAAGTAAGAAGAGGAAGTTTGAAGGAAATGAAGGACAGTCACAACCAGGGAAGTTTCCAAACTTTAAAAAGGGCAGATTTCAGCCGGGAAGAAATTTTAATGTCAACAAATAGAATCCGGAATCCAGCGGTTAAGGTTCCAGCTATTGGATTTACATGCTTTAAATGTGGGAAGCCCGGACACATAGCTAGGGATTGCAAGACACCAGCCCCAGTCAATAATGCATTGAGAATTATGGGATCTACCCCAGCAGTGAATGAGACTCCAAGGGCTAGAGTTTTTGATATGTCTGTGAAGGACGCAATCCAGGATACAGATGTCGTGGCATGTATGTTTAATGTGAATTTTTTATATGCTAAAGTGTTAATAGATTCGGGGGCAACTCGATCGTTTATTTCTCAAGATTTTTTTAGTAAGTTAAATTGTCCGGTTGAGTATTTAAATGAAATAATGACTGTGGAATTAGCAAATCAAGAATGTATATCTGTTAATCAAGTCTGTGGGAATTGTGAGATTGAGATTTCTGGCAGTAAGTTTTGTGTAGATTTGATACCATTTAAGCTAGGAGAGTTTGACGTTATCTTAGAAATGGATTGGTTATCTAAACACGATTCCCAGATAGATTGTCGAAATAAGAAGGTAATGGTAAAGACGCTAGATGAGAGAATAATAACGTTTAAGGGTCAAAAGCAAGCAAATAAGTTCTTAACAATGATTCAAGCTAAAAAGTTACTACGACAAGGATACGAGCATTTCGTTGCTTATGTGATTGATAGAAGTCAGGAACCGGCAAAATTTGGAGATATTCCAGTAGTCAATGAATTTCCAGACGTGTTTCCCGATGAGTTACCAAGACTTCCTCCAGACAGAGAAATTGAGTTTGCGATCGACTTAGCACCTGGAACGGAACCAGTATCCAAGGCCCCGTACAGAATGGCGCCAGTCGAGATGAAGGAACTAGCAAAGTAATTGGAAGAGTTGTTAGAAAAAGGAGTAATCAGACCCAGTGTATCCCCGTGGGGTGCACCAATACTATTTGTCAAGAAGAAGGATGGAAGTATGAGACTGTGCATCAAAAATTGGGAGCTCAATAAGCTTACAATCAACAACAAGTATTCGTTACCCAGAATTGATGATTTGTTTGACGAATTGAAAGGAGCCAAGTACTTCTCCAAGAAAGATTTGAGATCGGGATATCATCAACTAAAGATTAAGCCAAAGGATATACCAAAGACAGCTTTCAGAACAAGGTATGGACATTATGAATTTTTAGTGATGTCTTTTGGATTGACCAATGCCCCGGCAGCATTCATGGACCTGATGAATAGAATTTTTAAGGAATACTTGGATAAGTTTGTTATTGTATTTATAGACGATATTTTGATTTATTCAAAGACATAAGAGGATCATGCAGAACATTTGAGGACAGCTTTGGAGAATTTAAGGAAGAAAAAGTTATATGCTAAATTTTCAAAGTGTGAGTTTTGGTTATAGGAAGTTCAGTTCTTAGGACACGTAATCAGTAATGAAGGGATCAAAGTGGACCCAACAAAGATTGAACAAATTACAAATTGGGAAAGACCGAGAACACCAATAGAGGTAAGAAGTTTCTTGGGATTCGCGGGATATTATCGGCGATTTGTTCAAGATTTCTCAAGGATTGCAACACCATTGATGAAGCTTACACGGAAGAATGAAAAGTTTATATGTAATGATAAATGTGAAGAAAGTTTTCAGGAATTGAAGCGAAGATTAATCACGGCACCTGTTTTAAGGAAATTTCGTAATCTATAGCGATGCTTCTCATAAAGGACTCATATGCGTTCTGATGCAGCACGATAAGGTTATTGCGTATGCGTCAAGGCAATTGAAACCACACGAACAGAAGTATCCTACCCATGATTTTGAGCTAGCAGCCATAGTTTTCGCTTTGAAGATTTGGAGACATTATCTATATGGAGAGAAATGTGAGATTTATACGGATCACAAAGCTTGAAATATATATTCACACAGAAGGAGCTTAATACGAGACAGAGGAGGTGGTTAGAGTTGATCAAGGATTACGACTGTACGATTAACTATCATTCCGGTAAAGCAAATGTTGTGGCAGACGCGTTAAGTCGGAAAGAAAAGTTGAATGTGTTATCAGTACCCGAAGATATATACAAGGAATTTCAGAAACTGGAATTAGAGATTAGAGTTTGCAAGCCTGATGAAGCGAAAGTGTATAGTATGACTTTCCAGCCGGAGTTGTTAGAAAAGATAAGGAAGTGTCAAGAGAAGATAATGAATCAGGACATTAATCGTTTGGTAGGTGAAGAATTGTGCACGCAAAAGGATGATCAAGGTATTCTTAGGTTTTCTTCTAGAATTTAGATTCCACCAGTGACGGAGTTGAAGAATGAAATTTTACAGGAAGCTCATAATTCAAGGTATTCAATCCATCCAGGAAGTACCAAAATGTACAGAGATTTAAAGGAAAATTATTGGTGGCCAGATATGAAGAGGGAAATTGCGGAATGAGTTAGTAGATGTTATACATGTCAGAGAGTTAAAGAAGAGCATCAGAGACCAAGTGGATTGTTACAGCCATTAGAGATTCCAGGGTGGAAGTGGGAGTATATTGCTATGGATTTCATAGTCAAATTACCAAGAACGAAAGCTAATCATGATGCCATTTGGGTTATAGTGGACATACTTACCAAGTCAGCTCATTTTCTGCCTATAAATGAAAGATTTTCACTAGATAAGTTAGTCCATATGTACCTGAAAGAGTTCGTAGTTCGTCACGGAGTCCCTGTGTCTATCGTATCCGATCGAGATCTGAGATTTAATTCGAGGTTTTGGAAAAGTTTTCAGGATTGTTTGAGAACGAGACTGAATATGAGTACGGCTTACCATCCACAGACGGACGGCCAGAGTGAAAGAACAATCCAAACAATCGAAGACATGCTACGTGTTTGTGCCATTGATTTTAAAGGAAGTTGGGACGAGCATTTACCCTTGGTGGAATTTGCTTACAACAACAGTTATCATGCCAGTATTGGAATGCCACCCTATGAAGCTCTTTATGGATGCAAATGTCGATCTCCTGTATATTGGGACGAAGTAGGAGAACGCAAAATACTTGGACCTGAATTGGTGCAACAGACGAAGGAAGTTGTGGAAATTATCCATAAGAGATTGATAGCAGCACAAGACCGTCAAAGGAAATATGCAGATCAATCAAGGAAAGATATGGAATTCGAAGAAGGAAATTTGGTATTACTGAAAGTATCGCCGTGGAAAGGATTGACACGATTTGGAAAGAAAGGAAAACTGAGCCCAAGATATGTCAGACCTTTTGAGATTTTAAAGTGCGTTGGCAAAGTAGCTTATGAGTTGTCCTTACCTATGCACATGGAACACATTCACAATGTTTTTCACGTATCGATGCTTAAAAAGTATAATCCAGACTCCAGGCATGTAATAGAATACGAGCCAATAGAGCTTCAAGCAGATTTGTCATAGGTAGAGAGTCAGATAGAGATTCTAGAAGAAAGAGAGAAAGTGTTAAGGAATAAAGTGGTAAAGTTAGTAAGAGTATTATGGAGAAACCCAAAGGTTGAAGAGTCAACCTGGGAGTTAGAAAGTGATATGAGAGAAAAATACCCTCATTTGTTTCCTAGGAGATTCTGAGGACAGAATCCTTTTAAGGGGGAAGGATGTAATATTTGGGATATATCGTGTAATTATTTTTGCTAATAAATAAATATTATGCATGTTGAGTATTTATTCTTTGAATTATTTGTTAAGTGATATATGTGCTTGGATGTTTAAAAATAATATTAATTGAGTATTTTAATTTTTATATGTCCAAAATAAAATATAGATAATTGTTAGATCTTCCTATTTATTTTTTTTATGTTGATTTATGATTATATACGAAATTTATGGATTTTATGAATTCTTTTTCCGAGTATTTATAAACTATTTTATATAATCGGGACCCAACCGACGTCATCCGTTTTTACGTTTTTATGACCCGAAACTCTTCCGAGAACTCCTTCCTAACCAAATTGCAATATTTTGAGCATTTTCCATGTTTCGACTTTTTCGATTCGGCGTACGGTTTGTCTTGCGCGGGTCCCGACGTAATATTTTTGATACATTATTCATTTCGGTTAATCAATAAAACTCGTATTTTTTATAAACGAGATCTTTTTATTAAACTATTACAATTATCACCTCGTAATACGTGTAACCAGGCGCTGAGACCAAGACCGCAGTATAAATTGTACTGATTTGGATAATTATCCCGAAAACCGGTACCGTTTGAATCTGTTTTTATAAATAAGCGTACCATTTTATATCCGGAATGATCCAACGAGATACTAATTTTCGGTAATTATAAATAGCCTTAACCGTATTTTATTTCGTACCGAAATTCATTTACAAACAGTAATTATAGAAATTTACAGAGAAAATTCATATATTCATATAATCTTCTGAAAATCAAACCAGCTTTTGAAGGTGTTAGTGATCTCTGTTTTCAAAGCTCGAGTAACCAAATTGAAGGGTTTGAGGAGTACTATCAGATTCCAGAACTCGTTTTACTGTAGAATCAAATGTTGATTTTATATATTTTTGAATTATTTTGATTAAAAATATGAATTTTTGTACGGATGATTGTTTGAGTGATTTGATGCTTGCATGTTGTAGAGCTTGTTTTCCTGATAATTTTCATATGTCATATGACTGATTTGGAGTTCAATAACATGTTCAAAATTGAGTTTAATCTTCGAATAGTAAAATTAGGGTTTATAACCCGTATGAATGTTCTTAATTGAAAATTAGGGCTTTTTATTTTAGGGGTTATTAGCTGTTGAGATATAATGGGTAGTGTACCTTGTGAAATTTGCAATTAATTGGTATATAGCTCGTTAACAGACGATTCATGGTTTGAAGGGAGTTGTGTTTTAAAAGTTACATCGAGCTCGCCGGAAACCGGCGAACTTTCCGGCCATTTTCCGGCCAACTCATGGGTTATTGTTGTGTTTTGATTGCATGAATAGATTCCTGGTGAGTTGTAATCATATCGGGATGAGTTGGTGGTAGGAGGATGCTGGGAACGTGTTCTCCGGCCATCCCCGTAATTTTCCGGCGAATGAACTGCAAAATTATAGTTTAGTCCCTGTATTTTTGTAGATGATGAAGTTTAGTCCCCCAGGTTTCCATAATTTGCATATTTTGGATTCCTGTTTTAAAATTATTTAAAAATTTTATTTTTTATTTATTTTAATTATAAAAATCCGTTTTTAATTTCTGAAAATTCCAAATATTATTATTTTAATTTCCAAAAATGATTTTTAATTCAAAAATAAATCTGAATTAATTAGTTAATTAATTTTAGTTAATAAATAATTGATTAATTAGTCAATTAATTCGAAAATTAATTGATTAATTGATTTAATTATTTATTAATTGATTTTGATTAATTATTTAATTAGATTTAATTATTTAAAAATGATTTAAAAATTCCAAAAAATAATTTCGAGCTTTAAAATATTATTTTCAAGGCTCGATAATTATTATAAAATTGTTTTGAAGCCAGATTTGGCCAACCGAACCCTGTTTATTGCTTTAAAATTGATCCAATGACCCGTTTTAATTTCGAAAAATATTTTAAAAATTATATTAAATACCCGAAAGTCTGTTTATGACCCGAGCCTTCTTTATAAATGATATATCATTGATTGTTTGATGTGTTACGTGTTAAATATGACTTGTTGTTTGACTATCGATCTATATGTTCGATGTTTACTTGTTTATAGCGTAATTTTCAATCCGTTAATCGGATTTGGGTAAAACGAAGGGTAGATAGAAGTGTATATCGAATAAAATCGTATGAGTTGAGTATTGATAGATGCTTATGATATGTGAGCAGAAGAGGCAAGGCTTAGGAAAGGAAAACGGATAGTCGAGGAGTAAGACGGTTAAGATTGGAAGTTAGAGAAGTATAGCAAGCTAATATCAGGCAAGTAATCTGAACTTTCTCGAGATATATTATTGATAATTGATAATCCTGTTCTATATTGCAAGTGCTTTGAAGCACTGCACCTTAAACCTTGATTCCAGTTGTTGATCTTTGAGCCGTAAACCTTATTCATTTTGAACCATTAATTATTGCATACCCGAATACGAACCACAGATATACGATACCACTCCATAAATACATACAAACTAAATGCCAAACACTGAATCAAATTGCTTAAATATTCAAACCATTGTACCTTATGCTTTGAAAGACCAAATCCTTGTAACCTTGAAATATTGATTCCTTTGTTATCCAATTCTATCATTACCTAACAGCCATTCTTCGAAATTGACATATTGATCCTTTGTGAAGATTGAAACCATTTCATTATTGAATATCCAATGTTGTTTATGATTTTGTTTATTGTTTTACATTGTTTATTCTGTTATTATGTTAGAATTGGATTGTTTTATAAAATTGTGGACCAGATTCGTGGTCGGACCAGATTGGTGGTCAAGTTAGGCCAATGTGTGCCATGGATCCAGTAATTAGAGCAGAGCTGTGTGCCTTGCTTGGGGTTAGTGCGTGACTGATCAGCAGCCTAACCTTGGTTTTTAAATAAAAAAATATATGATCCAATTCTAAATCAATAATCATTGTTCCCTTGATACTTTAATACTTTTCACTTGATGATCATTATTCTCTGTTTTGTCATTGTGACTTGCTGAGCTAGTTAGCTCATTTGTGCGATGTTATTTATGTTCTTTTCCAGTTAAGAAGGAACCAGTTGGTAGCGAGGATCCCCAATCCAGTGCGAGAGCTAGGGGTCCAGGTTGATCGAGTTAAGCTAGCAGACATCTTTTGAGATAGTTTAAGTTTGTTAAAGTTTGTAATAATGTTTAATATTCAGTTCTGAGTTTGAATAGTTGGGATTTGGACGTTTGTAATATAAAGTGTGTGTGTGTGGCTTGTGTACATACTTTAACCTGTTACAGTCCGTGGTGGTTAGTAAGTAGGGTCACTACATATTATTATTGTCTTTATTATTATTATAAGCAGGGTATAAATAAGGTATGTGTGTGTGTGGACCCCAAACTTCTGACCCGGGTTTGGAGGGCGCCACAATAGCGACATGTTATGAGATAGTTCAAAATATTTTCAATATATCTTGAATAAGGTTCAAAAGTACTTGCCTTGTCACAGATGATTTCCAACTTTACTTGTACTCTGCTAACAGTTTTACTTTTCAATCACTTTCCTTCTTTTTCTATGCATTGCTTCTATTCATCGATCACTTGCTTTCTTTTTCTACACTTCAGTTCTATTTACTGATCACAGACTTTCTTTTCTATGCCTTGCTTACTCTGCTAGACATCACAAATATCTATCAGTAAACAATGTCATAACATTCTAATCCTCACACAGACGTCATAAGCTTTTATCTACCCTTCGTTTTACCCAAATCCGATTTACGGATTGAAAGATATGACTAAAATAGTCAAACAGTAACCACATAGGCATATAACACATCAATCAGATAGCACGTACCACATAGCACACAAGATATTCGATCAAAATAATTTTTCAAAGAAGATTCGGGGTCAAAATAATTTTTCAGATATTTAATACGAATTTTTTAACATTTTTCGGAATTTAAACGAGACTCCGAATCATTTTATTATTAAATAATAGGGTTCGAATACCAGAGTCTGACTTTAAATTGATTTAATACTAATTATCGAGCTTTGAAAATAATTTTAAATAATATTTTAAAGCTCGAAACTATTTTTCAAGATTTTTAAATCAATTTTAGATAATTAAATTTAATTATTAAATCAATTAAAATTAATTAATAATTAATTAAATTAATTAATCAATTAATTATAAATTAATCAATTAATTAAAATAATTAAAAACCAATTAAAATTAATTAATAAAATAATTTCGATTTATTTTTGAATAAATAATTATTAAAATAATTTTCTGAATTTAAAATAATTAAATAAAAGTTTTTCTGATTTTAAAATAATAAAATATTATTTTTAAAATAAAATTAAATAGAAATCCAATTTATGTCGGTTTTTAAAATCCCAGGGACTAAAATGAAAATATACTGAAAACCTAGTGGCCTATTTGCATTTTGGCGACGTTGCCGTCGCCGTCTCCGGCCACCGTCGGCGAGACGACGTGCCCAGAACTCGACAAAAATGTGCAGATTTCTTCTACAGAACGAGATAATCACGATGCTGCAAACCAAACTATCAAAAACCTTATCGTTTGGCCGGAATATCGACGGGAAAATCCGTAAACGTTCCAAACTCCGATCATCCCTTTACAGTAATCGTTTGTTCTCCATATATTATATCAGTAGATTCGTCTTTTCACGATCTACTTATTGATACAAAAAATTACATCTAATAACCCCAAACAAATAATTACCCAAATTTCAATTAAGAACATCCATATCAAGAACCCTAATTTTTATTTTCAAGAATCAAACCACCTTTTCTACATGTTATTGAACTCGGTTTTCGACATATAATATACCAAATTGACAAGAAAAATATTATCTACACGATGGGATCATCAAATCATATCAACAACATCAAGAACAAATTTTCATAATTTAAAATATGATTAATTCGAAATAAATTAATTAAATAAGGAAAATACCTTGATTCCTGCATAAAAACGGATGATTGATTATGAAAGTATTTTTCGATAGCTTCGATTTGATATATGGCACGCCCGAATCTGAGTTCGATAACGCCCTCGTTCGAAGGTTTGATTATCAAGAACGCGACATGAATTCGACGTTTTCTCTATATTTTACGGAATTTCTACTAACTGATTATGATTATACGAATAAAATGAAATAATAAAAGGTCTATATATATTTATGGAATATTGGTTCGTGTTGGATCGTTAAATTAGTTACTTAGCCACTAAGTAACTGCAAAAACGAGTTTTGGATCGATAAATTAGTTACTTAGCCGCTAAGTAACTGCAAAAACGATCCGATTTGATTCCCCTATTGGATAATTATCCAAACCGGACTCTTTATAAAACACTTTATACAAAAATATTATAGTATTATCCCGTCTTATGAAAATACGGGTTTTGTTGATTCACCGAAATGATTATCGTATCGAAACTCTTGCGCCGGGACGCGCACGGGTCAAACTGCAATCCGGATGGAAAAAGTCAAAACACGGAAAATGTCCGGAATTAACAGATTAGGTTAGGAAGGAGTTTTCGAAAGAGTTTCGGGTTGTAAAAACGTAAAAAATGGTTGAAGTTGGACAATTCCCGACTATATAAAATAATTTTGTAATTATTCAGAAAATAATTAATAAATTTATAAATTAATATAAAATCATTTAACACTCCAAAAATTGCCAGAAAAATACCTTAATTATCTGTATTTTATTCTGGACATAATAAAATTAACATACTTATACTTTACCACATTTGAGCATCCACATATCCCGACCAATCATTCAATAATTCACCAAAAATCACATAATAATCACATAATAATCATTTATTGATAAAAATAATTACACACAATATCCCGGATATTACACTACCAATTGTTCAAGAACAAGAAACCAACTCTAAATTTTCTTCATGTCTTTGGCTGCAAATATTATATCTTGAGAAATCAGACTGATCAACATGGGAAGTTTGATGCTAAAGAAGATGAATGATTTTTTATTGGATATGCTGTGGGAAAAGCATATAGAGTCTACAATTTGAGAACCAACATTATTATGGAATCAATACATGTTGTGTTTGATTATAAAAAGATTGAAGGACTGCAAGATGAAGATTCCCATTAGAGTCTCAAATTTGATAATGTGGAGATGGTTAGTGATGACAGTGATGATGAAAGTGATCAGGAAACAATGGCAAAGGATAATGCAGAAAAATCTACTACTAATGAAGCACAAAATTTAACATCTGTCGAGTTGTAAAATGCTTCATCTGTCGGGAGACAATCTGCTTTATCCGTCGGGAGACAATCAGCCTCATCCGTCGGAACACAAAGTGCATCATCCGCCGGGTCATTAAGAGAAGCTGAAAGTCTAAATAGATCATTTACATATATAAATACCTTATGAATCTGCTAAACGTGTGGCGGTGAAGCCAACTTACTTACACTTATCCTGTCTATTTTACTGTTCCAAAAGGACCAGCGTAATGCATATTAATTCTCTTTTCTTCCTAATTCTAGAAATTCGTGCTCATGAATGTTTCCAAAAGTTACTGGTTATTGAATCTCATTCTCACATGTTTCTTTATTTAATTAACCTAGTTTGTAATTGCCCCAAATCACATTCGAGGCTTTTTAATCGTTCTCTTAATCTTCTTGCCCATCTGTTAATGATATACTGAAACCATGGCGTATTTGATTCCTGATGTTCTCGAAATTACTTTCAAATTAAGAATCAACGATAAAATCTTGACTGTATATGATTGCCGCACAAACTTATCACCATATCTTATTTTCCTTGAATTACAATCGAGTATATTTGCTGAGCGAAACTTTCGTACTGTTTTGAAGAAAATGCACTAACCTGAAGGCATTACCATCATATTCTATCACATGTTATCATTTGTTTTGGTTCTAAGAAGTTCTCATACGAAACTGACTGCAATGTTTTCCTTGACGTCTAGTCACATATAACGTTTATTCTTTCTTGGTGCCACACCATCAGAACATCTTCTTTGACATCCATGTCTCGTATCATATTTGAATCTCTTGAGTTATCGAGGTTGATCCAAATTCCTATCCTTTAGCTCTGCTTTATTTAATGCCCGTTCATCTAGGAGTGGTATATATTATTCTGGTTTGACATAACTCATCGTATTCTGAATACTCCTGTCAAATCTCACTTCAAACAATATTGATCATTTACAATAAATTTCTGGATCTGGTGACGTACCACCATTTCTTCAAGCAGCAACTAACCCACTTTTTGGACAAATTGCTTATTAATATAAGAGAATGATTCTGTTTGGATAACCTATCGATAATGATGCAATTAACGCTTTCCTCACCTTTAGTTCTCGGGTGATTTCACCACGACGTCTTCTGACGAAATGTATCCATCTAGCCTTTGATGTCCCGCCTTAATTCTTGGGTAGGTATAACATTTATTTACATATTTTCCTCCATTTTCTCTTCACGTCTGGTCACTAGATATTTTCTTTTAGCCCTCGGTACTTGATCGTACTCCTGGGATGCATTTCCTATCTCAATTTACAAATTCTTCCTCAAACTCTTCACTTTACTCCTGTCCTGAAAGAGATATGTCCTAAGTCCAATCATGTATGAGGATTTATGAATAACTTTTATGTAATCTGATTTGATTTGATTGATATTAATAAAAGACTTATTTTGTTTTTTATTGCAGGCTCTATCTATTTTAAGTGTTTAAATAAGATATACCACAGTTTAGAGTAAAGCTTTTTATGGATTGTGATGAGATCATAATAATGAGACCTAAAAGATGATAACTCTAAACTTAAATAGTTCCTGGTCGTAAGATTACTAACTAGTAATTAATAATCCACAAAGATCGGTACATACTATGCTTGCTTCATTATGAAGGATGTCTATTCTCATAGATATTTGTGTGGTGACACTATAGCTAGTATGTAGGTGCTTATTATAGAATAAGTTCACTGAACATGACTCACACAGCTAAACAACTGATGGAGTTCACTCACGTGTCAGAAGTTGTTCATATAGTGATAGTTGTACAAGTATCCTTAGACTTGAGGTCATCATAGTCATCTTGTGTACACTGAACTATGCTTTGGTTTAGTTCTTAGTCTCAAGGGACAATTATAAGGGCTCTACTGGGTATAGGAATTTGTACACGAAGACAGTGTATGATCAATAAAGGATCTACCCCTTCCAGTGAAGGAAGAGAATGTTCAATGCTGATCCACTGATGTTAGTTCAGGAATCTCTGGCCAGAGTGAATGAAATTAGAAAGGAGTTTCTAATTTACATTAAATAGAACTAAGCATAGTGAATGGGAAAGCAAGTGATAAAATAAGATAGGCTTGACACAAGTTCCATGCCTTATATTTAATCGTGACATTGCAGGGTAGAAGGAATTAATTGTACGGTAACTACTCACTGAATAGGTTCTTGGTATTTTAAGCAGTGAATTCGTATTATCCGGATAGTCACGATATGCTGAGAAGTATCCCTCACGATGTAGAATAAATATGATTAATTAATTAATCATATGTAATGAATTAGATAATTTATATAAATAATGATAAAATATTTTTATTATTATTTATTTCTAGTACCGGCTTAATATTGAACCTACAGGGTCACACCATAAAAGAGAATGATTTAATGGTGGAAGAATTAATTAGTAATGGCTGATAATTATTTATTTATGAAATAAATAATTAATTGGCAAATTTAATAATTGATTAATTGAGATTTAATTGATTATAAATTAATTAAGAAAAGGTTCTTAATATTATTAATTAAGAATTTAATTTTTGGAAATTAAATCAAGAGAGAGAATTATTTCTAAAGTGTTTAGAAAAAAGGATTAATAATTAAAATGTGTTTTAATTATTAATGAGAATAATAAAGGGTTAATAATAATAATATTTTATGGGAAAATTTTCAGCTGAAAATTTTGCCTATAAATATACTATTATAAACCCTATTTTTGCCTTAACCAAAAAGATTTACAAAACCCTAATTCTCTCCATCTCCTCCTCCTTCATTACATCGTTTTCTTGGTGGATACCGGTGGAGTGTTTCACACTTAAGGAGCAGCTGCTAAGGATCTCCGTTCATCATTTTTGGATCGCCATTAAATACCTCCATCTTTCCATTAATGTAAAGCTTCTTAAGGTAAACATACTGAACTACGAATTAAATATCATTTTTCGCATGGATCCTGCGGAGGGTTTCATTTTTTTTTTAAGATTTAAATTTACGTTTTTATTGCGTTTATGTGCTAAAAACCCTTCATGTCCCACATAATACCCACACCTTACCTATATCCTGACATCTTATAAAGTTTCTTTATCATCCTTTTCATTCCACTTCTTTTCCTATTTCCGTTCTTCATTCTCATAGATTACTCAAAATCAAACTCTTGACATTAATACTCATTTTGATGTCATACAAAATTAGATATCAATACAAACTTTGATGTTCACAACATCCCATTTTGAAGTAAACATCAATCATCTATATTAATATCATTTTTGATATTTATGTTAGGTCACACAACACTGTAGAAGGGGGTTGAATACAGTGTTTATACAATCAAATCGAGTTAACACAAGTATGTAACAAAGATCCAGTATATTGAATAAACTCTGTTACAATAAGAACTGTTGTTCTCTCTCAGTGATGAACAATATCACTAAGAGCTGCTAGGTTACAATGTATAATCTTCTCGATAATGATAACACATATAGTGTAAACCCTAAGCTGTGTTTATATACTACATAGTTACAAGATATATTCTAATTGATATGGAATACAATTATCTCTCCTAAAATATATCAATCAGATATCTTCTACAAGTCTTCTAGTCTTCTAACTCTATCCATGCATATCTTCTATTGTTTTAATTCAGATTTTCTACTGTAAATCAGCTTCCTTCCTTATATGAAAGTCTTCCCGTACTTAAGTTCTGATATGACCTTAAGTTCTGACCTTAAGTTCTGACTTCCAGTAAGTCCTGATTTCAGTAAGTCCTGATATGTCCTGTTATTAAGTTCTGAAAACTAAACACAAATCATATTAGACATGACATCTCAAATATATCTAACAATCTCCCCCAACTTGTAAATTATGCAAATATACAAGTTAATTGATTTGATGATGTCAAAAACATTTAAGTACAAATGCAAATAAGAGTTTAACTAGATAACTAACTACAACTTACAGTCCTTGTAACTTTTACCAATCTCACTGAGTCAATTTGAATCCAAAGTGATTCTTGACAAAGCTTGATATCAGCTTTTCTTCTTTACTCCTCAGGACTTGAGATAGTGTAGTCTTGACTTGCTTCATCTCTTCATGCTGACTTCCAATCTGATATATTGCAGTCCTTAAAGCAGAGATATGGTTTCTTTCTAAACCATCATTCAGTCTTATTACCTTAGGATTAGAAGAATCTTCATTGTAGCACAGACATTTCTCATTCAGTATCACTTCAAGCATAGCAAAATCCTTCTTCATTGGAATCTCACTTCCATCATTTTTAACAATATTAGGAATGAATTCTGTAACTCCTGAACCAGAAATTCTTGCTTTATCTCTGATGGTCTTCAATATGAAATTTGACCATCTCCTGGTAATATCAGATTTTACCTCTAAAAGGTAATGAAAGAATTGAAGTTCTTTCAGTGATTTGTTTAGCACATCTGATTCTGACATCTGATATGTCCTTCCATCTTCAAGAAAAAGAATCAGATTTTCTTTGATATGTGCTTGTCATGAACATCCAGTGTCACTTGAACAGAAATAACCTTATCAAGGTGTTTCTGTGTAACATCTTCAAGAGGTTTGTCAGTCAGTAGAAATGGATCTCTAATAGCAACTTCAACTTCTGTCTTGATCTTAGCTTCATCAGAACATAGTCCATCCCTGTCTCTTGCTTCTCTGGTTTTCAATCCAACAGTCATGAAATTAGATAACAATTGGCTTTTCTTTGGATCTGATGGTTTGACATTCTTCCACAGAAGTTTCTTTTTATCAGCTACTTCCATCTTGTCTAAATCAACTTGAGCACTTTCAGAGGTTGATTTCTTGATGACTTTATCAGTACTTGTTGTTTCTACTGTAGCTTGTTGTTTCTCACTCTGAACAACTTAAGCTTTTCAGAGGTTGTCTTTGATTCTTCAGAAATCTTCTTTTTTTTCAGAGTTTGAACATCTTGGTCTTCAGCAAGAGTGTCATCAGTAACTTGAACCATTTTGCACACTGATTTCATCAGGATTTGAGGAATTTTCATCTCCAGTGGCTTGGTTGGTTCATCAACTTTTCCTTTTCCTTTTGACTTAGGATCAATCTCAGATTGTGATCTAGTCTTGGCTTTAGATGCCTCAGAAATTGACTTCTCTTTGATCACAATGCCTTTCTATTTAGGCCTTGGAGGTTTCTTAGCAACATAAGCTTTTGGCTTTAGATTTATCTTTTCAGCTTTAAATCTAGCTTCCTCCTCCTTGAGTGCTTCCAAATCCATTCCTGGATTATGTTTCAAAAATAATCTTCTAGCAATTTCCTCATCAAGTGTCTGAATCTTGGGATCCTTATAGTAGACTGTAGTCTGCTTCCCTTTGAGCTTCAGAGTTTTCATGAACTTTTGAGAATCTTGACTTCCACCTTGTACCAAAACATCAGGCTTTGTCATCAGACTTTGCTCATCAGAACTTGATATCAAATTTTGATTAGAAGATTTGCTTGCATCAGTAATTAGTTTCCTTGAAGAAACCTTGCTGCTCTGCCCTTTAACTTGAACCTGACCTCTACCCTTGCTAGGGTTTTCCTGGTCATCAACTTCATCATCTTTCTTCTTCAGTATTTGATCATTAGAGCATTTGGACTTAACTATCTTCTCCCCCTTTTTGGCATCATCAGGTAGTAGGAGAGAGAGAGAAGAAGTTCTACTGAAGATTGAATCTCATTCAACTGAATTTGCTGAGAAGCTTGATTTTGCAGAACCTCAGTAATTTGGGCCTGTTGCTTCTCTTGAGCTTTTTCAATTGCTTCAACTTTCTCAAGTGTAGCTCAGGATATGTCAATTCAAATTCAACATTTTTTTGTCAAATCATCACAAATTATTAGTAACCACAATTTTAATCAAAACATTCATCAAGAAATACAGTTCAAGTAGATGAAGTAAAGATTAACAGGCTGCAATGAGAACATTCACATGCACATAACACGAGATAAATAAAGACTGAATTTTGCAATCAAAAGAAATTTCATTAAAATATCAAAAGAGTACATTTTATGAAATTTGTAGATTACATGCAACAGATGACAAGATAATCCTAGTCTAAGATGGTGAACATTAACAGCCTTGGACTAAGAAAGAAATCAATCGATTAGTTCCTCCTGCTGCTGACAACTAGTACTGTAAGACGGATGATCCGTTCTTGCTGAAGAAGAGCCTCTCTCCGTTCTTCTTCTAAGTGATCAAGATGGATTTGATAGTCCATCTCAAAGAACAAGAGATTTGTCCGAACCTCTTGTGGAACCAAGTTCCATATCTCATCAAGAATAGCAGTGACGTGCCATTCCTATTCCCAGTCACCACAACTGAACTCAACATTGAAGTTTTCATAGTTCATAAACATGTTTACAAGAACCATTTTTATGAAGGAGGAAAATAGTGAGAATTAAAAGAGAGAGAATGATTTTATGTGAGAATAGAAGATGATATGTCTGAGATGAAATGTCGGTTAAATAGCTAATGGTATATCAAGGGACTATAGATTGATTAATGATTAAGTGTAGAGTTAACTTAATGAGCGTCTCCCTAGACCGATGTGTAATGATTTAGGCAATATGTGAACAGTCAATAGTTAAAGCAGGAGTTAATGGGCACGGGAAATAAGTAATAATTACTGTGCACATGCAATTTTTCAAGACAAACACGTTTACCACTAACCCAAATGATTCTCCATTGAGAAAAGCACTTTTCACATCCATTTGAAAGCCTTTGAACTTTTTATGAGCAGTATAAGCCAAAAAGATTCTTATGGCTTCCAATCTAGTAACTAGTGCAAATGTTTCATCATAATCAATACCCTCCTGTTGAGAGTAGCCTTTAGCAACCAACCTTGCTTTGTTTCTTGTAATTATGCCATCACTGTTAGTTTTGTTTCTGAACACCCATTTAGTACCAACAATAGATCTGTTCTTTGGTCTTGGCACTAAGGTCCAAACTTTATTTCTTTCAAATTCATTTAACTCTTCCTGCATTGCTTGCACCCAATCAGCATCTTGAAGAGCTTCATCCACTTTCTTTGGTTCAGATTGAGATATAAAGGAATGATAGAGACATTCATTTGATGTTACTGTTCTAGTTCTGACACCTGCTTCAGGATCTCCAATTATTAAGTCAGGTGTATGTGATTTGGTCCACTTCCTTGCAGATGGAAGTTGATTTCTAGAACTGGATCCTCCCCCATGATCCATGATGTCTCCATCAGCATTTTCTGATGCTCCCCCTATAGTTATGCTCTCTGAGACTTCAGAATTTGAGTTGGATCCATCAGGATTTGAAGAATCAGAGTTTCCATAATTATCAGAATTTGGCTCATCAGAACTTGACGAATCAGAACTTGAAGAGCCACTGACAGGTTCTGATGCTTATTGATCTTGAGTTGTGGTACGATCTTCAGTTTGCTCCCCCTGAACAGGTGCATTTTCCCTTGAAGTAGTTACCATAGTTTCAATGACAACATAATTTAACCCGTCAGAACTTACAGGATCAGGATTTAGGTCATCAGAACCTGCAGAATCAAAATTTAAATCTTCATTTTCAAATCTCAGTTGATCATGATCATTGAAATCTTCAAGTCCAGTAATCTTTTTTATCATCAAAAGACACATTGATAGATTCCATGACAACTCTTGTTCTTAAATTGTTGACCCTGAAGGCTTTTGTGGAAAGTGGATATCCAACAAAAATTCCTTCATCAACTTTTAGATCAAATTTTGACAGTTGTTCAGGATGAGTCTTAAGAACAAAACACTTGCATCCAAATACATGAAGATATTTCATATTTGGCTTCTTTTTCTCTACCATCTCATATGGTGTTTTTCCATGCTTGTTAATCAATGTAGCATTCTGTGTAAAACAAGCAGTATGCACAGCTTAAGCCCAAAAGTAGGTTGGTAGCTTTGCTTCATCAAGCATAGTTCGTGCAGCTTCAATGCGAGTCCTGTTCTTCCTTTTTATAACTCTATTTTGTTGTTGAGTTCCAGGTGTAGAAAATTCCTGTTTGATTCCATGTTCTTTGCAGAACTCTTCCATTATTGAATTCTTGAACTTAGTGCCATTATCACTCCTTATGATTTTAACAAAATCTTTGACCAATTTATCCAGCTGTTTGACATGATCAGTTAGAGTAGATGCAGTTTCAGTCTTCTTGTGCAAGAAATACACCCAAGTATATCTTGTTAACTCATCCACTATAACAATAGCATATTTCTTCTTTGGAATAGACATGACATTGACTGGACCAAATAGATCAACATGCAGTAAGTGATAAGGCTCAAGAATTGAGGATTCAGTTTTGCTCTTGAATGAAGATTTTCTTTGTTTTGCCTTTTGACATGAATCACAAAGGTCATCAGGAACAAATACTGATTTTGGCAGTCCTCTCACAAGATCTTTCTTTACAAGCTCATTTATATTGTTGAAATTTAAATGAGAGAGTTTCTTGTGCCAATTCCAGCTTTCTTCAATTGATGCTCTACTCAACAGACAGATTGCAGAACCGTCAGAACTTGTTGAAAGTCTGGCTTCATAGATGTTACCATGCCTGAACCCTTTCAGAACCACTTTGCCTGTAGAATTACTTACAACTTCACAGTGTTCTTCAAAGAAATCTACATGATAACCTCTGTCACAGATTTGACTCACACTTAGCAGATTGTATTTAAGTCTTGTGACAAGAGCTACTGATTTAATGATGACATTCCCAAGATTGATATTGCCATATCCCAGAGTTTTTCCCATATTTCCATCTCCATAAGAAACTCCTGGGCCAGCTTTCTCCACAAAGTCTGATAGCAGGACTTTATTTCCAGTCATATGTCCTGAACATCCACTATCAAGAACTAGGAAGTTTTTCTTGTTGCCCTACAATCACAAAGACCACTATTGGTTAGTTTTAAGGACCCAGACTTGCTTGGATCCTTTGGCCTTATTAAGTTTGTTAGCATTTGCAGCGGATTTAATTTCAGAGTTTATGCTAACATGCTGTTTATCAGACTTTACAGTATCAGACTTTGCATCAGAACTTACACTACAAGGAATAATGCTAACTTTCTTTAAAGAAGGTTTTATTTGATAATAATCATAGTATAAACTATGATATTCCTTACAAGTATAAATAGAATGCCATAAACTACCACAATGAAAACAAGGATTTTGTGTCTTAAACCTAATAGACTTACTCTTAACTCCTGATCTAGGAGGTAAAGAGTTTATATCCTTATTCTTCCTATACAAAGAAGCAAGATGGTTAGAGTTTTCACAGTAATAACATTTCTTTCTAGGAGCATTAGGAAAAGGCATATAATTATTGCTTTTATTCACACCTTCCTTTCCATTCCTATTTTTCTTAGCTTCCTTGACCTTGTTTACATTTCTAATCTCTTTCAGCTTATGCTTAAGCTGCTTCTTTGTCATTAAGCCTATGTTAACTTCAGCTGGTTTATCCTGTTTTGATTTGTCAGAAGTTGACTTTTCTTTTACTTTTGTCCTAGACTCTTTCATCTTTTCAGAATCATACTTTATAGTTTTTGCTACAAACTTAACAGGATTTACCTTTGGCTTAGCAGTCTATTTAACAACTATTGGCTCAAGTTGGACAGTTCCTTTTTCACATTTATCATCTCCGTAACCTAAGCCCTCTTTCCAGTTTCCACTACTTAGTAAATTCTGAGTTGTTCTGCCAGAGTTAGTCCAAGTTCTGATAATTTCTATTTCCTTTTCTAACTCAGTTTTTAGAGATTCATTCAATTTTAGCACTTCATCTCTAACATAAAAGACATCATCTCTTTCTTTCCGAGTTTGATGGAACATAACTAACTCTTTTTCTAAATAATCATTTCTCTTTTTAAAAGCAAGATTTTCAGATGTTAATCTTTCACATATTAAAGTCTGATCTCTATAACTAATAAACATGGTTTTAAGATATAATCTCAACTCAATAATATCATCAGTATGAAAGGCATAAGTTGTTTAAGGCACCTTAAGTTCAGCAGTGTTAGTACTGCTATCAGCATTTGCCATCAAGGCATAGTTCACCTCATCTTCAGAATCTGAAGTGTCTGTCCAGTTTTTCTTACAATTAGGAGAGATATGACCTTTGTCAGACTTTCCTCCTTTGACTTCAGTCTTTCTCAACCCTTTCTTCTTAGGACTTCCACCTTTCCTGGAAAGCTTCTTTTCGGGGTCTTGTGTTTTTGATTGATCAGTCATGATTGATTGTTTGGATCTTTACTGTATGTGTATTAACAGAAAGGCTCTGATACCACTTGTTAGGTCACACAACACTGTTGAAGGGGGTTGAATCCAGTGTTTATACAATCAAATCGAGTTAACACAAGTATGTAACAAAGATCAAGTATATTGAATAAACAATGTTATAGTAAGAACTGTTGTTCTCTCTCAGTGATGAACAATATCACAAAGAGCTGCTAGGTTACAATGCATAATCTTCTCGATAATGATAACACATATAGTGTAAACCCTAAGCTGTGTTTATATACTACACAGTTACAAGATATATTCTAATTGATATGGAATACAATTCTGTCTCCTAAAATATATCAATCAGATATCTTCTACAAGTCTTCTAGTCATCTAACTCTTTCCATTCATATCTTCTATTGTTTTAGTTCAGATTTTCTACTGTAAATCAGCTTCCTTCCTTATATGAAAGTCTTCCCGTACTTAAGTTGTGATATGACCTTAAATTCTGATATTAAGTTCTGACTTCCAGTAAGTCCTGATTTCAATAAGTCCTGATATGTCCTGTTGTTAAGTTCTAAAAACTAAACACAAATCATATTAGACATGACATCTCAAATATATCTAACAATTTAACTGTGGCGCCCTCCAAACCCGGGTAAGAAGTTTGGGGTCCACACACACACCTTATTTATAACCTGCTTATGATAATAATAAAGGTAATAAAATGCAGTGACCCTATTTACCAACTACCACGGATCGTAACAGGTTAAAGTATGCACACAAGCCACACATCTACTTATATTACATACCGTTCAAATCCCAATCATTCAAACTCAAGCTGAGTATTAAACATTATTACAAACTTTTACAAACTTAATTTATTCCAAAAGAAGCCTACTAGCTCAGCTTCTTCAACCTTAATCCCTAGCTCTCGCGCTGGACTGGGGATCCTCGCTACCAACTGGTTCCTTTTTAACTGGAAAGAATATAAACAACATCGCACAAATGAGCTAACTAGCTCAGCAAGTCACAATAACAAAATTGAGAATAATGATCATCAAGTGAACATGATTATGATATCAAGTGAACAATGGATTATGATTTAGAATTGGATATTATACTTTTATTTTAAAAACCAAGGTTAGGCTGCTGATCAGTCACGCACTAACCCCGAGCACAGCACACAGCATTGCTCTAACTACTGGATCCAAGGCACACATTGGCCTAACTTGACCATTATATGGTCTGACCACGAATCTGGTCCACAATTTTATAAAAACAATCCAATTCTAACATAATAACATAATAAGCAATAATAAACAATAACCAGAATCATTAACAACAATGAGTGTTTAACAATGAAAGGGTTTCAATCCTTGTAAGGATTAATAAAGTAATTTCAAAGCTTGGATGCTGGGTAATGAAAGAATTGGATAACAAAGGAATCAACGTTTCAGGGTTTCAAAGATTTGGGCTTTCAAAGCATAAAATACAATGGGTTGAGTATATAAGTAATTCAGTTCAGTGTTTGGTTTTTAGTTTGTATGTATTTGTAGAATAGTATCGTAGATTTGTGGTTCGTGTTTGGGGTATACAATAATCAATGGCTTAGAAAGAATAAGGTTCATGGCTCAAGCACAATAACTGGAATCAGAGTTTGGGTTTCAGTGCTTGAAAGCACTTGCAATATCAACAAGACTATCAAGTACTACAATATCTCGAGAAAGTTCAGAACACTTGCCTGGTATTAGCTTACTACACTGCACTCGCTTCCAATCACAATCATCTTACTCCTCAACTACCTGTTTCCCTTTCCTACGTCTTGCCTCTTCTGCTCACATATCATAAGTATCTATCAATAATTGACTCATAGAATTCTATTCAACACATACTTTTATCTACCCTTCGTTTCATCCAAATCCGATTAACGGATTGAAAGTTATGCAATAATCAAGTAAACACCGAATATATAGACCGATAGTAAATCAACAAGTCATGTATAACACATAATACATCACGTAATCAATGACATATCATTTATAAAGAAGTCTCGGGTCATAAATAGGCTTTCTGGTATTTAAAATGATTTTTAAAACATTTTTCAAAATTAAAACGGGTCGTTGGATCAATTTCGGGTTAATTAACAGGGTTCGATTGGCCAATTCTGGCTTCGAAACTATTTTATAATAATTCTCGAGCCTTGAAAATAATTTAGAATAATATTTTAAAGCTCGAAACTATTTTTCAAAATTTTTAAGTCATTTTTAAATAATTAAATCTAATTAAATAATTAATTAAAATCAATTAATAATTAATTAAATCAATTAATCAATTAATTTTCGAATTAATTGACCAATTAATCAATTAGAAATTAACTGAAATTAATTAACTAATTAATTTAGATTTATTTTTGAATTAAAAATAATTTTCGGAATTAAAATACTAATTTTTAGAATTTTCAGAAATTAAAAATGAATTTTTATAATAAAAATAAATAGGAAATATGATTTTTGAATATTTTTAAAACAGGAATCCTATTTTTGCAAATTCTGGAAACCTCAGGGACCTAACTTCATCATTTCCAAAAGTACAGGGACCAAACTGCAATTTTGCAGTCCAGTCGCCGGAAACGTCGGGGATGGCCGAGAACTCGACTTCGGCTTCCTCCCACCACCACAAGCTCCAGATCAATACTACACAACACCAGGAATCTATATCTGCAATCAAAATTCATCAATAACCCCAGACTTAAAAACACAACTCCCTTCAATTCACTAATCCTCTGTTAACGAGCTATATACCAATCGATTGCAAATTTCATAAGGAACACAACCTACTATAAATCAACAGCTAATTACCCCTGAATCAAAAACCCCCAAATTTCAATTGAAAACATTCAAACGGGTTATAAACCCTAATTTTGAAATTCGAAAATAAAACTCAAATTTGAACATGTTATTGAACTCCAAATCAGACGTATAATATATCAAAATCATCAGGAAAACAAGCTCTACAACATGCAATCATCAAATCATACAAACAATCATCTGAACAAAAATTTATATTTTCATAAAAATAATTCAAAAATAAATAAATTTCCAGAAAATAAACCATTGATTCTGTAGTTCTGAAACTTGTATAATCTGATAGTACCCATCAAAACCTCCGTTTTGGTTACTAGAGCTTCCCGAGCAGATTTCAATAACACCTCCAAATAGTAGTTTGATTCTCAGAAAGATTTATGAATATATGATTTTTCTCTGTAAAATTATATAATTATCTATCTGCAAATGATTTTGATACGAAATAAAATATGGTAAAAGGCTATTTATAATTAAGGAAAATTAGTATCCCGTTGGATCATTCCGGATATAAAACGGTACGTTTATTTATAAAAACTAATCCAAACGGTATCAATTTTCGGGATAATTATCCAAACCAGTACAATTTGTACTGCGGTCTTGGTCTCAGCGCCTGGTTACACGTATTACGAAGTGATAATTGGGATAGTTTAATAAAAAGCTCCCGTTTATCGAAAATACGGGTTTTATTGATTTACCGAAACAAATATTGTATCGAAAATGTTGCGCCGGGACCCGCGCAGAACAAACCGTACGCCGAATCGAAAAAGTCGAAACATGGAATATGCTCGGAATATTACAATTAGGTTAGGAAGGAGTTCTCGGAAGAGTTTCGGGTTTCAAAAACGTAACAACGGGTGACGTCGGTTGGTTCCCGTTTTTATAAAATAGGTTTTAAATACCCAGAAAAAGATTTTATAAATTTCATATGATCCTTATAAATCCATAAATCAACATAAAAATAATTTGGAAGATATGACAATTATCTATATTTTATTTTGGACATAGAAAAATGAAAATACTCAATTAATATTATTTTTAAATATCCAATCACAGATAACACTTAACAATTAATTCACAGAATAGATACTGAACACAGATAATAATTATTTAATAGCAAAAATAATTACACGATATATCCCGGATATTACATCCTTCCCCCCTTAAAAGGATTCTGTCCTCAGAATCTCCTAAGAAAACAAATGAGGGTACTTTTATCTCATATCACTTTCTAACTCCCAAGTTGACTCTTCAACCTTTGGGTTTCTCCACAAAACTCTTACTAACTTTATCACTTTATTTCTTAATACTTTCTCTCTCTCCTCTAGAATCGCTATCGGACTTTCTACATATGACAAATCCGCCCGAAGCTCTATTGGCTCATATTCTATTACATGCATGGAGTCTGGATTGTACTTCTTAAGCATTGATACGTGAAAAACATTGTGAATGTGCTCCATGTGCGGTGGTAACGCCAATTCGTAAGCTACCTTGCCAACACGCTTTAGGATCTCAAAAGGTCCGACATATCTTGGGCTTAGCTTTCCTTTCTTCTCAAACCTCGTTAGTCCTTTCCACGGTGATACTTTCAGTAATACCAAACTTCTTTCTTCAAATTCCATGTCTTTCCTTGACTGGTCTGCGTATTTCCTCTGACGATCTTGTGCGGCTATCAATCTCTTCTGGATAATTTCAACAATTTCCTTTGTCTGCTGTACCAGTTCAGGTCCAAGTATCTTGCGTTCTCCTACTTCGTCCCAATATACTGGAGATCTACATTTGTGTCCATAAAGGGCTTCATAGGGTGGCATCCCAATGCTGGCATGATAACTGTTGTTGTAAGCAAACTCTACCAGAGGTAAATGTTCATCCCAACTTCCTTTGAAATTAATAGCACAAACACGTAACATGTCCTCGATTGTCTAGATCGTTCTTTCACTTTGGCCATCCGTCTGGGGGTGATAGGCCGTACTCATATTCAGTTTTGTTCCCAAATATTCTTGAAAACTCTTCCAAAATCTTGAATTAAACCTTGGATCTCGATCAGATACAAATGGACCAACTTGTCGAGCGAAAATCTTTCATTTATAGGCAGAAAATGAGCTGACTTGGTAAGTCTATTCACTATAAACCAAATGGCATCATGATTAGCCCTTGTCCTTGGTAATCCAACTATAAAATCCATGGTAATATGTTCCCACTTCCACTCTGGAATCTTTAATGGCTGTAACAATCCACTTGGTCTCTGATGCTCTGCTTTAACTTTCTGACAGGTATAACATTTGTTAACCCATTCCGCAATTTCCCTCTTCATGTCTGGCCACCAATAATTCTTTTTTAAATCTCTGTACATTTTGGTACTCCCTGGATGGATGGAATATCTTGAACTATGTGCCTCTTGCAAAATTTCATTTTTCAGCTCCGTCACTGGTGGAATCCAAATTCTAGATGAAAACCTCAGAATACCTTGATCATCCTTTTGCGTGCATAACTCTTCACCTACCAAACGATTTATATCTTGATCCATTACATCTTCTTGACATTTCTTTATTTTCTCCAATAACTCCGGTTGGAAAGTCATACTGTATACTTTCGCTTCCTCAGGCTTGCAAACTCTAATCTCCAATTCCAATTTCTGAAATTCCTTATATATATCTCCACGTACAGATAACACATTCAACCTTTCCTTTCGACTCAATGCGTCTGCTACAACGTTCGCTTTACCAGGATGATAATTAATCGAGCAATCATAGTCTTTGATCAACTCTAACCATCTCCTTTGCCTCATATTAAGTTCCTTTTGTGTGAATATGTACTTTAAGCTTTTGTGATCCGTGAAAATCTCGCACTTTTCTCCATACAAATAATGTGTCCAAATCTTCAAAGCAAAAACTATGGGTGCTAGCTCCAAATCATGAGTAGGATACTTTTGTTCGTGTGGTTTCAATTGCCTTGACGCATACGCAATCACCTTTTCGTGTTGCATAAAATACATCCTAGTCCTTTGTGAGAAGCATCGCTATAAATTACGAGATTCCCTTGATCGTCTGGAAGTGACAAAACAGGTGCCGTGATTAACCTTCGCTTCAACTCCCGAAAACTTTCTTCGTACTTATCATTCCATATAAACTTTTCATTCTTTCGTGTAAGCTTTGTCAATGGTATTGCAATTCTTGAGAAATTCTGAACGAATCGTCGATAATATCCTGCCAATCCCAAGAAACTTCTTACCTCAGTGGGTGTTCTCGGTCTCTCCCAATTCATAATTGCCTCGATCTTTGCCGGGTCCACTTTGATCCCTTCGTTACTGACTATGTGTCCTAAGAACTGAACTTTCTATAGCCAAAACTCACACTTCGAGAATTTAGCATATAACTTCTTTTTCCTTAAAATCTCCAAAGCTGTCCTCAAATGTTCCGCATGATCCTCTTCCGTCTTTGAATAGATTAAAATATCGTCTATAAACACAATAACAAACTTATCCAAATATTCCTTGAAAATTCTGTTCATCATGTCCATAAATGCTGCCGGGGCATTGGTCAATCCAAAAGACATCACTAAAAACTCGTAATGTCCATACCTTGTTCTGAAAGCTGTCTTTGGTATATCTTCTGGCTTGATCTTTAGTTGATGATATCCCGATCTTAAATCAATTTTGGAGAAGTAATTGGCTCCCTTCAACTGGTCAAACAGATCGTCAATTCTAGGTAACGGATACTTATTCTTGATTGTAAGCTTGTTGAGCTCCCTATAGTCGATACACAATCTCATGCTTCCATCTTTCTTCTTGACAAATAATACCGGGGCTCCCCACGGGGATACACTGGGTCTAATTACTCCTTTCTCTAACAACTCCTGCAATTGCTTCGCTAGCTCTTTCATCTCAACAGGCGCCATTCTGTACGGGGCCTTGGATGCTGGTTCTGTTCCAGGTGCTAAGTCGATCGCAAATTCAATTTCTCTATTTGGAGGAAGTCCTGGTAATTCTTCGGGAAATACGTCTGGAAATTCATTCACTTCTGTCGATCACATATGCTACGAAATGCTCGCATCCTTGTCGTAATAACTTCTTGGCTTGAATCATCGTTAAGAACTTCTTTACTTGCTTCTGTCCCTTGAACGTTACTATCCTTTCATCTGGCGTTTTCACCATTATCTTCTTATTTTGACAATCTATCTGGGCATCGTGCCTAGATAACCAATCCATCCCTAATATAACGTCAAATTATCCTAACTTAAATGATATCAAATCTACACAAAATTTACTACCAGAGATCTCAATCTCACAATTCCCACAAACTTGGTTAACAGTTACACGTTCTTGATTTGCTAATTCCACAGTCATTATTTCATTTAAATACTCAACTGGACAATTTAACTTACTAACAAAATCTTGTGAAACAAATGATCGAGTTGCTCCCGAATCTATTAACACCTTGGCACATAAAGAATTCATATTAAGCGTACCTGCCACGACATCCATATCCTGGATCGCATCCTTCACAGACATGTCAAAAACTCTAGCCCTTGGAGTCTCATTCACTGTTGGGGTAGATCCCATAATCCTCAATGCATTACTGACTGGGGCTGGTGTCTTGCAGTCCCTGGCCATATGTCCTGGCTTTCCATATTTAAAGCACGTAAATCCAATGGCTGGAACCTTTACTGCTGGATTCCGGATAGGCTGATCCTTACTTGCTGGCTCTCTTGCTGGCTGATTCCGGCACTCCCTCGAATAGTGCCCTTTCTAGTTGCATTTAAAACATACCACATTCAACTTGTTACAAACTCCTCCATGCTTCTTTCCACATACTTGACAATCTGGAAAAGTTAGTCTCAACTGATTTGGCTGATTTGTATTAACTGGACGATTGTTCTGGCCTCCGTCTCCTGCATTCTGTCTCCTGAAATTAAAATTTCTCCCTAGCTGAAACTTGCCCTTCTTAAAATTTGGAAACTTCCCTGGTTGTGACTGGCCCTCATTCCCTTCAAATTTCCTTTTCTTGCTTTCCTTTTCCTTCTGGAACATCTCACTCTCTGTCTTTGTTGTTGTTGTGCCAGGTGAACTGTTTGTTGGGCCAAGATTTGAAGAATCTGGGTTATTGCTGGGTCTATGGGTCCTGGGTTCACATTCGGGTTTGTATCATCTTGGTTGTTGTTGTTGTTGGTTTCTTCATTCTGGGTGTTGGTGCGGGTATTTCTTCTGGGAGGCAATTTTCTGTAAAGAATCAATCAACTTATTTAGCTTTTGAATCAATCTTTTGCATAAAAGAACAGTTTTGCAAAACAGAAATATCTCTTTTTGAAAACAGTTGTAACTAAGTAAATTGCATGCTTCTTTACAAAATATAAACAGTTATGGAAAACAGGGTACATGGTATCACAGGGGTATAACTGGTGCAATAAATAAGGTAAGGTAAAACAGGTGCAATAAAGTAAATGACAGTGCTGGAAAGGAAAAAGGTACTAATATATATAGATCAAAAGTTTTAGGTAGTACAAGCGTATAGACGCTTCGGAAGTAAAAGCAAAAAGGTACAACAACCCACTCACTAGTCAGCATAGCTAGTCTATAAATACAACTCAAAAGTCTACTGATACACACTACACACTACTGTACATACTACATAACCATAACAACACTGCTCATCATCTCCATCTCTGAATCTCTGACTCAGCTCCAAGGAAACTCTGGTCCTACCAGCCTCTTAAAGTCCTCCATCACCTCAGTAGCCCAGCCCATCAGTGCATCAGGGCCTCTGCCAGGTAGTGTAGCTCCATGTAGCCTAGCCTCAAGAACACTCCGTGTCACATGAATCTCCTCTCGAAGCTCCCTCACACCACGATCAACATCTGTAGTCTTGATGATATGCTGTAGCTCTCTGATCTGGGCCAACAAGGAATCACACTCCAATAGAAGAGCCTCATACCGATAATAAGGAACTGGGGGCAATGTAGACTGGAATGGGGCACTCGCAACTGAATGCCCAGTGGAATCCGAATCAGCTGGTGGGGGTCCTCCGATAGGTGGCCTCATTCCTGGAGGTGGAATAGCCTGCAGTGGTACGGGCTGCAACACAGGTGGAGGTAGTATAGCCAACACTGGTGGAACAACAGGACGTGGATCCGAAGATGGCACTCCAACTGAAGGCTCTGAGTGATCACCTGATACGTGAATAAAAGAGTCGGCCATCGCTGCTATCTGAAATCATATCGCAATATAAGAATCTCGAACCATAACGCGAATTACACTAATACCTAATATACCGAAGCACTCAACCTCTCAACATTCTATCTTTCTATTCCTTACTTCTAATCCTAACCCTCTACCCATTCCCGTCAACCTAGGCTTGTGTCAGTGACTTATAACCTGTAGCTCTGATACCAAACCTGTGGCGCCCTCCAAACCCGGGTAAGAAGTTTGGGGTCCACACACACACCTTATTTATAACCTGCTTATAACAATAATAAAGGTAATAATATGCAGTGACCCTATTTACCAACTACCATAGATCGCAACAGGTTAAAGTATGCACACAAGCCACACATCTACTTATATTACATACCGTTCAAATCCCAATCATTCAAACTCAAACTGAGTATTAAACATTATTACAAACTTTTACAAACTTAATTTATTCCAAAAGAAGACTACTAGCTCAGCTTCCTCAACCTTAATCCCTAGCTCTCGCACTGGACTGGGGATCCTCGCTACCAACTGGTTCCTTTTTAACTGGAAAGAATATAAACAACATCACACAAATGAGCTAACTAGCTCAGCAAGTCACAATGACAAAACTGAGAATAATGATCATCAAGTGAACATGATTATGATATCAAGTGAACAATGGATTATGATTTAGAATTGGATATTATATTTTTATTTTAAAAACCAAGGTTAGGCTGCTGAACAGTCACGCACTAACCCCGAGCACAGCACACAGTATTGCTCTAACTACTGGATCCAAGGCACACATTGGCCTAACTTGACCATTATATGGTCTGACCACGAATCTGGTCCACAATTTTATAAAAACAATCCAATTCTAACATAATAACCGAATAAGCAATAATAAACAATAACCAGAATCATTAACAACAATGAGTGTTTAACAATGAAAGGGTTTCAATCCTTGTAAGGATTAATAAAGTAATTTCAAAGCTTGGATGCTGGGTAATGAAATAATTGGATAACAAAGGAATCAACGTTTCAGGGTTTCAAAGATTTGGGCTTTCAAAGCATAAAATACAATGGGTTGAGTATATAAGTAATTCAGTTCAGTGTTTGGTTTTTAGTTTGTATGTATTTGTAGAGTAGTATCGTAGATTTGTGGTTCGTGTTGGGGGTATACAATAATCAATGGCTTAGAAAGAATAAGGTTCATGGCTCAAGAACAATAACTGGAATCAGAGTTTGGGTTTCAGTGCTTCAAAGCACTTGCAATATCAACAAGACTATTAAGTACTACAATATCTCGAGAAAGTTCAGAACACTTGCCTGGTATTAGCTTACTACACGGCACTCGCTTCCAATCACAATCGTCTTACTCCTCAACTACCTGTTTCCCTTTCCTACGTCTTGCCCCTTCTGCTCACATATCATAAGTATCTATCAATAATCGACTCATAGAATTCTATTAAACACATACTTTTATCTACCCTTCGTTTCACCCAAATCAGATTAACGAATTGAAAGTTATGCAATAATCAAGTAAACACTGAATATATAGACCGATAGTCAATCAACAAGTCACGTATAACACATAATACATCACGTAATCAATGACATATCATTTATAAAGAAGTCTCGGGTCATAAATAGGCTTTCTGGTATTTAAAATGATTTTTAAAACATTTTTCAAAATTAAAACGGGTCGTTGGATCAATTTCAGGTTAATAAACAGGGTTCGGTTGGCCAATTCTGGCTTCGAAACAATTTTATAATAATTCTTGAGCCTTGAAAATAATTTAGAATAATATTTTAAAGCTCGAAACTATTTTTCGGAATTTTTAAATCATTTTTAAATAATTAATTAAAATCAATTAATAATTAATTAAATCAATTAATTTTCGAATTAATTGACCAATTAATCAATTAGAAATTAACTGAAATTAATTAACTAATTAATTTAGATTTATTTTTGAATTAAAAATAATTTTTGAAATTAAAATACTAATTTTTAGAATTTTCAGAAATTAAAAATGAATTTTTATAATAAAAATAAATAGGAAATATGATTTTTGAATATTTTTAAAACAGGAATCCTATTTTTGCAAATTCTGGAAACCTCAGGGACCTAACTTCATCATTTCCAAAAGTACAGGGACCAAACTGCAATTTTGCAGTCCAGTCGCCGGAAAACGTTGGGGATGGCCGGAGAACTCGACTACGGCTTCCTCCCACCATCACAAGCTTCAGATCAATACTACACAACACCAGGAATCTATATCTGCAATCAAAATTCATCAATAACCCCAGACTTGGCCGGAAATTGGCCAAGAACATCGCCGGTTTCCGGCGAACATCGTAAAACTTAAAAACACAACTCCCTTCAATTCATTAATCCTCTGTTAACGAGCCATATACCAATCGATTGCAAATTTCATAAAGAACACAACCCACTATAAATTAACAGCTAATAACCCCTGAATCAAAAACCCCCAAATTTCAATTGAAAACATTTATACGGGTTATAAACCCTAATTTTGAAATTTGAAAATTAAACTCAAATTTGAACATGTTATTGAACTCCAAATCAGACGTATAATATATCAAAATCATCAGGAAAACAAGCTCTACAACATGCAATCATCCGAACAAAAATTCATATTTTTCATAAAAATAATTCGAAAATAAATAAATTTCCAGAAAATAAACCTTTGATTCTACAGTTCTGAAACTTGTATAATCTGATAGTACCCTTCAAAACCTCCGTTTTGGTTACTAGAGCTTCCCGAGCAGATTTCAATAACACCTCCAAATAGTAGTTTGATTCTCAGAAAGATTTATGAATATATGATTTTTCTCTGTAAAATTATATAATTATCTGTCTGCAAATGATTTTGATACGAAATAAAATACGGTAAAAGGCTATTTATAATTACGGAAAATTAGTATCCCGTTGGATCATTCCGGATATAAAATGGTACGTTTATTTATAAAAACTGATCTAAATGGTATCGGTTTTCGGGATAATTATCCAAACCAGTACAATTTGTACTGCGGTCTTGGTCTCAGTGATAATTGGGATAGTTTAATAAAATGCTCCCGTTTATCGAAAATACAGGTTTTATTGATTTACCGAAACGAATATTGAACGAAAATGTTGCGCCGGGACCCGCGCAGAACAAACTGTATGCCGGATCGAAAAAGTCGAAACATGGAATATGCTCGGAATATTACAATTAGGTTAAGAAGGAGTTCTCGGAAGAGTTTCGGGTTTCAAAAACGTAACAACGGGTGACGTCGGTTGGTTCCCGTTTTTATAAAATAGGTTTTAAATACCCGGAAAAAGATTTTATAAATTTCATATGATCTTTATAAATCCATAAATCAACATAAAAATAGTTTGGAAGATATGACAATTATCTATATTTTATTTTGGACATATAAAAATTAAAATTCTCAATTAATATTATTTTTAAATATCCAATCACAGATAACACTTAACAATTAATTCACTGAATAGATACTGAACACAGATAATAATTATTTAATAGCAAAAATAATTACACGATATATTCCGGATATTACATTAACAACAACCTAAGTATCAACATCAATCAGAAACTGAATTAAAACTGTATCTCACATTTTATCCAAACCAGAATTACTTGATAAATCATTTATTGTATGATCATCAAAACAATTTAGAAACAAGACGTCTTTTAATAAACTTTATTGCAGATGATAAAATCTCTTTGATTGTCTAATAAAATCCATATTGGTGTAGTTATTAACCTCTTCTTTATTCCACCTCCCTTCTTCCTTTCCTTCCTTCCTTCTCTTTGCTCTATCTTAAATCTTTAGTTCTTGAAAACATTCTTCTCACTTGTGCATATAGATAACTTTTTATTTCTCTTGTACATTATAAAGGACATATTCATCCAAGTAAAGCCTCACACACTTGCAGCAATTTCTGAATTCTAGTGGTGTCCTTACTTCCTCCAAATTTCTCATTGCTTTGATTTCGGATTTGAAAGTCACATTAAAATTTGACTTAATCTAATTGGAATCGATTTCCATCTATCTGACCATTAATTGGTAAAATTAACTAATTAACTTACTTAATTAATCAATTACACCAAGTGATGACTAGCTAAATGAAATCAAAAGCCAATTATATATAGCCGGATTGGCTGTAATAACCTTTTTCAAGAGCTGAGATCACAATTATTTGGATTATTAACATGAATATCAATAACACACGGAAGTATACTTTCTATTTTTTAAAAGTAGGGTAATTTCTGAAAAATTTGGGCAACATCTCTTTTATATTATTGACTACCAGTCGGGCTCAAGCCGACACCAACAATCAATCAAATAACCAACAGTCAACCCTCAAATATACCAGTCCACTTCTACTTTCTAAACTCACCATTTCACCACCTCATATAATATTAATCAGTACAACCTATGTCTCTAGTTCAACTTAAAATTATAGCGAACAATTCTTATAATATCATACCTTTTTTTTATATTTCCTGATTATAATAGAATATCGCTGCCGAGTCTAATTACAAATTATTCTAAAATTCTTCTAGTTCATGTTTCAATTCAAGCTCTCTAATTAACAATTTGTCCATCCTTGAAAACATACACTTATTCTTATTAGTCAACTTGTTCTACTTCTGATAACCAGCACGTGGCCTTAACCAACACTATTATAATCTTGCGAATGAGTTCATTTGGTTTTAAAGCTTCACATCTTAAAAACTGTTGCAGTCAAACCACCATACCTTCATCTCCCCTAATGTCTTTCCATATTGAACCTTCTTTGCTGACCCGGCTATAAGCATAAATTTTACCATAACTCACTTACTTGAATGGGAAATCCCAACCATCCCTTAATGAACGCACTTAAAGTTTATTCGTAACTAGCATTTCTTCGATCTTGAATCTTCATGACAAATATCTCCTACCTGATTGAGGTATGCTTCATCTTCACAACGTATTAATCGAGTATCTTGGTATTATTAAGAATTTCTTCATTCGCTTCCGTTGTCCAATCAATCATTTGCCTTATCCGATATACACAGCTTTACTTTCTTATTCCTCTAGTTAATTTACTTCATACGGTTCGCTAACTATTCCAATCCACACCAAAATCTCATACTTGCAACGTATCGTGTATACAGATCTCCGCCTCTGATATGATGTTCTCGTAAAAATCCTGTTATCAGCATAATGGTTCTTCTCTACACGTAAATGTCCACCATTTATTGGCTTGTAATTGTTCATACTCATCATATAACTCCATCTGCTACACGGGTTCATTTCACTTCCTTTTAAAAATATTCAAAGGATAGACCTTACACAAGAAGGGAATTTATATGTATATGATTCTGATTGGAAACCTTTTGTAAGGAATAAAAGTACAAGGAAACAATCGGAAGAATTCATAAATCAATAAATCATATTTGAAGAATAAAGAATGAATATGATTTAGATGTGAATGAGACAACCATATTTGTACTCAAGATGGCCAGTCTTTCATACTATATGGCATACAACACATGATTAGGTGGCGTCCCACCAGACTCTTTGTCATTTTGGCAAAGCGTCACACCATAACACTGTTTGTCCCAATCAGAAAACAATATTTTGAAGAAGGAATGATTTGAAAAGGATTCAATAATTTTCTTGTCACCTTATAGAGCTGATCATGAAAGAAGTTCATACTTTACTTGAGATTTATAAGAGTTATAGGAAAGAATGATATCATTGGTTGTCATCCACATTTCATCTGTTTATAAATTCAACGCTTGTCCAATCAATAGATCCCATTCTGAGTCATATATCAACTTCAGAAAGTTCTCAAAAATGCTTTCTTGCATCGATCATTAGAATAATTTCCCATTTATTAGGTCTTGTATCTTTAGCATCATGCTTCCACGTTCAATATCTCTATAATTCGATCCTATTTACACTGTTTACGAGTTTTACAAACACAACTTCAATTCCGCTTACACTACTGATCATTCAACATATCCACTCCTTTTCCAATAACATTCTTCATTTAGAAAGTCCGGAGATTTCCTTAATCTTCTTTGCTCGTACTCGGCTTCTCGTGAATCGACGTATTCTTCGAACTCTAATCGTGTCAGAAATTGGATGAACAATTTCTCCGTACATTGGTTCTTTCGTTAAATTTATCAAACAAGATTTGCACTCTTCTGTTAGGAACAAACAAATCTTCTTAGTAATAGCGGGTCCACTTGGCCTTCTAAACGAACCATACTAATTTCTAGAACAAGTATTCTTCTGGATAATCTAAATCTTATAACAAACAAGAAACTCAAGTAATAGTTTGACAACCACGTTTTTAAAACTTGTTTTGTTCCAAGGAATTTTGGAATTTTTTTTTTGTGAAATAAATCTCTTTTGAAAACTGTTTAAAATTTTGAAAATCGTACACCTGGTCATCATTACTATATGAGTTAGTTGTCGTCCTTCTTAACTATCACAAGGAATTCAATTAGGAAAATAATCGGATAAGAGTCCATTCATTTCCATATATCTTCCACCCTTTATTGGGCCCATTTTGCTTTTATTAATTAACAAAAATTCCAATTACCGTTGCATATTATCTTATTTATAGCCTCTCTTCAAGTCTTCCATACTAGTAGCACTCCATCATCATCTCTTATAATTACTAAGTATAACGAATCTATCCAGTAATCATCAGATTTATTTTATAACGCAAGGTCGATTTGTATCACATTACTTCTATACGCATCATGTTTTATCATAACATCATCATCAATCTTTCAAGAAACTCTCGATTTCCACTTCTCTCAAATTTCTCTAAAGATCCATCTAGCTCACTCCACAAGATAATCGTGGGTGGCATACTCATTAGTAGCTCCATATAACCTGGTAGCAGCTATCCTTTAGAATAACTAAATTCTCTCTCTAGGTTCCTTCCCACTTTTCTTAATACCTCATATACTCATCATATGCTGTAGCTCTCGAATCCATCCTCATAAGTGTCGTTATAAGACGGGTTTTGAACTGATGGTATAGAACAAGATGTAGGGTAGACAAAAAAGATGCGCCCACAGCTGAATATCCGATATAATCATATACAGCATGTGGGAAATTCTCGAATAGATAGTCTCGCATCAGGGGATGGGATAATAACGTGAAAAGGTGCAATTGGCGCAACAGGATATGACCTGGCTAACACCGGTGGACAAGTAGGGCGTGAATCAGATGATGGTCCTCCGACTGGATGCTCCGAATGATCAGACGATTCCGGAATAAAAGAATCTGCCATCGCTGCTATCTGAAAATCGCATCGCCAGATAAGAATCTCGAATCTCATCACGAATGATATCAAAACCTGTTATACAGTCACACTCAACCTCTCTATGTCCTATCTTTCTATTTCCTTATTCCTAATCCTAACCCTCCATCCATTCCCGACAATCTAGGCTTGTTTCAGTGACTTATAACCTGTGGCTCTGATGCCAAACTGTAACACCCTCCAAACCCGGGTTAGAAGTTTGGGGTTCACAACACACACACCCAATATATAAACCTTTATATAAAATATTATATGCATCGACTCTTCTTTACACAACCACAGATCGCAACAGGTTAAAGTATAAAAAAAGCCACAACCTTATCTTTTATTACATCGTACCAAATCCCAACTAGTTTAACTTAGAACTGATAATACTATCGTTCTTACAATCTTGCATAACTTATCTAAAATATAAAGCTCCTGCTAGCTCGATCCAATTTAACCTGGAATCCTAGCTTGCACACTGGACTGGGAATCCTCGTTACCAACAATTTCCTTTTTAACTGTTGAAAATATAAAAAGGTTTGCAAGAGTGAGCTAACTAGCTCAGCAAGTCATAATAGCAATAACTGAGGTTAAACAATAACCAATTGAAATGATTCAGAAGAATCAAGTTTCTGAATAAGCAATGATTAGAATTGGATATTCACTGTTTATTTTAAAAACCAAGGTTAGGCTGCTGATCAGTCACGCACTAACCCCGACCAAGGCTCCCAGCTTTGCTCTATATACTGGATCCAAGGCACGCATTGATCTATTATGACCACGAATCTGGTCCGACCACGAATCTGGTCCACATTTATAAAACCATCTAATTCTAAAATAATTCAATATGATAACCAATATAATTCAATAAGTTGAATCATAAACAACATTTATTTTGAAGCATAGGGTGATTCACAATACCATGAAGGTATAACAAGGAATTCATAAAGATTGGCTTTCAATCAAGGAAAGAATCAGAAAGTAGAAGACCAAGGGTTCAAGGGTTCCAAGGATTGGTCTTCTGTTAAACAAGGAATAAGGGTTGGTATGTCAAGCAATTCAATATCAGAAATCAGTGTGTGGTAGATATGTATTTGTAAAGTAGTATCGTATGTGTCTGGCTCGTATTTGGGAATTCAACAATCAATGGTTTATGAAGAATAAGGCTTATGGCTCAAGATCAATAAGAATCATGGTTCAAGGTTAAATAGTTTAAAGCGCTTGCAATATAAAACATGAGTTATTTTGAATAATAGCGACATGTTATGAGATAGTTCAAAAATATTTGCAATATATCTTGAAGAAGGTTCAGAAGTACTTGCCTTGTCACAGATGATTTCCAACTTTACTTGTACTCTTCTAACAGTTTTAGTTTTGAATCACTTTCCTTCTTTTTCTATTCATTGCTTCTATTCATCGATCATTTGCTTTCTTTTTCTACACTTCAGTTCTATTTACTGATCACCGGCTTTCTTTTCTATGCCTTGCTTACTCTGCTAGGCATCACAAGTATCTATCAATACTCAATCTCATATCATTCTAATCGTCACACAAACGTCATAAGCTTTTATCTACCCTTCGTTTCACCCAAATCCGATTTACGGATTGAAAGTTATGACTAAAACAGTCAAACAATAACCACATAGGCATATAACACATCAATCAGATAGCACGTAACATGCAAGATATTAGATCAAAATATTTTTTCAAAGAAGATTCAGGATCAAAATAATTTTTTAGATATTTAATACGAATTTTTGAACATTTTTCGGAATTTAAACGGGACTTCGAATCATTTTATTATTAAATAACATGGTTCGAATACCAGAGTCTGATTTCAAATACTAATTATCGATCTTTGAAAATAATTTTAAATAATATTTTAAAACTCGAAACTATTTTTCAAGATTTTTAAATCAATTTTAGATAATTAAATCTAATTATTAAATCAATTAAAATTAATTAATAATTAATTAAATTAATTAATCAATTAATTATAAATTAATCAATTAATTAATATAATTAAAAACCAATTAAAATTAACTAATATAATAATTTTGATTAATTTTTGAATAAATAATTATTAAAATAATTTTCTGAATTTAAAATAATTAAATAAATATTTTTCTGATTTTTAAAATAATAAAATATCATTTTTAAAACAAAATTAAACAGAAATCCAATTTCTGTCGGTTTTTAAAATCGCAGGGACTAAAATGAAAATGTAGTGAAAACCTAGTGGCCTATTTGCATTTTGGCGACGTTGCCGTAGCCATCGCTGTCTCCGGCCACCACCGGCGAGACGACGTGCCCAGAACCCGACGAAAATGTGCAGATTTCTTCTACAGGACGAGATAATCACGATGCTGCAAACCAAACTATCAAAAACCTTATCGTTTGGCCGGAATACCTTTACAGTAATCGTTTACAGTAATCGTTTGTTCTCCATATATATCAGTAGATCCGTCTTTTCACGATCTACTTATTGATACAATCAATTACATCTAATAACCCCAAACAAATAATTACCCTAATTTCAATTAACAACATTCATATCAAGAACCCTAATTTTTATTTTCAAAAATCAAACCACCTTTTCTACATTTTATTGAACTCGGTTTTTGACATATAATATATCAAATTGACCAGAAAAATATTATCTACACGATGGGATTATCAAATCATATCAACAACATCAAGAACAAATTTTCATAATTTAATCTATGATTAATACAAAATAAATTAATTAAATAAGGAAAATACCTTGATTCCTGCATCAAAACGGATGATTGATTATGAAAGTATTTTTCGAGAGCTTCGATTTGATATATGGCACGCCCAAATCGGAGTTCGATAACGCCCTCGTTCGTTGGTTTGATTATCAAGAACGCGACATAAATTCGACGTTTTCTCTGTATTTTACGGAATTTCTACTGACTGATTATGATTATACGAATAAAATGAAATAATAAAAGGGCTATATATATTTATGGAATATTGGTTCGCGTTGGATCGTTAAATTAGTTACTTAGCCACTAAGTAACTGCAAAAACGAGTATTGGATCGATAAATTAGTTACTTAGCCGCTTAGTAACTGCAAAAATAATTTGATTTGATTCCCGTATTGGATAATTATCCAAACCGGACTCTTTATAAAACACTTTATACGAAAATATTGCAGTATTATACCGTCTTATGAAAATACAGATTTTGTTGATTCACCGAAATGATTATCGTATTGAAACTCTTGCGCCGGGACGCGCACGGGTCAAACCGTAATCTGGATCGAAAAAGTCAAAACACGGAAAATGTCCGGAATTACCAGATTAGGTTAGGAAGGAGTTTTCAGAAGAGTTTCGGGTTGTAAAAACAAAAAAACGGTTGAAGTTGGACGATTCCCGACTTTATAAAATAATTTTGTAGTTGTTCAGAAAATAATTCATAAATCAATATAAAATCATATAACACTCCAAAAATTACCAGAAAAATACCTTAATTATCTGTATTTTATTCCGGACATAATAAAATTAACATACTTATACTTTACCAAATTTAAGCATCCACATATCCAGACCATTATTCAATAATTCACCAAAAATCACATAATAATCACATAATAATCACATAATAATTATTTATTGATAAAAATAATTACACGCAATATCCCGGCTATTACACTACCAATTGTTCAAGAACAAGAAACCAACTCTAAATTTTCTTCATGTCTTTGGCTGCAAATGTTATATCTTGAGAAATCAGATTGATCAACATGGGAAGTTTGATGCTAAAGCAGATGAAGGAATTTTTTTGGATATGTTGTGGGAAAAGCATATAGAGTCTATAATCCGAGAACCAACATTGTTATCGAATCAATACATGTTGTGTTTGATGATAAAAAGATTGAAGGACTGCAAGATGAAGATTCCCATGAGAGTCTCAAATTTGATAATGTGGAGATGGTTAGTGATGACAGTGATGATGAAAGTGATCAGGAAACAATGACAAAGGATAATGCAGAAAAATCTACTACTAATGAAGCACAAAATTCAACATCTGTCGAGTAACAAAATGCTTCATCCGTTGGAAGACAATCTGCTTTATCCGTCGAGAGACAATCAGGCTCATCCGTCGGAACACAAAGTGTATCATCCGCCGGGTCATGAAGAGAAGCTGAAAGTCTGAATAGATCACTTACAGAAAGTTCCCCTTTCTCAAATCAAAGATTCACAAACTTTGGGGAGTTTCTAATAATCAAAACTCAGTCACACATCAAGACAACAATGAGGCCTCTTCATCTAGAGCTGATCTACCTCAACAAAAAAAATGGACAAAAGATCACCCCTTTGAGCTCATCATTGGTGATGCATCTTCTAGAGTTCAAACAAGGAGAGCAACTCAAGAAGAATGTCTATATAACAGCTTCCTATCTAAGGAAGAACCAAAAAAGGTAGAAGAAGCTTTGTTGGATCCTGATTGGATTTTAGCTATGCAGGAGGTGCTAAACCAATTTGAAAGGAACAAGGTATGGAAGCTGGTACCCAAGCCTAAAGGAAAGAATCCAATTGACACCAAGTGGGTATTCAGAAACAAGATGGATGAAATTGGCATAGTGGTCAGGTACAAAGCTAGTGAAAGGAATATGTCATAGCCTATTTGTTTATTCGAGGATTTAACTCAACTCAAATAAGAATGTAACAAGTAAATAGTGGATCTACCGTCAAAGAGATCTCACAAAGTAACATCTGTCAAAGGATTCAGAAACATTGTTCATCTACAGACTTGAAGAATTAATTCACTGGAAGAAGCTCAAGAAATTGATCAAGCCTCAGTGATATAAATCAAGATTGTGGATTTATCAAGTGTCAGAGATCTTGTCAGGGTATCAGATAATTACAGGGTTTTAATCTGAAGAAAATCAAGATTATCGACATGAAGAAATTTCATGGGAGTTAGTCACTCATGAACCAGACAGTACATCGAGTGTCAACATTGAAGTGGTGGAATTGATTTATAATTTTCAGTGATTTTCAGAAGATCTTCAGAAGAGTGGTTGATGTTCAAGAGTAGTATTAATTCTCTATTAATTAATTAAGTCATATAATTTAATTAAGAAAATAAATTATATCTACAAAGATTAATTTATTGATTAATTGAATTAATTGATTAATTAATTTCGAATTAATATTATTGATTTTTAGAAGTGTAATTGAATTAAAATCAGTTTTAATTCAATAAGACAATCAAACTTGAACTGGCATGACAATCCAGATTGTCATACCGATTGTCATGCCAGGTCATTTCTAATTGTCTCACCGAAAGTTCTACTAGCTGTGGGATTGTCTTGCTAGTTCAGGAGATTGTCATACCGAAAGTACTACTAGCTATGGAATTGTCTTGCTAGTTCAATTGATTGTCTCACCAATTGTCATGCTAGTTCAAAAGATTCTCTCACCGAAAGTCATGCCAATTCTCAGATAGTCATGCTAGTTCAATTGATTCTGTTGATTGAATTATTAAAAAGACAAGCAGCAGAAGACATTTAAAAACATTCAACCAACCAAAAGAACAGAAGTAGCAGAAGAAATATTTCATCTCTAAACTGCAATTCAAGATCATTGATTTTCTAGCAATTAAAGTTAAATCTAAACACTAGAAATCATTCTCTTGTTCTTGTGTAACTATTAGCGGATCAAAATCCCTAGAACTTAATCTCAAATTGCTTCTAGCATTTGATTCTTTTTATTGCAAAAATAGAAAAAGTTCATGTCGAATTTATTCTAAATTTGTGATAATCTGTTTGAGATTAATCCCTTGTAATCGATATCGTTGTTGTAACACCTTTCAAGTTTAATAATAGTTTTTATTTAACTTGAATTTTGTTTCACTTTTTTATTCCGCATTAAATTCGATTAAACGGTAGTTTGTATTCAACCCCCCCTTCTACAAACATATTGGGACCTAACAATTGGTATTAGAGCCCTCTGATTAACGAACAAATCAAGATCCTAGACTTTTGTGATTTTTCAACTCCTTGAATTTTTATTTATTCAAAAATTCATAATGACTTCACAAAAAGTTGGAACCGTTAAAATTCCACTATTTTATGAAGAAAATTATATTATGTGGAAGAAGAAGATGCTCTTGTTTTTACAAGTTGCAAATCCCAAATATCTGAACTTGTTAAAGAAGGGTCCAAAAATTCCGATGCTTATTGAACCAGAGGTGATAGAAGATGATGTTGTAATTACCAAAGCTAGAACCTATGCAAAAGAGCCTGAGGATTTTACTCCTACTGAAAAGGAAGAAGCCTCCTTGGATGCCAGCCTTCAAATAATTTTAGTTGATTCCCTTGATTCCTTGATGAACAGACATGTGATGAACTGTAAAAATTCCAAACACATATGGGAGACTATTGAGGTGATTAATGAAGGTATAGAGGAAGTTAGGGAGAACAAGTTAGAGATCATAACCTCTGAGTATGAACATTTTAAATCCAATCCAGGAGAAGGAATTACTGAAGTGTTTGAGAGGTACAATGCATTGATCAACAACCTGAACATAAATGGAAAATATTATTTAATCAGGGAGATCAACAAAAAGTTCCTTTTAACATTGCCAACTCATCTTGAAATAGAATCACTGTCATAAGAGAAGCTAGAGATCTGAGTGAGATTTCTTTGGATAGACTCTATGGTGTGTTCAAAATCTATGAGTTGGAGCAGATTCAGCAGAAGGAAGTCTACGGGAAAGATAGAGTGGTCAGCATATCTACTGCTCTAGTAGCTGAAGGTCAACAACAACAATAACAATCTCAACAGTCAGAGAGAATGGTACAGTCTTCCAAGGCTGAGGAAAATGTGTTAGTAGCAGAATATGATCCTCCTACTACAAATCAATCCAGTGATGATTTTTACTCCTAGGAAGAGTTGGAGCAATTGGAAGATGATTCAATGGCCCAACTTGTTAAGGGATTGTCCAATGTCAGATTCAAGAGAAATCCCCAGTTCAAGTACAAGTCCAACTACAACAGATTCCAGAAAGGTGGATCTTCATCCTCTAACACCAGCAGTGGTGGATACAAAACATGGATGGTTGATCGGAGCACCATTCGATGCTTTAACTGCAATGAGTTGGGACACTTTGCCATAGAATACAGGAAGCCCAAGCAAGTAAGGAAGAACTCTTATGATTCAAATCAGAAGAGTAACTCTAAAAGGGCTTATCTGGCAAAGGGAAGAAGCTGGGATAATATTGATAGTGAAGATGAAGTAGAATGGAATCTTGCTCTTATGGCTATTGATGGAAATACTTCATCGTCAAGAAAAGAGGTAAAATTTACTGATACTGAATTAGTTTATCATCTAGGAGGTTCCTTAGATTGTGCTCGTCGTGATAATGAACTGTTAAGTCAGCAAATCAAAGACCTTGAGAAAGAGGTCAATGAATTAAGACTTGTACACATTAATCAAGACAAATTAAAAGAACAAGTATCTTTTCTAGAGAATAGAGTTAACTGTTATAGACAACTCGAAACTATTCTCAAAGACAAGATCACCGATCTTGAGACTAAGGTTAAAGCTTACTTTAATTCTTGTTTGAAGGCTAAAGAGTTCTACAGTAAGCAAGCTGTTAATCAAACATCTGGAATAGGTTTTGATTACAATACTGTTATTGGAGAATTAGGCATAAACTCCCCTCCTCATGTCTGTGCTAAAGGTAGGGAAGTACCACATGTGCTTAAGGGTGTTGATAAACCCCTCTATAAAGGATCAATTGCTGAACCATTTGATGAGACCTACTTTATTATTCAAGAAGAAATACGTGCTGAAGATCGTGCTAATGAGAAGGTTGTTTCCAAGCCAAGTGTGTCGAAAGTTCCAGTCAAAGTTGTGAAAGTAACTGAGACTAACTCAGACACACATGAGTTGGATAACAAAAATGCCATGTCTACCATGCATAATTTGCCTGTTGTTAATCCCTCTCATAAAGTATGTGGTGTTCCTAATTGTATGTCTTGTGCTTTTAATTTGATGTCTGCTTATTTTAATGGTAAACAAATTTCTAGTGATAAGACTACTCCTCGTCAGCATGTGAATAATAGGAAGCATGATAGGTCTAAGACTGCTAGTCCTTCTAAGGCTAGAAAGGAGACATTGGTGAAAGAGATGTGTCCTAAGTCCAATCATGTATGATGATTTAGGAATAACTTTTATGTAATCTGTTTTGATTTCATTGATATTAATAAAAGACTTGTTTTGGTTTTATTGCGGGCTTTATCTACTTAAGTGTTTAAATAAGATATACCATAGTTTTTTTAATGGATTATGATGAGATCAAAATAATGAGACCTAAAAGACGATAACTCTGAACTTAAATATTTCCTGGTCGTAGGATTACTGACTGGTAATTAGTAATCCGCAAAGATCGGTACATACTATGCTTGCTTCATTATGAAGGATGTCTATTCTCATAGACATTTGTGTGGTGACACTATAGCTAGTATGTAGGTGCTTATTATAGAATAAGTTCACTGAACATGACTCACACAGCAGAACAACTGATGGAGTTCAATCACGTGTCAGCAGATGTTCACATAGTGATAGTTGTACAAGTATCCTTAGACTTGAGGTCATCATAGTCATCTTGTGTACACCGAACTATACTTTGGTTTAGTTCTTCATCTCTAGGGACAATAATAAGGTCTCTACTGGGTGTAGGAATTTATACACGAAGATAGTGTATGATCAATAAAAGATCTACCCCTTCTAGTGAATGAAGAGAATGTTCAATGTTGATCCACTTATGCTAGTTCAGGAATCTCTGGCCAGAGTGAATGAAATTAGAAAGGAGTTTCTAATTCACATTAATTAGAACTAAGCATAGTGAATGGGAAAGCATATGATTAAATAAGATAGGCTTGACACGAGTTTCATACCTTGTATTAAATCATGACATTGCAGGGTAGAAGGAATTAATTGTACGGTAACTATTCACTAAATGGGTTCTTGGTATTCTAAGCATTGAATTCGTATTATCCGGATAGTTGCGATATGCTGAGAAGTATCCCTCACGATGTAGAATAAATATGATTAATTAATTAATCATATTTAATGAATTAGAGAATATATATAAATAATGATAAAATAGTTTTATTATTATTTATTTCTACTACCGGCTTAATATTGAACCTACAGGGTCACACCATAAAAGAGAATGATTTAATGGTGGAGGAATTAATTAATAATGGCTGGTAATTATTTATTTGTGAAATAAATAATTAATTAGCAAATTTAATAATTGATTAAATGAGATTTAATTGATTATAAATTAATTAAGAAAATTTCTTAATATTATTAATTAAGGATTTAATTTTGGAAATTAAATCAAGTGAGAGAATTATTTTTCTAAAGTGTTTAGAAAAAGACTAATGATTAAAAAGTGTTTTAATTATTAGTTAATTGGTTAATAAGAATAATCAATTAAAGGGTTAATAATAATAATATTTTATGGGAAAATTTTTAGCCGAAAATTTTGCCTATAAATATACTATTATAAACCCTATTTGCCTCAACCTAATTCTAAAGTAGAAAAAGAAGAAAAACCCTAATTCTCTCAATCCCTTCCTCCTCCATTACATTGATCTCTTGGTGGATACCGGTGGAGTGGTTCACACTTGAGGAGCAGCTGCTAGGGATCTCCGCTCGTCGTTCTTGGATCGCTTTTAAAGGTTAGAAACGATCCCATATGTTCTAATCACGATTTGTATGCGTTTATTTGGATTTTATATCAAGAAAATTGTTTTACCATGCTTCCGTGATGTTTAAAATCCTACAATGGTATCAGAGCATAGGTTGTATGCATATAGATCTTTGGTAAAAATTTCAGAATTTTATGATCTTGTATGAATTTATTATGATTTTTGCAAGTTATATCATGGATTAATTATGATTGATTAGAAATTGTTTCTCAAAATTGTTTTGACTGTAGATCTGGATTCTACAAGTGTTGTAGATCGTCTGGGTATTTTTTCATAATTTTCAGATGTGTGGATTAATTATTATGAATTTTGAAAGATGTTTTAATTAAATTCATAATTAAAATATATATATATATATATAATCTGTTAGTATATATATATGTTTAATTGTCACCTGCTGTGATTTTAAGAATTGATGGTGGCACGGATTCAGAGAAAACGGCAGAAGCAGACAGTACGGAGGCTATTGTTTGTTTAGTTAATAAAAAAAAATAATAATAATTTTACAACTCATCTGCTATGCTCAGCGCGTGAAGCGCAGTCTCTGGGGGGGTGTCGCGCATTCCGTGAATGCGTTACACAGTGTCGCACATTTACAAAATGTGTTACACGCATTAAAGGCTCAAATGTGTTGTAACGCATTACCGGAATGCGTTACAGCCCTTGTAACGCGATCCTGTAATGCGTTACATCCCGACTGTCCACATTAAATTTGATTTTCTGGGAGTTTCGTAACTCCGTTTTGGGCGTGCAATATATCGTTGGATTCGTTTTTACGAGACGGATCTAATGGAGTGATCAAATTTTAATTTATATATAAGTTTTGAACTATTTATATTCCCGAAAGTGTTTTAAAGCATGTTTTAATTGTTTTAATTGCTTTTAAATGCTATAATAAATTCATACATCATTATATAAATGTGTGACATGATAATTGCTTGCATGCTTACTTGTTTATTTATTTTTATATATGAAATATATGCCTATATTTACCATGCGATGATAGATTTAGGTGGACTTAAATCAATATAAGGCATGCTCTAGAAAATCTAGAATATGAATCATTTCTTGCCTTAACAATAATATTATGAATACAATCATGAGATTCTTGTATTTATGAAACATGTAATTAAATATGAATTTTTAGTATTGAGAGAAAGGATGATTCTGTCAAAAGCATATTTTTATCTGTATGCAAGGGGTATTAAGTGACGCTTCTTGACAATGCTCCCCCCGATCTGGGAATCATCTGATTATCGATTATTGATTTGAAATATTTAATTTAAAAGGAAGAATCTCTTTATAATATGATTATAATTGTAACGTAATATAATCCCTCTAAAATTAAATAATATCAAGTAGTAATTGGTCAATGACACAACGGGCTTGTGTCGGTCAAAGCCTTCCAACATGGTAGAAAGTAGTTCTTTTTTTGAATCATTGTCATTTCGTGCTACAGCCGAGGGCTTTGATTTCGAAATAAGAAATACTTGTCTATTACATAGAGATGTGTGCATTGAATTGGAATCTAAAGGTCGTTACGTGCTGCAGCCGTGGGCCATTGGAGACTGATTCAATTGTACGAAATGTTGGGTTAGACTTGACTTAGAATATTGAGTCTGTCGTGCTACAACCGTGACTCAATTATTCAAGAGGCTAAAGTTTTATTAGGGAATAACATAAGATGTAATTGACAAGAGTTTTCTGCCTATTGAACATCACATTACATTTCGTGCTACAGCCAAAGTTGTGTAATGGAATGTAGGATCCCTATTCCCACTAGCATTATGAATGCTTAATCTTCACTTAGGGGTTGTATAAATTAGATAAACTAGTGGGAGCCACTTATGAATAAAAACCCGATTCATATAGTATTTTGAAATGAAATTGAATATTTGCTAAGTATTGTTATGTGTTCATCATTTACAGATTTACTAGATACGTTATATCTTCTGCACTATCACTCCGGAGTATACTAGATGCTCACAAGTTGACTGGTCCTAATTTTGCTGACTGGCTTCAAAACTTGAGAATTGTTCTCAGGGTTGAGAAGCTGGAATATGTGCTTGACTCACCTAAGCCTACTGAACCTGCTAGCGATGCACATAATGATGAACATGTTGTGTATCGTAAGTGGATAGATGATGCAAATGTTGCTCAATGCATCATGCTAGCTTCCATGAACATTGAGCTACCGAAGAAGCATGAGCATATGGATGCTCACACTATCCTTATGCATCTACAAGAGTTGTATGATGTGGCAGGGATGACAGCTCGATATGAGATATCGAAGGAGTTGTTCGGTTGTAGGATGTCCGAGGGATCATCTGTGAATGACCATGTACTTAAGATGATCAATTTGATTGAACGTCTTGGACAACTTGGTTTTGCCATGAATGGGGAGCTGAGCCAATACTTGGTCTTGCAATTACTTTCGAGTTCGTTCTCGCAGTTTGTTGTGAACTTTCACATGAATAAGCTGGATGTCAGCCTGCCTGAACTCCACAATATGTTGAAGGCTGCGGAATCGAATTTCCCCTAAGAAGAGTTCTGTTCTTCTAATTGGTGAAGGTTCCAATCCTAAGAAAAGGAAGAAGAACCCTTCCAAGAAGAAAAAAGTAGGTGAGAAAAAGCCGGTTCCACCAAAAGCTGAAGACCCCAAGAGCAAAGCTGTTTGCTTTCACTATAACAAGGTGGGGCACTGGAAGAGGAACCGCAAGGTTTACCTTGCAGAATTGAAGAAGAAGAAGAAGGGTAGTGAGACTACCGCTTCTGATTCAGGTATGTTCATGATCGAAGTTAATATGTCACTAAGTCAAATTTCTACTTGGGTATTAGATACCGTCTGTGGTTCTCATATTTGCAATTCATTGCAGGGACTAAAGGGAAGTAGGACTCTTGAAGAAGATGAGGTGATTCTACGTATGGGCAATGGAGCAAGGGTTGCCGCCATATCTGTAGGATCATTTAGTTTACATATTCCTACGGGCAAGACTATTATTTTGAATAATTGTTATTACGTTCCCTCTATTGTGAGGAATATTGTTTCTATTCCTATGTTGGATTTGGATGGTTTTTCATTTATTATTAAGAATAATGAATGTTATATTCTTAGAGATAATGTTCTTTATGGACGTGGTACTTTAAATAATGGTATGTATATATGTGACGTAGAGCATAATTTACATCAGATTGAACAAACTAATAAAAGAAAAAGGGATGATGAAAATCTCACTTTCTTGTGGCACTGCAGACTTGGTCATATTAGTGAAAATAGACTGCGGACATTGCATAAGGAAGGGTTATATGACCCCTTTGATTTTGAATCATATCCTACATGCGAGTCTTGTCTATTGGGTAAAATGACCAAATCTCCATTTAGTGGACATGGAAAGAGGGCTGCATATTTGCTAGGATTGGTACACACAGATGTATGTGGACCAATGTCTACGCAAGCCATGGGTGGATTTTCATACTTCATTACTTTCATAGATGATCGATCTAGATTCGGATATGTGTATTTCATGAAACACCAGTCTGAAGCCTTTGAAAAGTTCAAAGAATATAAGCATGAGGTGGAGAAACAAACCAAACATAGTATTATAACTCTTCGATCAGATCGAGGTGGTGAATACTTGAATGGAGAGTTTCTAGATTATCCCAAAGAAAATGGTATAGTCTCCCAGTGGACTCCTCCATATACTCCACAGTTGAATGGGGTATCTGAAAGGAGAAATTGAACTTTGTTAGACATGGTTCGGTCCATGATGAGCTATGCGAATCTTCCAGTATTCCTATGGGGTTATGCATTGGAAACCTCAGCATATTTACTGAATAAGGTACCTTCCAAATCTGTTCCTCAAACTCCATATGAGATATGGAAAGAAAGGAAACCGAGTCTTAAACACGTTAAGATTTGGGGATGTCCAGCTTATTTCAAGAAAGTTGATCCAGATAAGCTGGAATCTCGATCCGTAAAATGTAATTTTGTGGGATATCCTAAAGAGACTTTAGGGTATTACTTTTACACCAATCATAGGGTGCTTGTCCCCAGACATGCTACCTTCTTGGAAAATCAGTTTATCCCTGAAGGAAACAGTGGGAGCAAAATTGAACTTGATGAAGTTCAAGAAGCACAAACTACTACGGATCAAGTGGAAACACCAGTTCAGACATAACAACCTTCTGTGGAACAGCCCATTCGTAGGTCAGGGAGAGTGTCTCGCCAACCTGAGAGGTATTATGGCCTTGTCATTGGGAATGATAATGAGTTATCAATCATTGATGATGACGACCCTGTGACCTATAATGAGGCTATGAGTAGTGTTGACTCAGAGAAATGGAATAGTGCCATGAAATCCGAAATGGAATCTATGTATACCAACCAAGTATGGACTCTGGTTGAGGCGCCTGAAGGTGTTAAGCCTATTGGGTGCAAGTGGGTATACAAAAGAAAGATTGGAGCAGATGGCCAGGTGGAGACCTATAAGGTCAGGCTCGTGGCAAAAGGATTCAGAAAAAGGCAAGGGATTGACTTTAATGAAACTTTTTTACCTGTAGCCCTGTTAAAATCAATTCGGATTTTGCTTGCGATTGCTGCTTACTACGACTATGAGATCTGGAAAATGGACGTGAAAACGGCCTTCCTCAATGGGAAACTTGAAGAGGAAGTGTATATGACACAGTCAGAGGGTTTTCTTTCCAAGGGAAATGAACACCTAGTGTGTAAGCTGCTGCGAACCATATATGGTTTAAAGCATGCTTCTCGTAGATGGAACATCCATTTTGATGAGATAATCAAAGAGTTTGGTTTTATCAAAAACATAGATGGACCATGTGTCTATAAGAAGGTTAGTGGGAGCACTGTAACATTACTTGTATTGTATGTGGATGACATACTTCTTATAGGAAATGTTTTGCGACACTTTCATCTGATTAGGGAGATTGTTGAAAGAGGAGATGTCAACGTCAAGAGAGTTGACACACATAACAACATAGCAGACCCTTTAACAAAGCCACTTTCTCAAAGTCACTTTGATCGTCATAAAGACAAGATGGGTATTAGATACCAGAGTGATTGGCTTTAGTACAAGTGGGAGATTGAAAGAGATGTGTCCTAAGTCCAATCATGTATGATGATTTAGGAATAACTTTTATGTAATCTATTTTGATTTCATTGATATTAATAAAAGACTTGTTTTGGTTTTATTGCAGGCTTTATCTATTTAAGTGTTTAAATAAGATATACCATAGTTTAGAGTAAAGCTTTGAATGGATTATGATAAGATCATAATAATGAGACCTAAAAGATGATAACTCTGAACTTAAATATTTCCTGGTCGTAGGATTACTGACTGGTAATTAGTAATCCGCAAAGATCGGTACATACTATGCTTGCTTCAGTATGAAGGATGTCTGTTCTCATAGACATTTGTGTGGTGACACTATAGCTAGTATGTAGGTGCTTATTATAGAATAAGTTCACTGAACATGACTCACATAGTTGAACAACTAATGGAGTTCACTCACGTGTCAGCAGATGTTCACATAGTGATAGTTGTACAAGTATCCTTAGACTTGAGGTCATCATAGTCATCTTGTGTACACTGAACTATACTTTGGTTTAGTTCTTAGTCTCTAGGGACAATAATAAGGGCTCTACTGGGTGTAGGAATTTGTACACGTAGATAGTGTATGTTCAATAAAGAATCTACCCCTTCCAGTGAATGAAGAGAATGTTAAAAGCTGATCCACTTATGCTAGTTCAGGAATCTCTGGCCAGAGTGAATGAAATTAGAAAGGAGTTTCTAATTCACATTAATTAGAACTAAGCATAGTGAATGGGAAATCATATGATTAAATAAGATAGGCTTGGCACGAGTTCTATGCCTTGTATTAAATCATGACATTGCAGGGTAGAAGGAATTAATTGTACGATAACTATTCACTGAATGGGTTCTTGGTATTCTAAGCAGTGAATTCGTATTATCCGGATAGTCGCGATATGCTAAGAAGTATCCCTCACGATGTAGAATAAATATGATTAATTAATTAATCATATTTAATGAATTAGAGAATTTATATAAATAATGATAAAATAGTTTTATTACTATTTATTACTACTACCGGCTTAATATTGAACCTACAGGGTCACACCATAAAAGAGAATGATTTAATGGTGGAGGAATTAATTAATAATGGCTGGTAATTATTTATTTGTGTGTTATGGATTAAAAATTAATATATATGATTGTTGTATTTAGTACTAAGGAACGTGAGCTTCAAGGCTCGATTCGAATGCTCTTGTGTTTCTTGACTCAATATGCCTTAACAAGATGCCTACGTACCTTGCTGGTTGTCAAGGATCAAGTCAAAAAACATAGTTCTGATTTATGGGGTGAGGCCCCTTATATAGATGTGGGGGTCCTTGAATTGGACTTGGTATAGGAGACTTGGTGGGCAAGTCTCATAATTAGAATGGACTTTGGAGTCCTAGATAGTAGGAAACTGATTCCTTATCCTTTTAGGTCCCCTTGAGGCTAATCTGCAAGGATTTATATCCTTATCTGGACTCTTCTCAATAGATGATTTTTCCCTTATTAATTAATTACGAAATTAATTAATAATATACAGGGTTTTTGGGCCTTCTTTGTTCCATCTGGCCTGATCTGGTCTATCAGGCCTGATCAACATGTTAACCTTTCTGGTCTGAATATCATACATCTTCTTATTGGGCCTTGCAGCCCAAACTGTAATATTTAATTATATAATTAGGATTTATTTATCCCAATCATTTGCCCCCCAACTTTTGGGAAACCGTATAAGATTTCGCGAAAGTTAAGTTCATTTATTCCCTTACTGGGTATCGTTTTGCGTAAAGTGTGGAGCGACCTACACGTTTACAACGATTTAATTTTATTCCTTTTATTCAGGAATTATCTTAATTTCCAGGAATTTTTCCCTTGACTCCGGGATTTTTCCTTAATTTTCTGGATTTTTCCCTTAATTTCTGGGATTTATCCTTATTTTTCTGGATTTTTCCCTTAATTTCTGGGATTTATCCTAATTTTTTTGGATTTATTCCTTATTTCTGGGATTTTTCAGATTTCCAGCCCTTTTTCGAATAGGATCCTAGTCGAAATTTTGACCTGGATCCTAGTCGAGATATAGGTCAGCCTTGCAATCCTGGTCGAAGGAGTTCGACTAGGATCCACGACCTGGAATTCGACCAGGATCCTAGTCGAACTTTCGACCTGAATCTAGGTCGAAAACTTACCCTTTTTAATTCCTGGTCTTGAGCTTATCGACTAGGATTTCGACCAGGATCCTAGTCGACATTTCGACCTGAATCCTGTTCGAAAATTCTCTGTTTCTCATGCTTCCTGGTCGAAGGATTTCGACTAGGATCCACGACCTGGTTTTCAACCAGGATCCTAGTCGATTTTCGACCTGGGTTTTAGTCTAGGTTTTTTAAACCCCATTCTTGAAAAATGCTTGGTTCATTCGACCTCATTCCTAGTCGAAGTTTCGACCTCAATCCAGTCCTGTTATTCCCGTTATTTTTGGTGTCTGCTCGAAAGATTTCGGGCAGGATTCACGACCTGGATTTCGACCTGAATTCTGGTCTTTTTTACCCGTTATTTTCGGGAGTCTGCTCGAAAGATTTCTGGCAGGATTCATGACCTGGTTTTCAACCTGAATCCTGGTCTTGAGCCTTACATCTTTTAGGGCTATAATTTAGGGTATTGTATTTTCCAAATCCTTATTGGATTTGGGCCTAGCCTTCTTTATTGGGCCTTATTAAATCTTATCGGGCCTCTCTAACTCTTATTGGGCCTCTTATTGATCTGGGCTTAATACCCTGTTTAGAATTCTCTAGAATTCCTTGGAATATTCTGGAATATTCCTTTTTATGGGCTTTTTTCTTTGGGCCTCTATCCTTAATGGGCTTTTGTCCCTTCAACTTCCCTTTTCCTCTTATATAAAGGAGTGAGGAGAGGCTATTACTCCTCACTTTCTCATTTCTAAGTTCTTCTTCTTTCTCCTCCTTCTAAGATTCTTAGAGCAATAACAGCAAGTCGGAGTATCAAAGCCTTTTTTTAGGAGCACTTCTTCAGGTAAGATTCCTCCCTTTACTTCTTGTGCTTACTTTTACATTGTATGCACTTCTTCAGGTAAAATTCCTCCCTTTTTTCAGATGGCTGATAAGAAAATGACTCGTTTGGCCAAGATGAAGGTGGCTAGAAAGTCCAATGAATTCCCTATTCGATCAAGGTACACTTCCTTGATCGACATGATCAACACCCGCGGGGACGAGTACCCGTCTGATGCACATCTGGACGCGCACGACCATATTAGTGCCTTGCGGGATCCCAAAGAGCTGGAAAAGTTGAGCAGCTTTTTCAAAATCAAGGAACCTTTCAAGCTGGTTCTTGCAGGTCCGGCCGACAGGGCCTGCCAGTGGAAGAAGGACGCATTATGCGTCTACAGGGATACTCTAAGGGAAGGTATCAGACTCCCCTTTCACCCGTTCATTCCTCTTTTGCTAGCTGATGTGGGCATCAGCCCTTGCCAACTTCCCCCTAATTCTTGGAGGCTTATTCTGTGCTATCTGGCGCAATGCGCCAAGCACAATGTCCCTACTTCCGTTGCTGTTTTCAGAAAGATTTTCCAGTTCAAAAACATCCCTGATAAAAGTCTGGGTTGGGTTTCTTTAAACCAGCGCCCTACTGTTCCCCACATTGTGAACGGGAAGTCAATCCCTGACAACAACTTGGGGTGGAAGAAAGATTTTTTGTTCGTCGTTTGGGAGGGTGGCGATTGGGGCACCCTGTTTCGATCGTCTTTTGGGCTTGCCGTTGATGGGAGCCCAAACGATATAATTTTTTCTGAGGAGGAGGCTAGAGCTTTCAACCTCCTGAAGCAAGATAATGGGACTTCCCATTCTTGGGACCTTATCAGGGAGACCGTTCTTGTAGAACGCGGCCTCTCTCCCGTCCCTAAGAAAAGTAAGTTTCCTCCCTTGTATCTCTTTTTTTATTTCCTTCATTTTCTATTTTTCCGATTCCTCAACTTACTTACCTCACTTGTTGCAGTGGCCGAGAAGATTGAGGAGGCTACCAAGCCTAAAGACCTGGAGACAACAAAGATGAAGCGTGCTGGAAAGGTCTTTAAAGACCCGCGCCTTGGTGATCGCTTCCCGGAGTTCCTACTCCAAGCAATGGAACCAGGCGAGGAAGGCCCCAACCAAGTTTTGCGCACCAAGCATAGGCCAGGGGCCTATTTTCAACCTGCTTGGGGAATCCAGGGCAAGGATTCAATCGTTGGCAGCACGGTGCTTGCCAAGGAATGGTCTAAGCATTCCATCTCCCCGGTGGACTATCAAGAGTTTGTCCTTCAACAGGACTTAGAGGGGAACGAGCTTTTCGGAGCTCAGGCTTTGGCGACGGTACGTCCTTTTCCTTTGCCCTTCATAGTTGCCCTTTTTGATTTTCTTATCTCATACTTTTGCTGCTTCTTTTGTAGGCGAATGCCCATTTTCAAGGGGCGATCCACCAAGCCAAGGCTTGGAAGGTTGGCCTGGAGGATGCTAACAAGAAATTGGAGGAGGCCAACCAGAAAATAGAGGCCCTTGAAGCTCAACTTGCCTCATCCACTTCTGACCTGGAAACGGCCCGGGCTGAAAATGTTATCCTGAAGGCTCTGAAGGATAAAGCCTTTGATGGCTGGATGGATACCTAAGAGTTCAAGGACTTAATGGTGGAGCACGTTGCCCTCCTACACCCGGTTAGCTATAAAGAAGGATGGGATGCTGCTGTGGAGGCCATTCAAGATGAGTTTCCAGAAGTCCTTGAGCAGTCCTCCTTTCCTTGCCCTGTTCGAGTTCCAAAACTTGGGAGTGTTACTGATAAGCTTGTTGGCCTGATCAAGGACGACCCGTCGGGGAGCCAAGGCCAAAAGAGGAAAGAGCTTGAGTCCAGCTCCGGAGAGGAGGAAGCTTCTTCTGAAGAAGAGTCTGAGCCTGTCACTAAGAAGGTCAGGGTGGAAGAGCCTCCAAGAGCAGTGCCTCAGCAACCAGCATCTCCCGCAGCATCCAAAGCGCCCGAAGACAGTTCTGATGGAACCTCTACGGGGACTTCTGAGGGGACGACTGAGACGTCCGAAGGGACGACTGAGACATCCGAGGAGACTTCGGATAGTGGTTCCGAGGAATCCCAGCCTTCCAAGGCCTAAGTTTTTTTTATGTATATCTTCTTTTTAGATAAAATGTAAACTTTGTTCATATAATAACTTGTTACCCTTCGGGGTTATTTCATATGCTGCTTTTCTTACTCGCCTCTTTCTCCTTTATCTTTCCAATACTTGATACGCATTTAAACTTGAACTAATTGGCCAATGATCAAAGCATGATTTTTTGTTAAATCCACACAAGGTATTATCACAACTTAAACATCCATAGGTTGAAATAATTTCGAACTCTTTAATATAAAGTCTGGCTTTTCAAACCCTTACATAGTATGGGTTCGACCCTTAACAATAATAACTCGACAATGTAAATTCTACTGGAATATAAAATCCTACACAAGCAAAGCTTCAAGGTGCTTTTAAACCTACTTGTCATACTGACAAGTGAGAATCGTACTTCAACTATCTTACACATAGTAAACCTTCAGGTTTTGTGCATGCCAGGTTCTCGGGACTTCAAAACCATCCATAGTCTCCAGCTTGTAGGTTCCTCTACCCTGAACGCTCTTGACTTTGTACGGCCCTTCCCAATTCGGGGCAAGCTTTCCTTTCTGTCCTACACCAGAAACTTCTATCTTTCTCAAGACTAGGTCACCTTGTTTGAAAAACCTTTCTTTAACCCTTAGGTTGTAGTAGAATGAAGCCTTTTTCTGATATTCTACTATCTTTGCATGTGCCTCATCTCGGACTTCATCGATTAGATCCAGGGCTAACCTCTGACCTTCTTCATTTTCCTCTGCATTGAAAGCCTGAATCCTTGGAGAGGAATGTGATATCTCCACGGGAACTACTGCTTCTGCCCCATATGCCAACATGAAGGGAGTCGCTCCTGTCGTGACTCTACAGGTAGTCCTATAGGCCCATAATATGGGAAGTATCTCATCCACCCAATTATTTCTTGACTTATCGATCCTCTTTTTTAGTCCATCCAGGATTATCCGATTTGCTACTTCCGCTTACCCATTGGCTTGTGGGTGAGCCACAGAGGTGAACTGTAACTCAATTTCATTTTCTTCACAATACTTCTTGAATTCCTCATTGTTGAATTGTGTTCCATTGTCAGTGACGAGGATATGGGGAATTCCATATCGGCACATAATGTTTTCCTACAGGAATTGTGCAACCTGCTTAGTTGTGACCTTGGCCAAGGGTTTGGATTCAATCCACTTGGTGAAATAATCAATGGATACAATCAGAAACTTCCTTTGTGCCGTGGCCATGTGGAAAGGCCCCAAAATATCCATTCCCCACATAGCAAAGGGAATGGGCGAGTTGATAAAGGTCAGCATCTCGGGGGGTTGTCTAACAACAGGTGCATGTTTTCGACAGCGGTCACACTTCTTCACGTATTCTTTGGCATCAGCCATCATTTCTAGCCAGTAAAAGCCTAAATGAGTTATCTTATGAGCCAAAGCCCTGCCCCCCAAGTGTTGTCCACAGATACCTTCATGCACTTCTTCAAGAGCCAAGCGTGCCTCATCGAGCCTGAGACACCTTAAATAAGGAACCACGAAAGATCTTTTGTACAGAATCCCATCTATTAAAGAGTACCTTAGTGCCCGAACAGTTAACTTCCGTGCTTCAGTTGCATCGCTTGGTAACCAACCGGTTTGAATGTGAGCCTTAATGGGATCAATCCATGACGTCCCCAGGCCTATAGGAGCCACAAACTTAACATCTATGCTTCGTGTCTTCAAAACACGGAATTACACACTTCCTGAATTTTCTTCTATCTCGGATGAAGCAAACTTTGATAACGCATCTGCCTTAGCATTTTCTTCCCTTGGAATGTGCTCAACATGGCATTCATTAAATTGGGTCATCACATCCCTTACTAGGCGGACATAATTAGCCATCGTATCATCCCTTGCCTCAAATTCTCCCTTTACCTGGGATATGATCAGCTTCGAGTCTCCACGGACCTTTAAGTTTTTGACTCTAAGTGTTCCAGCTAGGCCAAGGCCGGCTATCAGGGCTTCATATTCTGCCTCATTGTTTGTGGTTGGGAAGTCTAGCTTCATAGCATACTCAATTAAGAACCCATCAGGGCTTTGCAAAACTAATCCCGCTCCACTAGAAATTTGTTTTTGATGCTCCATCAAAATAGAGAACCCAATATTCTTTCTCCTTATCATCCTTCTCTTTGTCCCGATTATTGACTCCCTTGTCTTGTGGTATGGTATCTTCCTGCCCCCGAATTCTTGGTTGGGTATGGTACACTCCACCACAAAGTCAGCTAGCGCCTAGGCTTTTATTGCCATTCGCGGCTTATACTTGAGATCGAACTCTCCCAGCTCTATTGCCCACTTAATCAATCTCCCACTTTCCTTGGGACTGTGAACGATATTTCTCAGTGGCTGATTTGTTAGCACCTCAATCTGATGAGCCTGAAAGTAAGGACGCAGCTTTCTCGAAGCCATTACCAAGGCTAGAGCAAATTTCTCAATAGTTGAATAATTCAATTCAGCACCATGCAGAATTTTGCTAACATAGTATACGGGTTTTTGGACTTTCAGTTCCTCCTTAACCAACACCGTGCTCAAGGCACTCTCTGAAACAGCCAGGTACAAGAATAAAACTTCACTCAAAACTGGCTTGGCCAACAACGGGGCCTGCGCCATATATTGCTTCAGTTCTTCGAAAGCCTTCTGGTTTTCTTCGCTCCATACAAAGTCCTTAATATTTTTTAGTGACTTAAGGAATGACAGGCACTTATCTCCTGACTTGGAGATGAATCGTCCCAGCGCAGCAACCCTTCCTGTGAGCTTCTGAACATCCTTGATAGTTTTTGGTGGTTCCATGTCCAGGATTGCCTGTATTTTATCGGGGTTAGCCTCGATTCCTCTCTTTGAGACCATCAATCCCAAGAATTTTCCAGATCCTACTCCGAAAGCACACTTTGTAGGATTCAACATCATCTTGTGGTACCTCAGGACCTCAAAAGCTTCCCTCAAATGGGTTATATGATCAGTCTTTACTAGACTCTTGACTAACATGTCATCAACATAGACTCCCATAGTCTTACCAATAAGATCCTTAAAAATTTTATTTACCAACCTTTGATAGGTGGCTCCTGCATTCTTAAGACCAAATGCCATAACAAGATAACAATAAACACCAAAGTCAGTGATGAATGATACCTTTAGAATGTCATCTTTGTGCATCTTAATCTGATTGTATCCGCTAAATCCATCTATGAAACTCAGCATCTCATGCCCAGCAGTGGCATCAATCAAAGTATCAATCCTTGGCAACGGAAAACAGTCTTTAGGGCATGCATCATTCAGATCAGTGAAGTCTAAACACATCCTCCACTTTCCATTAGCCTTCTTCACCATTACAGGGTTTGCTAACGATTCCAGAAATTGAATCTCCTCAATGAAACCAGCCTCTAAGAGCTTTTCAACTTCCTGTTTTATAGCTTCTTGTCTTTTCGGGGCGAAGTTTCTTTTCTTTTGTTTCATAGTCTTCCTGCTTGGATCCACGTTTAACTTGTGAGTAATTAGCTCCGGGTCTATGCCTGTCATATCAGCTGCTGACCATGCAAACACATCACTATTTTCTTGCAAAAAATTCACCAACTTCCCTCTAAGGGGCTCCTCTAATGTGGCTCCAATGAAATTCATCCTCTCAGGATTCTCGGGGGCTAAAGAAATCGAAACCAAGTCTTCTGCTGGCGCTCCTCTTTTCTCATCATTCTCTCAGATATCCATATCTTCAATAGGAAGAACCTGCCCCCCGACTTCATCTGCCCTCAAAGAGGCCACGTAACAGCTTCTAGCCATTTTTTGATCTCCTCTCTCCTCTCCAATCCTATTCCGGGTGGGAAACTTCATAACTGAATGGTAGGAAGAAGGGACTGCCTTGAAGGTATGTATCCTTGTTCTCCCCATGATAGCATTATAAGTTGAACTAGCCTTTACCACCACGAAATCCAACATCTGCGTTGCTTGCCTTGGTTCCGTACCTATGGTGGTTGGCAATTTGATTATTCCTTCCACAGGACATTCTACTCCAGCAAATCCATATATCGGCATGTCAGTTGGTGTTAACTGGGAGTCGTTATACCCCATCCTTAGAAAGGCGTCGTGGAGCAAGATATCCACAGAAGCACCATTATCCACAAGGACCCTCTTAACCGGGCTATTTCCTATTACCGGTGTTATAACCAGCGGGTCGTCATGAGGAAACTTCACACCCTCTAGCTCAGAATCATCAAAAGCCAATGTTACTTCTATCCTGGCCCTCTTCGGGGCTTCTCCAACAATATGCATAACCTCCCTAGTATATGCCTTTCTGGAATTTTTGGATAATCCAGCAACAGTTGGACCTCCAAAGATCGTGTTTATCACAGTCCCTCGAGGTTGCGTCCTTCCAAAAATTGCATTTATAACCGGTCCTCGAGGCTGGGGATTCCGCCCCTGATCGTCTTGGTCCCTCCTACGATCTTCAAAGTTCTTCCTTCCATTATTATTCATGTCCCCTCCTTCTCCAGTGTATTTGTTCAATCTTCCTTTTCGAATGAGGAACTCAATTTCATCTTTCAGCTGCCTACACTCTTCGGTGTCGTGACCAACATCTTTGTGAAATCTGCAATACTTGCTTTTGTCTAACTTGGCAGGATCAGCCTTCAGGGGCTTAGGCCAACGAATATCTCGATCTTTCTCGATTTCCATCAAGATCTAGCTTCTAGGAGCATTCAGCTTAGCGTATTCGGTGAACTTTTGCCCAGGTCCTCCCTTCTTGGGGGTTGAATCAGGGTTTTGCTCGGTTCTAGGATACTTGTCCTTAGAAATATACTCCAGATCAGTTTTTCGCTTCTTGCCTCCAGTGGGCTCATTACTTACTACGGTCTTCCTCATGCTTTCTTCAACTTTGATATACTTCCCTGCCCTCTCCTGGAGCTGCAACATGTTTTCAGGGGGACGTTTGGCCAAGGACATCTTAAAAAACTCATCCCTAGTTCCTTGTTGCAGTGCTATCATGGCTACCTTATCATCAAGATCTGGGACTTTTAAAGCCGCCTTTATGAAACGATTCAGGTAATCTCTCAAGGATTCCTTCGCTCCCTGCACAATACTCATAAGAGATGCTGAACTTTTCTCATGGACTCTCCCACTGATAAACTGCTAAATAAAAGCCTGACTTAACTCTCCGAATGACCCAATGGAGTTTGGGGGCAAGCGACTATACCACCTCTGAGCCATACCCGACAGGGTTTGAGGGAAGGCCCGACACTTAATAGCGTCATTCACGGGTTGCAACAACAGTGCATTAGAGAATGTTCTAACATGATTAGCGGGATCTCCCGTGCCATCATAAGCTTTGATAGTTGGCATCTTGAACTTCCTTGAGATATGGGCATTCATTATCTCTTCCGTGAAGGGCGGAGTAAGATCATCAGGATCTCCAAGGGGAAGAAGATTGCTCGGATCAGTCCTTGGGATAACAGCCCTTCTCCGTACCGGACCATCCAGGTCTATGACAGGAGGAGGATTTCTCCCCCTAGGGGGTATCTGGGGTCTAGTGGTCTGGTGCGCCTCCAAGTCGCGCCTCAGCATTTGGATCTCAGCCTCATGAGCCCTGATCCTTTCCTGCACTTCTTGGGGATTCGCCCCTTGGGTGCTTTGAGCGCGTTGTCTTCTATCGGCCATCGGCTCTTTGCCAGGACGCCTCCTTCTTGGGGCCACTTCATCATCCAAAGATTCGGAGTCTCTCTCAGTGTAAGGACCAGAAAATTCCCGATCCTCGGGGATAGGAGCCAAACCTCGTATATAGGGGGGCGATTGCCCTCGTGCTTCACTTCGCCCAGCACGTCCACTTCCTCCAACCTCGAGGTAAAGGGGCATCCCATAAGGGGGGTTAGTAGTAACAACAGTTGAATATTCATACCCAGCAGGTCGAGAATTCACAGGTATATGTACTTATTGAACTTGAGGATTCGTACCTTGAATAGTTGGGGGAGTCGTCCCTTGTGGCTGAGGTTGAGTTGCCCCTAACTGGGCTTCCGGTTGAGTATATGCATAAGTTGAGTGGGGAGGAATCTCCACGGTTGACAAAATCACCTGGGTTGTCCCTGATGGTGTTCCTTCCTCCAGACCTCTAATTGTTCTCCATTTTCTCGCCATGGTTGTTGTTGTGCTGTCCCACAGACGGCGCCAAATGTTATGGATTAAAAATTAATATATATGATTGCTGTATTTAGTACTAAGGAACGTGAGCTTCAAGGCTCGATTTGACTGCTCTTGTGTTTTGTGACTCAATTTGCCTTAACAAGATGCTTACGTACCTTGCTGATTGCCAATGATCAAGTCAAAAAATGTAGTTCTGATTTGTGGGGTGAGGCCCCTTATATAGATGTGGGGGTCCTTGAATTGGACTTGGTATAGGAGACTTGGTGGGAAAGTCTCATAATTAGAATGGACTTTGGAGTCCTAGATAGTAGGAAACTGATTCCTTATCCTTTTAGGTCCCCTTGAGGCTAATCTGCAAGGATTTATATCCGTATCGGGACTCTTCTCAATAGCTGATTTTTCCCTTATTAATTAATTACGAAATTAATTAATAATATACAGGGTTTTTGGGCCTTCTTTGTTCCATCTGGCCTGATCTGGTCTATCAAGCCTGATCAACATGTTAACCTTTCTGGTCTGAATATCATACATCTTCTTATTGGGCCTTGCAGCCCAAACTGTAATATTTAATTATGTAATCAGGATTTATTTATCCCTATCATTGTGAAATAAATAATTAATTAGCAAATTTAATACATGATTAAATGAGATTTAATTGATAATAAATTAATTAAGAAAAGTTCTTAATATTATTAATTAAGAATTTAATTTTGGAAATTAAATCAAGTGAGAGAATTATTTTTCTAAAGTGTTTAGAAAAAGGGACTAATGATTAAAATGTGTTTTAATTATTAGTTAATTGGTTAATAAGAATAATAAATTAAAGGGTTAATAATAATAATATTTTATGGAAAAAATTTCAGCTGAAAATTTTGCCTATAAATATACTATTATAAACCCTATTTGCCTCAACCTAATTCTAAAGTAGAAAAAGAAGAAAAACCCTAATTCTCTCAACCCCTTCCTCGTCCATTACATTGATCTCTTGGTGGATACCGGTGGAGTACTTCACACTTGAGGAGCAGCTGCTAGGGAACTCCGCTCGTCATATTTGGATCGCTTTTAAAGGTTAGAAACGATCCCATATGTTTTAATCACGATTTGTATGCGTTTATTTGGATTTTATATCAAGAAAATTGTTTTACCATGCTTCTGTGATGTTTAAAATCTTACAATTTGTGCTTAAGCCTAAACAGAAATTTGTTAAGGCTGTTTACAAGGTCAAATGTCCAGTCATTGAGAAAGTTGAGAACATTAAAGTTAAGAATGTTGTTTTGCTTGACAAAGGTCAATTCTACAAGTATACCGGGCCCAACCAAGTTTGGGTTCCAAAGAAGGTTTAATCCATTTGTATTGCAGGGCATTAAATAGGTGGAACCGACAGTGTGGATTCTTGACAGTGGATCGTCAAGACATATGACCGGAGATAGAGCCCTGTTATCAAATGTGGTTGAGAAAGCTGGCCCAGTGGTTACCTTTGGAGATAACAACAAAGGTTTAACTGAGGGATATAGCTGTTTGCAAGCTGGTAATGTTATCATTGAACTTGTAAATATTTTCTGTATTTTTGCTAATACTAATATAAGTTTTTATTTGTACTTTCTGTAACTGTAAATATTGTTTGAGGTAGTACATTTGTTAGGAGTTAACAATTGTATGATATATGAAATTGAATGCTGATATCTTTTTGATAGATAATTGGTATTTAATTCATTGATATATTTTTTTAAATTATATGCAACATAATTATTGGTATCTAAAGTACTTGACAAGTATCGGTCAATGATATATTGTTAATATTTTGTTGCAGATATTTGTGAGATTTTAAGTTCTAGTAAATTTATATGAGTTGCTATATCTAAAAGATTCACTATAATTTGAAATCACCAGCATAGTCATTCTTATTAATATTATTTTTCAACAAACAATGTTGTTGATTATAATTTTATGAAGATAGATTATGAAGCTTTTGACATGAATGTGAATTACTTAGACTTTACCTAAGTGATCAATGCTTTAACAAAAACTCATTCATATTGAAAGAAAAATCTCTCTTTCTCTTCTTAATACTGTTAGGTCATCAGTCTGTGTCTTATCAAATCATTTATCTTTTTAGGCATAAAAATAGACTTGTGCACTCGAACAGTTTTAGGGGAAAATCAAACTTCTTTCTACATTAGTGATTTCTTATTTCATTTTAAAATCTTTTGAAATCACTATTGTACATCATTTCTCTCAAAAGATTAAATGTATGATTTTCATTCATTATAGATCTTAAGTACATTTTATCTCTATTGCCATATGTTCTGTGATACAGGTTCAGCCTCCAATGGCCTTCTTTCACTGACAGTCATGAGGTTGAAACCCACAACATCTATCCCAGACTGTAAAGACAAACACAGAAACAGAACCAACCAACACTCTCTTACCACTAAAATGTAGTATGAATGAGCGTGAGGGAGATAGTGCCTTAGTGCACCACATAAGGAAGGTTCTGAAGTCAACCCAGCAACTATGTCTCCTACAAAGATGAGTAGTATTTTAAACCGAGACAACTGCTAGCTCCCATACATCTTCTCAAAAAGATGTAATGGCTGAAAAGGCACAAAACAGTTACTAGATTCATCCTCTAAACAGGGTGTGTCTATTGAAATTTGCCTGTCGGCCAGGGTATCCGTTGTAGTGTCACCACCTCAAACATTAACAATTCTTGATGCACAAGGAAAGGTAATACATATAAAGGAGGAGTTGACGGAAACAAAAGTTTCGACCATTTTAAGGTCAGATTCGATTGTTCAAGGTTCTTTAATGGACCAATTGCCTTTACAGGTGTTAGGAGAGGATACTGATCCGATAGCCATATGTCAGTGGTTAGTGTCTACCTCCCCAGGCTTAAATCCCCTGGATGCATCTGCTGATAGTGGATCTGACATAGGCGCAGATCGACAACTTGTTGACAATGATTCAGATATTACCTGATGAGTCACAAGAAAATGTCTTCACAGACATTAGAAGGGAACTTTGATCTTTATGCTAAATTCGTTGGATCATTGTTTACCTTCCCAGAATTCAAATCTGGAACCTTAAAAGGGAAACTAGCAACTTGTAGATTATGACTCAGATTTATCTGACGAGTTTAACAAGGATGGGGATTTGCGAACTCCCATTGCACCACCTGTGACCTCCTTAAGGATGGCTAAGGTGATTTTCCTTGCAGGTATAGCTGAATTTTGGAGCTATGAGAGGAGTGATACACTTGTGAGAATGAGTGTAAACACGAGTGGAGAGAAGAGTGAAACACATGTGAGGTACAGTAAACAGAATCACACACTCACTGTGAGGAAGAAAGAGAAACTACTTGTTATTTCTTTTCAACCAAGTGAAATATGAGAACTCCTTCAGACAACGACATACATTCCTTCTCTAAGGGGGAGATAAAAGCTTAAGTAATAGTTTGGAGGATTCCTCAACTAAGGGGGAGAAATAGCAGGGAGGGAGAAAAAGGTAAAGGACATGTACAATATGCTACACCATTATTGTTTGTAACTACATATCGTATTGTACGGGAGAGGTGGTAAACACAAGGTGATTTCCTAGTAAGGGAAGAAGCTGTTTTCCAAAAGGGGAGTACCATTGGTTTTTATCTGCGGATCCTATTGTACGAGAGATGTGGTAAACGAAGGTGATCTCCTTTAAGCAGTTGATTCTCATATGGGGGAGAAGCAAGAGAGATATGCGCTTCTCAACAGGAAATGTGGTTGTACAAAAGAAGATGAAACTACTTGAAGATATGTTCAGTCTAGAGGAACATCTATTTGGAACCTGGAAAATGTTAAATTTAATCCATAACTTTTCTGCTATTTACTTTGCATTTCTGTTTACATCTTTTTCTTATTTGTTAGTTGAGTTATCCTCTAGGTATTTGTTGTTATTGTCTAACAAACAAATAGGGGGAGATTGAAAGGCAGATGTCATAGCCTATTTGTTTATTCGAGGATTTAACTCAACTCAAATAAGAATATAACAAGTAAATAGTGGATCTACCGTCTAAGAGATCTCACAAAGTAACATTTGTCAAAGGATTCAGAAACATTGTTCATCTACAAACTTGAGGAATTAATTCACTGGAAGAAGCTCAAGAAATTGATCAAGCCTCAGTGATATAAATCAAGATTGTGGATTTAATCAAGTGTCAGAGATCTTGTCAGGGTATCAGATAATTACAGGGTTTTAATCTGAAGAAAATCAAGATTATCAAAGTCAGGACATGAAGAAACGTCACGGGAGTTAGTCACTCATGAACCATACAGTACATCGAGTGTCAACATTGAAGTGGTGGAATTGATTCATAATTTTCAGTGATTTTCAGAAGATCTTCAGAAGAGTGGTTGTTGTTCAAGAGTAGTATTAAATCTCTATTAATTAATTAAGTCATATAATTTAATTAATAAAATAAATTATATCAGCAAAGATTAATTTATTGATTAATTGAATTAATTGATTAATTAATTTCGAATTAATATTATTGATTTTCAGAAGTGTAATTGAATTAAAATCAGTTTTAATTCAATAAGACAATTAAACTTGAACTGGCATGACAATCCAGATTATCATACCGATTGTCATGCCAGGTCATTTCTAATTGTCTCACCGAAAGTTCTACTAGCTGTGGGATTGTCTTGCTAGTTCAGGAGATTGTCATACCGAAAGTTCTACTAGCTATGGAATTGTCTTGCTAGTTCAAGCGATTGTCTCACCGATTGTCATGCTAGTTCAAAAGATTGTCCCACCGAAAGTCATGCCAATTCTCAGATAGTCATGCTAGTTAAATTGATTTTGTTGATTGAATTATAAAAAAGACAAGCAGCAGAAGACATTTAAAAACATTCAACCAACCAAAAGAATAGAAGTAGCAGAAGAAATATTTCATCTCTAAATTGTAATTCAAGATCATTGATTTTCTAGCAATTAAAGTTAAATCTAAAGCACTAGAAATCATTTTCTTGTTCTTGTGTAACTATCTAGCGGATCAAAATCCCTAGAACTTAATCTCAAATTGCTTCTAGCATTTGATTCTTTTTATTGCAAAAATAGAAAAAGTTCATGTCGAATTTATTCTAAATTTGTGATAATCTGTTTGAGATTAATCCCTTGTAATCGATACCGTTGTTGTAACACCTTTCAAGTTTAATAATAGTTTTATTTAACTTGAATTTTGTTTCACTTTTTTATTACGCATTAAATTCGATTAAACGGTATAGTTTATATTCAACCCCCCCTTCTACAAACATATTGGGACCTAACAGCTAGATTGGTTGGTAAGGGCTATTGTCAACAAGAAGGAATAGATTTTGATGAAACTTTTGCTCCTGTTGCAAGACTTGAAGCCATCAGAATTTTTTTGGTCTATGCAGCTCATGCCAATTTTAAGGTCTATCAAATGGATGTTAAAAGTGCTTTTCTAAATGGAGATTTGGAGGAGGAAGTCTATGTCAGTCAGACTCCTGGTTTTGAAGATCCAAATTTTCCAAATCATGTTTACTACCTTTTGAAAGCACTTTATGGACTGAAGAAAGCACCTAGAGCCTGGTATGACACTTTGTCAAAGTTTCTTTTGGAAAATCACTTCACAAGAGGTACTGTTGATAAAACTTTATTCATTAGAAATGTTAATGGCTCTAGTATACTTGTTCAAATTTATGTAAATGATATTATATTTGGCTCTACATATGAGAAACTTTACAAAAAGTTGGCCGAATTGATGCAAAGTAAGTATGAAATGAGCATGATGGGAGAACTAACCTACTTTCTTGGTTTACAAGTTAAGCAAGTTAGTGATGGAATATTCATTAGTCAAACTAAATACATTCATGATCTTTTAAAGAAGTTTGATCTAATGGATTACATATCTGCAAAAACTCCCATGACCACTGCAACTAAGCTTGAGTTAAACACTACTGAAAAGTCTGTGGATATTTCAAGCTATAGGGGCATGGTTGGCTCACTTATGTACTTAACAGCTAGTAGGCCAGATATAATGTTTGCTACTTGTCTTTGTGCTAGATTTCAAGCTGATCCTAGAGAATCTCATTTAGTAGCTATTAAGAGAATTTTTAGATATCTCAAGGGAACACCAAAACTTGGCATTTGGTACCCTAGAGATTCTGGTTTTGATCTAACTGGTTATTCAGATGCAGATTATGCAGGTTGTAAAATAGACAGAAAAAGTACAACAGGAACCTGTCAATTTCTAGGGAACAAGCTTGTGTCCTGGTTCATTAAAAAGCAAAATTCAGTTTCTACTTCTACAACTGAAGCTGAGTATATTGCTGTTGGTAGTTGCTGTGCACAGATTTTGTGGATGAAAACCCAACTGTTGGATTATGGTCTACAAGTGGATAGAATTCCCATTTTCTGTGATAACAGAAGTGCAATTGTCATCACTGAAAATCCAGTGCAGCATTCAAGAACAAAGCACATAGACATCAAGTACCACTTCATCAGGGAGCATGTAATGAATGGTACTGTGGAACTTCATTTTGTTCCAAGTGAAAAGCAGCTTGCAGATATATTTACCAAGCCACTTGATGAATCCACCTTTTCTAGGTTGGTAAGTGAGTTAGGTATGCTTAATTATTCTTGAATTATTTCAGATATTTTTGCAAGTCTTAATGCAGCTAGAAATTTAATTGATTTTTTCTGTTTTGGATGAAATTTTGGCTAAGTCAAAATTTACATCCCGACGGATGCTTATTATCCATCGAGTTTGATCATCCGTCGGAATATTATTTTTTATTAAAATCAATTACTTTTCTGGATTATTTTATAACTCGACGGATAACTGATTTATCCTCATCCGTCGAATTGTCTAAATCATAGCCGTTAAAACTCTGAACATTATCCATCGAGTATACCTACAGTTTGTAAGCATGACACGACGGATGTGACATAATTTTTACAGTTTATCTATTTTTGAACGGCTATTTTGGACAATTTTTATTGGTCACTTTATTTTACTTTATTATTTTGTCAGTTTATTTCTGAGATAGTATAAAAGCAAATTCATTTTCTTATTCTTCTCTTTTATCATTATCAAGATTCAATTGATCTAACTTCTTTCTTCTCAAAGGCAAACTATCTCTCTGCAAATTCCAAATCTCTAATAATGGCACCTGTAGTGAAAATCATGTCTCAAACCGGTTACATCTATGAGAAAAACAACTTCTCAGCTTTGGTAAACAAGGAGATTGAATAATCTAGTGACTATCACAAAATGATGGATTTTGTGAAGAACTGCAAACTCAACTATGCCATGCTGGAATCACCCACCATTTACTGTGAGGTTGTAGAGGAGATGTGGACAACTGCAGTGTACAGCTCAACAGACAAGACCATCACTTTCACTCTAAAAGGTAAGCAATTTTGCATAAATAGTGATATTGTCAAAGCCTGCTTAAAAATTCCTGATAACAATATTACTACTCCACACACAGACACTGATATTGTTAACATGCTTAACTTTATGGGCTATGCACTCACTACCTCTAAGTTAAGTGAAATTAGAAGGTTGGGTCTTAGGAAAGAATGGAGCTATCTGTGTGATGTGGTCACTAAAGTGTTTTCTGGTAAGATTAGCAGCTTTGATTCTATCAAATATATCCATGCTCAACATACTTTAAATGCTAGTTACTGATAAGTAATTCAATTTCAGTGACTTGGTTTTGTTTGAGTTAGGCTTTAAGTTAGGAGAACTTAATAAGAGAGGTAAAAGTGTCTACTATGCTAGATTCTTTATGATGCTTGCTAACCATCTTATTGAGAATATTGTGATTGAGAACCCAACCAACAAGCTGAATTGTTGGGTTCAAGAAAGAAGAATAATTACAGATCTTAATAGAGCAAATCATCACAAGGAGGTACCCTTATTCTATTTTCCAGTAATGGAGGGACCTCAGGTAAGTGATGTAATTTCTACTGTCTCTACTCTTCCAACCTCACACATTTCTTTGCATTCTAGTGTAGCTATGGCATCTGTGTCAATGACCCAACAAATGCCTACCCAAGCTACCAAACCATCAAAAATTTCTAAATCCAAAGCTAAGAAAGCCCCCTCTGATTTCTTTTAAAAGAAATCAGTTATAAAATCTACTAAACCTAAAGAGGGGAGTGTGAAGGAGGGTAAGAAAGGTGAGGGACAGGGTGAAAGACAAAGAAGCCTGAAGGATAAGGCTGGTGAGAAGAGTGTACCCAAACCTAGCCACACCACAGTTTCCCAACAAACTGTGGTTGTTAATAAGGAAATTAGCTCAATTCTAGTTTAATCCTCCCAAAAGGATGTTACTATTGAAACAAGCTCCCAACCAGGAGCACAGGCCAAGAGGGGTAGGGAGACTAACTCACCACAAACTTATTGAAAGAGATATGTCCTAAGTCCAATCATGTATGAGGATTTAGGAATAACTTTTATGTAATCTGTTTTGATTTCATTGATATTAATAAAAGGCTTGTTTTGTTTTTATTGCGGGCTCTATCTATTTAAATGTTTAAATAAGATATACCACAGTTTAGAGTGAAGCTTTTTATGGATTGTGATGAGATCATAATAATGAGACCTAAAAGATGATAACTCTAAACTTAAATAGTTCCTGGTCGTAGGATTACTAACAGGTAATTAATAATTCGCAAAGATCGGTACATACTATGCTTGCTTCATTATGAAGGATGTCTGTTCTCATAGACATTTGTGTGGTGACACTATAGCTAGTATGTAGGTGCTTATTATAAAATAAGTTCACTGAACATGACTCACACAGCTGAACAACTGATGGAGTTCACTCACGTGTCAGCAATTGTTCACATAGTGATAGTTGTACAAGTATCCTTAGACTTGAGGTCATCATAGTCATCTTGTGTACACTGAACTATGCTTTGGTTTAGTTCTTAGTCTCAAGGGACAATTATAAGGGCTCTACTGGGTATAGGAATTTGTACACGAAGATAGTGTATGATCAATAAATGATCAATCCCTTCCAGTGTAGGAAGAGAATGTTCAATGCTGATCCACTTATGTTAGTTCAGGAATCTCTGGCCAGAGTGAACGAAATTAGAAAGGAGTTTCTAATTTACATTAAATAGAACTAAGCATAGTGAATAAGAAAGCAAGTGATTAAATAAGATAGGCTTGACACAAGTTCCATGCCTTATATTTAATCGTGACATTGCAGGGTAGAAGGAATTAATTGTACGGTAACTATTCACTGAATAGGTTCTGGGTATTCTAAGCAGTGAATTCGTATTATCCGGATAGTCGCGATATGCTGAGAAGTATCCCTCACGATGTAGAATAAATATGATTAATTAATTAATCATATTTAATTAATTAGAGAATTTATATAAATAATGATAAAATAGTTTTATTATTATTTATTTCTACTACCAGCTTAATATTGAACCTACAGGGTCACACCATAAAAGAGAATAATTTAATGGTGGAGGAATTAATTAATAATGGCTGATAATTATTTATTTATGAAATAAATAATTAATTGGCAAATTTAATAATTGATTAAATGAGATTTAATTGATTATAAATTAATTAAGAAAAGTTCTTAATATTATTAATTAAGAATTTAATTTTTGGAAATTAAATCAAGAGAGAGAATTATTTATAAAGTATTTAGAAAAAGAATTAATAATTAAAAGGTGTTTTAATTATTAGTGAGAATAATAAAGGGTTAATAATAATAATGTTTTATGGGAAATTTTCAGCTGAAAATTTTGCTTATAAATATACTATTATAAACCCTATTTTTGCCTCAATCAAAAAGATTTACAAAACCCTAATTCTCTCTATCTCCTCCTCCTTCATTACATCGTTTTCTTGGTGGATACCGGTGGAGTTCTTCACACTTGAGGAGCAGCTGCTAAGGATCTCCGTTCATCATTTTTGGATCGCCATTAAAGATCTCCATCTTTCCATTAACGTAAAGCTTCTTAAGGTAAACATACTGAACTACGAATTAAATATTATCTTTCGCATGGATCCTGCGGAGGGTTTCGTTTTTTTTTAAGATTTAAATTTACGTTTTCGCTACGTTTATGTGCTAAAAACCCTTCAATGGCATCAGAGCTACTTGCGAAAACTTTTTAATTCGTTTATGTGTTTAACTGTTTTCGATATATGAGCATGTACGTGATTCGCCATGATTTGATGTTAATATAATATGCTTATATATGTATGGTTTTGAATATATGATATTCATGTGAGTTGTATAATCATAAGATGATTATGTAATCTGTATATATACTGATATATACATGATTTATGTTTGTTCTAAATATGAGAATCATATTAGATACGGATTCTGAATTGGCTACTACAGATTTACTGAAATCTGGGTCTGGTGTCCGATTTACGCAAACGAATACCTTATTCCATAGGTAAACGAGCGTCTGAACAAAACGGATAGCTAAAGCTATCAACGACTCGTCTGTAAGGCGTTTGATATCGTTTACTGCCCGTAAACAGTGATTCTTGTTTTTCTGATTTTTGTCAAATTTTCTTTTTATGATTAGATCATGGATAATATGATATGTTAAGATCAGATTATGTGTTTTAACTTGCTTTTATGTGTTGTATGAGCATGGTGAATGGTTATGGCCTTTCGACCTTAGTGTAATGGTTTTGGTTTTGGTTTTAAATACGACTTGCATGTCGTCAATCTTTGTAATCATAAATCTCGAATGTAACTCGAGTTGTTCTTGTAAGGTCATTAGATTAGTTTTACTTTCAATCATGTAATGTAATTGAAGACTCAAGAAGGCTATCCAATGGAGGTGATACAAAGAAGAAGACGAGGTATACAAGAAGTCTAAACAAAGAAGACTTATGTAATAAGTAGTTGTATTTATTTCCATCAACATATTAGATTGACCTTGATCTTTATCATGAGCTTGATAAAGATCACATAGGATGGTGCCATAACCAAACACATTTACTTTATTGCACTTTACATTTACTTGTTTATTTAATTTTATATATTAGATATATGCCTATGTTTACCATGCGATGATAGATTTAGGTGAACTTAAATCAATATAAGGCGTGCTCTAGAAAATCTAGAATAAGAATCGTTTCTTGCCTTAACAATAAATATTATGAATACGATCATGAGATTCTTGTGTTTATGAAACACGTAATTGAATATGAATTTTCAATATTGAGAGAAAGGATGATTCTGTCAACAACGAATTTCTATCTGTAAGAAAGGGTCATTAAGTGACGCCTCTTGACAATGCTCCACCCGATCTGGGAATCATCTGATTATCGATTATTGATTTGAAATATTTAATTTAAAAGGAAGAATCTCTTTATAATATGATTATGATTGTAACGTAATATAATCCCTCTAAAATTAAATAATATCAAGTAGTAATTGGTCAATAACACAACGGGCTTGTGTCGGTCATAGCCTTCAAACATGGTAGAAAGTGGTTCTTATTTTTAAATCATTATCGTTTCGTGCTACAGCCGAGGGCTTTGATTTCGAAATAAGAAATACTTGTCTATTACATAGAGATGTGTACATTGAATTAGAATCTAAAGGTCGGTACGTGCTACAGCCGTGGGCCGTTGGAGACTGATTCAATTGTACGAAATGTTGGGTTAGACTTGACTTGGAATATTGAGTTTATCGTGCCACAGCCGTGACTCAATTATTCAAGAGGCTAAACTTATATTAGGGAATAACATAAGATGTAATTGACAAGAGTTGTCTGCCTATTGAACATCACATGATGTTTCGTGCCACAGCCGAGATTGTGTGATGGAATGAAGGATCCCTATTCCCACTAGCATTATGAATGCTTAATTTTCACTTAGGGGTTGAAAAAAATTAGATAAACTAGTGGGAGACACTTATGAATAAAGACCCGATTCATATAGTGTTTTGAAATGAAATTGAATATTTGCTAAGTGTTGTTATATGTTTATCATTTACAGATTTACTATATTCGTCATGTCTTCTGCACTATCACTTCGGAGCATACTAGATGCTCATAAGTTGACTGGTCCTAATTTAGCTGTTTGTTTTCACTGTAATAAGTTGGGACACTGGAAGAGGAACTGCAAGGTTTACCTTGCAGAATTGAAGAAGAAGATGGGTAGTAAGACTACCGCTTCTGATTCAGGCATGTTCATGATCGAAGTTAATATGTCACTAGGTCAAATTTCTACTTGGGTATTAGATACCGCCTGTGGTTCTTATATTTGCAATTCGTTGCAAGGACTAAAGGGAAGTAGGACTCTTGAAAAAGATGAGGTGATTCTACGTATGGTCAATGGAGCAAGGGTTGCGGCCATATCTGTAGGATCATTTAGTTTACATATGCCTACGGGCAAGACTATTATTTTGAATAATTGTTATTACGTTCCCTCTATTGTGAGGAATATTGTTTCTATTCCTATATTGGATGTGGATGGTTTTTCATTTATTATTAAGAATAATGAATGTTCTATCCTTAGAGATAATGTTCTTTTTGGACGTAGCATTTCAAATAATGGTCTGTATGTATGTGACATAGAGCATGATTTACTTCAGATTGAACAAACTAATAAAATAAAATGAGATGATGAAAATCTGACCTATTTATGGCACTGTAGGCTAGGTCATATTAGTGAAAATAGACTGCGGACATTGCATAAGGAAGGGTTACTTGACCCCTTTGATTTTGAATCATATCCTACATGTGAGTCTTGTCTATTGGGTAAAATGACCAAATCTCCATTTAGTGGACATGGAGAGAGGGCTGGAGATTTGCTAGGATTGGTACACACAAATGTATGTGGACCAATGTCTACACAAGCCATGGGTGGATTTTCGTACTTCATTACTTTCATAGATGATAGATCTAGATTCAGATATGTGTATTTGATGAAACACAAGTCTGAAGCCTTTGAAAAAGTTCAAAGAATATGAACATAAAGTGGAGAAACAAACCAAACACAGTATTATAACTCATCGATCAGATCGAGGTGGTGAATACTTGAATGGAGAGTTTCTAGATTATCTCAAAGAAAATGGTATAGTCACCCAGTGGACTCCTCCATATACTCCACAGTTAAATGGGGTATCTGAAAGGAGAAATCGAACTTTGTTAGACATGCTTGGTCCATGATGAGCTATGCGAATCTTCCAGAATTCCTATGGGGTTATGTAGTGGAAACCTTAGCATATTTACTAAATAAGGTGCTTTCCAAATCTGTTCCTCAAACACCATATGAGATATGGAAAGAAAGGAAACCGAGTCTTAAACACGTTAAGATTTGGGGATGTCCAGCTTTTGTCAAGAAAGTTGACCCAGATAAGCGGGAATCTAGATCCGTAAAATGTAATTTTGTGGGATATCCTAAAGAGACTTTGGGGTATTACTTTTACACCAATCATCGGGTGTTTGTCTCCAGACATGCTACCTTCTTGGAAAAGGAGTTTATCCTTAAAGGAAACAGTGGGAGCAAAATTGAACTTGATGAAGTTCAAGAAGCACAAACTACTACGGATCAAGTGGAAACACCTGTTCAGACTGAACAACCTTTTGTGGAACAGCTCATTCGTAGGACAGGGAGAGTGTCTCACCAACCTGAGAGGTATTATGGCCTTGTCATTAAGAATGACAATGAGTTGTCAATCATTGATGATGACGACCCTGTGACCTATAATGAGGCTATGAGTAGTGTTGACTCAGAGAAATGGCATAGTGCCATGAAATCCGAAATGGAATCTATGTATACCAACCAAGTATGGACTCTGGTTGAGGCGCCTGAAGGTGTTAAGCCTATTGGGTGCAAGTGGGTATACAAAAGAAAGATTGGAGCAGATGGCCAGGTGGAGACCTATAAGGCCAGACTTGTGGCAAAAGGATTCAAACAAAGGCAAAGGATTGACTTTGATGAAACTTTTTCACCTGTAGCCCTGTTAAAATCAATTCGGATTTTGCTTGTGATTACTGCTTACTACGACTATGAGATCTGGAAAATGGACGTGAAAATGGCCTTCCTCAATGGGGAACTTGAGGAGGAAGTGTATATGACACAGCCAGAGGGTTTTCTTTCCAAGGGAAATGAACACCTAGTGTGTAAGCTGCTGCGAACCATATATGGTTTAAGGCAAGCTTCTCGTAGATGGAACATCCGTTTTGATGAGACAATTAAAGAGTTTGGTTTTATCAAAAACATAGATGAACCATGTGTCTACAAGAAGGTTAGTGGGAGCACGGTAACATTTCTTGGATTGTATGCGGATGACATACTTCTTATAGGAAATGATATACCAATGCTACAATCAGTCAAAGTATGGCTATCAAAGAACTTCACCATGAAGGACTTGGGAGAAGCATCCTACATTCTCGGTATGAAGATCTATAGAGATAGATCTAGAAGAATGATAGGTCTTACCCAGGGTACATACATCCAGAAAGTGCTTAAAAGGTTTAGCATGGAAAACTCCAAAAGAGGTCTCATACCGATGAGCCATAGAGTGTCCCTTTCCGAAAAAATGTCTCCTAAGACACCTGAGGAAAGAGAGCGTATGAGTAAGATTCCTTATGCTTCAGCAATAGGATCTATCATGTACGCGATGTTGTGTACAAGGTTTGATTTTTTTTATTCAATTAGTGTGACGAGCAGATATTAGTCCAATCCAGGTGAAGACCACTGGAAAGCAGTGAAAAACATCCTTAAGTACTTATGAAGGACTCAGGACATTTTTTCTTGTTTTTGGTGGTGAATCTGAGTTGAAAATAGAGGGTTATACTGACTCTAGTTTTCAATCAGAAAGTGATAGCAAATCCATGTCAGGGTACGTGTTTACTCTGAATGGTGGTGCCATTAGTTGGAAGAGTTCCAAACAGTCAACAACGTAGCAGACCCACTCATAAAGCCACTTTCTCAGAGTCACTTTGATCGTCATAAAGACAAGATGGGTATTAGATACCAGAGTGATTGGCTTTAGTACAAGTGGGAGATTGAAAGAGATATGTCCTAAGTCCAATCATGTATGAGGATTTAGGAATAACTTTTATGTAATCTATTTTGATTTCATTGATATTAATAAAAGGCTTGTTTTGTTTTTATTACGGGCTCTATCTATTTAAATTTTTAAATAAGATATACCACAGTTTAGAGTAAAGCTTTTTATGGATTGTGATGATCTCATAATAATGAGACCTAAAAGATGATAACTCTAAACTTAAATAGTTCCTGATCGTAGGATTACTAACTAGTAATTAATAATTCGCAAAGATCGGTACATACTATGCTTGCTTTATTATAAAGGATGTCTGTTCTCATAGACATTTGTGTGGTGACACTATAGCTAGTAAGTAGGTGCTTATTATAGAATAAGTTCACTGAACATGACTCACACAGCTGAACAACTGATGGAGTTCACTCACGTGTCAGCAGTTGTTCACATAGTGATAGTTGTACAAGTATCCTTAGACTTGAGGTCATCATAGTCATCTTGTGTACACTGAACTATGCTTTGGTTTAGTTCTTAGTCTCAAGGGACAATTATAAGGGCTCTACTGGGTATAGGAATTTGTACACGAAGATAGTGTATGATCAATAAAGGATCTACCCCTTCCAGTGTAGGAAGAGAATGTTCAATGCTGATCCACTTATGTTAGTTCAGGAATCTCTGGCCAGAGTGAATGAAATTAGAAAGGAGTTTCTAATTTACATTAAATAGAACAAAGCATAGTGAATGGGAAAGCAAGTGATTACATAAGATAGGCTTGACACAAGTTCCATGCCTTGTATTTAATCATGACATTGCAGGGTAGAAGGAATTAATTATACGGTAACTATTCACTGAATAGGTTCTTGGTATTCTAAGCAGTGAATTCGTATTATCCGGATAGTCGCGATATGCTGAGAAGTATCCCTCACGATGTAGAATAAATATGATTAATTAATTAATCATATTTAATAAATTAGAGAATTTATATAAATAATGATAAAATAGTTTTATTATTATTTATTTCTACTACCGGCTTAATATTGAACCTACAGGGTCACACCATAAAAGAGAATGATTTAATGGTGGAGGAATTAATTAATAATGGTTGATAATTATTTATTTAAGAAATAAATAATTAATTGGCAAATTTAATAATTGATTAAATGAGATTTAATTGATTATAAATTAATTAAGAAAAGTTCTTAATTATTAATTAAGAATTTAATTTTTGAAAATTAAATCAAGAGAGAGAATTATTTCTAAAGTATTTAGAAAAAGAATTAATAATTAAAAGGTGTTTTAATTATTAGTGAGAATAATAAAGGGTTAATAATAATAATATTTTATGGGAAAATTTTCAGCTGAAAATTTTGCCTATAAATATACTATTATAAACCATATTTTTGCCTCAACCAAAAAGATTTATAAAATCGTAATTCTCTCCATCTCCTCCTCCTTCATTACATCGTTTTCTTGGTGGATACCGGTGGAGCGCTTCACACTTGAGGAGCAGCTGTTAAGGATCTCCGTTCATCATTTTTGGATCGCCATTAAAGACCTCCATCTTTCCATTAACGTAAAGCTTCTTAAGTTAAACATGCTGAACTACGAATTAAATATTATTTTTCACATGGATCCTGCGGAGGGTTTCAGTTTTTTTTAAGATTTAAATTTATGTTTTCGCTGCGTTTATGTGCTAAAAACCCTTCATTTATATTAGAAAGAAAAGATCAAAAGCCCTTGGGGATGCACAGGACACACACTTAGTGCAAACTGGTGCTAAAGACCCATTCACTGCACCTTCTCAAAGTCAGGTTGATGTGGCTCCAATAAATGTGGAGTCACAGCCAAAATCTCTCATAATTGAAGCACTTGATACACCAAATTCTCCCACACACTCACTGGATATTGACATGATCAATACATCACTTCCAAATTCTCCATCTTTAACTCTCTTGGAGAAGCCAAAAATCCAAGTAAGTGAGCATCATCTTTTAGATGATTTGTTGGCTCATTTACCATTCCTTTCTGATACTGTTGAGACATCTGTGCCAAAATTTTCATCAATCTGCATAGAGTCTACAATAGTCTCCACGTCAAACTCTTTCATTTCTACTATCCCGATGGATATTCATCATCCGTCGAGTAATGATTGTATCCCGACGGATAAGCCTAACAGCAGTTATCCGTTGGATAGCTATATTACTAACCCGATGGATATTCATCATCCGTCGGGTGTCTCTGCACAACTTCCAATTTCTTTAATTCTCACAAGTGCAGAAGACTTAGTGGTAGTGCAATCACTCTTAGGACGAGGGAAGGGATTGAAATGAGTGAGATTCTGGGTTGCTCCCAGGCAAAAGGAGAGAATAAGAGTGAACAAATGTATTCCATTTCTTCAGGACTGGCAAAAGTGAGTGAGAGGAGTCCCACCTTAGATGGTGAAGGTGAGGGTGTGAGGGTGGGGAGCCAAGGGGAGCCCTTGATGCAAAAAGAGAGAGAAATTGAGAAAAAAGCAGGTATAGGAGAAATATGGATGAATATCATTGCTAGTGAGTCAATGAATGTCAATGATGCAGACATTGAGAAACTATCTCGACATAATCAAGCTGTTATAGGTTCCATCTCATTGGATGCTGAGGCATTTACTCATCCTGTTCCAGCATATCAAATTTTGGCTGGACAGGGCAATGAAAATGCAGAAAGAATGCTAAATTTGGTGCACACCACTCAATCCATGCAAAGAGCAAAGGATGTCATCACAGCTATGCCTTCTACAGCTGGTGATGACATAGATTATGAGGCTGGTGGGTCAGAAGAATTATTTGGTGATGATAGTGAAGAGGGATCACTGGACATAGGGGGATAAGTAGGCCCTAGTTCCAGATCTGGTATGCCATCTTGGGCATTTTCAAAGCAGTGTGATGAACACTATTTCAAGAACACCCTTATTCAACTTATCAGTCAGACACACTCTGCTCTTCAATCCATAACCAATGCCAGCACGAAGAAGCTCCTACAAGCACACCTTACTTCTCTTCAATTACAACAAATCCAAGGTTTTCAACACACTCAGGATGTCACTTCTATCAAAGGTGAAATTGATCAAATGAAAAAGGACATTTCTGACAGGTTGGATTCTAAAATTCCAGAAGCAACAATGCTTGATATTAAGAGACAACTCAGGAAGAATTCTGATCTTGCCACAAAGATAAATTCCTTGGATACCAGAATGACTGCAATGGAAGCTTCTCTAACAGCTATACATCTACATCAAGCTCAGCAAACTCAACTGCTACAATAACTAGTGCCTGCACAATCTTCATCCTCCTCTCTACTTGATGATAACAAAAAGGGGGAAAAAAGCTCAAGTAAGGGTGATGGGGAGAAAGGCTCTAGTAAGGGGGAGCTTCAGCTAAACATTCAAGTCAGCAAAGTGATTGTGCCAATAATTGCTTTCACAAAGCCACCAGTGATGGATAACATTGATCTAATCCAAAGAGCAGCTGAAAAGCTTAAGTCAAAATAAAATCCTAAGATGCTTGATGTTACAGCTCTAGAGAAGGAAATAAAAGAAAAATGGAGAAAGATAGAAGCAGATATTCAACAAAATTTTGGCCCAATTCAGAAGCCAGACAAAGTCTTCAGTCATCACTCTCAAGTCATGAAGATCTCTGTGAATTACATAAGTATGAACTATCTGGAAAGGGGTCAAACTTTCCGCATCAAATCTCCAAAGAAAGATCTTATTATGAAGGCCAAAAGGAACTACTCTAAGTTTTCAGACAAGAATCCTATGGATATAGTGTTTGAAACACCTAGACCAGATGAGAAGAATTTGTTGGCTAGGTCAATTGCCTTTTACAAAGATCCAACTGATTCAGTGCTTAAAAGGAGAATTACAAAAATTTACAGAAATGGTAAGGAGATTTGTGTGGTAGTTGGACACCCACTATTTGTGGAAGCTATGAAGGAAGAGAAAGAGAGAATCAGGATAGAAAAGAAGTAAGCTGCCTTGGATGCTAAGAAGCACAGACAAAAGAAGGAGCAAGCTGTTATCTTGGCCAAGCTTCAAGCTATAAAAACCATAACAAAAACCTCTGCACAATCATCTATAATTGTTGAATCTCAAAATTTAAAAGTGCAAGCTGAACCACAATAGAAAAGAACTTTCAGATACAAGGAAAGGGCCAAAAGAAAATTGGACTTCAGTGATGAGGAAAAAGAAGACTCTATTCCCAAGAAGCCCACAACTACAACTCAAACATCAAAACCCTCTGTGATATTTAAAGAATTCAAGGTGGTAGATCCAACAAGGAATATACATGGTGAGCCCATAATTCCAAAGGATGAACCAGTGGACTGGGATAGTCTACCAATTCCTGAGCTAAATTTTCCCATCTTCAAGACAAAGAAGACAAAGACAAGAGTTAGCAAGAAAGTGAATCCAGTGACTCTCAGATCCAAGACACCAATCAAAGCCAAATCTACAATAAACAAGGGAGACATGTTGTACATCTGTGACATCAAGGAGTTTTCTGACATCAACCTTTACTTAGATGAATTGGAAGAAGTTAGAGGAATTGATGCTTACAGACGTCTTCCTGAAAGACTAATATTCAAATACAAGGGAGGAAAAGAGTTCACTTGGCCACTTAACAGGATTCTCCCAGAAAGCCAATATGTGCTGATAAAGGTCTACTCATCATCCAAAAAGAACTTAAATTACAATGTGACTGCAAGAAGACTAGTTCTAAAGAAGATTGAGGAGCTGAGGAGTACTAGAGCCAAAGATGCACTTCCAAGAACTCTATCTATTCCCTTTACAGGAATGAGAGTCCATCTGAGGCCCTATTGGCTGATGGAATTCAAGGATGAAAAAGGAGATAGAAGATTTTTCAGATTGGAGGACCAATTGAGTATCTCTAGCAATGAGACTCTATTGGAAATGCAAGAAATGCTAGATCTCTCAGAAGCCGATGAACTTGAATTCCACAGACAACTCCAGAATCAAATTGAAAAAAACAACAGAAGGCTTGGAAAGGAATCCAGACAATCAAGGAAATAGATCTATCTGCTCAAACTAGAGGAGCACCTTGATAACAATTATGAGCAATTTTTTTGTGTACTTTGCATTGTTCAATTTTCAGCAAATTGTAGCACTTATCAGTTTTATCTACTATTTTTCAATCTGTATTTTTAGGATGTCTTGTTATCATCAAGTTTCTCTTAATTTATGGCTACAATTCTAGTAGACATAAATTGGGGGAGATTTTTAGGAATATGTTGTGAACTTGATGATAAATTAAACAAAACATCTTAGTAGATTTAACTTAGTGAATTTTGTAGCACCCGACGAATGATCAATTATAGTCCCGACGAATGATTCAATATAGTCCCGACGGATGACTAATTGATATTCACCGAGTGAGTAGCGTATGTAACAATAAGTACTGTAGCACATTTCTGCAAACAACTTTGTATAGATTCTGTAGTAGCTTATGAATCATGTAGACTGCTAGTAGATGTGCAGAATAGGTTGAGTAAATGTAAATATAAGATGTCTTGTAATTCTGCACAAATGAAATGGAGTCAAATGATAAATAGCTACCCGATGGATGATCAACAAAGCTACCCGACGGATAACAAGCATGTACCCGATGGATGATCAATTCAAATATATATTGACAGTGACAATACAGTCATATGCGTTGGGTGATTGCAAAAGGAATGTGGCAACCTGTTTAGCAGGAAATCAAGAACAAAGAAGCATTACCATTTCCATGCTATCATGAAGATATTCAAAGATGCTGGAATGGAGTAGTGAAGTAGCATGGAGTTAGACTTGATAGGTTTTATTTTATTATCTTGTCTTATTACTATATAAACTTGGTGATATATAAACCAAGTGTAGCAAGTAGAACAATAACAACAACAAGACTAAGCAAATACATTCTCAGAGAAACATTTGCAAGCTAAATCTTGTAGCATTTCTCTATAATTTTAGTTTGTTCACTTATAAAAAGCAGTTGTGAGCTATTCAAGCTTCACAGGGTTCTCTCGATATATATATATATATATATATATATATCTGGTGTATACATTCAAATCCACCAGAAAGTTTTAAAGACTTGTATTTTTATTACTTGTGTTTTGATTTATAGAATTCTTTCATTCCACACTTTGCAAATCAAACACTTATATATAATTGAGTTAGAACATTTTTAAAAATCTCAAAAGGAGCCAGAATTACATTCAACCCCCTTCTATAATTCTTGTTGTATTGTTAGGGAATAACAACTCTTTTCTACACTTGGTTTATATATCACCAAGTTACATGTGTAGAAAAATAAAATATAAGTCTATTATCTAGGTCTAATTACATGTTTCTTCATTTCTCTGTCCAATGCAATCCAGATAGATATGGCATCTTTGAACGTCCCTGTTTTGCATGAAAATGGAAATGTTTCTTGATATTCAGAATCCTGATTACAGGCCACCACATTCCTTTTGTATACAATCAACCCATGTGAATATCAAGTCACTATCAACTCCTATTTAAATTAGTTATCCGTCGAGACTCTGTTGATTATCCGTCGAGACTCTTTTGGATCATCCGTTGATTGGGACTTGGGTCATCCGTCGAAGCCTTGTAGAATCATCTGTTGAAAGTATTTCGATAGCAGTTGACTCAATTTCACTTATGCAGAATTACAAGGCATCTAATATTTACATTTAGCCAACCTATTTTTCATATCATTCTAGTAGCCAACATGACTTAGAATATCCTACAACTTCTAATTCTCTAAGACATTACAGTATACAGGAATGTGCTACAAAATCTTATTTAAACATAATCTACTCTTTCAACAGATGACAGAGTATAATTATCCGTTGAAAGCTACAATTGCACTTAATTAAATCTACTAAGATGTTTTGGTACAATATCATCAAGCCTACAACATATTCCTAACAATCTCCCCCAATTTATATCTACTAGATTTGTAGGCATAAATTTAGGAGGACTTGATGATAACAAAACACCTTATACAAAAGAATCATTCAATAGCAGATAAAATTATAAGTGCTGTAATTTTATTGAAAGTTGATAGAATAAAGTTCAAGAGTCTCACAAGCTTTGTTCAAGGTGCTCCTCTAATCTGAGCACATTAATCTTTTCTCCTTGAGTGTCTAATCTTCTTTACCAGCTTTGCATTGTTCTCTTCTATTTTGTGTTGAAGTTATCTGTAGAACTCAAATTCATCTTCATTCGATAGATCCAGCATCTCATTCATTTCCTTGAGGTTTTCATTGCTTGATATCTTTAACTAGTCTTCTAATCTGAAAAATCTCCTGTTATTCTTTTCATCCCTGAACTCCATCAGCCAGTATGGCCTCAAGTGCACTCTACTTCCAGTCTAAGGAATAATTAAGATTCTTGGTAGTGCACTTGGGTCTCTCCAGCTTTGTCTTATTTGTTCAATCTTGTTGAGTATCTCCTTTTTGGCCACCTTGGTGTATCCAAAATTTTTCTTGATTGTAGAGAATACTTTTACTAAGATAGAGTAACCTTAATTGAGAATCCTATTAAGAGGTCAAGTGAATTCCTTTCCACCCTTGTATCTGAATACTAGTCTTTCTGGCATCTTGTTATGGGCATCAATTGCTCTCACTTCCTCCAGCTCATCCAAGTAAAGATTAATGTCAGAAAACTCCTTTATGTCACAAATAAAGAGTTGATCTCCTTTTTTTACCGTTGGCTTGGGTTTAGATAGGGTTTTGGATTAAAATGGGATATATTTGACTGGATTTCTTGGAATGTTCTTTCTTCTCTTTGAGGGGGTTGGAATAGGGATGTTCAGCTCAGGAATTGGTAAGCTTTCCCAGTTTATTGGTTCATCATTGGGAATGATTGGCTCACCATGAAAATTCACACCAGGATGGACCTTGAATTGACCTTGCTCCAATTTGAGCAAAGATGTTTGACTTGTGGCAGTAGACTAAGTTGGCTGAGGTTCTTTTTTTCTTCAAAAACTAGTTTCCTTTTGGCTCTCTCCTTCCTATATCCTTTCCCTGATTTCTTTGGAACTTGCTTTGGTTCTTCACTCTTCTCAATTTCATCTAAGATAACATGCTTTTCACTTTTTGACTTGGTGGCAGGCTTCTCAGCTTGTTTCTTTGCTTCTAAGGCAGCCTACCTTTTTCTGAGACTTGAGTCTCAATTTATCTTCTCTATTGGCTTATGCAAATTGAGGATGTCCAACCATCACACAAATCAATTTGCCATGTTTGTAGATCTTTGCTATTCTTTTCTTCAGGACTGAGTCTCTTGGATCTTTGTAATTTACAATGGAGTGACCAAGCAGCTTCTTTTCATCAGGTTGGGGAGTTGCATAGACTAGGTCCAATGGATTCTTTCTTGAATATTTTGATGCATGATTCTTGGGATTTAGAATCATAGTGGCCTTTTGATGTCTTCTAAATGAGGTTTGACCCCTTTCCATATTCCCCAACCTCATTTCACTTATTGGAATTTGTCTCAATTGAGTGAAGTGCTTCTCATATTTTTCTTGATTTGCAATTAGACCAAAAACCTTTTCAATTTTCTCATCAATTTTCTGTATATGTTCTTTCAGCTTGAGTTCAGCTGCTGCTATGTTGATTAGATCAATACTATCTAACACTGGTGGCTTTGAGAAGGTAATGGCTGGAACAATTACCTTACTGACTTGAATATGCACATCATTCTCCCTCTTTCTAACTTGGACAATTGCATCCTTCTCCCCCTTTTTGTTATCATCAAGTAAGGCAGGGTTGGAAGCTTGAGCAGCCACCAGTTGTTGTAGCAGTTGAGTTTGAGTTTGTTGATTAAAAAGAATTTGAGCAACTAAGTTCTCCACTTTGGACAACCTTGAACCCAATTCATCAACTTTCCAACTTAAGTCATGTTCCTTCATGAGATTTTGGTTTAAGTTTATCATTGTAGAGTCAGGAAGTTTGGCATCCAGTCTCTTAGAGATACTCTCCTTGACTTGCTCAAAATCTTGCTTCAGTTCATCTACAGTTTGATTATGTTGGAGAGCTTAAATTTTGTGCAACTGCAGAGACTCTAGATGGGCTTGTAGAAGACTTTTGGTGCTGGCATTGTTGGTGGCTTGAATAGCAGCTTGAGTTTGATGAATGAGTTTGAACAAGGTGGATTGGAAGTGATGATAGTTGCAGTCCTTTGTAAACATCCAAGATGGAGTTTCTGCTTCTACCCTATATTCCTGCCTACATCTTCAACATCCTCTCCAAGAGAGCCATCTCCAATAGAGCCACCAGAATCCCCAGAAGGATAATTAAAATCATCACCAGCTGTTGAAGGAAGTGAATTGATTGCATCCTTTGCCCTTAGCATATAAGCTGTTGTGTGCACCAAGTTTAAAGTCTTCTCAACATCCTCATTGCCCTATTCAGCTAGAATTATATGTTAGAACATGATGAGTAAATGCCTCAGCATCAAAAGAGACATAATCTAAAATAGCCTGATATTCTTGCTGAAGTAGTTGCTCTTTTTCTGCATCATTGACATCCCTTAACTCACTAGCAATGGGAGCTTCCCACTCTTCTGTACCTGCTTTTCTCTCATTATCTCTCTTTTCTTGCATCAAGGGCTCCCCTGGGCTTCCCACCCTTACACCCTCACCTTCACCATCTAAGGTGGGACTCCTCTCACTCACTTTTACCATGCTGGAAGAAATAGCATGCATTAGTTCACTCTTTTCCTCTCCTTTTGCCTGAGAGCAACTGTGATATCCCGTAATTTTAGGAATTAATATTATTAATATATGGATGATTTTATGTGAATTAGTGAGTAGATATTTAAAAATAAATTATTCCAGTTTGGCGAGTCAATAAGGTTTGAAGTGTGATCAGTGAATATACAAAAGGAATTATAAATAAAAGATTAAATAGAAAATTTAGTGAGTAGAGGATTTTATTCATTGAAATATGTGATTATGTGTTATTTGATTCATATGTGAGTAACTTTGGGGTCAAGGTATATATATATATATATATATTTTTAATATTTTAATGATTTATTGTGTAAATAAATCTGGTTCAATGGATCTTTAAATATTTTATTAAATCATCGGTATATGATTAAAATGTAAAACTTGTTTTATTATCTTTAGAAAACCCCTAGAGGCATTTTAAAAATAATAGTTGGAGTATTTTAAAATGATTTTATGAGCTTTATTTATATTTTTGAGCATTATCTTGTAAACTTCATATAAAATAAACCTTATCCTCAAACTTTATTTTAAAAAAATATGGATAGAAAGCTAATTTCGTGTTCTACATTTTAAGAATATATTTCATATCATTTTCAGCTATTACAGAACAGTTTTATAAGTGTTAATTTTGTTTTTAAGTATTTTAGCACAAAAGAATTGCAAAATAAAAATCAGATTTTAATTATTAAGTTAGAAAACTACCCCTGGAGCTTTAAGACTCCAGCCCATCTCCTTCTTCATTTTCTGCTTCGGGACTCTTCTCGAACTCTCGATTGTTCTCCCCCCCCCCCCTCTCTCTCTCCCTTCTCTCTCTCCTGTGGTACTCTCTCTCATCCCTCCCACTCGGTTTCTTCCCTTGAATTCGGTTTTGAGACCGGATTTATGCTTCATTTTGTCTCCTGACAGATGCTCGGGGTATATATGCGTGTATTCTTCGATTTCGTTGAAAACCCAATTCGGGTAAATTCAAAAATTCGAACCTTTGCTTCAGTTTTGATGATATTGTGATGGGTCCTTGCTTAAATTAGAACTAGCATAATAACCCGTGCGAGGTACGGGTCATTTTATAAATCTTTTTTATACATCATGCAATTATAATGTTTTCAGAGCAACTCCAACGCTATCCTTATATAGGTTCTTAAGTCAAATTTTGATGAAATGGAGATAAAAATTTTCTCCAACAAGCTCCATGTCCCCCTCTATAATATTAGGATCTTCGAATGTTTTCTCACTTTTAGGAGTGAATGCCCCCTCCTCAACTATTATTATATTATATTTTTCTTACCCGTCTATTTAACATAAATGACTTTAATGAGTAAAAAGATAGATAGAGAGTGAGTTTAAGGAGAATTGTTGGAGAAATTGTTTGATTTTGGCTTCTAAATAATTATGAGCTCATTTATTTTTATTTATATTATTTGTAGTGAAAATGCAAGGAGGTTGTTGGAGTTGCTCTTAGTTGTTTTCTTATTTGTAAATTTTGTACAATGTCTAACGTATATCAAATACAAATTGATTGTTTATCAACGTGTATTAATTTCATACAAGACATTACCAAATTACACAATGTTTCCGATATAACTCATTAAGAAAAATATATATATATCTTGTTTGTGTTATATAATTTGTATTTAATAAATGAATATAAACAGAGTAGTCAGTGTACGTTTAAAACGAAACGATGAAACTTAATCTGTAGGATGCCGTTAGTATGTTTACAAATAAAAAGCTAAAAATTAACATATATGTTGAATACAGAGTTGACAAAAAAATTTAAATTTTATTTAAATAAAATATATGTACCGGTCTATATTATTACTGAGTTCACTACTAATTTAAAATTTACTTACTCAATTTAAAAAGATAAAAAAATGCATAACTGAAGTCAGAATGACTTGCAATCATAATATACAATAATGTAAAATTTACCTTACTGTTAATAATAAATTTGATTTTAATGAAAAATATTAGTTTTTGAAATTCAACGTATGTATGGGAAAATGTTAGTTTTTTATTTAAACTACTGTTAAAAAGTAAGATTAAGTTATATGTATGTGTGTTAGCATGTAAATTATTGTATGTCACATTTATTAGTGAATTATGATGGTTTCAATTATTTATATGCTAAATATCTGATTTATGTACATGTATAATCATTATTAACATTTAGCGAGACAATTGATTACTTAAATAACATGCATTTATAACTATTCAAAAATTAAAATTATGTAATAAATAAATTGCTATAATTTATATCTGGTATTCACATTATCACTGACAAATAATTCATATCTATTTTTTACGCGACCGAGTATCAATCATGGTTGTAACATAAAAATAAATTATATATTTTTTACGCAACCGAGTATAAAATTAAACATTATTGGTAAGATATTCTCGCCGAGCTTGTAATTTAAATTTACTAAATGTAGAATGTGACGATGTTTTTCGGCCGGGTCATGTAGTCAAATTTCGAGTATTTTTAGAACAATGGGCCAAGTTCTAATTTCAAATTCGAAATAAACTTAAATGCATTAACTCATTATAATTTGAACTTATCTAAATATGTAATACCAATATAGATTATTTATATATAAGCGATTCTATTTTCAATATTTTTTTTAAAAATTATATATGTACATTTTAATTACTTTTTATAATAAAAAAATATGTTAAAAATATATGAGAATATTTTCAAATTAAAAAATGATTAATAAATAAGATAATAATCCATTTATGTACTATGCCTAACTTTAGATCTGGAATTCAATTCTTTAAAATTAACTGTACAAATATTCAAGTAACTATCCTTTTTTGCGGAAGTCAAGTAACTATCTTTAAAGTTAAATAATATATTCATTTAGCACACTTACATATTATGTGTATGATAAAAAGCACATGTGATAATAGTGTGTAGTGGTATGAGTTTGTATAAGTGAATGAAATATCTCGAGTTCGATTCTCATATACGACATGTTTTATATAAATATTAAAAACATGGGTGATTTAGTCATTTCAATGAGACTTTTTAATCTCATTAATATTATACACTTATTCTCCTATTATATATAGAAGAGATATGTATATAATTTTACTTGAGTTTTTAGTTCGAATTTGATATAATTCTATATAAAATTTCTTGGTTATGTCGTTAATCGGTGAAGGTGTTGATGCATGCTTGAATTATTAAATTTCAGATTTTTCAAATTATGGTTTATAGAGTTTTATTTCTCTTTCAAAGAATTTGGATTCGTTTGAGAATGAAAGTCCGCTATATATAAGTGTTTGTTAGTTGTGTTACTAGTTTGTTGGTAGATATCGTGTTTATAGTTTCGTTAAACCATAGTTCGAGAATTGATGAAATTGGAATAAAGGTTGTTGTGATTGTGGATTAAATGGACAGTGTATATTCCAATATATCATGCCGAATTTTCGGTAGGATTTTAAAAAGATGTATAATGTTATAGTGACAAATATTGAGATATTGAGATTTGATTATATGGTTTGCATGCTAAGTGTTTGATGATTTGATTAATAGAGATTACGGGTTTAATTAATTGCAAAGAATTGATTAAAGTTGTTAATAAAGTTTAAGTGTAGAAAATTCAGCATTTGTAAGAAAATTGTCCTGTTTTGGATGACTATTTTGAGAAGTTTAGAGACCTAATTGCTTGATGGTTAAAACATAAGAATTATAGGTTTATCTCTGAATTATGTGTCTGCAAAATTTGGTTACTACCAGACTTGTATAAATTGAGATACAATTTATTTAGTGCAAGGTGCGCAGAATTTCTGGACAGGGTCTGTTGGCCATATTGACGACTCTGTTGAGGGGCTCTAAACACCTTTCTTTCATCTGAAATTTTTATGATAACTAGGTATGTGAGTCAGCTAAGTCTCCACCAAATTTTAATTTAACAGACCTGTTTTATAAATTACTAAAAATTGTAGAGTGGGGCTGACTTATAAGAAAATAACATCTGTTGCATTTGGTATAGAATTCGAGTAACATTGTTGGCTCCAAATTATTTGACTTGAACTAAATGATTTATGCGTGGTGTGATTATAACATGATTATGTGTATATATGGACAACGTGGTGAAAATTGAAGTAAATAGGATTTCAGACTTATTGGTGTAATTAGATTTTGGGTTGAATTATATATTATTAATTAATTTATATTTAATGAAGAATGAGAATTTGATAAGGAATGGATTAAGGATTTAGAAATGGCAGTCATGTTTATGTATGATTTAGGTTTTAAATAAAGTCATAAGTGCTTAATGTCTGCTAGTTGAACTAGTACGTAAGCCAATGCGTTAAGTGATAATATATATAGTCCAATGATTGTTTACACTCACTTGTACTTCGTGTATATGAATATAAATACTTAATTATTTGTTTTTATTGATCATGTATGTGAACATGAATACTTGAGAATGAAGATGAAGATTTGTTTACTTGCATTTATATGATTAAATGTGGGTGTATAATGCGATACGGTTAAATATTATTAAACACTTGGTTAGGTGCACTTATTTGTCGGGTGATTATATGTGAGCCTCTAATTGATAAGTGGTTAATATAATGTGATTAAGATGAGGCGATTTAATAATATTTCTGAAAGATTTTCTTATGTGTCTACTGCAAGTCAAGGCAGATTTTCTTATGTGTTTACTGCAAGTCAAGACAGATTTTCTTATGTGTTCACTACAAGTCAAGGCAGAATTCCCTATGTGTTTACAGCAAGTCAAGACTGATTATATTGCATTGTTGATTGAGATTGGAAACAGGTGGATAATCCGATAAATAGAGGAAATGCTGCCGAATTTTCGGTAGATTTCCTATCCATTTATTGGATATGAATAAGTTTTTATATAAATAGATCGTTAGTGTTCATATCATTGAAATATGCCTACGTGTTATGTGTTTATATGCTATGTGAATTACATACGTAGGTGAGTCAGAATTTTTGTGTTTGACTATTTTCCTTATGTGTGGGCTATCGTATGAGTAGACGATAGGGTTTTAACGTGCAATTCGTCGAGTAATTATCATTTAGACGATTAAAGTGTTATTTTCTAATTATAGATACGAGTCGATCGAGACAATTAGGACCAGGAGGAATGGATGAAGAGTAGAGTGGAATAGTATGAAATATTGGGTTTGTAGCCCTGCATGAGCAGCAGGTCAAAGGATTAGTAGAATAAAGATGGTGATGTCTTGAGACAAAATGTCAGAATAGATGTGTCATTGCGAGTGTGACTAACTGCTAAATCCTAAAGGCAAGTATCCCTATCTTCACTTATTGTTCAAGTGAAGTTTATTTTGAACCCTATTATGCAAGTTTCTCTATACTATTCTAATTCCATAATGGTTAAATACTTTACCTATCAAAGTGATTGATTCTGTTTATGCAAGTACTCTTCTGCTATTCTAGGTTCAAAATAGTTAAAGGTTTTTACTTATCCAAATACCGGATTTATAAATGTTTTATACTTTGAGAATAAAATGGTTTTGTTGCGAGTATTCCTGCCAAGTGAAAAGGGGAATAAAATTTATAAGAGCGTCGATTATTATGACCCCTTTCGATAAAATATTTTAAGATTGGATAGTTACTAGTTGCGTAAGAGGCGGAGGCACCGGTCCAGCGTGAGCTATTATATGAAAGTGTAATATATTGCAAGGCGAATATATGCTTTTGTGGATATCCTATAGGTACGGCATGACTGCGGGATACTGGTACTTATATTTACGGTATAGCTGCGGGATACCGGTGATGTTTTGTGACTGATCATTAGGAACATCATAGTGCATAATTGGTTCCAATCTAAATTTCTAAATTGTTTTTGATGATCATATAATGTATGATTTATCAAGTGTTTTCTGTTTTGGATAAAATGTGATATTCAGTTTCTGATTGATGTTGATACTTAAGTTACTGTTAAATATCAAAGGTGGTATTAATATATATGATTGATGTTGACTTTAGTATGGGATGTTGTGAGCATCTAAGTTAGTATTGATATCTAATTTGATGTGACAACAAAATAAGTATTGATGTCATGATTGGAGTTTCGAGTATATTGGATATAAAGTTTTCGATTAAGTTCATAATCACTATTTCAAGTTTTGTTTATGATATTTTTGTGAACATTATTTTACGAGTGTTATTCTCGTCAAGATTCAAAGTATTGCTGAATCAATTTCGCTCAAAATATAAAAAGGGTTTTGAATAAATTTAAGGAACCTTCCTTAACTAAATTTTCTGATTCAAAAATTATGATTTTAAATGTTCTGCTCTATTGTAGATGTCGGTTTTTATATCAAAAGACCATATATATGTTATACTAAATTTGATGAGCATTTATTTCACTCATACTTGTCTGTCTTTAAATTTAACCTTCCAGTGAGGATTAACTGGCGCTGGCTAGCCGCGTAATTTGAGAAAGCAAAGAAGAAGCTTTTGGAAGGTGATTGGTCCAGGGTTTGCAGACTAGTGTAAGTTCTATTATTTAAAGTTGTTTATATTATATTATATTATAGTTGTGTATTGTATATTTGGGCCTAGTATGCTTCTTTTTGAAGTTATACTAGCGGGTTTAGTATTGAGTTTGGAAATTGTTGAAAAGAGTTTTTATAGAAAAAGAATTTTTTTGTGGAATTTGGAATTCTTGTTTCTAGAGCTGTAACCTGAAAAGATCCTGGTGTAGTTTTGGGTTGGAGATGCTATATTTGAGTTGTTGGCATTTATTTATTGTTTAAACATGTTATTTTTGGATTGAGGTTTCATGGTGACGACCAAATTCCCTGACCCCGAATTTAGGGGCGTTACAGCAACTCAGCCTCTCACTCAAATCAATCCCTTCCCTCAATCCTAAAAGTGATTGAACAACCACTAAGTCATCTACACTAGTAACAAATTTCAAGCTGTGTAGAGACATTCAACGGATGAGAGATATCCGTCAAAATAGCAGTTGTGAATGTCGACAGATAATTGTTATGAAGCTTATCCATCGAGAGACAATCACTTGTCGACGGATGAGGAATATCTGTTGAGAGAGTAGAAATGATAGAGTTAGGAGTTTAAACTACTAAAGAATCTGTGGTGAGTGATTTTAGATTATGCACATACTTCTCAGTAGTATCAGAAAGAAATGGCAAGTGAGCCAACAAATCATCCATAAAATGATGCTCACTTGATTTAGATTTTGGCTCCTCCATGAGTGTCAAAGATGGATAATCAGGAATTGATGTGTTGATCATATCCACATCCAGTGAGTTTGTGGGAGAATTGTGTGTGTGAGGTGTTTCAATTGTGTGAGATTTTGGCTGTGACTCCACATTTATTGGAGCCACATTAACCTGAATTTATGATGGTGCATTAACTGAGTCTTTGATTGTAGTTGGCACTCTGTGTGCACCTTGTGATTCCCCCATTGGTTTAGATTTCTTCTTTCTGATGTAGGTTTGAGGTTGGTCTGTGTCCCTTCCCCTTTTGGCCTATGCTCTTGGTTGAGAGCTTGTTTCAATAGTCACATCCTTTTGGGAGGATGTAACTAGTAATGAGCTTATTTATTTCCTTATTAAGCACTACAGTCTGTTGGGAGACTGCAATGTGGTTGGATTGGGTCACACTTACCTCATTCTCTGTAACGCCCCCAAATCCGGGGTCAAGGGATTTGGTCGTCACGAAGAAACCTCAATCCAAATCAACCTGTTTAATCGATAAATAAATGCCCGCGGGAGATATTTAGCATAAATGACACCAACTAATCCAAGATCTTTTAAGGTTACAGTTCTAGAAACAAGATATCCAAATTCCACCAATAAATTTTCACTTTCTATTAACACTCTTTTCAATAAATTCCAACTCACAATTAAACCCACTAGTATAACTTCGAAATGAAGTATACTAGGCCCAAATAAAATACACAACTATAATATAATATAACATAAATAAATTTATACAATAAAACTTACACTAGTTCGCAAACCCTGGACCAACCACCTTCCAAAAGCTCCTTTTTTTGCTTCCTTGAATTACGCAGCTAAACAGCACGAGCTAATCCTCACTGGAGGTTAAATTTAAAAACAGGCAAGTATGAGCGAAAGAAATGCTCAGCAAGATCATTATGACATATATAGGGTCGTTTTGATATAAAACCGACATCTGCCTTAGAGCAGAACATTTAAAATCATAGTTGCTGAATCATAAAACTCTTTTTGATATTTTCAAGCGAAAGGCTTCAGCAATACTTTGAATCTTGATGAGAGCAAAGCTCATAAAACAGTGTTTACGAAAATATCGTAAACAATAACAACAAGAAGCAATGATCATAAACTTTACTCAAAACCGAACTCTTGAAATTTATACTTATTTTGTTGTTATATCAAATTAGATATCAATACGAACTTTGATGCTCACCACATCCCATACTGAAGTCAACATCAATCATCTATACTAATACCACCTTTGATATTTAACAACAACCTAAGTATCCACAAAATCAGAAATTGAATCAAAGCCACAATTTACTTTGAATCCAAAACAGAATCAGTACTTTTAATCCAAAACAGAATCAGTTGATAAATCATTTATTCTATGAATATCAAAAATGATATGATAATTTAGATTAGGATCATTCTCCGACGGACATACTATCATATGCTGATCAGCCCGTGTGATAGCACAAGGTCATGATTCGTAGAAACGTGACCCCAAAAACACGAGTACTCAAATAAAAGGCAATACTCGCCTGTGGTAAAATGGTGTCATAATATTTCATATGGCACTTAGAAATAGCCCTCCGCTGGACCGTCCGTCCCGGTCACTTACGCAATTATGATCCAATCTTAAAACCTTTTATTGAAATGGGGTCATAATAATCGACACCCGAAATAATTTTATTCCCCCAATTCTTGGGTAGGAATATTCGCAACCAAATCACTTTTCTCAAAATCCAAAACATTTATAAATCCAATAATTGGATAAGTAAAAACACTTGCCTATTCTGAATATGGAATAGCAGATGAGCATTTGCATAAACAAAATTATTTAACTCAGCGATATGTAAAATATTTATCGATTCTAAACTGAGAATAGGGAAAGCAATACTTGCATGATACGATTCAAAATAAATATCACTTGAACAATAAGTGATGATAGAAATACTTGCCTTTCGGTTTTAGTAGTTAGTCACACTCGTAAAGACACATCTATTCTGACATTCTGTCTCAAAACATCATCGTCTTTCTTTTCAACACTCCATCAATATGTTGCTCCTGCAATTGCTAGAAGCCATATATCCAATGCCATTCCATCTCATTCTTTATCCAACGTCTTGTCCTGATCCACTCGAACGATCCGCATCTATAATTAAAAGATACACTTTAATCGCCTAAATGATAATCACTCGACGAACTGCGCGTCAAAAGCCTATCGTCTACACATACGATAGCCAACACATAAATATAACAGATAATCACAGGACTCTTGATCCACATACACACATAATTCATATAATACGTAATCACATAACTCACGTATCACATAATTCATATATCACATGCCTCGGTTCGTCAAAAGGGTCAACTTGGTATGCTTAAAACTGAAATCGGGTCAAAAATATGATTTATCGCTCAAAAATTGACTCAGAATGATATAAAAATCAAACGGTCCTTAAATATAAAAGAAATTAGGACTCAAAAGTACTTTTATTGAAATCGGAATATTTTTCTAAGTCTAGAGGCATTCGTTTCGTATTAAACGGTCAAACGGTTTAGTTATAAAAATATCTTGTCTCAACACGTAATTTGGTTTCGTAAAATTTAATTATATATCCTCGTTCGACGTCTCTGATAATCATAGGTTACGTTCCCGTATTTTTGGAATTAATTTCCCGAAAATCGGGCAGCGTCTTTTTTGTTTATCGGCCTACCCGTCGAACATCCCGATGTCAAAACACAACAACACAATCATTCGCAATCCAACAATCCAATTACTAACTTCAGTCAACAACTTCACTTCGCAATTTCACCAATACTAATTAAATACAATCATTAATCGCTATCATCTGTATTTTTATGTTTTAAACCGTATTTTACAATTTTTATTCGTATTTTGCGTTTTAAATCGTATTTTATAATTTACATCATATTTTATATTTTTAAATCGTAGGACTCAAAATTAATCATCACAGTCCACCGTCGACTCGTTTTAAAACTCATTGTCGACGGCGATAAAATTTACGGGTTCCCGTAAATTCCGGGCATCCTACGTAAATTCTATCGATTAATAATATAATTCTCGCACCAAAATTATTTTATTTCACGTATATTACTCAAAATATTCCTGCAGAACAACAAATGAAATAATTAAAACAATATCCATTCGCATAGGACACACGCGCGTAACAACAACGCGCCCACCAACACAGCAGAATCGGGAAACAGGGGCAAGCCCGGGAGCAACAGATCGGAGCAGCAATCACAGGGACAGGGAGGAACATATAATCATAGGCACAACACATACAAGCATGTACCATCACCGTATCGCCGCCACTCCTCGTCGGAAAAATCCGAGGAGGCGGCAGCGATGGCAAGGAATCAAAAAGAGATAAAACTGATATACACATATACATATATATTCATATATGTGACAATCAATAGGAAGAAAGAAGGACAGGGGCGGCGATTTTGCCGGAAAAAGAAAGTGACGCCGGACTTACCGGAAAATAAACAGCACAGGCGTCTTGAACATAGAGGAGAAGAGAATAATTGATTGATCGATTGCAAGAAAATCAGAAGAAAGGGAAGAAAGAATCGAATGAGAGAGAAGGAGAGATTGAATTAGGGCTCGTAAGAAAACTGTTTGGGGAAGAGTTTTTGTTTATATAATGTATGAATATTATTTAGCCCCCCTCAACCCTTTTCTGAAATACCCACAAAAACACGAAACACGTATATTTAAACGGAAAATTACGGGTAAAATAATTTTAACATTTTACCGAAATAATTTTAAAATTAGCACAATAATTAATAATTAACTAAACAAAATTTTTAAAGATTTTTAAATCCTTTTTACAGCACACATCGGACCCGCGTTTTATAATTAAACGAAACCGCGCGCGAGTCAAATAAATCTCAAAAATTTCCGAACCAATTTTAGAATTCTCGTAACATTCCAATCTTAATAAAATATGAGTTTCGTAATTTTTTGAAGAATTCTAGAATTAAAAACGGATTTTACAAATAAATGCAATCAAAAAATCATACAGGGCTAAATAAATAATAAAATATTGATTTCTAAATTTTATAAACTCCTTAAAATAATAAATAAGATTATGAAGTAATAAAATGATTTTAGAGATAATGCAAATATTTATGAAAGTAATTCTTTAACAAAATCACTTTTAATTATAAAAACAAAATAACACAACTAATTACACAAATGATACTCGAACACCAATAATCTCACCTAATTAATAAAAATATTAACAAAAATAATATCCAACTGACAGAACCCATACACATAGTTTATTTTGTAATTACTGGGAAAATAATTAATAAATCCATAAAGCATTATATAATCATACACCGGTCCAAAAATTACCAGAAAAATACCACAATTATCTATATTTTATTCTGGACATATAAAATTCAAATACTCAAATAATATCACATATAAACACCCATACATCAATTCCACTTATCATATAATTCATAAAAATTCACATAAAAATCACATAATAATTCCAAATAATAATAATAATAATATTTAAAAATATGGGATATTACAATCTACCCTCCTTATAAGGATTCCGTCCTCGGAATCAGCAGAAGAGAGTCCATTGCCGCTATTGGTAATCCCATCACATAGTCTTATTTCACTTGACCAAGATAACTCAGCCCAACTTGATTGGCATACCTTCGAATATTTGAAATAATAAAATCATGGAATTCCAAAGAGAAAAGAATTTTATATCATAACAGGACCAAAATCTGAATTTGTGAAAAATATTGTTGAAATAAAAGAAAAACTGAGAGATCAATATGACCAAATGAACTTGGTGTTGCGTGACCAAATTAAGACACTACTAAAGGTTGTAATCCTTCTTGTAGTCACAACACACACAAGTGATGGCGTCCCATCCAACTCCTATCACACAGACAGGTATACCTTGTGTCCCCTATAGTTAGGGTTGTTCATCTCAGTCAGAATAAAAGAATATCAAAGGAATTTAAAAATCAATTGAATAAAACTGAAAAGATTTCAAAGCTGATATTTCTGAAGGAAATGAAATCCAGAGAACAAAATTATGTCACCAAATGAGCAAATGGTGTCACATCATCAAGAAACTATCACCAAATAAGAAAAGTGGAATTAAATTATCATAACTTGGCAGAGCTATCAAAACCTAGAAAATAGGCTTCATGACAGCCTCTGGCACATTTAAAACACAGTTATGATTGAAAATGAGTGTTAGGGAATATATCCTCTAAAAATTACTTCTTTTTGAGAGATGTCAAAAGGAATTATAGAAAGAGAAGGTATTTCCAAAGTCTTAATACTTATCTTCTATTTGAATTCTTTTGTTGACTCGTCATCCGATTCTCGACACTTCTTCATATTCCAGGGATATCGATAATCTTCATCGTCGTCAAATCGTAGTAGCCACGGAAGATTCCACCATAGAAGTTTGCAGCTTCCCGGAGTTCCCTCCAGCTCAACACAACCATTTCGAAAGAATGCGCCTATTTTAACTTATTCGTTGGTACTATATCCAATAGTCCAATATGAACTCTATAGGAGCTCAAGCGTCCTCACATAGCTATACACACTCCTACACACTCTCATTTCTAGTTTACTATAACCTCAGCTCTGATACCAACCTGTAACGCCCCCAATTCCGGGGTCAAAGGATTTGGTCGTCACGAAGAAACCTCAATCCAAATCAACCTTTTTAATCGATAAATAAATGCCAGCGGAAGATATTTAGCATAAATGACCCCAACTAATCCAAGATCTTTTAAGGTTACAGTTCTAGAAACAAGATATCCGAATTCCACCAATAAATTTTCACTTTCTTTTAACACTCTTTTCAATAAATTCCAACTCATAATCAAACCCAATAGTATAAATTCGAAATAAAGTATACTAGAACCAAATAAAATACACAACTATAATATAATATAATATAAACAAATTTATACAATAAAACTTACACTAGTCCGCAAACCCTGGACCAACCACCTTCCAAAAGCTTCTTTTTTTTCTTCCTTGAATTACGCAGCTAAACAGCACGAACTAATCCTCACTGGAGGTTAAATTTAAAAACAGGCAAGTATGAGCGAAAGAAATACTCAGCAAGATCATTATGACATATATAGGGTCATTTTGATATAAAACCGACATCTGCATTAGAGCAGAACATTTAAAATCATAGTTGCTGAATCATAAAACTCTTTTTGATATTTTTAAGCGAAAGGCTTCAGCAATATTTTGAATCTTGACGAGAGCAAAGCTCGTAAAACAGTGTTTACGGAAATATCGTAAAGAATAACAACAAGAAGCAATGATCATAAACTTTACTCAAAACCGAACTCTTGAAATTTATACTTATTTTGTTGTTATATCAAATTAGATATCAATACGAACTTTGATGCTCACCACATCCCATATTGAAGTCAACATCAATCATCTATACTAATACCACCTTTGATATTTAACAACAACCTAAGTATCCACAAAATCAGAAACTGAATCAAAGCCACAATTTACTTTTGATCCAAAACAGAATCAGTACTTTTAATCCAAAACAGAATCAGTTGATAAATCATTTATTCTATGAATATCAAAAATGATATGATAATTTAGATTAGGATCATTCTCCGACGGACGTACTATCACATGCTGATCAGCCCGTATGATAGCACAAGGTCATGATTCGTAGAAACGTGACCCCAAAAACACGAGTACGCAAATAAAAGGCAATACTCGCCTGTGGCAAAATGGTGTCATAATATTTCATATGGCACTTAGAAATAGCCCTCCGCTGGACCGTCCGTCTCGGTCACTTACGCAATTATGATCCAATCTTAAAACCTTTTATTGAAATGGGGTCATAATAATCGACACCCGAAATAATTTTATTCCCCCAATTCTTGGGTAGGAATATTCGCAACCAAATCACTTTTCTCAAAACCCAAAACATTTATAAATCCGATAATTGGATAGGTAAAAAACTTGCCTATTCTGAATATAGAATAGCAGATGAGCATTTGCATAAACAGAATTATTTAACTCAGCGATATGTAAAACATTTATCGATTCTAAACTGAGAATAGGGAAAGCAATACTTGCATGATACGATTCAAAATAAATATCACTTGAACAATAAGTGATGATAGAAATACTTGCCTTTGGGTTTTAGTAGTTAGTCACACTCGTAAAGACGCATCTATTCTGACATTCTGTCTCAAAACATCATCGTCTTTCTTTCCAACACTCCATCAATATGTTGCTCCTGCGATTGCTAGAAGTCAGATATCCAATGCCATTCCATCTCATTCTTTATCCAACGTCTTGTCCTGATCCACTCGAAAGATCCGCATCTATAATTAAAAGATACACTTTAATCGCCTAAACGATAATCACTCGACGAACTGCGCGTCAAAAGCCTATCGTCTACCCATATGATAGCCAACACATAAATATAATAGACAATCACAGGACTCTTGATCCACATACACACATAATTCATATAACACGTAATCACATAACTCAAGTATCACATAATTCATATAGCACATGCCTCGGTTCGTCAAAAGGGTCAACTCGGTATGCTTAAAACTGAAATCGGGTCAAAAATATGATTTATCGCTCAAAAATTGACTCAGATTAATATAAAAATTAAACGGTCCTTGAATACAAAAGAAATTAGGTCTCAAAAGTACTTTTATTGAAATCGGAATATTTTTCTGAGTCTAGAGGCGTTCGTTTCGTATTAAACGGTCAAACGGTTACTTATAAAAATATCTTGTCTCAACACGTAATTTGGTTTCGTAAAATTTAATTATATATCCTCGTTCGACGTCTCCGATAATCGTAGGTTACGTTCCCGTATTTTTGGAATTAATTTCCCGAAAATCGGGCAGCGTCTCTTTTGTTTATCGGCCTACCCGTCGAACATCCCGACGTCAAAACACAACAACACAATCATTCGCAATCCAACAATCCAATTACTAACTTCAGTCAACAACTTCACTTCGCAATTTCACCAATACTAATTAAATACAATCATTAATCGCTATCATCTGTATTTTTATGTTTTAAAATGAATTTTACAATTTTTATTCGTATTTTGCGTTTTAAATCGTATTTTATAATTTAAATCATATTTTATATTTTTAAAACGTAGGACTCAGAATTAATCATCACCGTCCACCGTCGACTCGTTTTAAAACTCATTGTCGACGGCGATAAAATTTACGGGTTCCCGTAAATTCCGGGCATCCTACGTAAATTCTATCGATTAATAATATAATTCTCGCACCAAAATTATTTTATTTCACGTATATTACTCAAAATATTCCTGCATAAAAACAAATGAAATAATTAAAACAATTTCCATTCGCATAGGACACACGCGCGTAACAACAACGCGCCCACCAACACAGCAGAATCGGGAAACAGGGGCAAAACTGGGAGCAACAGATCGGAGCAGCAATCACAGGGACAGGGAGGAACATATAATCACAGGCACAACACATACAAGCATGTACCATCACCGTATCGCCGCCACTCCACGTCAGAAAAATCCGAGGAGGCGGCAGCAATGGCAAGGAATTAAAAAGAGATAAAACTGATATACACATATACATATATATTCATATATATGTGACAATCAATAGGAAGAAAGAAGGACAGGGGCGGCAATTTCGCCAGAAAAAGAAAGTGATGCCGGACTTACCGGAAAATAAACAGAACATGCGGCTTGAACAGAGAGGAGAAGAGAATAATTGATTGATCGACTGCAAGAAAATCAGAAGAAAGGGAAGAAAGATTAGAATGAGAGAGAAGGAGAGATTGAATTAGGGCTCGTAAGAAAACTGTTTGGGGAAGAGTTTTTGTTTATATAATGTATTAATATTATTTAGCCCCCCTCAACCCTTTTCTGAAATACCCACAAAAACACGAAACACGTATATTTAAACGATAAATTACGGGTAAAATAATTTTAACATTTTACCGAAATAATTTTAAAATTAGCACAATAATTAATAATTAACTAAACAAAATTTTTAAAGATTTTTAAATCCTTTTTACAGCACACATCGGACCCGCGTTTTATAATTAAACGAAACCGCGCGCGAGTCAAATAAATCTCAAAAATTTCCGAACCAATTTTAGAATTCTCGTAACATTCCAATCTTAATAAAATATGAGTTTCGTAATTTTTTGAAGAATTCTAGAATTAAAAACGGATTTTACAAATAAATGCAATCAAAAAATCATACAGGGCTAAATAAATAATAAAATATTGATTTCTAAATTTTATAAACTCCTTAAAATAATAAATAAGATTATGAAGTAATAAAATGATTTTAGAGATAATGCAAATATTTATGAAAGTAATTCTTTAACAAAATCACTTTTAATTATAAAAACAAAATAACACAACTAATTACACAAATGATACTCGAACACCAATAATCTCACCTAATTAATAAAAATATTAACAAAAATAATATCCAACTGACAGAACCCATACACATAGTTTATTTTGTAATTACTGGGAAAATAATTAATAAATCCATAAAGCATTATATAATCATACACCGGTCCAAAAATTACCAGAAAAATACCACAATTATCTATATTTTATTCTGGACATATAAAATTCAAATACTCAAATAATATCACATATAAACACCCATACATCAATTCCACTTATCATATAATTCACAAAAATTCACATAAAAATCACATAATAATTCCAAATAATAATAATAATAATAATATTTAAAAATATGGGATATTACAATCTACCCTCCTTATAAGGATTCCGTCCTCGGAATCAGCAGAAGAGAGTCCATTGCCGCTATTGGTAATCCCATCACATAGTCTTATTTCACTTGACCAAGATAACTCAGCCCAACTTGATTGGCATACCTTCGAATATTTGAAATAATAAAATCATGGAATTCCAAAGAGAAAAGAATTTTATATCATAACAGGACCAAAATCTGAATTTGTGAAAAATATTGTTGAAATAAAAGAAAAACTGAGAGATCAATATGACCAAATGAACTTGGTGTTGCGTGACCAAATTAAGACACTACTAAAGGTTATAATCCTTCTTGTAGTCACAACACACACAAGTGATGGCGTCCCATCCAACTCCTATCACACAGACAGGTATACCTTGTGTCCCCTATAGTTAGGGTTGTTCATCTCAGTCAGAATAAAAGAATATCAAAGGAATTTAAAAATCAATTGAATAAAACTGAAAAGATTTCAAAGCTGATATTTCTGAAGGAAATGAAATCCAGAGAACAAAATTATGTCACCAAATGAGCAAATGGTGTCACATCATCAAGAAACTATCACCAAATAAGAAAAGTGGAATTAAATTATCATAACTTGGCAGAGCTATCAAAACCTAGAAAATAGGCTTCATGACAGCCTCTGGCACATTTAAAACACAGTTATGATTGAAAATGAGTGTTAGGGAATATATCCTCTAAAAATTACTTCTTTTTGAGAGATGTCAAAAGGAATTATAGAAAGAGAAGGTATTTCCAAAGTCTTAATACTTATCTTCTATTTGAATTCTTTTGTTGACTCGTCATCCGATTCTCGACACTTCTTCATATTCCAGGGATATCGATAATCTTCATCGTCGTCAAATCGTAGTAGCCTCGGAAGATTCCACCATAGAAGTTTGCAGCTTCCCGGAGTTCCCTCCAGCTCAACACAACCATTTCGAAAGAATGCGCCTATTTTAACTTATTCGTTGGTACTATATCCAATAGTCCAACATGAACTCTATAGGAGCTCAAGCGTCCTCACATAGCTATACACACTCCTACACACTCTCGTTTCTAGTTTACTATAACCTCAGCTCTGATACCAACCTGTAACGCCCCCAATTCCGGGGTCAAAGGATTTGGTCGTCACGAAGAAACCTCAATCCAAATCAACCTTTTTAATCGATAAATAAATGCCAGCGGAAGATATTTAGCATAAATGACCCCAACTAATCCAAGATCTTTTAAGGTTACAGTTCTAGAAACAAGATATCCGAATTCCACCAATAAATTTTCACTTTCTTTTAACACTCTTTTCAATAAATTCCAACTCATAATCAAACCCAATAGTATAAATTCGAAATAAAGTATACTAGAACCAAATAAAATACACAACTATAATATAATATAATATAAACAAATTTATACAATAAAACTTACACTAGTCCGCAAACCCTGGACCAACCACCTTCCAAAAGCTTCTTTTTTTCTTCCTTGAATTACGCAGCTAAACAGCACGAACTAATCCTCACTGGAGGTTAAATTTAAAAACAGGCAAGTATGAGCGAAAGAAATACTCAGCAAGATCATTATGACATATATAGGGTCATTTTGATATAAAACCGACATCTGCATTAGAGCAGAACATTTAAAATCATAGTTGCTGAATCATAAAACTCTTTTTGATATTTTTAAGCGAAAGGCTTCAGCAATATTTTGAATCTTGACGAGAGCAAAGCTCGTAAAACAGTGTTTACGGAAATATCGTAAAGAATAACAACAAGAAGCAATGATCATAAACTTTACTCAAAACCAAACTCTTGAAATTTATACTTATTTTGTTGTTATATCAAATTAGATATCAATACGAACTTTGATGCTCACCACATCCCATACTGAAGTCAACATCAATCATCTATACTAATACCACCTTTGATATTTAACAACAACCTAAGTATCCACAAAATCAGAAACTGAATCAAAGCCACAATTTACTTTTGATCCAAAACAGAATCAGTACTTTTAATCCAAAACAGAATCAGTTGATAAATCATTTATTCTATGAATATCAAAAATGATATGATAATTTAGATTAGGATCAATCTCCGACGGACGTACTATCACATGCTGATCAGCCCGTGTGATAGCACAAGGTCATGATTCGTAGAAACGTGACCCCAAAAACACGAGTACGCAAATAAAAGGCAATACTCGCCTGTGGCAAAATGGTGTCATAATATTTCATATGGCACTTAGAAATAGCCCTCCGCTGGACCGTCCGTCTCGGTCACTTACGCAATTATGATCCAATCTTAAAACCTTTTATTGAAATGGGGTCATAATAATCGACACCCGAAATAATTTTATTCCCCCAATTCTTGGGTAGGAATATTCGCAACCAAATCACTTTTCTCAAAACCCAAAACATTTATAAATCCGATAATTGGATAGGTAAAAAACTTGCCTATTCTGAATATAGAATAGCAGATGAGCATTTGCATAAACAGAATTATTTAACTCAGCGATATGTAAAACATTTATCGATTCTAAACTGAGAATAGGGAAAGCAATACTTGCATGATACGATTCAAAATAAATATCACTTGAACAATAAGTGATGATAGAAATACTTGCCTTTGGGTTTTAGTAGTTAGTCACACTCGTAAAGACGCATCTATTCTGACATTCTGTCTCAAAACATCATCGTCTTTCTTTCCAACACTCCATCAATATGTTGCTCCTGCGATTGCTAGAAGTCAGATATCCAATGCCATTCCATCTCATTCTTTATCCAACGTCTTGTCCTGATCCACTCGAAAGATCCGCATCTATAATTAAAAGATACACTTTAATCGCCTAAACGATAATCACTCGACGAACTGCGCGTCAAAAGCCTATCGTCTACCCATATGATAGCCAACACATAAATATAATAGACAATCACAGGACTCTTGATCCACATACACACATAATTCATATAACACGTAATCACATAACTCAAGTATCACATAATTCATATAGCACATGCCTCGGTTCGTCAAAAGGGTCAACTCGGTATGCTTAAAACTGAAATCGGGTCAAAAATATGATTTATCGCTCAAAAATTGACTCAGATTAATATAAAAATTAAACGGTCCTTGAATACAAAAGAAATTAGGTCTCAAAAGTACTTTTATTGAAATCGGAATATTTTTCTGAGTCTAGAGGCGTTCGTTTCGTATTAAACGGTCAAACGGTTACTTATAAAAATATCTTGTCTCAACACGTAATTTGGTTTCGTAAAATTTAATTATATATCCTCGTTCGACGTCTCCGATAATCGTAGGTTACGTTCCCGTATTTTTGGAATTAATTTCCCGAAAATCGGGCAGCGTCTCTTTTGTTTATCGGCCTACCCGTCGAACATCCCGACGTCAAAACACAACAACACAATCATTCGCAATCCAACAATCCAATTACTAACTTCAGTCAACAACTTCACTTCGCAATTTCACCAATACTAATTAAATACAATCATTAATCGCTATCATCTGTATTTTTATGTTTTAAAATGAATTTTACAATTTTTATTCGTATTTTGCGTTTTAAATCGTATTTTATAATTTAAATCATATTTTATATTTTTAAAACGTAGGACTCAGAATTAATCATCACCGTCCACCGTCGACTCGTTTTAAAACTCATTGTCGACGGCGATAAAATTTACGGGTTCCCGTAAATTCCGGGCATCCTACGTAAATTCTATCGATTAATAATATAATTCTCGCACCAAAATTATTTTATTTCACGTATATTACTCAAAATATTCCTGCATAAAAACAAATGAAATAATTAAAACAATTTCCATTCGCATAGGACACACGCGCGTAACAACAACGCGCCCACCAACACAGCAGAATCGGGAAACAGGGGCAAAACTGGGAGCAACAGATCGGAGCAGCAATCACAGGGACAGGGAGGAACATATAATCACAGGCACAACACATACAAGCATGTACCATCACCGTATCGCCGCCACTCCACGTCAGAAAAATCCGAGGAGGCGGCAGCGATGGCAAGGAATTAAAAAGAGATAAAACTGATATACACATATACATATATATTCATATATATGTGACAATCAATAGGAAGAAAGAAGGACAGGGGCGGCAATTTCGCCAGAAAAAGAAAGTGATGCCGGACTTACCGGAAAATAAACAGAACATGCGGCTTGAACAGAGAGGAGAAGAGAATAATTGATTGATCGACTGCAAGAAAATCAGAAGAAAGGGAAGAAAGATTAGAATGAGAGAGAAGGAGAGATTGAATTAGGGCTCGTAAGAAAACTGTTTGGGGAAGAGTTTTTGTTTATATAATGTATTAATATTATTTAGCCCCCCTCAACCCTTTTCTGAAATACCCACAAAAACACGAAACACGTATATTTAAACGATAAATTACGGGTAAAATAATTTTAACATTTTACCGAAATAATTTTAAAATTAGCACAATAATTAATAATTAACTAAACAAAATTTTTAAAGATTTTTTAATCCTTTTTACAGCACACATCGGACCCGCGTTTTATAATTAAACGAAACCGTGCGAGAGTCAAATAAATCCCAAAAATTTCCGAACCAATTTTAGAATTCTCGTAACATTCCAATCTTAATAAAATATGAGTTTCGTAATTTTTTGAAGAATTCTAGAACTAAATACGGATTTTACAAGTAAATGCAATCAGAAAATCATACAAGGCAAAATAAATAATAAAATATTGATTTCTAAATTTTATAAACTCCTAAAAATAATAAATAAGATTATGAAGTAATAAAATGATTTTAGAGATAATCCAAATATTTATTAAAGTAATTCTTTAACAAAATCACTTTTAATTATAAAAACAAAATAACACAACTAATTACACAAATGATACTCGAACACCAATAATCTCACCTAATTAATAAAAATATTAACAAAAATAATATCCAACTGACAGAACCCATACACATAGTATATTTTGTAAGTACTGGGAAAATAATTAATAAATCCATAAAACATTATATAATCATACACCGGTCCAAAAATTACCAGAAAAATACCACAATTATCTATATTTTATTCTGGACATATAAAATTCAAATACTCAAATAATATCACATATAAACACCCAAACATCAATTCCACTTATCATATAATTCACAAAAATTCACATAAAAATCACATAATAATTCCAAATAATAATAATAATAATATTTAAAAATATGGGATAATACACTCTCCTTATTCTTAAGGTTTCTTTGATTTTCACCATGTCCATCACCTTCCTTACCACCCTTCACACTCCCCTCTTGTGATTTGGTAGTTTTTAAAACTAGTTTCTTTTGAGAGGAACTAGAATGGGGTTTCTTTGACTTGAATTTGGAAATTTTGGATTTTGTGGCTTGGGTAGGCATCTGTTTGGACACTGTCGCAGATGCCATAACCACAGTAGTTTGCAAAGAAATTTGAGGTTGGGAAAAAGTAGAGACAGAAATAGTTACCTCACTTACCTGAGGTGCCTCCATGATTGGCAGATAGTTGAGAGGCACTTCACTATGAAGATTGTTCCTGTTAAGATCACCAAGAATTATAGAAGGGGGGTTGAATGTAATTCTTGTAAACTTTTTCTTAAACTATAAAATGTTCTAACTCAGACTATATATATAAATATAAGTGTTTTGATTTGCAAGGTGCGGAATAACAAGTTAAGTAAATCAAAAACACAAAGTAATAAAAACACAAGCTTTTAAAACTTTCTGGTGGATTTGAAAGTATCCACCAGATATATATATATATATATATATATATATATATATATATATATATATCGATTGAAGAACTCTGTGAAGAACAAATTATCTCACAACTGTTTTACAAGTGAACAAATAAACTACAGAGAAATTCTTAACAGTTACAGCCTTTTCTATTTCTCTTCTAAAAGTGTTTGCTTGGTTATTTGTTTTACTAGCTATACTTGGTTTATATATCACCAAGTTTACATGGTAATAAGACAGGATAATAAAACAAAACTATCAAGTCAAACTCCATGCTTCTAGGAGTGAGCATTTCCCGGTTCGAAACCGAGAACCGAACCGAACCGATCAAAAATTGCGGTTCCGGTTCGGTTCTTAACTAATACGGGTCCGGTTCGATTCTTGTTTTTCTAGAAATTTCGTTTCTTGGTTCGGTTCGGTTCTTAACATACTAGAACCGTAAGAACCGAACTGAACCGTATATTAATGAATAAATACAAAAATATTTATAAATATATGTATATATATGTATATATATTACGTATTATGTTTTCTTATTTATACTACATTAATAAATTTTAAGAAAACTATGATTTTTATTGTACTACTCATTTCTTTAAATAGTTATGGAGTTTTGAATACTTTTATAAATATTTTTCTTCATAAATATTAGAAAGTAATCAAATTCAAAATGATTCACTACTAATAAGAATCTTCTTTTACTAAGTTACCCTCAATAAATAATAAAAACTAGTCAAAATTTAAAAAGTTAGAATATAAAATAATATAAAAAGTAAATATATATGAAATAAAATATAAATTCGGTTCTTTCGGTTAAGAACCGAACCGAACTGAAATTTATGGTTCGGTTCCGGTTCGGTTCCGGTTCGGTTCTTACATATAAACGGGTCCGGTTCGTTCTTAAAATATTCCTATTTTGGTTCTCGGTTCTTTCGGTTTCGGTTCGGTTCGGTTCGGATCTGACCTGTTGCTCACCCCTGCATGCTGCTTCACTATTCTATTCCAGCATCTTTGAAAATCTTCTTAACTTGCATGGAAATGGTAGTGCTTCTTTGTTCTTCATTTCCTGTTAAACAGGCTCCCACATTCCTTTTGTAAACACCCAACGCATGTGACTGTCTTGTCACTGTCAACAGATGCTTGAATTGATCATCCGTCGGGTACATGCTTGTCATCTATCGGGTTGCCTTGTTGATCATCCGTCGGGTAGCTTTGTTGATCATCCGTCGGGTAGCTATTTGACACTTGACTTCATTTTACTTATGCAGAATTACAAGACATCTTATATTTACAATTAATCAGCCTATTCTACATATCTAATAATAGTCAACATGACTCATATGCTACTACAGGATCTATACAAAGTTGTGCACAGAAATGTGTTACAACACTTATTTATTAGATCAATGCTATCTTTAGCAAGTGGCTTTGTGAAAGCAATTGTTGGCAAAATTGCTTTACTCACTTGAATGTTAAGCATTTTTGTTATCATCAAGCTGAGTAGAGGAGGAGGTCTGTGCAACCACCAGTTTCTGAAGCAAGTCTATTTGTTGTGCTTGGTGTAGATGGATTGCTGTAAGAGAAGCTTCCATAGTAACCATTTATTTGTCCAAGGAATCCACCTTGGTTGCAAGATCAGAATTTTTCCTGGGCTGTCTTTTGATGTCAAGCATTGTGGCTTCTGGAAGTTTAGCTTCCAACTTGTCAGATATGTCTTTCTTAAGTTGATCAACTTCATTTTTGATGAGGGAGACATTTTGACTTTGTGGGTAGCCAGAGATTTGCTGTAGTTGGAGAGAAGCAAGATGTGCTTACAGAAGCTTCTTGATGCTAGCATTTGTGGTTGATTGAAGTGCAGACTATGTTTGGCTGATAAGATGGATGAGTGTGGTCTTGAAATGGTGATCATCACAGTTCCTGAAGAAGGCCCATGTTGGCATGCTTGATCTAGAACTAGGGCCTACTTCTCCCCCTATGTCCAATGGCTCTTCTTCACTACTCCACCCTCACCTCCAAAGAATTCTTCTGAGCCACCAGTCTCAGAATCAACATCACCAGCTGTTGAGGATAAAGCTGTGATGGCATCCTTAGCTCTTTGCATGGACTGTGTGGTGTGCACCAAATTGAGCATTCTTTTTGCATTGTTATTGCCCTTTCCAGCTAGAAGTTGATATGCTGGAACAGGGTGAGTAAATGTCTCAGCATCTAAGGAGGTGGAATCTATAACAACTTGAGTTTGCTGAGATAGTTCCTCCCTGTCTGCATCCTGGACATTCATTAACTCACTTACAATGACATCAACCCTTATATCTCCAGTACCTGCATTTCTCTCATTATCTCTCTTTTCTTGCATCAAGGTCTCACCTTGGTTCCCCACCCTCACACCCTCACCTTCACCATCTAAGGTGGAACTCCTCATACTCACTTTTTCCAGTCCTGAAGAAATGGACTGCATTGGATCACTCTTTTTCTCTCCTTTTCCTGGGAGCAACCCAGACTCTCACTCAAGTCACTACCTTCCCTCAATCCTAATAGTGATTGCACAATTACTAAGTCATCTGCACTTGTGACTGAAGTAGAACTTTGGAGTTGTGCAGAGATACCCGGCGGATGATTAATATCCATCGGAGTAGTAATTTGACTATTCGACGAATGACTGCTGTTAGGCACATCCGTCGGGATACAATCATTACTCGACGGATGAACAATATCCATCGAGTGAGTAGAAATGAATGAGTTTGGAGTGGAGACTATTGTGGACTCTGTGCAGATTGATGAAAATTTTGGCACAGATGTCTCAACAGTCTCAGAAAGAAATGGCAAGTGAGCCAACAAATCATCTAGAAGATGATGCTCACTTGCATGGATTTTTGGCTTCTCCAACAGAGTTAAAGATGGAGAATATGGTTGTGATGATTGAATCATGTCAACATCCAAAGAGTGTGTGGGAGAATTTGGTGTTTGTGGTGTTTCAATTTGTACAGATTTTGGCTGTGACTCCACATTTGTTGGAGCCACATCAATTTGACTTTGAGATGGTGCAGTAACTGGGTCTTTAGCTCCAGTTTGCACTGTGTGTGTACCCTGTGCATCCCTAAGGGTTTTAGATTTCTTCTTTCTTGTGTAGGTTTGTGGTGAACTTGTGTCCCTACCCCTTTTGTTCTGTGCTCCTGGTTGAGAGCTTGTTTCAATAGTTACATCCTTTTGGGAGGATGAAACTAGAATTGAGCTTTTATCCTTATTAACAACCACAGTTTGTTGGGAAACTGTGGTGTGGCTTGGTTTGGGTACACTATGCTCACCATCCTTATCCTTAGGGCTTCTTTTCTTTTCACCCTGTCCCTCACCTATCTTTCCCACCTTCACACTCCCCTCTTTGTGTTTAGTGGATTTTACAACTAGCATCTTTTGAGAGACACCAGAGGGGGCTTTCTTTGTCTTTGGTTTTAAAACTTTGGTTTTGGTAGCTTTGGTAGGCATATGTCTGGTCATTATCACAGATGCCACTGCTACAGTAGAAGGCAAAGAAGTGTTTAAGGTTGGAAGAGTATGGATAGTTGAAATTACCTCACTTACCTAAGATGCCTCCATTACTGGAAAGTAGAAGAGTTGAACCCCTTTGTGGTGATATGCTGTTAGATTATTTGATAATGTCATGGCTAATATAATTTATGTTTAGATTTCAGATCTTACTTAACAGGACAAATCAGTACTTAACTGTTGATCGGTACTTATATTGGAAGTCAGGACTTAAGGATATCAGTACTTATATTATCAGGAGATAATCATCAGAAGTTAGATATCAGAACTTAAGTGCTGAAGGATGATCAAAGAAAGGACAGTAACTAATTAAAGGAAAGAAGATCGAGATAAACATAAGAAGGGATATGCATGAAGAAGGAATTCCGTGAAGAATGGAATACTTGGAAGAAAAGATATCTGATTGATATATTTTAGGAAGCAGAATTATATTCCATATCAATTAGCAATTATCTTGTAACTGTGTAGTATATAAACACAGACATAGGGTTTACAAAAAAAGTGTTAATATATTCGAGAAGATTATTCATTGTAACCCTAGCAGCTCTCGTGATATTTGTTCATCACTGAGAGGTAACAGTTCCATACTGTAACAGAGTTTATTGTTTCAATAAAGTTTGTTTTCTGTTACTTAATATATTAAAGTTCGATTTGATTGTATTATACACTGTATTCACCCCCTCTACAGTGTGTGTGACCTAACAAGTGGTATCAGAGCCAATCTGTTAACACACATACAGCTAAAGATCCATATACAATCATGTCTGACACAGAAACTCCAACTAAGCCTACCAAAACTGAAGAACCTCTGAAGCCACAAATTCAAAGTCGGTATGAGACTATCAGGGTTCCCATACTGAGACCATCTGAATATCCCATATGGAAGGTAAGGATGACCATGTTCCTGGAAGCAATAGATCCAGAATACCTTGATAGAATCAAGGAAGGCCCTCACAAACCAACCAAGCTCGCAGTTGCAGTTGCAGGTGAAGCAGCAAAGACCGTACCAAAGGAGAAGAGTGATTATACTGCTGAAGATATAACATCAATTGCTAAGGATGCCAAGGTACGACACTTACTGCATAGTGCCATTGATAATGTAATGCCAAACAGGGTAATCAACTGCAAGACTGCTAAGGAGATATGGGATGCTCTGGAAACAAGGTGTCAGGGAACGGAGACAATTAAGAAGAACAGGAAGACAATACTCACTCAAGAGTATGAACACTTTGACTCAAAGACTAATGAGTCATTGAATGATTTATATGATAGATTTGTCAAACTTTTGAATGATTTGTCATTGATTAATAAAGAGTATGATCTTGAAGATTCAAACCTTAAGTTCCTGTTAGCTCTTCCTGAATGCTGGGATTTGAAGGCAACGACAATAAGAGACAACTATAATCTTGATAAAACAACTCTTGACGAAATCTATGGTATGCTCAAGACTCATGAGCTTGAGATGGAACAAAGAAGCAAGAGGAAAGGAGGAAAGTCAAGGACAGTTGCTCTTAAGGCTGAAGAAGAATTCCCCAAAGCAGCTTCCTCAAGGAAAGACAAGGGTAAAGCTCTTGTCATAAAGTCTGAAACTGAGTCATCAAGTTTTGAAAGTGATGATGACTCAGATTCTGAAAGCTTGCCTGAGACTGATGCTGATGAGGAGATGATGAAGCTGTGTGCTCTTATGGTGAAAGGAATCACAAAGATTGCATACAAGAAGTTCAGGAAGGGAAAGAAGTTTTCCAGGAAAGGCATAAATTCTGATAAGAAGAATTTCAGAAGATCTGAAGGCAGAGGAGGAAAGTCTGACAGAGGAGATTACACCAATGTTAAATGCTATAACTGTGGTGAGAAAGGCCACATATCTCCTGATTGCAAGAAGGTAAAGGGTGACAAAGGCAAGGCCCTTGTCACAAAGCAGAAAAGTTGGACAGACACCTCAGACTCTGAAAGTGAGGAAAACTATGCATTGATGGCAAATGCTGATAAAGAAAGTGCTGAGAGCAGTTCTGAAGCTGCTGAAACAAATGTACCTCAGACTACTTATGCTTTTCATACTGATGATATTAATGAGTTGAGAAGATATCTTAAAACCATGTTTGTTAGTTATAGAGATCAAACTTTAACATGTGAAAGATTAATTTCGGAAAATCTTGCATTTAAGAAAAGAAATGATTTCTTAGAAAAAGAGTTAGTCATGTTCCATCAAACTCAGAAGGATACAGATGATGCTTTTTATGTTAGGGATGAAGTGCTAAAAATGAATGAATCTCTAAAAACTGAGTTAGAAAAGGAAAGAGAGATTATCAGGACTTGGACTAACTCTGGCAAAACAACTCAAAATTTGCTAAGTAGTGGAAACTGGAAAGAGGGCTTAGGTTATGGAGAAGATAAGAAAGATAAAGGAACTGAAGAAATTAAGTCTGTTGATAAGCAAAAGCCAAAGTTAAAACCTGTTAAGTTTGTAACTGTAAAGTCTGAAGATGAAAAATCAGAAGTTACAAAGAAATTAACTTCTGATAAACTAAAACAGGAAAAGACAACTGAAGTGAACATAGGCTTAATGACAAAGAAGCAGCTTAAGCATAAGCTGAAAGATGTTAAGAATACAAACAAGGTAAAATCACCTAGGAAAAGTAGGAATGGAAAGGAAGGTGTGTATAAAAGCAATAATTATAAACCTGTTCCTGATGCTCCTAGGAAAACATGTCATAACTGTGGAAGTTCTAACCATCTGGCTTCTTTTTGCAGGAAGAATAAGAATATTAACTCCTTACCTTCAAAATCAGGAGTTAAGAGTCAGTCTGTTAGATACAAACCACAAAACCCTTGTTTTCATTATGGTAGTTTATGGCATTCCATTTATACTTGTAAGGAATATCATAGCTTGTACTATGATTATTATCAAATAAAACCTTCTTTGAAGAAAGTTTCCATTGTTCCTTCTAGTGTAAATTCTGATTCAAAGTCTGATAGTCTAAGTTCTGATAAGAAAAATGTTAACATAAACTTTGATGCTAAATCCGCTGCCAATGTTAACAAACTTAATAATGCCAAAGGATCCAAGCAAGTCTGGGTCCTTAAAACTAATAATTAGTGGTCTTTATGATTGCAGGGCAACATGAAAAATATTCTAGTTCTGGACAGTGGATGTTCAGGACATATGACTGGAAATAAGGCCCTGCTATCAGACTTTGTGGAGAAAGCTGGCCCAAGTGTTTCTTATGGAGATGGCAACATTGGAAAAACATTGGGATATGGCAATATCAATCTTGGAAATGTCATAATTGAAGAAGTAGCTCTAGTCTCAGGACTTAAACATAACCTACTGAGTATAAGTCAAATATGTGACAGAGGTTATCATGTTAATTTCTTTGAAGAACACTGTGAAATTGTGAGTAAATCTAAAGGCAAAGTTGTTCTGAAAGGATACAGGCATGGTAACATTTATGAAGCTAAGCTTTCAACAAGTACTGATGGTTCTGCAATCTGTCTGATGAGTAGAGCATCAATAGAAGAAAGCTGGAATTGGCATAAGAAACTCTCTCATTTAAATTTCAACAATATAAATGAACTGGTCAAGAAAAATCTTGTGAGAGGACTGCCAAAGTCAGTATTTGCTCCTGATGGTCTTTGTGATTCCTGTCAGAAAGCCAAACAAAGAAAATCTTCATTCAAGAGCAAGACTGAATCATCAATTCTTGAGCCTTATCATCTACTACATGTTGATCTATTTGGTCCAGTAAATGTCATGTCTATTGCAAAGAAGAAGTATGCGTTGGTCATAGTGGATGAGTTCACCAGATACACATGGGTGTATTTCTTGCACACAAAAGTGAAACTGCATCTATCTTGATTGATCATGTCAAACAGCTGGATAAAATGGTCAAAGATTCTGTGAAAATTTTAAGGAGTGATAATGGCACTGAGTTCAAGAATTTGATAATGGAAGAGTTCTGCAAAAACCATGGAATAAAGCATGAATTTTCTGCTCCTGGAACTCCACAGCAAAATGGAGTTGTTGAAAGGAAGAATAAAACTATCATTGAAGCTGCACGTACAATGCTTGAAGAAGCAAAGCTTCCAACCTATTTCTGGGCTGAAGCTGTGCAGACTGCTTGTTTTACTCAAAATGCAACACTCATTAACAAGCATGGAAAAACACCATATGAGATGGTGAAGAAAAAGAAGCCAAATCTGAAATATTTTCATGTATTTGGATGCAAGTGTTTTGTTCTCAAGACTCATCCTGAACAGCTATCAAAGTTTGATCTAAAAGCTGATGAAGGAATCTTTTTTGGATATCCACTTTCCACAAAAGCCTTCAGAGTCTATAATTTGAGAACAAAAGTGGTCATGGAATCTATCAATGTCTCTTTTGATGACAAGAAGATTACTGGTCTTGAAGATTTCATTGACCATGATCAGCTGAGATTTGAAAATGAAGACTCAAATTCTGATACTGAAAATCCTGACAGTCTAAGTCCTGATACTGTAAACTGTGATGGATTAAACTCTGATGTTATTGAAACTGTGGTGACTACGTCAAAGGAAGATGCACCTATGCAGGGGAAGCATACTCAAGATCCTACCACATCTCAAGAAACATCAGAACATGCATCTGGCTCTTCAAGTTCTGATTCGTCAAGTTCTGATAAGCCAAGTTCTGATAGTGCTGAAAATCTAAATACTGAAGAATCTAACTCAGAGAGCATAGTTTCAGGGGGAGCATCAGAAAATGAAAATGAAGATAGCATGGATCATGGGGAACATCCAGTTCTAGAGAAAACCTTCCATCTGCAAGGAAGTGGACAAAATCACATACACCTGATTTGATAATTGGAAATCCTGATGCAGGTGTCAGAACTAGAACAGGTACTTCAAATGAATATCTCTATAATTCTTTTCTCTCTCAGGCTGAGCCAAAGAAAGTGGAAGAAGCTCTTCAAGATGTTGATTGGGTGCAAGCAATGCAGGAAGAGTTAAATGAATTTGAAAGAAACAAAGTCTGGACCCTAGTGCCAAGACCAAAGAATAGATCTGTTGTTGGTACAAAGTGGGTATTCAGAAACAAAACTGACAGTGATGGCATAATTACAAGGAATAAGGCAAGGCTGGTTGCAAAAGGATATTCTCAACAGGAGGGAATTGATTATGATGAAACATTTTCACCAGTTGCTAGGTTAGAAGCCATAAGGATATTTTTGGCTTATGCTGCTCACAAAAAGTTTACTGTCTTTCAAATGGATGTGAAAAGTGCTTTTCTCAATGGAGAATTGGAGGAGGAGGTATATGTTGAACAACCTCCAGGCTTTGTAGATACCAAACATCCAGATTATGTCTACAGGCTTGATAAAGCACTTTATGGACTTAAGCAAGCTCCTAGAGCATGGTATGAGACTTTAGCTTAGTTTCTTCTGGAAATTGGATTCAACAGAGGAACAATAGACAAAACACTGTTCTACCTCAACCATGGAAAGGACTTACTTCTGGTTCAGATTTATGTTGATGATATCATTTTTGGGTCTACAAATGATAAACTTTGCAAGAAGTTTGTCAAACTAATGCAGTCAAGATATCAGATGAGTATGATGGGGGAACTTAGCTATTTTCTGGGCCTTCAAGTCAAGAAGAATGAAGAAGGCACTTTTATTTGTCAAACTAAGTACACCAGAAACTTATTGAAGAAATTTGGTATGCAAGATTGTTCAAGTGCATCCACTCCTATGGCCACTGCAACAAAACTGGATAAGGATACCGGTAAATCAGTAGATATTACTGACTACAGAGGTATGATTGGCTCTCTACTCTATCTAACTGCTAGTAGACCTGATATCATGTATGCTACCTGTCTTTGTGCAAGATTTCAAGCAGATCCAAGAGAACCTCACTTAACAGCTGTGAAAAGAATCTTTAAGTATCTTAAAGGAACAACTGCTCTGGGATTATGGTATCCTAGAGAATCAGATTTTAAACTAATAGGTTACTCAGATGCAGATTTTGCAGGTTGCAAAATTGACAGGAAAAGCATAAGTGGAAGCTGCCAATTTCTTGGAGGCAGATTGGTTTCTTGGTACAACAAGAACCAAAGTCAATTTCCACATCAACTGCAGAAGCAGAGTATATTGCTGCAGGAAGCTGTTGTGCACAGATTCTTTGGATGAAGAATCAGTTACTGGATTATGGGTTAACATATTTCAAAATCCCTATTTACTGTGATAATCAAAGTGCTATTGCTATGACAGGTAATCCAGTTCAACACTCTATGACAAAGCACATCAGCATCAGGTACCACTTCATAAGGGAACATGTGGATGAAGGTACAATGGAATTGCACTTTGTTCCAACAGATCAACAACTAGCAGATATCTTCACAAAACCACTATGTGAAGCCACTTTTACAAGATTGGTAAATGAACTTGGAATGGTCTCAGGTTCTTTTTCTAAATCTGTCTAGTTTTGTTCTGATGCATCAGACTTTATGATCAGTATCTACAGAATGTAATCTCTTTGTTTATTCTGTGCTTAATTGAAAAACACGTTTAAGTACTGATTGTTGTCTGATACATGTTTCTAAACTCTGATAAGTGATATGTCTGTTCAAGTAACTATTCGATCCTATGAGGATAACTGTGCTAGATACTGACCTAGTAGTCTTCAATAAATAAATGATTCCATATAAGAAGTAATTATTTCAGTGGAAATCATATGACACTAGTAAATTCTGATAATTGAGCTTAGTTGAGTTTACTTTGTTTATCTTATTACTAAGTCACAAATTAGAATAATGTTACTCATCTGTTAAGTTCTGATACTAGTAAAACTACTGATTGTACTAAGTGCTGATAAACCTCACTTATCAAAAGAAAAAGCAAAAAGATCAAAGAATAAAATCAGGTACTCCTTTGAGATCTAGAGTAAAAATGTGGAAGGGACGACCCAAGTGCATTGCTGGTATTAAGTAAATATGCATTAGAAAAGCAAATTTTCTTGGTGACTTTTCACACTCTATGATTACTGGAGAAATACTCTGATAATAGCATAAATTCTGATAAGCATTCGTGACTCACTTACATTGAGAAGCCACTATAAAATAGAATTTTAAAAGATGCATAAAATTAGCACAAAACAGTTGAGGTGGACTCAAGCATGAACTCATTCATCAGTAGGTTTTAGGACAATGACAGCTCTTTAGCAAAATTTTAGTTATGCCTTATTTCTAGGATGTACTGAAGTGAATCAGACTTTACTCTTTGTATGTTATTTAGCTTAATGCACACACTAATCACTCCATCTGAATGATGAAAATTTCTGTGGTGGTCTATGTTATTTTAGATAAACAGTCATTGTGTCATTATTGCACAAATTCTGAGGACAAGCTCTGGTTGCATATTCTGATGATTAAGTTCTGAAGAATATAACTCAGAACTTCTATAAGAACTTACTAAGATAGGCATTCCTTTTTCGAGTTAAGAAATTATGTTCTGATGACTGTTAAGTTCTGATATAAGTCTAAGTTCTGATATTACAGTCTAATGTTTTACTTGACTTATTTGTGAATAAAATTTGATAACAGTCTCAGTTAATATTTGAATATGTTGAAGTGGAAGATTAATAGTCACTATGGTTAGGGTTAATGGTATTTGTACTTGAACAGTCCACTATTACTTGTTTCTTGTGCGCTTTAAACCATGTTTCCTCTTTCCAATGAATGTTATTCTTTTTCAAAGTCTAGGGAGATGAGATAGAATTAATTCTACCTGTCAGCATTAAATACTTTTACGTCTCCTGGCATTCTCTTGCCTATATAAGCAGCCACTTCACATCAGCCTTCCCATCAAATTCTTTCTCACACACTTACCTTCATACTTTTTCTTTCAAAAACACAATGGTCAGATTCAACATGTTTTTGAACTACCAAAACTTCAATATGGAGCTACGCTGTGCCGAATGGCAGCAGGAATGGCACGTCACGGCCATTCCTGAGGAGATATGGGACTCTGTCCCACAGGAGGTACTGACCCACCTCCTGTTCTTCTATATGGATTACCATCGCCATCTGGAGCGAATGGAGGAGGAAAGACTGGCAGCTCTCCGCCAGCAAGAGCGAATCATCAGACTCGCCATTCTGTTTGTCGAGTGTAGGAAGAAGAAGAAATGATTTAATCTTGTCTTCTTCCTTTTTTTCTTCATCATCAGCTTTGTCAGGCTTCTTAGCTAGGACTAAGGCTGTTGATGTTAGGTTTCGTAGCTTAGGGAAATCTTGTATAAGTACTGATGTAATTTCAATTTCATAAATGTATTCTCTTGATATATTAATGAAATTTGTGTTTGCTTCAAGATTTTGTCTCTAAGATATTTGGTAATGCATTGCTAAATCCTGATTGATATTCTGATGACCATATAACGTCTGTTTTAATTTAAGTTCTGATTTTTTTTATCAGCACTTACTCATCTCATTTATCTTGGTCATTTTTACGTGATTTACTTTCCGAATATTAATGATGCAGTGAAAAATAATTAACTCAGTGGGAACGGTTTCAATTTTGAATTAAAACTGTTTCACCTTGATTAATGGAATATCTGGGTAAGTGGAACGGTTTTTCCTTGAAAACAGGCAACTGAGTAAGTAATGATTCCTGTTTTCTCGAGCCCAGTAACTATCCGTTATTACTGCATGTCTGACAGGTGTCCAACGATAACATTTTTGTTCAGAGTATAAGTACAACAGAGAGAGGATTTCTTTAATCCTTTATTTTCTTCGTATTTTTTCTCTTTACTTACTTTTACTCTCTTTCTTCTCACGTTGGTTTTTCATACAGACATCTTATCAAACACCTAACAGGCACTTTTGAATCTCAATTTTTCACATGGCACCTAAGGATTTAATCATTGATGGAGCTAAGTTTGTTCCAAACAACTATGTTGCAATTCTTGATCATGCTGAAGCTCCATCTGAATTGCATTTTGTGCAAGATCTTCTTGCACACAGTGAGATTGGGTATGCATTAACTCAGCCTGAAGACTTTTCGAGTTAACAAGTTCTGACGTTTTGGCGGACTGGGCACTTTGATGATGGTGGTAAACATGGCACTCCCAGTATTGCTTTTGAAGTGGGTGATTCATCTTATGCAGTCACTCCTGGTATAATACGCAAAGATCTACATCTCCCAGAAAATTGTACTTTTTCAACTCCAGAGGAATCAGCACTTCAGGAGTTAATGGCTGATTTGGGATATAAAAAGAGTTTGGCAAAGCTTGGGCAGTTAAAAAGGGCTAATATTATAAGAGAATGGAGTTTTTTCTTTGACTGCATCACCAAAGCTTTTGGGAATAAATGTTCGAATTTTGATGTTATCCTAATTCTGAGTCAGCACATAAGGTATGCTATTATCCATCAAACTCATTTTCATTTTGCAACTGGAATAATTGGTTTTATTGGGGATAGGATGACAGAGGATAGAAATATTGTCTATTTTGCTAGATTCTGTCAACTTATATATACTTTTTGTACTGATGAACCTCAATTAGTCAGTTCCTCAACCCCACCTTTTAGAGTTACAAAACGATATTTTAATGATCTGGTAAATGCTGATACTAAGAAAAAAGTGGTTAGACCATTACAGATTCCTCAGTCTGTAAAACAGATCCTAGTAAATGTTGATCCTGATACTTATAGATATGTTTACTCTGATGTCCAACCAACCACAAACACCCAAAAACCATCATCCTCAGCAACTACCACTCATACTACTCAACCTACCCTCAGGACTTATCTCAAATCCTATCTCTCTACTTCGCAGACTGTTCAACCCTCATCCTCCAAGCCAAAGAGGACAAAAACTATTCCTTAAACACCTCAAAAGAGGAGGAGGACTGTACTGAGAGATGAATCTGATACTGAGGAACAGGTTCCTTCTTCAGAACCTGTTGTAGGTGAAGCTGAGAAAGTGACTTCTCAGAAGGATTCTGGAATTGGGGGATGTAGGCTTCTCAAACGGCTTAGAAGAATGACAGTTCCTGAAACTCCCAAGGAATCCAAATCAACAAAGAGATACAAGAAACAGAGGGCAAAAAGGCCAGTTTCAGATGATGAAGAGGAAGCAGCTAAGGAAGGGGATCAGGAATCTCTGATCTCACAAGACAAGGAATTTGCTCCAGTCACTTCTTCTCCATCAACTCCATCTCAGGAAGCTGTTTCTGAAAAGGCTAACACACCTTCTGTGTCTTCTGTTGATCCAAGCACAAGTGCTGATATTGATGTTCAAAACTTGGTTGTGCCTGCAGTAATTCTCTTAGAAGCTCCAACAATAAATATTCCTTCCACAACACCTGTTACTGATGCTGTTCAAACTCCAGAGTTATCAACAACACCTTCTCTGCATCAAGATGCTGATGATCAGAATTTAGGTGAGCATCAGGATATGGTTGTTGATCAGAACTTAGAACAAGATCAGCAATTAGAGGATGCTGAAGCCTCCATTGCTACTCACACTGTTGTCTTATCAGAAGATACTGATTCTTTAAGTTCTGATGCCGCAAATGCTGGAGATACTGGTGATGCTGCTCCAACTGTAGATGCTGATGAAGCAGGTCCTTCAGGACTTACTCTTCAACAGACTCTTCCTAAGTCTGAACTGGTTAAGAAGTTTGTAACCGGAGAAACACCAGTACCTTGGAGTGAAACTCGTGCAGGTCAGGAGTGGACTAAGGAATGGAACTCAGTTTCATGTGTTCCAACTGACAAGCATCTTGCTGAGCACTTGACTAAAGCTGATGAAATGTTAAATTCTGATGATTTCAAAACTCAGCTTAGAGTCATTGCATTGAGTACTAAACATTTACAAGGTCTTCATTCAACTACTCATGCAGAGCTACACAAGATTCAGGAGAACTTTATCAAACAGGAACAAGTTTGGAAAATTGATAAGAAAAAGTTCTTCAAACCTACCATTGACAGGATTGCTTATATTGAGAAGACTCAAGATCATCAACAAGCTCAGATTGATGAAATTCTGAAAAATCAAGCTTCTCAGCAATCACAACTAACTGAAATACAATCCTCAGTGGAATTGCTTATCTCTCTTCTACTACCTGTTGATGCCAAAAAGGGGGAGAAAGTGATTATGTCCAAATGCAAGACTAACAAGACACTGACAGGAAAGGATAATGAAAAAGATGATCAAGGAAGCTCTGGAATGGGTAGAGGTCATAGTCAAGGTAGAGGATTCACATCAAGACAAGCTAGTCACAGGACACGTTGTGATACTGGGAAAAGAATAAGTTATGCTGCTGGTAAAAGGATAAGTTCTGATAAACTTCTAGATCTTGATAAGGAAATGTCAAGACAGTTATTTCTTCAGGAAAATCCAGGAATGGACTTGGAAAGTTTAAAGGAAGAAGAAGCCAGACTTAAATCAGAGAAAGTCACATCTAAATCTGAAGCTTCTGGAAAAAAGCCACTTCCAAAACTCAAGGCATTGTGATCAAAGAAAGGACACATATTGAAGCAACATTGGCTAGATCACAACCACAGATAGATCCAAGATCCAAGGGTAAAGAAAAGGTTGGTGAACCTATCAAGGTTTATGTACCTCCTGAGGATGAAGAAATTACTGATGAAAAGGATGATCTTGCTCTGACTTCAAGAAAAGTTCTTAAAACAACCTCTGACATGGCTCAAGTTGTTCAGAGTCAAGAAATTGTAAGTTCTGATATTCAGAAGAAGCAAGTAACCTCTGACATAGCTCAAGTTAACTTGATATCAGAAGATAGATCAAAGACACTCCTACCAGGATTCACTAAAGCAAAACAGACTCAATCTTTGAAGACTACTGCAAGTGGTTTTGAAGCTAGAGTAGTTACTGGAAAGGAAGCAAGAGATAAAACTGGATTGGGAAGTGCTGATGAAAGAAGAGTACACAACACTACCAATGATCCAACTTCCTTGAGTGAACCAGGTATTGGAGCAACTCCTGAGAGATTGAATCAACTGGAATCTGTACAGATGGTTTACCATACCTACTTGAAAGAATACATCATGTTGTATTTCATGACAGATGGTAGGGTTTATCATATAAGACAAAATGTCATTACATTGAAGTATTTTGAAGAATTGGAGCATGTACTTTTCTTACTTCAAGTGGATGACAGAATAACAGGGACTGCTGCAAACTACTTAAAAGAACAGATTCAGAGACAGAAAAGGCTTTATTCTGTTAAGTCTGACAGCACATATGTTCCAAAGTACAGAGATCACAATGGTGATATTGTTGATATGAAGCCTAATACTGCACATATCAGAACATATATTGGTATTAAGGGACTTGAATTCAATCTGGAGTCTGACAAAGCCTATGTCATAAGACTAGATCAGGAGTTGAGAAAATCAAAGATCAATGATCTCAGAGCTGCAATCTTTCAAACTGGTGAAGATACTGCAGAGCTTAAATATGCCAAAAGGAGAATGATTGATGAACTCAGATATGCTGAGAAATGTTTGTTGAAGAACTATCTCAGAACAACTCCTGACATCAGAGAGATCAGATGATGAAGCCAAGTTGAAGATCTAAAACTGCTTAAATTCTGATATTTGTACAGACTGAAGTTGTTATCAGAAGTTGAATATTGGTAAAGCTTTAAGGACTGTAAGTTGTAGTTATCTAGTCTAATTCTCATGCATTTGTACTTAAGGTTTTTGACATCATCAAATATCTATTAAACTTGTATATTATGCTAATTTACAAGTTGGGGGAGATTGTTAGATATATTTGATAATGTCATGGCTAATATAATTTATGTTTAGATTTCAGATCTTACTTAACAGGACAAATCAGTACTTAACTGTTGATCAGTACTTATACTGGAAGTCAAGACTTAAGGATATCAGTACTTATATTATCAGGAGATAATCATCAGAAGTTAGATATCAGAACTTAAGTGCTGAAGGATGATCAAAGAAAGGACAGTAGCTGATTAAAGGAAAGAAGATCGAGATAAACATAAGAAGAGATATGCATGAAGAAGGAATTCCGTGAAGAATGGAATACTTGGAAGAAAAGATATCTGATTAATATATTTTAGGAAGCAGAATTATATTCCATATCAATTAGCAATTATTTTGTAACTGTGTAGTATATAAACACAGACATAGGGTTTACAAAAAAAGTGTTAATATATTCGAGAAGATTATTCATTGTAACCCTAGCAGCTCTCGTGAAATTTGTTCATCACTGAGAGGTAACAGTTCCATACTGTAACAGAGTTTATTGTTTCAATAAAGTTTGTTTTCTGTTACTTAATATATTAAAGTTCGATTTGATTGTATTATACACTGTATTCACCCCCTCTACAGTGTGTGTGACCTAACATATGCTCTATTGAGATCTGCAATAATTCTTCTCTCTGGAACCCAACAATTTAACTTGTTGGTTGGGTTCTCAAGTACAATGTCCTCAGAGAGGTGGTTAGCAAGCATCATAAAAAATCTAGCACAATAAACACTCTTACCCCTCTTATTAAGCTCTCCTAACTTAAACCCCAACTCAAATAAGACTAGATCACTAAAATTGAAGTATTTATCAGTTACTAGCATGTAAAGCATGTTGAGCATGGAGATATTAACAGAATCAAAATTGCTAATTTTTCCAGAAAATACTTTAGTAACTACATCAAATAGAAAACTCCATTCTTTCCTAAGACCCAATCTCCTAATTTCACTTAATTTAGAGGTGGAGAGTGCATAACCCATGGAGTTTAGCATGTTAACAATATCAGTGTCTGTGTGTGGAGTAGAGACAGTATTATCAGGAATCTTAAAGCATGCTTTAACAATGTCACTATTAACACAGAATTCCTTACCTTTAATAGTGAAAGTGATGGTCTTGTCAGTTGAGTTGTACACTGCAGTTGTCCAAATTTCCTCCACAACCTCACAGTAGATAGGGGGATACTCTAGCATGGCATATTTGAGCTTACAACCTTGCACAAAATCTATCATTTTGTGGTAGTCTCCAGACTGTTGAATCCCCTTGTTCACTAGAGCCGTGAAATTGTTCTTCTCATAGATAAAGCCAGTTTGAAACATGATTTTGACGACCGGTGCCATTGTTAGAGAGTAAAAATTGCAGAGAGAGGGTAATTGCTTTTGAGAATGAAAGAAGTTAGAGCAGATGAATTGAGAATGATAAAAGAAAAGAAATAAAAATGAATTCTGCTTTTATATCCTCAAAGAAAAACTATTAAAAATAATAAAGTAAAATAAAGTGACCAATAAAAATTGCCCAAAATAGCCGTTAAAAAAAATAAACTGTAAAAATTCCATCAATTATCCGTCGTGTTATGCTTACAAACTGTAAGTATACTCGATGGATAATGTTCAGAAAATTAACGGTCAAGATTTAGACAATTCGATGGATGAGGAAAAATAGTTAACCGTCGAGTTATAAAAATTCCAGAAAAATAATTGATTTTATTAACAAATTGTATTCCGACGGATGATCCAACTCGATGGATAATGATCATGCGTCGGGATGTAAATTTTAACTTAGCCAAAACTTCATCCAGGACTGAAAATCAATTAGATTTCTGGCAAAATTATAACTTGCAAAATATCTGAAAAGATTCAAGAGTAATTAAGCATACCTAACTCACTTACCAATCTTGAAAAGGTGAATTCATCCAGTGGCTTGGTACATATATCTGCAAGCTATTTTTCACTTGGAACAAAATGTAGTTCCACAGTACCATTCATTACATGTTCCCTTATGAAGTGGTACTTGATGTCTAGTGCTTTGCTCTTGAATGCTGTACTGGATTCTCAGTGATGGCAATTGCACTTGTGTTATCAGAAAAAATCGGAATTCTTTCCACTTGCAGACCATAGTCTAGCAATTGGTTTTTCATCCACAAAATCTGTGCACAGCAGCTGCCAGTAGCAATATATTCAGCTTCTACTGTAGAAGTAGAAACTGAATTTTGCTTTTTACTGAACCAGGACACCAGCTTGTTTCCTAGAAATTGACAGGTTCCTGTTGTACTTTTTCTATCAATTCTACAACCTGCATAATCTGCATCTCAATAACCAGTTAGATCAAAACCAGAATCTCTAGGGTACCAAATGCTAAGTTTTGGTGTGCCTTTGAGATATCTGAAAATTCTCTTAATAGCAATTAAATGAGATTCTCTAGGATCAGCCTGAAATCTAGCACAAAGACAGGTAGCAAACATTATATCTGGTCTACTAGCTGTTAAGTATAGAAGTGAGCCAACCATGCATCTATAACTTGAAATATTCCAAAACTTTTTAGTAGTGTTTAATTCAAGTTTAGTTGCAGTGGCCATGAGAGGTTTTGCAGATGTGCAATCCATTAGTTCAAACTTCCTTAAAAGATCTTAAATGTATTTAGTTTGACTAATGAATATTCCATCACTAACTTGTTTAACTTGCAAACCAAGAAAGTAAGTTAGTTCTTCCATCATGCTCATTTCATACTTACTTTGCATCAATTTGGAAAACTTTTTGCAAAGTTTTTCATCTGTAGAGCCAAAAATAATGTCATCTACATAAATTTGAACAAGTATGCTAGAGCCATTAACATTTCTAAAGAATAAAGTTTTGTCTACAGTACCTCTAGTGAAGTGATTCTCTAAAAAAAACTTTGACAAAGTGTCATACCAGGCTCTAGGTGCTTGCTTAAATCCATAGAGTGCTTTCAAAAGATAGTATACATGATCAGGTAGACTTGGGTCTTCAAAACCAGGAGGCTGACTGACATAGACTTCCTCCTTCAAATCTCCATTTAGAAAAGCACTCTTGACATCCATTTGATAGACCTTGAAATTGGCATGAGCTGCATGGGCTAAGAAGATTCTGATGGCTTCAATTCTTGCAACAGGAGCAAAGGTTTCATCAAAATCTATTCCTTCTTGTTGACAATAGCCCTTAGCAACCAATCTAGCTTTGTTCCTGACTACTATGCCATTTTCATCCATCTTGTTTCTGAATACCCATTTGGTGTCTATTGGATTCTTTTCTTTAGGCTTGGGTAACAGCTTCCATACATTGTTCCTTTCAAATTGGTTTAGCTCCTCCTGCATAGCTAAAATCCAATCAGGATCCAATAAAGCTTCTTCTACCTTCTTTGGTTCTTCATTAGATAGGAAACTGCTATATAGACATTCTTCTTGAGTTGCTCTCCTTTTTTGAACTCAAGAAGATACATCACCAATGATGAGCTCAAAGGGGTGATCCTTTGTCCATTTTCTTTGTTGAGGTAGATTAGCTCTAGATGAAGAGGCCTCATTGTTGTCTTGATGTGGGATTAAGTTTTGATTAGTAGAAACTCCCCCTGAGCTTGTGAATCTATGATTTGAGAAAGGGGAACTTTCTGTGAGTGATCTATTCTGACTTTCAGCTTCTTTTGATGACCCGACGAATGGTGTATTTTGAGTTTCGACGGATTAAGCTGATTGTCTCCCGATGGATGAAGCATTTTGTAACTCGACGGATGTTGAGTTATTAGCTTCATTAGTTGTAGATTTTTCTGCACTATCCTTAGTTGTAGTTTCTTGATCACTTTCATCATCACTGTCATCACTAACCATCTCCACATTGTCAAATTTGAGGCTCTCATGGTAATCTCCATCTTGTAGTCCTTCAATCTTTTTATCATTAAACACAACATGTATTGATTCCATAACAATGTTGGTTCACAGATTGTAGACTCTCTATGCTTTACCAACAACATATCCAACAAAAATTCCTTCATCTTCTTTAGCATCAAACTTCCCATTTTGATCAGTTTAATTTCTCAAGATATAACATTGCAGCCAAAGACATGAAGAAAATTTAGAGTTGGCTTCTTGTTCTTGAACAATTGGTAGGGAGTCATGCATTTTGCTTGATTAACCAAAGAAATATTCTGAGTGTAGCATGCAGTATTTACAGCTTCAGCTCAGAAGTATGTTGATAACTTTGATTCTACAAGCATTGTCCTTGCAGCTTCAATAAGTGATCTGTTCTTTCTTTCTACTACTCCATTTTGTTGTGGAGTTCTTGCTGCTAAAAACTCATGCATAATCCCATTCTCTTCACAAAATGCTCTCATGACAGAATTCTTGAACTCAGTTCCATTATCACTCCTGATCCTTCTTACTTTGAAATCAGGATGATTGTTGACTTGCCTTATGTGATTGATGATGATTTCACTAGCCTCATCTTTAGACTTTAGGAAATATGTCCAAGAGAACTTTGAGAAATCATCTACAATAACTAGGCAAAATCTTTTCCTTGAGATGGACAACACATTGACTGGTCCAAACAAATCCATGTGTAGCAGTTGCAAAGGTTCTTCAATTGTTGAATCAAGCTTCTTTCTGAATGATGCTTTGATTTGCTTTCCCTTTTGGAAAGCATCACACAGTCCATCCTTAGAAAACTCCACTTGAGGAATACCTCTAACCAGTTATTTCTTTACAAGCTCATTCCTGGTTTTGAAGTTCAGATGGGATAGCTTATTATGACATAACCAACTTTCATCTTGACTTGCTTTACTGAGAAGACAAGTAACGGATTCTGCATTTGATGAGTTGAAGTCAGCTAGGTACACATTTCCTTTTCTCACTCCAGTGAGAACCACTTTGTTGCTTCTCTTGTTTGTCACAACACAGGCTTCTGTATTGAAGGTTACTGAATTGTCTTTATCACAAAGCTGGGTGATACTCAACAAATTGTGCTTGAGACCATCCACTAAGGCAACCTGCTCAATGATGACATTATCTTTTGAAATCAAGCCATATCCCACAGTATAACCCTTACTGTCATCTCCAAAAGTAATACTTGGGCCAGCTCTTTCCTTGAACCCTGTGAGCAGGGTAGAATCTCCAGTCATGTATCTTGAACAACCACTATCCAACTACCACAGATTCTTTCTGTTTCCCTGCACACATTAAAATCAAATCAAGTTAATTTTAGTATCCAAGTTTCCTTGGGTCCAACCTTGTTAGCTTTTTTCTTTTGTTTCTTAGGTTTGATCTCATTTGACTTGGGGATATCAGATCCATCCTTTGGCAATTTGAGCATGGACATCTCTAAATGATTTCCATGCCTTAATTACCTCCTGTTCACGATCAAGATGCTTCTTCAAAATTTCTTCTTTCTTCAAGAACTCAATTAATTCCTCCTTAGCAATCTTACCTTCTATTCTCAATTTTTCAAATTCAATAAACTGAGACTCTAGCACATTATTCCTCTCACTTAAAAAAAATTGTTTTATTTGATTTTAGCATTTTCCTTAGTGAAGAACTTAAGTGTAACACGTAAATGATATAATTCTGTAGACATGTCATTTATTGCATCATTACACTCAGCTTTAGATAAATGTGCAAGGTTAGTGGTGATTACCTGATTACTTGAAGAACTTGTCTCTGTTTCATCAGACTTGGACATTAGGGCTAGATTGACAAAGCTGACATCTTCATCCTCATCCAAACCATCTGCTGCCCAGTCATTTTCTTGTGTAATAAAAGCACTTTCCTTTTATTTGAGCAACTCAAAATACTTCTGTTTATAATCCACAGGCTCAAACTTCTTCTTGCTGGAATCTGACTTTCTACACTCACTGGCAAAGTGCCCTGCTTAGCCACATTTGAAACATCTGAATTTTGATTTATCCACCATGTTTCTATTTGGCTTAGCTGCTCCAAAGTTCTTCTTGAACTTGAGCTTGGCAAATCTTCTGGAAAGAAATACAAGATATTCATCAATATCCTCCATATCATCTTGGCTCAAAGAATCTTCATTTTCTGCTACCAGCCCCTTGCACTTGTTTTCACAGACCTTTGAAGTTGATTCAACAGCTTCCATCTTCATCTCCTTCTCTTTCTCTAACTCAGCAACTAGTGCAATGGATCCTCCTTTCTTCTTTCCTCTCTCCATCCTCTCATCTTGCTCTATTTGAAGCTCATAAGACTTTAGAATGCCATACAGTCTCTCTAGTGTAAACTCCTTGTATTCTTGTGAATTTCTCAAGGAGACTGTCATTGGTTTCCATTCTTTTGGAAGGGATCTCAGGAATTTGAGGTTAGAATCTTTGGTTTGGTAGACTCTTCCATATAGCTTCAGAGCATTTAGTAGCTTTTGAAATTTACTAAAGATATCAGTGAAATTTTCACCTTCTTCACAGTGGAAATGCTCATATTGCTGAATTAGTAACTGCATCTTGTTTTCTCTAACTTGTTCAGTGCCATCACAAATTATTTGAATGGTATCCCAAACCTCCTTGGCTGTCTTGTAATTGATGATGTTATCAAACATGTCACCATTAACTCCATTGAATAAAATATTCATGGCCTTCTTGTCCTTCCTGACTTGTTAAATATCAGGATCTGACCATTCATGCCTTGGCTTGGGAACTGATGGCTCATTTCCAGTTGCAGCTCTCATTGGTACATGAGGACCTCTCTATATGCAATCCACATAGGGCTCATCTTGAGAAAGTAAATGAAGATGCATCTTTACCTTCTAGTGATGGTAATTATCTTTGTCCAGAAAAGGAATCTTGACTCCAACATCCTTCTTATTCATCTTGCTGTTTGTTGTGATCTTTAAACTCTTTGTGCTTCAAGAGCTTGCTCTGATACCAATTGTTAGTCCCTAACAATGCAGCAAGAATTACAGAAGGGGGGTTGAATGTAATTCTTGTAAACTTTTTCTTAAACTATAAAATGTTCCAACTCAAACTATATATATAAATATAAGTGTTTTGATTTGCAAGGTGCGGAATAACAAGTTAAGTAAATCAAAAACACAAAGTAATAAAAACACAAGCTTTTAAAACTTTCTGGTGGATTTGAAAGTATCCACCAGATATATATATATATATATATATATATATATATATCGATTGAAGAACTCTGTGAAGAATAAATTGTCTCACAGCTGCTTTACAAGTGAACAAACAAACTACATGGAAATTCTTAACAGTTACAGCCTTTTCTATTTCTCTTCTAAAAGTGTTTGCTTGGTTATATGTTTCACTAGCTACACTTGGTTTATATATCACCATGTTTACATGGTAATAAGACAGGATAACAAAACAAAACTATCAAGTCAAACTCCATGCTGCTTCACTACTCTATTCCAGCATCTTTGAAAATCTTCTTAACTTGCATGGAAATGGTAATGCTTCTTTGTTATTCATTTCCTGTTAAACAGGCTCCCACATTCCTTTTGTAAATACCCAACTCATGTGATTGTCTTGTCACTGTCAACAGATGCTTGAATTGATCATCTGTCGGGTACATGCTTATCATCCGTCGGGTTGCCTTGTTGATCATCCGTCGGGTAGCTTTGTTGATCATCCGTCGGGTAGCTATTTGACACTTGAGTTCATTTCACTTATGCAGAATTACAAGGCATCTTATATTTACAATTAATCAGCCTATTCTGCATATCTAATAATAGTCAACATGACTCATATGCTACTACAGGATCTATACAAAGTTGTTCACAGAATTGTGTTACAACACTTATTGTTACATAAGCAACTCACTCGATGGATGTCAAATCATCATCCGTCGGGACTATATTGAGTCATCCGTTGGGACTATATCTGATCATCGGTCGAGTGCTACATTTTTCATCAAGTTAAATCTACTAAGGTGTTTTGTTAATGTAATCATCAAGTTCACAACATATTCCCAACATATGTAATGGCATCAAAATTGCTAATATTTACTGAAAATGCTTTTATAAAAGAGTCACAGAGAAAGCTCCACTTTTTTCTAAGGCCCATTCTCCTAACCTCACCTAATTTGGAAAGATTGAGAGAATAACCCATAGACACAAGCATGGTGCTCACATCTGCGTCTGTGTGTGGAACAAGTGTGTTGTTTTATGGCAAGTGAAAGCATGTTTGAATTTTATCATAATTAATGCAATAGTCATTACCTTTGAGAGAGAAGGCAATGGTCTTATTTTTAGAGTTGTACACTGCAGTAGTCCAAATCACCTCTAAAACTTCATAGTAGATAACTAGAGATTCAAGCATCGCATAACTTAGTTTGCAACTTCGAATGAAGTCCATCATCTTGTGATAGTCCTCAGAAGCAGCAATATCTTTGTTCACCAGTGCTACGAAGTTGTTCTTTTCATAAACAAATCCGGATTGAGACATGATTTTGACTATAGGTGCAATTGTTGTGATTGGTAGTAGTATCAGAGAAAAGGGTTTTCGCTTTGGAGATGAAGAGAGTAAAATTGCTTTGAGAAAGATAAAAGTAAAATGAAAAATGAAAAGGGGCTTTTATACTTTCTCAGAAATAAACAAGTAAAAAAATTGGAAAATATAATAAAGTACCCAATGAAATTTGCCAAAAATAGCCGTTTAAAAATGAAATAAGCTGTAGAAATTCTAGAGATTATCCATCGACATATACTTACATACTGTTAGTAAATTCGACGGATAAGGTATATAATTAACGGCCATAATTAAAGCAATTCAACGGATATAGATTAAACAAACATCCGTCGAGATATAAAGTACCCAGAAAAATATTTGATTCTCAACAGATAATGAAATTCAACATATATTCACTTTCAACGGATAATGAACATCCGTCGAGATGTAAATTTTGATAGCCAAAATTTCATCTTTTTAGGAAAAATCAAATTTGTTTCTGGATGCATTACATATTGCTTAGACATCAAAACAATTTAGGAATAATTAAGCTTACCTAACTCACTTACCAACCTAGTGAAAGTTGACTCATCAAGTGGCTTGGTAAAGATGTCTGCAAGTTGCTTCTCACCTAGAACAAAATGAAGTTCCACAGTACCATTCATGGCATGTTCTCGAATGAAGTGGTACTTGATGTCAATGTGCTTAGTCCTTGAATGCTATACAAGATTTTCAGTAATGGCAATGGCACTTGTGTTGTCACAGAAAATTGGAATCTTGTCCACATGTAGACCATAATCTAATAACTGATTTTTTATCCATAGAATCTGTGCACAACAACTACCGGCAACAATGTATTCAACCTCAGCTGTAGAAGTAGAGATTGAATTAAGTTTCTTACTAAACCAGGACACTAGCTTGTTTCCTAGAAATTGACAAATTCATGTTGTACTTTTTCTATCAATTCTACAACCTGCATAATCTGCATCAGAATAACCAATTAGATCAAAACCAGAATCTCTAGTATACCAAATGCCAAATTTTGGTATTTCTTTGAGATATCTGAAAATTCTCTTAATAGCTACTAAATGAGATTCTCTAGGATCATCTTAAAATCTAGAACAAAGACAAGTAGAAAACATTATATATGGCCTACTGGCTGTTAAATATAAAAGTGAGCCAACCATGCCTCTATAGCTTGAAATGTTCACAGACTTTTCAGTTGTATTCAATTCAAGTTTAGTAGCAGTGGCCATGGGAGTTTTTACAGATGTGCAATCCATTAAATCAAACTTCTTTAAAAGATCATAAATATTTTTGGTTTGACTAATGAATATTCCATCACTAACTTGCTTAACTTGTAGACCAAGAAAGTAAGTTGGTTCTCCCATCATGCTCATTTCATACTTACTTTGCATCAATTTGGCAAACTTTTTGCAAAGTTTCTCATCTGTAGAGCCAAATATAATATCATCTACATAAATCTGAACAAGTATACTAGAGCCATTAATATTTCTAAATAAAAGAGTTTTGTCAACAGTACCTCTTGTGAAATGATTTTCTAAAAGGAATTTTGACAAAATGTCATACCAGGCTCCAGGTGCTTGCTTCAATCTATAAAGTACTTTCTAAAGATAGTAGACATAATCTGAAAAGTTAGGGTCTTCAAAACCAGGAGGCTGACTGACATAGACTTCCTCCTCCAAATCTTCATTCAGAAATGCACTCTTAACATCCATTTGATAGACCTTGAAATTGGCATGGGCTGCAGAGGCTAGAAAAATTCTGATGGCTTCAAGTCTTACAACAGGAGAAAAGGTCTCATCAAAATCTATTCCTTCTTGTTGACAATAGCCCTTAATAACCAATCTAGCTTTGTTCCTGACTACTATGCCATTTTTATCCATCTTGTTTCTGAATATCCATTTAGTGTCAATATGATTCTTGCCTTTAGGTTTGGGTACCAGCTTCCATACTTTATTCCTCTCAAACTGGTTTAACTCTTCCTGCATAGCTAAAATCCAATCAGGATCCAACAAAGCTTCTTCTACCTTTTTAGGCTCTTCCTGAGACAAAGAGCTGCTATATAGACATTCTTCTTGAGTTTCTTTTCTTATTTTCACTCTTGAAGATGCATCACCAATAATTAGTTCAAATGGGTGATCTCTAGTCCATTTCCTTTGTTGTGGTAGATTGTATCCAGATGAAGAGGCCTCATTGTTTTCTTGATAATTGAATGAGTTTTGATTAGAAGAAACTCCACCTGAGTTCATGGATCTTTGATTTGAAGTTGGGGTTGTTTCTCTGTGATATCTAAAATGACTTTCAACTTCTATTAATGGCTCAACGGATGTTGAGTTTTGCCTTTCGACGGATGATGCAATTTATCTTTCAACGGATGATACACCTTGTCTTTCAATAGTTGTTGAATTCTGTGCTTCATTTGTTGCTGACTTTTCTGCATTTTTCTTAGAGATAATTTCTTGATCACTTTCATCATCACTATCATCACAGTTCATATCAACATTGTCAAATTTGAGGCTTTCATGGAAACCTTCATCTTGCAGTCCTTCAATCTTCTTATCATCAAACACAACATGTACAGATTCCATAACAATGTTGGTTCTAAGATTGTAGACTCTATATGCCTTTCTCATAATATATCCAACAAATATACCTTCATCAGCTTTGGCATCAAACTTCCCATGTTGCTCAGTTTGATTCCTTAGAATATAACATTTGCAGCAAAAAACATGAAGAAAGTTTAGTGTTGGTTTCCTATTCTTAAACAATTGATAAGGAGTCATGCATTTTGCTTGATTCACCAAAGAAATATTCTGAGTGTAGCATGCAGTGTTTACAGCTTCTGCCCAAAAGTAAGTTGGTAACTTTGATTCTTCTAGCATTGTCCTTGCAGCTTCGATAAGAGATCTATTCTTTCTTTCCACCACTCCATTTTGTTGTGGAGTTCTTGCTGCTGAAAACTCATGCATGATCCCATTTTCTTCACAAAACAACCTCATTACAGAATTCTTGATCTGGGTTCCATTGTCACTCCTTATTCTTCTTACTTTAAGATCAGGATGATTGTTGACTTGCTTTATATGATTGACAATGATTTCACTAGCTTCACCTTTAGATTTTAGGAAATATGTCCAAGTGACCTTTGAGAAATCATCCACAATCACTAGGAAATATCATTTCTTTGAGATTGACAACACATTGACTGGTCCAAACAAGTTTGTCGTGGTTCTTCAAATATAGATTCAAGCTTCTTTTTGAATGATGCCTTGATTTGTTTTCCTTTCTGACAGGAATCACACAGTCCATCCTTTAAGAACTCAACTTGAGGATTACCTCATACAAGATCTTTCCTGACTAATTCATTCATAGTCTTGAAGTTCAAATGGGACAATTTCTTGTGCCACATCCAACTTTCATCTTGACTTGTTTTGCTGAAAAGACAAGTAATAGAATTTGCACTTGATGAGTTGAAGTCAGCTAGATACATATTTCCTTTTCTCAGTCCAGTGAGAACCACTTTGTTGTTCTTTTTGTTTGTAACAACACAGGCTTCTGAATTGAATGTTACTGATTTGCCCTTGTCACATAGTTGGATGACACTCAAAATATTGTGTTTGAGTCCATCCACTAGAGCAACTTCTTTAATGATGACATTGTCTTTAAAAATTAAGCCATATCCCACAGTATATCCTTTGCTGTCATCTCTAAAAGTAATACTTGGGCCAGCTCTCTCCTTGAACTCAGTGAGCAGGGTAGAATATCCAGTCATGTGCCTTGAGCAACCACTATCCAAATTCCAAAGATTCTTTCTATTTCCCTGCACAAATCAAAATCAAATCAAGTTGATTTTGGTTCCCAAGTTTCCTTGGGTCCTGCCTTGTTAGCCTTCTTTTTAGGTTTCTTATACTTGTCCTCATTTGACTTAGGTGATTGAGATTCAACCTTGGTCATTAGAGTAGGGTTTTGAAAACCATTCATAATTATAGAATTATCATGCACAGGTTGGTTAACATGAAATGTCATATTATGCGCAAACATGTTATTCCAGTATGGCATGCTAAATGGCATTTGAGGCATACTGAATGCAGCATAGCAAGGATTTTGTGCAAATGTAGCAAAGTTTGCATTCAAATTTTTTGCAGGCATAACATTCATAGGCATTGTGGGCATGTTGGGAAATGAGGGAGGTGCAGACATGGGTGCAGGCATAGCAGATTTGCAATTAACAGACAAATGATTAACACTACCACACCTAACATAGATTTTTCTAGGTGCATATTTATTAGGTGTATAGTTGTTATGTTTGTTAATTCCTACTTTCCCATTCCTGTTATTTTTCCTTTTGGAGTCTGCCTTGACCTCAATTTTCTCCAATCTGTCATTCAGTTGCTTCTTCGACAGATACCCCATATTAACTCTTTTGTTTTCCTTGACTTGACTTGATTCTCCTGTAACAAAGTTCTTGGAAATTGATCCATATTTCTCATTGAGTTTAGATAGCTTAGCTTTGCTAATTGGTTTTCTTTCATTCGACGGATGTGGTTCTTTGTCTTTTGACAGATTATTCCTTTTATCTTTTGACGGATAATCTTCATTATCCTTTGAATCCACATCCGTTGAAAATCCTTCTACCAAACCAGGATCCAGTTTCTCCTTGCTCTTTATCCAGGCTTCTTCACAAAAAGATTCCATGCCTTGAACTTTAGCAATTTGGGTATGTACATCTCTTGATGACTCCCAAGCCATGATTACCTCTTGCTCTCGTTCAAGATGCTTTCTTAAAATATCCTCTTTCTTTAAGGATTCAGTCAGTTCTGAAAGGAATATGTCCTAAGTCCAATCATGTATTAGGATTTAGGAATAACTTTTTATATAATCTGTTTTGATTTCATTGATTTTAATAAAAGACTTGGTTTGTTTTATTACGGGCTCTATCTATTTGAGTGTTTAAATAAGATAAACCATAGTTTAGAATAAAGCTTTTTATGGATTATGATGAGATCTTAATAGTGAGACCTAAAAGATGATAACTCTAAACTTAAATAGTTCCTGATCATAGGATTACTAACTGGTAATTAATAATCCGCAAAGATCGGTTCATACTATGCTTGCTTCATTATGAAGGATGTCTGTTCTCATAGACATTTGGGTGGTGACACTATAGCTAGTATGTAGGTGCTTATTATAGAATAAGTTCACTGAACATGACTCGCACAGCTGAACAAATGATGGAGTTCACTCACGTGTCAGCAGTTGTTCACATAGTGATAGTTGTACAAGTATCCTTAGACTTGAGGTCATCATAGTCATCTTGTGTACACTACACTATGCTTTTGTTTAGTTCTTAGTCTCCAGGGACAATTATTAGGGCTCTACTGGGTATAGGAATTTGTACACGAAGATAGTGTATGATCAATAAAGGATCTACCCCTTCCAGTGAAGGAAGCGAATGTTCAAGGCTGATCCACTTATGCTAGTTCAGGAATCTCTGGCCAGAGTAAATGAAATTAGAAAGGAGTTTCTGATTTGCATAGAACTAAGCATAGTAAATGGTAAGCAAGTGATTAAATTAGATAGGCTTGACACGAGATCCATGCCTTGTATTTAATCGGGACATTGTAGGGTAGAAGGAGTTTATTGTACGGTAACTATTCACTGAATAAGTTCTTGGTATTCTAAGCAGTGAATTCGTATTATCCGGATAGTCGCGATATGCTGAGAAGTATCCCTCACGATGTAGAATAAATATGATTAATTAATTAATCATATTTAATAAATTAGAGAATTTATATAAATAATGATAAAATAGTTTTATTATTATTTATTTCTACTACCGGCTTAATATTGAACCTACAGGGTCACACCATAAAAAGAGAATGATTTAATGGTGGAGGAATTAATTAATAATGGCTAATAATTATTTATTTATGACATAAATAATTAATTGGCAAATTTAATAATTGATTAAATGAGATTTAATTGATTATAAATTAATTAAGAAAAGTTCTTAATATTATTAATTAAGGATTTAATTTTTTGGAAATTAAATCAAGAGAGAGAATTATTTCTAAAGTGTTTAGAAAAAGGATTAATAATTAAAAGGTGTTTTAATTATTAATGAGAATAATAGATGGGATAATAATAATAATATTTATGGAAAATTTCAGCTGAAAATTTTGCCTATAAATATACTATTATAAACCCTATTTTTATTCTAACCCCAAAATTTTATAAAACCTAATTCTCTCCACCTCCTTCTCCTCCTTAATGTTGTTTTCTTGGTGGATACCGGTGAAGTGCTTCACGTTTGAGGAGCAGCTGCTAAGTATCTCCGATCGTTGCTTTTGGATCGCATATTAAAGGTTAGTAATCGATTCAAACAAAGGCAATGTTTTTACCATGATTTATATGCTTTTATTTGGATTTTATATGTGTAAAAGTGCTTTTACATGCCTCTGCTGTGATTAAAATCCAACAATGGTATCAGAGCATAGGTTGTATGCATATAGATCTGTGGTAAAAATTTCAGAATTTTATGTGCTTGTATGAATTAATTATGATTTTTATAAGTTATATTATGGATTAATTTTGTCTGATGAGAAATCGTTTCTCATAATAATTTTGAATGTTGATCTGGGTTCTACAAGTGTTGTAGATCGTCTGGGTATTTTTTTCATAATTTTATGATGTATAGATTTTTTATTATGAATTTTTGAAGTTCTTGCAATTAAATTCATAATTAAATAAGTATATATATATGTATATTCAGTTGTATATATATATCTGCTATATATATGTACTGCTGCTATGTTGAATACTGATGACACGGAAAGAAAAGTCAGGCAGCACGCTGATCGAGAGGAACAGGTACGGCAGAAGCTATTGTCGGCTGCTGGAAGAGAAGGGAAAGGGGTATCGCGCATTCTGGGAATGCGTTACACCCTGTGGCGCATTCACGGAATGCGTTACACCTTTTAATTGGTAAAAAGGGTTGTAACGCATCACCGGAATGCGTTACAGGGCTTGTAACGCGTTCCTGTAATGCGTTACAGCCCGACTGTCCACATTAAAATTAATTTTCTGGGAGTTTCGTAACTCCGTTTTAGGCGTGCAATATACCGTTGGATTTGTTTTTCCGAGACGGATCTAATGGAGTGATTAAATTTTAGTTTATATAAAAGTTTTTAACTGTTTATATTTCCGAAAGTGTTTTAAAGCTGTTTTTAACTGTTTTAACTGCTTTTAAATGCTTCATGTGATACATAGAGATGTATAATGCTTAGACTAATATGCTAGATGATGTAACATGTCTACCTTGATGTTTATTGTTTATTCATGTTTATATATATGGTATATGCTTAGTTTATCATGTGATTATAGATTTAGGTGAACTTAAATGAACATAAGGCGTTTGTTAGACAATCTAGTATAGTGAAATTGTTTCATAACCTTAAGAATAATATTATGAATACAATCATGAGATTCTTGTGTTTATGAAACACGTAATTGAATATGAATTTTCGATATGAGAGAAAGGATGATTCTGTCAACAACAGATTTCTATCTGTAAGAAAGAGTTATTAAGTGACGCCTCTTGACAATGCTCCACCCGATCTGGGAATCATCTGATTATTGATTATTGATTTGAAATATCTAATTTAAAAGGAAGAATCTCTTTATAATATGATTATGATTGTAACGTAATATAATCCCTCTAAAATTAAATAATATCAAGTAGTAATTGGCCAATGACACAACGGGCTTGTGTCGGTCATAGCCTTCCAACATGATAGAAAAGTAGTTCTTATTTTTGAATCATTGTCGGTTTGTGCTACAGCCGAGGGCTTTGATTTCGAAATAAGAAATTGTTAGGTCCCAATTTGTTTGTAGAAGGGGGGTTAAATGCAAATAATACCGTTTAATCGAATAAAATGCGGAATAAAAAGGTGAAACAAAATTCAAGTTAAATAAAACTTTTATTAAACTTGAAAGGTGTTACAACAACGGTATCTGTTACAAGGGATTAATCTCAAATCAATTATTACAAATCTAGAATATATTCGACATGAACTTTTTCTATTTTTGCAATGAAAAGATCAAATGCTAAATGCGATTTGAGATTAAGTTCTAGGGATTTGAATCCGCTAGATTGTTACACAAGAACAAGATAAATAATTCTAGTGGTTTGGATTTAACTTTACAATCTAGAATTTTGATCTTGAATAAAGCAGATGAAAAATGAAATAATTTGCTTTTGTTTCTGCTGTGTTCTTGACTTGTGTATTCTGTTGAATAATTGCATGAATGTCTTCTGCTGTGTTTTTGTTGTTTAAGTAAACAAAATAGTCCTGTTGAATCAGCAAGACTTTCGGCAAGACAATCAAATGAACTGGCATGACAATCCATTTGAACTGGAAGGACTTTCGGTGAGACTATCCTTTTGAACTAGCAAGACAATCCCAATAGCTAGCAAGACAATCAGAATGAACTAGCAAGACTTTCGGTATGACTATCAATTGTCATACCGATTGTCATAGTAGTTCAAATCATATTGTCTTACTGAATTATTAACAGATTTTAATCTAATAACAATTCTGAAAATCCTTAATATTAATTCTGAATTAATTAATCAATTAATTCAATTAATCAATAAATTACTCTTTGCAAATATAATTTATTTTCTTAATTAAATTATATGACTTAATTAATTAATAGAGAATTAATACTAATCTTGAGCAGCAACCATTCTTCTGAAAATCTTCTGAAAATCACTGAAATATATGAATCAATTCCACCACTTCAACGTTGACACTCGATGTACTGTCTGGTTCATGAGTGACTAACTTCCGTGACGTTTCTTCATGTCTTGACTTTGATACTTTGATTTTCTTCAGACTAAATCCTTGTAATTAATTGATACCCTGACGAGATCTCTGTCACTTGATTAAATCCACAATCTTGATTTATATCACTGAGGCTTGATCAATTTCTTGAGCTTCTTCCAGTGAATTAAGTCTTCAAGTCTGTAGATGAATAATGTTTCTTAACCCTTTGATAGATGTTACTCTGTGAGATCTCTCTGACGATAGATCCACTATTTACTTATTACATTCTTATATGAGTTGAGTTAAATCCTCAAATAAACAAATCAGCTATAACATATGCCTTTCAATCTCCCCCTATTTGCTTGTTAGACAATAACAACAAATACCTAGAGGATAACTCAACTAACAAATAAGAAAAAGGTATAAACAGTAATGCAAAGTAAATAGCAGAAAAGTTCTGGATTATATTTAACATTTTCCAAATTCCAAAAGAAATTTACAAGTGAATACAAGATAGATGTTCCTCTAGCCTGAACATATAACTACATTAGACTATCTTGATTCATAAAGCTCTAATCATATTATATTGAGTTTTGAGCTAATTGACTTCAGTTGTCTTCTCTTCTGACTTCACCTTCTTCTAAATCTAGAAGCAACTCTTTGTCAAAGACACGATCCTTTTCTGAAGTGAAGCTTGCTAGTCTGACTGATTGAACTCCAACTGACTTCAGCTTATTCTTGATCTGATTGTACCTTTTAATATTCTTTTCACAATAAGCTTGAATCAAATCAGCAACTTGAGTCTTCAACATGGATGAGTATCCAGCAGTTCTTAAATGATGTTCCATCCAGACCAGATGCTTAGTTGAGTAGTCTTTAAGAGATTATACATCTAGCTGACAGATTTGAAGACAATCAGACTTAAAGAATCTCACCTGATGAGGATTGTTGACCACTTGAGGACTAGCCCTGCTGGCAAACTCTTTAAGCCTTTCTCGAAGAACTTCATTCAATTCTGAGCTTCTTTTTACTTTATTGAGAAGAACCCAAGTCTCTGACAAAGAACGATTCTCAAACAGATGAAGTGACACCTTGAAAGATCCTTCACTCTGACAATATACAAAAATGCTCATCTCATTTAGGGATCTGTCAAAAGCAGTTGTGATCCTTGAGACTTCAGTCTTGATAGCATTCATGTACATGTCATTGTTAGGATTTGAGATTTCCAGCTTGTCAAGAAGATGTAGGAACTGCCTATCATTGTTAGTGCTCAGCTGAGGCATATCAAGTACTCTCCTAGCTTCATCACATTTTTCACCAATCTTCAGTCTGACATCTCTTCTCCTTTCTTGAGCCTTAATGTCATGAAGACGTTGCTTTTGAAGAGTTTCTTTTCTTTGTATTTGTTTCCTCATGTCAATGATCTGGGAGACCTTTTTGAGTTCAGCTTCTTTTCTTTTCATCTCTGACTGCTGCTGCTGAAACTTTTTCTCAAAGATAGGATCCACTGTAGCTTCCTCTTCCCATTCTCCAAAATCACTTTCCTCTTCAGCTTCAAATAAACCATCTTTATCTTCCAAGACTGGTTCAGTGGGAATGTCAAAAAATATCAAAGTCAACTTGTTCTCCACTGTAGTAGACATCATCATCCTTTCCTTTGTCTCCAACAAAGGTATCTTTTTCTTTCCCCTTTCCACTACTCCCTTTCTTCTCCCCCTTAGTTGAGGGATCCTCTACTGATTTTCCTTTAGAACCTCCATGACCTCCATCATCTCCAGAGCCTGAGCCTCCACCAGACGGCCCTTCAAAGTAAGTTCTTTGTTCTTCATTAGGGCAGTGAGAATTCTTGATCATGAAATATAAGTGTTTCATTCCTTTATTAATATATTCCATGCCCGTTTCTATCTTTAGAAATTTGGAGGAGTCCAGTGCATGATTCATTTCAACCAGGTCTTCAAGAGAAGTCATTCTTGTATATAGAGAGCAGAAGTTAGAAATGTCATCAGCTGATAAAGTTGGAGTTTCCTGAATGGAATTGAGCTTTGGTGTGACAGTGTTCTTGAGATCTGAGATATCATTCCTGATGAGTGCCAGCTGATTGTTGACAGAGGTGGAAGAAGAAGACCGTTTAACCACTTGTGCTTTGAATGCTTGAGCCTCAGCTTGGCTTTTAGCAAGTTCTTCTTTTAGAGCAGCAATTTAAGCTAACATGTTTTCAGTATCTGTGTTTGTGTGTGCTCTCACCTGAATTTCACTCGTGTTTGGTTCACTCACCTCACGTGCTTGTGTTTCTCTCAATATAATTGCTCGTGAGGAGTCTTCCTGTTGCTGTTCTTCTGTACCTGCAGTTAAAATCACCCTAGCCTCTTCAAGAGAGGTCAGTGGTGGTGCAATGGGAATTCGCGAGTCCCGATCCTCAATCAAACCTATCATTTCATGTGAAATAGATGTCTGAATTGCTTCAGGGATAGATTGACCGAGTTGCCCTCCACTTTCTCCAGATAAATCTGCGAGTGGAGAATCCCGTGAGGGAGCCAGAGGTGTTTGATCTGGGAGGGGAGAAAATGACTCTATTAAGGGTGGCTGAGAGTCAGATTTTCCCTCAGAAGCATGTGACTGCTCTTCTGCCGTAACTATGGCAGGCACTGTAACAGGCTTTATGTGCACTCCTTGCTCTGTGTCCTGAGTATCATCTGTGGGTATGTATGGTTCCATTGTGAGTAATGGAATTGTGCTTGACTCAGTACAAGATGTCATGGCCCTATGGCGAATTTCAATAGATTCATCCTGTTGAGAGAATGTCTCAAGTAACTGTTCATTGGCCATTCCAAAGTCCATGTCCTGTTGGGAGGACAAGGATGGGCTTTCAGATGCCTCAGTATATGTTCTCCTTTTCTTGGGAGGAGGCAGAGCTGAGGGTTAACTCACATTTAACAATACACTACTTCATATTAACCTTCTGGGTAACATTTTAGACAGTGGGGGAGAGGTTGAGATAGGTTGTGACTCTGTGTTTGGCTCTATGACCTGGGATTGAAGTTGTGGTTCTACAACTTCATGGTCAGTCCTATCGACCACTGGGGGTTTTTCAACAGAAGTAGGAATGGAGTGAGAGTGAGGAATTACTACCTGTAATGGAAGAGCATCTGATGTTGGAGGAGCCTGGGTGGCTTGAACCACTGGAGGTTGAGGTTGCTATTCATGACCGGGAAGATTGAAAATAGGTAAGGGAATATAAGTGGCCATGAAAGCAGATACAAGTACTGGAACTTGCATGAATTTGAAGGTTGTGTCTTGGCGGGTGTAAATCTTTTTGCTTACAGGAGGGGGTTCGGTTACTGCAGAGTTAGCAAAAAGGGCTTTGTGCTCAGGTGTGAGAAGATGATCTGCTATAAGCATTAGAAAACGAGCATAGTAACATGATACCCTACGATTTGTAGAATGATCACGTAAAGCAGTAGTGAGACATCTCAAGAGAATGGGAAAAAGTAGTTTGCCAAAATTGATCCTTTGATTGAAAACAACCGCAAGACCAATATACTGCAGAGTGGAAGTGATGTTGTGAAAGTTGGATTTAGTGCAGTTGGCAAACACTTTAGAAAGTGTATCGAAGAAAATGTCCCATTCAGACACCAAATTGGATTTTGAAAGTTTGGTTAAATTGATCACCCCCTGATAGTGAATAGCATGGAAAAAGTTTGTGATATCATTTTCAGAGGGCAAATTACAGAAATTGTCCATAGGAAAATTTAAAGCTTGATTGACGACTGTTTCATCAACCACATAATGTGTGTTTGCCACGGTAAATGAAAAAAATTTTGAATCATCGGCCACAGTAGAGGTTGTGCAAATCAGTCTAAGCAGATCGACATTTAAAATCACGTTTGATTTAATAGCAGAACTAACAATCGAATGGTCATTTAAAAATCTAATCCAAGGCTTAAATTTTTCCACATCACATTTTTCTGGATTAAAATAACCAACCTGATTATGCGCGACAATTTGGAAATCGAGAGCCATTTAAAATAATAATAAGACACACACTTTCAGAATTTTAAGAATAATATTAAGAAAATTCGAATTAATTAAATTAATTTAATAATTCGAATTAAATTAATTATAATCGAAAAATTTAGACAGAAATGTATCTCGTTAAAATTCTTAACTCACAAACGCAGATTTGAAAAGCCAAAAGACACAAAATAATAATAGATGAAAAGCACAAAACAAATTCCCAAAAATAAACAAGCACAAGCTGATTTTGAAGGAGAAAAAATGATTTGAAAAAGTTTTTTTTTAAAAAAAAAAATTTTGGCAGCACTCCTGTATGTATATACTTGTATGTATATATAGCAGGAGTGATGTATGCTGAGTAAAAACTCGAGCAAGGAAAACAACAATGGCGATTGATTTGTGTTTGATCGAAGAGAGAGAGAGAGATAGATAACTGTTGGAATTTGAAAAGAAAGAAAGTGAACTGATAAAATAAAACAAAACAAAAAAAAGTTAAGTAGTATAACTGGTATGACAATCGGATTGTCATACCGATTGTCACACCAGCTTAAAGATAGAAAAAAACAAACAAAACAAAACAAATAATAATATATAACTGGTATGACAATCTGATAGTCATACCGATTGTCATACCAGTATAAAATAAAACATAAAAAGTCTGATATTAATTTTATTACTGACATGACAATCAATAGTCATACCGATTGTCTTGCCAGTTATAAAATTAATCTGATTTTAAAAATAACCAAGCATTATTACTGAAATGACTTTCAGCAAGACAATTTCAATTGTCTTGCCGATTGTCATTCTAGTATAAGATAAATTAAGTATTTAAATATACTGAATAATTAACATAAAAACTGTTAAAAACACATAAAAAAACAGAATATATAAAATATTTCAATTTCAGAAAACTGAAATGAATATTGCAGAAAATATTTACATAATTAAAATAATTAACATATTTCAGAGATAATAATATTTTCAATCCAAAAATAGATTTCTTTTGAATTTTAACAAATTAAATTCATAGAAAAATATTTTTAGAGAAAATAAAATATTCTGAGACATTAAAATTAACAAGTTGAGTAAATAAATAAGATAAGATAATAGAAATTACATAGAAATACACAAGAAATATGATAAAATGATAAAATAAATTTGCAAATGAATTTTTCATTTATGAAAAATTCATTTGTAAATTCATTCAAGAACAGATCTCAGATATTAACTAAATTAATCACTAAAACTATTCAACATGCCCAATTTACCAACTAATCTGGTAAATGTGGATTCATCAAGTGGTTTAGTGAAAATATCTGCTATTTGTTCTTCTGTTGGAACAAAAAATAGTTCAACAGTACCATTCATGACGTGCTCTCTAATAAAATGATACCTGATGTCAATGTGCTTTGTCCTCGAGTGCTGCACAGGGTTGTTGGTGATGGCTATTGCACTTGTATTATCACATAAAATAGGAATTTTGTTCAATACAGAGCCATAGTCTCGTAGCCAGTTCCTAATCCACAAGATCTGAGCACAGCAGCTTCCAGCAGCAATATATTCAGCCTTGTCCGTTGAGTTGGAAACTGTTTGCTGTTTCTTGCTGTACCATGAGACTAGTCTGCTACCTAGGAATTGACAACTCCCTGAGGTGCTTTTCCTATCAACAACACTTCCTGCATAATCTGAATCTGTATATCCAACAAGGTTTAAACCAGATTCTTTAGGGTACCAAATACCTAGATTTGGTATTCCCTTAAGATATCTTAAGATTCGTTTAACAGCAACGAGATAAATATCTCTAGGATCCGCTTGGAACCTTGTACATAAGCATGTAGCATACATAATATCTGGTCTACTTGCAGTAAGATAGAGTAACGAGCCAATCATACCTCTATAGCTTGTGACATCTACCTTAATGGAGTTTTCACATGGTCCAAGCTTGACAGCTGTAGTTGATGGGGTCCTTGCTGATGCAGAATCCTCTAGATTGTACTTTTTAAGGAGTTCCTTGAGATACTTGGATTGACAAATAAATGTTCCATCTAACCTTTGATTTACTTGTAATCCAAGAAAGAACTTCAGCTCTCCCATCATGCTCATTTCAAACTTGATGTGCATTAACTTAGCAAATCTCTTACAGAGATTATCATTAGTAGACTCAAATATTATATCATCCACATAGACTTGGACTAATATAGTATCATTCTTATGTTTTTTAGAAAAGAGAGTTTTTTCTATGACACCTCTAATAAAGCTATTTTTAATAAGAAATTCAGAGAGAGTGTCATACCATTTTCTTGGAGACTGTTTGAGCCCATAGATAGCCTTGAAAAGAAAGAAGACAAAATCCAAATGATCAGGATCTTCAAAACCAGGAGGTTGCTCTACATATACATCTTCATCCAGCTTTCCATTCAGAAAGGCGCTCTTGACATCCATTTGATAAACTTTAAAGTTTGAGAATGCTGCGAATGCCAGAAATATCCTGATGGCCTCAAGTCTAGCCACTGGAGCATAGGTTTCATCATAATCAATGCCTTCAGCTTGAGAATACCCTTTTGCTACCAGTCTTGCCTTGTTTCTTGTAACCACACCATCTTCATCTAGTTTATTCCTGAATACCCACCTAGTACCAACAGCTTTCTTGTGTGTAGGTCTAGGTACCAGTTTCCAGACTTGTTGACTTTCAAACTGATTGAGTTCATCTTGCATAGCAATCACCCAATCTGGATCAGTTAGTGCTTCTTCAATCTTCTTAGGTTCCATCTTAGAAAGAAATCCTGAGAACAGACACTCATTTTGAGAAACACGTCTAGTTCTGACTCCAACATCTGGATCACCAATAATCAACTCAAAAGGATGAGCTTTATTCCAGACAGTCTGTCTTGGAAGATTTGATCTTGATGATTCGCCTTGAAATTCATTGGGCTGTTGTGTCCTACTAGATGATCCTTCAACATCTCCCCCTGAGTTGTTGCCATGTTGACTTGAAGATTCTTCGTCAGTAGCAGTGGTATCTCCATTGTTGCCAAAGTTTCCATCACTATTACCTTGAGTATCATCATGATTAACAGGTTCTTCACCAGCAACAACCTCAGGTTCTTGACCATGTTCTGATTCTGAATCTGACATATCATTAAACTTCAGTTTCTCAGAAGGATCTTCAGTTTGGATACTAGGGAGTTTAGTGTCATCAAATGTAACATTAACACTTTCAGTTACTTTGTGTTGATCAATGATATACACTCTGTATGATCTTCTTCCATATCCAACAAAAATACCCTCATATGCCTTTGCCTCGAATTTACCACGACGATCATCTCCATCCTTGAGCACGAAGCATCTGGCACCAAATACATGAAAGTATTTGATAGAAGGTTTCTGTTCATTCAAAATCTCATAAGGAGTTTTCATGAAGTCTTTGTTGATTAGAGTTCGATTCTGAGTATAACATGCAGTATTGATAGCTTCAGCCCAAAAGTACATTGGAAGACCTGATTCACTTAACATCGTTCTTGCAGCTTCAATCAATGTACGATTCTTCCTCTCTACCACTCCATTTTGCCGAGGGGTTCTAGGAGCTGAAAATTGTCTGGTAATCCCTTTGTCTGTATAGAATCCATTGAGAAGTGAATTCTTGAATTCTGTTCCATTATCTGACCTTATTGCTCTAACAGGGACATTAGAATCTAACTCAATCATCTTAATATGATCAATCACAACTTGTGGTATTTCATCCTTAAAGTGAAGAAATAAAACCCACGTATACTTGGAATAGTCATCAACTATCACAAGACAGTAACACTTCTTTGACATCGAAAGGACATTAACTGGTCCAAATAAATCCATGTGCAATAATTGTAGAACACCAGTTATAGAAGATGTGTCAGTGCCTCTGTGACTTGCTTTCTTTGACTTTCCTTTCTGGCAAGCCTCACATAGTCCTTCTGGAGAGAATTCCAGCTGAGGCAGACCTCTTACCAATTCTCTTTTTACAAGAGAATTCATTGTTTTGAAATTGAGATGAGAAAGTCTCTTGTGTCATAGCCAACTCTCATCTGACGATGCCTTTGCATAGAAACAATTGACTTCAGGATTGCTTCCAGAGTTCATGTCAGCTACGAACAGATTTCCTTTCCGGATTCCCATTAAGGAGGGTTTTTCACTTTTCTTGTGCAGAATCTGACACTTCAGCTTGTCGAATAAAACATTGTAGCCGTTGTCACAGAACTGACTAATGCTAAGCAGATTGTGTTCAAGTCCTTGCACAACATACACATTTTCAATAATAACATTTCCAGCTAGCAAACAACCATATCCCTCCGTTAAACCTTTGTTGTTATCTCCAAAGGTAACCACTGGGCCAGCTTTCTCAACCACATTTGATAGCAGGGCTCTATCTCCGGTCATATGTCTTAACGATCCGCTGTCAAGAATCCACACTACCGGTTGTACCTGTTTAATGCCCTGCAATACAAATAGATTAGACCTTCTTCGGAACCCAAGCTTGGCTGGGTCCGGCATATTTGTAAAATTGGCCTTTATCAGGCAGAACAACATTCTTAATTTTAATATTCTCAACTTTCTCAATGACTGGACATTTGACCTTGTGAACAGCCTTGACAGATTTATGTTCAGGCTTAGGCACAAATGTCTCCTTTCTAGCTTTAGGAGGACTAGCAGTCTTAGACCTATCATGCTTTCTATTATTCACATGCTGAGGAGGAGTAGTCTTATCATTAGAAACATGCTTACCATTAAAATAAGCATACATCATATTAAAAGCACAAGACATACAATCAGGAACACCACATGCTTTATGAGAGGGATTAACAATAGGCAACTTATGCATGGTAGATATGGCATTTGTGTTATCCAACTCATGTGTGTCTGAGTTAGTCTCAGTTGCTTTCACAACCTTGACTGGAACTTTTGACACACTTGACTTGGAGACAGCTTTCTCATTAGCATTATCTTCAGCACGGATTTCTTCTTGAATAATAAATGAGGTCTCATCAAATGGTTCAGCAATTGATTCTTTATAGAGGGGTTCATCAACACCCTTAAGCACATGTGGTACTTCCCTGCCTTTAGCACAGACATGAGGAGGGGAGTTTATGCCTAATTTTCCAATAGCAGCATTGTAATCATAACCTATTCCAGATGTTTGATTAACAGCTTGCTTATTGTAAAACTCTTTGGACTTCGAACAAGAATTAAAGTAAGCTTTAACCTTAGCCTCAAGACCGGTGATCTTGTCTTTGAGAATAGTTTCAAGTTGTCTATAACAGTCAACTCTATTCTCTAGAAAAGATACTTGTTCTTTTAATTTATCTTGATTAATGTGAACAAGTCTTAATTCATTGACCTCTTTCTTAAGGTCTTTGATTTGTTGATTTAACAATTCATTATCACGACGAGCACAATCTAAGGAACCTCCTAGATGATAAACTAATTCAGCATCAGTAAATTTTACCTCTTTTCTTGACGATGAGGTGTTTGCATCACTAGCCATGAGAGCAAGATTCCCAACTTCTTCATCTTCACTGTCAGTATCATCCCAGCTTCTTCCCTTTGCCAGGTAAGCCCTTTCAGATTTACTCTTCTGATTAGAATCGTAAGAGTTCTTCCTAACTTGTTTTGGCTTCCTGCATTTTGTGGCAAAGTGTCCCAACTCATTGCAGTTGAAGCATCGAATGGTGCTTCGATCAACCATCCCTGTTTTATACCCACCACTGCTGGTGTTAGAGGATGAAGATCCACCTTTCTGGAATCTGTTGTAGTTGGACTTGTACTTGAACTTGGGATTCCTTTTGAATCTGACATTTGAGAATCTCTTGACAATAAGGGCCATTGACTCATCCTCCAATTGCTCCAGTTCTTCCAAGGAATAATAATCATCTCCTGATTGATTTGTAGTAGGAGGATCAAATTCTGCTACTATCATATTTTCTTCAACCTTGGAAGACTGTACCATTCTTTCTGACTGTTGAGATTGTTGTTGTTGTTCATCAGCTACTAGAGCAGTAGACGTGCTGACCACTCTTCCTTTCCCGTAAACTTCCTTCTGCTGAATCTGCTCCAACTCATAAGTCTTTAACACACCATAGAGTCTTTCCAAAGAAATCTCACTCAGATCTCTTGCTTCTCTTATGGCAGTGATTCTATGTTCGAGATGAGTTGGCAGTGTTAAAAGGAACTTTTTGTTGACCTCCCTGATGGAATAGTATTTACCATTAATGTTCAGGTTGTTGATCAATGCATTGTACCTCTCAAACACTTCAGTGATTCCTTCTCCTGGATTGGATTTAAAGTATTCATACTCAGAGGTTAGGATTTCTAACTTGTTCTCCCTAACTTCCTCTGTGCCTTCATTAATAACCTCTATAGTTTCCCATATATGTTTGGAATCTTTACAATTCATCACATGTCTATTCATCAAGGGATTAAGGGAATCTACTAAAATTAATTGAAGGCTAGCATCCAGGGAGGCTTCTTCTATTTCAGCAGGAGAGAAATCCCCAGGATCTTTCACATAAGTTCTCAATTTGGTGATCACCACATCATTTTCTATTACCTCTGGTTCAATAACCATAGGAATTTTTGGACCCTTCTTTAACACTTGCAGATATTTGGGATTAGCAACTTGTAAAAATAGTAGCATCTTCTTCTTCCACATAACATAATTTTCTTTATCGAAAAGTGGAATTTTAACGGTTCCAACTTTTTGTGTAGTCATTATGAATTTTTTGAGTGAATAAAAAATTCAAGGAGTGAAAGAAACACAAAAGTCTAGGATCTAGATTTGTACGTTAATCAGAAGGCTCTGATACCAATTGTTAGGTCCCAATTTGTTTGTAGAAGGGGGGTTGAATGCAAATAATACCGTTTAATCGAATAAAATGCGGGATAAAAAGGTGAAACAAAATTCAAGTTAAATAAAACTTTTATTAAACTTGAAAGGTGTTACAACAACGGTATCTGTTACAAGGGATTAATCTCAAATCAATTATTACAAATCTAGAATAAATTCGACATGAACTTTTTCTATTTTTGCAATGAAAAGATCAAATGCTAAATGCGATTTGAGATTAAGTTCTAGGGATTTTAATCCGCTAGATTGTTACACAAGAACAAGATAAATAATTCTAGTGGTTTGGATTTAACTTTACAATCTAGAATTTTGATCTTGAATAAAGCAGATGAAAAATGAAATAATTTGCTTTTGTTTCTGCTGTGTTCTTGACTTGTGTATTCTGTTGAATAATTGCATGAATGTCTTCTGCTGTGTTTTTGTTGTTTAAGTAAACAAAACAGTCCTATTGAATCAACAAGACTTTCGGCAAGACAATCAAATGAACTGGCATGACAATCCATTTGAACTGGAAGGACTTTCGGTGAGACTATCCTTTTGAACTAGCAAGACAATCCCAATAGCTAGCAAGACAATCAGAATGAACTAGCAAGACTTTCGGTATGACTATCAATTGTCATACCGATTGTCATAGTAGTTCAAATCATATTGTCTTACTGAATTATTAATAGATTTTAATCTAATAACAATTCTGAAAATCCTTAATATTAATTCTGAATTAATTAATCAATTAATTCAATTAATCAATAGATTACTCTTTGCAAATATAATTTATTTTCTTAATTAAATTATATGACTTAATTAATTAATAGAGAATTAATACTAATCTTGAGCAGCAACCATTCTTCTGAAAATCTTCTGAAAATCACTGAAATATATGAATCAATTCCACCACTTCAACGTTGACACTCGATGTACTGTCTGGTTCATGAGTGACTAACTTCCGTGACGTTTCTTCATGTCTTGACTTTGATACTTTGATTTTCTTCAGACTAAATCCTTGTAATTAATTGATACCCTGACGAGATCTCTGTCACTTGATTAAATCCACAATCTTGATTTATATCACTGAGGCTTGATCAATTTCTTGAGCTTCTTCCAGTGAATTAAGTCTTCAAGTCTGTAGATGAATAATGTTTCTTAACCCTTTGACAGATGTTACTATGTGAGATCTCTCTGACGATAGATCCACTATTTACTTATTACATTCTTATTTGAGTTGAGTTAAATCCTCGAATAAACAAATAGGCTATGACATATGCCTTTCAGAAATACTTGTCTATTACATAGAGATGTGTACATTGAATTAGAATCTAAAGGTCGGTACGTGCCACAGCCGTGGGCCATTGGAGACTGATTCAATTATACGGAATGTTGGGTTAGACTTGACTTAGAATATTGAGTTTATCGTGGCACGAACCGCCATGTAATGTTCAATATGCAGACAACTCTTGTCAATAACATAAGATGTAATTGACAAGAGTTGTCTGCCTATTGAACATTACATGGCGGTTCGTGCCACAGCCGAGGTTGTGTGATGGAATGTAGGATCCCTATTCCCACTAGCATTATGAATGCTTAATTTTTTCACGTAGGGGGTTGAATAAATTAGACAAACTAGTGGGAGCCACTTATGAATAAAGACCCGATTCATATAGTGTTTTAAAATGAAATCGAATATTTGCTAAGTGTTGTTATGTGTTTATCATTTACATATTTACTATATTATGTCTTCTGCACTATCACTCAGGAGCATACTAGATGCTCACAAGTTGACTGATCCTAATTTAGCTGTATGCTTTCACTGTAACAAGTTAGGGCACTGGAAGAGAAACTGCAAGGTTTACCTTGCAGAATTGAAGAAGAGGAAGGGTAGTAAGACTACCGCTTCTGATTCAGGCATGTTCATGATCGAAGTTAATATGTAACTAGGTCAAATTTCTACTTGGGTATTAGATACCGCCTGTGGTTCTCATATTTGCAATTTGTTGCGAGGACTAAAGGGAAGTAGGAATCTTGAAAAAGATGAGGTGATTCTACGTATGGGCAATGGAGCAAGGGTTGTGGCCATAGGTGTATGATCATTTAGTTTACATATGCCTACGGGCAAGACTATTATTTTGAATAATTATTATTACGTTCCCTCTATTGTGAGGAATATTGTTTCTATCCCTATGTTGGATTTGGATGGTTTTTCAGTTATTATTAAGAATAATGAATGTTCTATCCTTAGAGATAATGTTCTTTATGGACGTGGAATTTTAAATAATGGTTTGTATGTATGTGACGTAGAGCATGATTTACTTCAGATTGAACAAACTAATAAAAGAAAACGAGATGATGAAAATTTGACCTATTTATGGCACTATAGGCTAGGTCATATTAGTGAAAATAGACTTCGGACATTGCATAAGGAAGGGCTACTAGACCCCTTTGATTTTGAATCATATCCTACATGTGAGTCTTGTCTATTGGGTAAAATGACCAAATCTCCATTTAGTGGACATGGAGAGAGAGCTGCAGATTTACTAGGATTGGTACACACGGATGTATGTGGACCAATGTATACGCAAGCCATGGGAGGATTTTCATACTTCATTACTTTCATAGATGATAGATCTAGATTCGGATATGTGTATTTGATGAAACACAAGTCTGAAGCCTTTGAAAAGTTCAAGGAATATAAACATGAAGTGGAGAAACAAACCAAACAAAGTATTATAACTCTTCGATCAGATCGAGGTGGTGAATACTTGAATGGAGAGTTTCTAGATTATCTCAAAGAAAATGGTATAGTCTCTCAGTGGACTCCTCCATATACTCCACAGTTGAATGGGGTATCTGAAAGGAGAAATCGAACTCTGTTAGAGTTTGGTTCGGTCCATGATGAGCTATGCGAATCTTCCAGTATTCCTATCAGGTTACGCATTGGAAACCTCAGCATATTTACTGAATAAGGTGCCTTCCAAATATGTTCCTCAAACTCCATATGAGATATGGAAAGAAAGGAAACCGAGTCTTAAACACGTTAAGATTTGGGGATGTCCAGCTTATGTCAAGAAAGTTGACCCAGATAAGCTGGAATCTCGATCCGTAAAATGTAGTTTTGTGGGATATCCTAAAGAGACTTTAGGGTATTACTTTTACACCGATCATCGGGTGTTTGTCTCCAGACATGCTACCTTCTTGGAAAAGGAGTTTATCCTTGAAGGAAACAGTGGGAGCAAAATTGAACTTGATGAAGTTCAAGAAGCACAAACTACTATGGTTCAAGTGGAAACACCTGTTCAGACTGAACAACCTTCTGTGGAACAGCCCATTCGTAGGTCAGAGAGAGTGTCTCGCCAACCTGAGAGGTATTATGGCCTTATCATTGAGAATTACAATGAGTTGTCAATCATTGATGAAGACGACCCTAAGACCTATAATGAGGCTATGAGTAGTGTTGACTCAGAGAAATGGCATAGTGCCATGAAATCCGAAATGGAATCTATGTATACCAACCAAGTATGGACTCTGGTTGAAGCGCCTGAAGGTGTTAAGCCTATTGGGTGCAAGTGGGTATATAAGAGAAAGATTGGAGCAGATGGCCAGGTGGAGACCTATAAGGCTAGGCTAGTGGCAAAAGGATTTAATCAAAGACAAGGGATTGACTTTGATGAAACCTATTCGCCTGTAGCCCTGTTAAAATCAATTCGGATTTTGCTTGCGATTGCTGCTTACTAAGACTATGAGATCTGGCAAATGGACGTGAAAATGGCCTTCCTCAATGGGGAACTTGAGGAGGAAGTGTATATGACACAACCGGAAGGTTTTCTTTCCAAGGGAAATGAACACCTGGTGTGTAAGCTGCTACGAACCATATATGGTTTAAGGCAAGCTTCTCATAGATGGAACACCCGTTTTGATGAGACAATCAAAGAGTTTGATTTTATCAAAAACATGGATGAGCCATGTGTCTATAAGAATGTTAGTGGGAGCGCGGTAACATTTCTTGTATTGTATGTGGATGACATACTTCTTATAGGAAATGATATACCGATGCTGCAATCAGTCAAAGTATGGCTATCAAAGAACTTCACCATGAAGGACTTGGGAGAAGCATCCTATATTCTCGGTATGAAGATCTATAGAGATAGATCTAGAAGAATGATAGGTCTTACCCAAGGTACATACATCCAGAAAGTGCTTAAAAGGTTTAGCATGGAAAACTCCAAAAGTGGTCTCATACCGATGAGTCATGGAGTGTCCCTTTCCGAAAAAATGTCTCCTAAGACACCTGAGGAAAGAGAGCGTATGAGTAAGATTCCTTATGCTTCAGCAATAGGATCTATCATGTACGCGATGTTGTGTACAAGGCCTGATGTTGCTTATTCAATTAGTGTGACGAGCAGATATCAGTCCAATCCAGGTGAAGACCACTGGAAAGCAGTGAAAAATATCCTTAAGTACTTGTGAAGGACTCAGGATATTTTTCTTGTTTTTGGCGGTGAATCTGAGTTGAAAATAGAGGGTTATACTGACTCTAGTTTTCAATCAGAGAGTGATAGCAAATCCATGTCAGGGTACGTGTTTACTCTAAACGGTGGTGCGATAAGTTGGAAGAGTTCCAAACAGTCGATAACGGCTGACTCCACAGCGGAAGCAGAATATATAGCTGCAAGTGAGGCTACAAAAGAAGCTGTTTGGATGAGGAAATTTGTTTCTGAGTTAGGAGTTGTTCCTAGCGTCGAAGAGCCTATTGTGTTGTATTGTGATAACAACGCAGCAATAGCACAAGCCAAGGAACCTAGGTCTCATAAAAATTCCAAACATGTCCTGCGGCGCTTTCATCTGATTAGGGAGATTGTTGAAAGAGGAGATGTTAACGTCGAGAGAGTTGACACACATAACAACATAGCAGACCCCCTCACAAAGCCACTTTCTCAGAGTCACTTTGATCGTCATAAAGACAAGATGGGTATTAGATATCAGAGTGATTGGCTTTAGTACAAGTGGGAGATTGAAAGGAATATGTCCTAAGTCCAATCATGTATTAGGATTTAGGAATAACTTTTTATGTAATCTGTTTTGATTTCATTGATTTTAATAAAAGACTTGTTTTGTTTTATTACGGGCTCTATCTATTTGAGTGTTTAAATAAGATATACCATAGTTTAGAGTAAAGCTTTTTATGGATTATGATGAGATCATAATAGTGAGACCTAAAAGATGATAACTCTAAACTTAAATAGTTCTTGATCATAGGATTACTAACTGGTAATTAATAATCCGCAAAGATCGGTACATATTATGCTTGCTTCATTATGAAGGATGTCTATTCTCATAGACATTTGTGTGGTGACACTATAGCTAGTATGTAGGTGCTTATTATAGAATAAGTTCACTGAACATGACTAGCACAGCTGAACAACTGATGGAGATCACTCACGTGTCAGCAGTTGTTCACATAGTGATAGTTGTACAAGTATCCTTAGACTTGAGGTTATCATAGTCATCTTGTGTACACTGAACTATGCTTTGGTTTAGTTCTTAGTCTCCAGGGACAATTATTAGGGCTCTACTGGGTATAGGAATTTGTACACGAAGATAGTGTATGATCAATAAAGGATTTACCCCTTCTAGTGAAGGAAGCGAATGTTCAAGGCTGATCCACTTATGCTAGTTCAGGAATCTCTGGCCAGAGTAAATGAAATTAGAAAGGAGTTTCTGATTTGCATAGAACTAAGCATAGTAAATGGTAAGCAAGTGATTAAATTAGATAGGCTTGACACGAGATCCATGCCTTGTATTTAATCGGGACATTGTAGGGTAGAAGGAGTTTATTGTACGGTAACTATTCACTGAATAGGTTCTTGGTATTCTAAGTAGTGAATTCGTATTATCCGGATAGTCGCGATATGCTGAGAAGTATCCCTCACGATGTAGAATAAATATGATTAATTAATTAATCATATTTAATAAATTAGAGAATTTATATAAATAATGATAAAATAGTTTTATTATTATTTATTTCTACTACCGGCTTAATATTGAACCTACAGGGTCACACCATAAAAAGAGAATGATTTAATGGTGGAGGAATTAATTAATAATGGGTAATAATTATTTATTTATGAAATAAATAATTAATTGGAAAATTTAATAATTGATTAAATGAGATTTAATTGATTATAAATTAATTAAGAAAAGTTCTTAATATTATTAATTAAGGATTTAATTTTTTGGAAATTAAATCAAGAGAGAGAATTATTTCTAAAGTGTTTAGAAAAAGGATTAATAATTAAAAGGTGTTTTAATTACTAATGTGAATAATAGATGGGATTATAATAATAATATTTATGGAAAATTTCAGCTGAAAATTTTGCCTATAAATATACTATTATAAACCCTATTTTTATTCTAACCCCAAAATTTTATAAAACCTAATTCTCTCCACCTCCTTCTCCTCCTTAACGTTGTTTTCTTGGTGGATACCGGTGAAGTGCTTCACGTTTGAGGAGCAGCTGCTAAGGATCTCTGATCGTTGCTTTTGGATCGCATATTAAAGGTTAGTAATCGATTCAAACAAAGGCAATGTTTTTACCACGATTTATATGCTTTTATTTGGATTTTATATGTGTAAAAGTGCTTTTACATGCCTCCGCTGCGATTAAAATCCAACAAGTTCCTCTTTAACAATTCTACACTCTATCTTCAGTTTCTCAAACTCAACAAATTGAGTTTCTAGCACAGTATTCCTCTCAATAAAAAACATATTATTTTCCTTAATTTTTATGTTTTCTATAGTGAGTGATTTAAGTGTAACGCGCAAGTGATATAATTCTGTTGATATGTCATTTATAGCATCATTACACCCATCTTTAGAAAGGTGTGCTAGATTAGTAGTGATTACCTGATTGCTTGAAGAACTGACTTCTGCTTTATCTGATTTGGCCATTAGAGCTAGATTGACATAGTTTGTTTCTTCATCTTCAACTACACCATCAGCTGCCCAGTCATTTTCTTGAGTCAGGAAAGCCCTTTCCTTTTGTTTGAGCAATTCAAAGTACTTCTTTTAGTAAGTCACATGCTCAAACTTCTTTTTCTCTGAGTCAGGATTTCTACATTCACTTGCAAAATGACCACTCAAGCCACATTTGAAACACTTAAATTTGGATTTATCCACCATGTTTCTATTTGGCTTGAATGCTCCAAAATTCTTTTTGAATTTGAGCTTGGCAAACCTTCTAGATAGGAAAACTAGATGTTCATATATGTCTTCCATTTCATCCTGATTGAGATGATCTTCATGCTCAGCAACTAGCCCTTTTCCTTTTCCTTCACAAACCCTAGAGTTTGGTACGGATTCCACAACTTCAACCTTCATCTCTTTCACTCTCTCTTGCTCAGCTACCAAAGCTATATATCCTCCCTTCTTCCTTCCTTTATCTATCTGCTCATCTTGCTCCAACTCAAGCTCACAAGTTTTTGGAATGCCATACAAACTCTCCAAAGTAAATTCCTTGTAAACTTGAGAATTTTTTAGAGAGGCAGTCATAGGTTTCCATTCTTTTGGTAGAGATCTAAGAAATTTCAGGTTTGAATCTTTTGGTAAAATAAAGAATCTTCGTAAACTTGTTATTGATCTTTTTGATAACCATGTTACTGTTCCTTGTGATAAACTCGTTATTGATCCTTGTGATAAACCCTAATAGTGACCCCTTGTTCCAAGCACTTATACCCTATTCTCATATTTTGTTAACTTATGATCCTATGACCCTAAGAAAGTCATAATGAACCTTTCATATGTTATATCTTGTTGACCTAGATTCCTTTGATAATCCCATGTGCATTATTTATGCGTCGTTCTTTGGAACTATCCTGATCACGACCTTGGTGTACCCTGTTTAACATTGATCAATATCCTTAACTTACGATCCCTTTTTACTTTCAATTTGTTCACTTTCCTTGAATTCTTGAATCGAACTTAAGAATGACTTTCGACTTGATTGAGTCCAAACGATTTCACATATCGGTAAGTGAAAATGAATTTAGCCAAACTTCCTTGTATTCCAACATAAAGGTTTTCCAAATGAATTCCTAAAAGATTGGATAGAGATGTAAGAGACTAGTGGGACTAGTCCAGTCACGTAAGAGACTAGCGGGGCTAGTCCAATATAAGGCTGAAATAATGCCATAGGTACCTTAATGACCGGATGGAGGTCGGTACGGGCTGATCACCCTTATTATACTTAAAAGATGGATATTCCAATCAAGGGTTCTTTATTGTTAAATAATGAAAGTAGATGTTAATAAATGTTGTAACGAGCGTTATGCTCTTCTTTTGATTTGAAGTTGAATATTTTAAATTGAATCTTCTTTAAAGTCTTGAAAATCTGGTTTGAGAACCCTGTCACAATACTTTTATATTGATGCTCATAGCTTGAAATGATATATCTCTCAAAGTGTGAAAATTTCTCTGAGAACCCTGTCGATTGAACTTGAGAACTATAGATTATTTGAACTTAAATTTTAAAAGCCTTGAAACTCTCCTTTAGAACCCTTTCCTAGAAATTGATAGAGTGCTGCCACCTAGTTTTTATTTTGAGCTAGAATGCCTCAGATGATGTTATTTATGTTGATATTTAGAACTGCAAATATAGTTACTTGATGAGCTTCTTTACTCATTTATTTGCTTTGATCTAACAATGGCAGTTAAGCAAGAAAATGGTCAGACTTAGGCGCACCGCTCGCAAGAGCGTTCCTAGAGGTCCCTATCGTGTTATGGGATTCCAGATGCCAGATCAGGTAGATGTTGTGTGAGCAAGAGACAATAAGATGGTGGGAAATGTATTAGCTGAATCAGATACTTTTGGGTTATCTGTCGATTCTAAGTCAGAATCGGATAATTTGGTTTTAATTATATTTTAGGTTGTAATAATATTATTCTGGTTGGTAGTTGTAATCTTGTCTCATACTTTATCCTATTAGATCCTGTTAGTTTCGGGGTTTATTATATTTCTGATGTTATTATATTAGTTTATAGGTATTGTGGGTCCTCATTCCTAACCCCGTGTTTGAGGGCGTCACAGTTCGGTATCATAGCGACATGATCTAGTCCCTAAGACAAGTTAGGATAAAAGGGTATTTGGGTAACTAAATATTGCGAGAGTGTTCGACTCATGTAGAGTTGAGTTAGACTATTAGGTATATAGTCTAAGTAAAGTGAATAGGATAAGGTGATAACTAGAGTTAGGGCATCAAGTCAATTGGAGGTTTTATTTAACCCGAATGTTATTTTGTGGCTGTTGTTTTATATTTTATCTCAGAACCCTGTTAGTGGTAGTGATGTTGATTCTGAGGATAGTTTGTTATCGGGATAACTTGAAGAGCCCCAGTATATTAGTTCAGACCCTGAGGAGGATCCGTCTAAGGACAGTGTTGCCTCTATGCCTGTTTCTCCCATGATACCAGTACCTGATTCCCCAGAGGTTAGGGGAGATTCTCCAGCTCCTATTCCTGAGTCCCCAGCTCCTGACAGAGTGCCTATTATGCCTGTACCTTCCCATATTAGTGATGATTTGTCCCGGGACCGTGACTTTGTGTTTGCCCGTATACCTGAGTTGAGATCTTTGGTAGACAGGTTGGTCCGAGAGTCTAGGTTGCAGATGTTGGTGCAAGAGCCTGAGTGGCATGTTCGTATTGAGATAGTGGAGCAGGTTGCCCGTAAACGGTTGGAGGAGGGATCTTCTTGCAGTGATGCTGAGGCCGAGTCCTGTAGAGTTCATAAGATTGTACGTTAGATGCTGTCTGTGTTGAGGGAGATTCTAGATCGCCATGTGTAGTTTGGGTGTAAGTTCAGACGGGACATCTGCTAGAGCACGTAGTTGCTGTTGTTGTTATTTCTTTTCAGCTCCGGTAGGCTTTGGGATACTTGGTCAGATGTCGGGATCCCTTTTATGTTGTATTATGATCTATTGTAGTGTTGGTAGTACTTAGGTAGAAGTTAGGGGTAGATAGGGGCATATTTTCCAGTTTTTCCTTTATTTAACCCTGCTATGTTATTGTACTTTGTTCCTAGAAGTTATTGTACTTGAACTACTTATCTATGTACCTTTGTTACCTTACTGAGAATCGATGAATTTCATAAACCATTTATTTATGCATCTTGTTTCTATATTCTGGATCCCTGGGTTTTATAAACTATTTAGCATATCATGTTTTCCAAATAATCATATTCAACACCTTTGCAATAATATACCTTATGTCATGTGAGAACCCTAACCGGTGAGTGAATTATGTAGTAATAGGATTACACGCGCAAATGGGTAAAACTTAAAACCCAAAAAACTATTCCTAAAAGAATCTTATTGTTATATATGCCATGTTATCGTATCGCTAAATAATTGCTCATCAGGTTTATAAAATGGCCACTTCACCAAATCACCAAGAAGAAGAAACTCAAACTCAAAACCAAGAGCAAAAGCAAGACACTCATGTGATGATCCGACTCTTTCAACTTTTGCAACAACCCCCAGCCTCGAGAATCAAAAACTTCAAATACTTTTAATCCGTCCATCCCCCAGAATTTGTAGGTTTTGCCCGATCCGATTAAAGTTTAGTCCTGGTTAAGAGAAATAGAGAAAGCCTTTGAGTTAGCAGAAGTCAAGGACGAAAAGAAGGCGCAGTATGCAAGTTATTACCTTAAGGATGAGGCCAGTTATTGGTGGGAATTACTAAGGCGTTACAAGAAGGAGAAGCCATTTCTTGGAAGAAGTTTACAGAGCTGTTCTTAGAGAAGTACTTACCAAGTTATATGCAAGATCAGATAAAGATGAGGTTTCTGGATTTAAAGTAAGAGAATATGACGGTAGCGGAGTATGAAGTGTAGTTTTCGGAGTTAGCAAGTTTTGTGCCCGAGTATGTGAAGACACGAAGAAAGCTAAAAATTTCAACAAGGACTTAAGCCATGGATTCGTAGCCAAGTGGCTCTTCTTAAGATAAGAACGTATGCTGCTTTAGTACAGAAAGCCATGATTGTAGAAGGAGAAAGAGAAGCAACAAAAAGGGAAAGTGAAGGAAAGAAAAGGAAGTTTGAGGATTCAGAACAAGACTAGGGAAGTTCCAAGTTTAGAGGAAAGTTTGGAAGGAAATTAGAACTAAAATTTTCAAAAGTTTAAGCCTGGAAATGGGAATTAAAAGAATCATTTTCAGAAAGCTGGACAGTCAACAAAGGACAGTAGACCCTATATTCAGGAATGTAAGACTTATGGAAAGAGACACCCTGGAAGATGTAACATGCACAACATTACGTGTTTCAAGTGTAACTAGAAAGGACATTATTCATCTGAATGCACAAGTGGTTCGGGGAAGCCATAGATGACTTGTTTTAAGTGTGGAAAAGTTTATAAGGAACCTATCCAAAAAGCCAATGTTCTTAGGATTGTTGGACCACCGCCTCCACCGACACAAGAAGTTTAGCCAAGGGCATGGACGTTTAATATAATAGTGAAAGATGCAATGCATGATACAGATGTGGTAGCAGGTACGCTTGCTATAAATTCAGTATAAGTCAAAGTGTTAATGGATTCAGAGCTACTAGATTATTTATTTCTGAAAGTGTTATTGATAGATTAAAATGTGTTGCATACCCTCTAGAATTTAATTTGGTTATATAAGTAGCGAATGAGGCAAGAGTTGCTGCCGATAAGGTTTGTCCCAATTGTGATATTGTTATCAAAGGTCGACACTTTTCTGCTGACTTAATTCCGTTTAAGTTATGAGAATTCGACGTTATTCTCAGAATGGATTGGTTAGCAAACCACGAGGCGCAAATAGAGTGTGGAAGCAAAAAGGTGAAATTGAGAACCAAAGATGGAACTGAGGTGATATTCAAAGGAAAGAAGCAAGATAGGAAGTTTCTTACGGCAATTCAGACAAGAAGATTACTGTGGCAGGGATGTGAAGCTTATTTGGCTCATGTAAAGGATGTAGAGAAGGAACCCTTAAGGATTAAGGACATTCCTGTGGATAAAGAGTTTTTTGATGTATTTCCCGATGAATTACCTATACTACCTCCGGATCGAGAGATTGAATTCACGATTGATTTGGCTTTTGGAACGGAACCAGTTTTGAAAGCTCCTTATCGAATGGCGCCCATTGAAATTAAGGAACTAGCGACGCAATTGCAAGAATTGTTAGATAAAAGAGTTATTCGACCGAGTGTATCCCCGTGGGGTGCACCAGTGCTGTTCGTGAAGAAGAAAGATGGAAGCATGAGATTATGTATCGATTATCGCGAGCTTAATAAGCTGGCTATCAAGAATAAGTACCCTCTCCTGCGAATCGATGATTTATTTGATCAGTTGAAAGGAGCTACTGGTTTCTCGAAGATCGATTTACGATCTGGATACCATCAACTAAAGATTAAGGCAGATGATATACCTAAGATGGTGTTTCGAATGAGATATGGACACTATGAATTCTTGGTAATGGCCTTTGGATTGACAAATGCGCTAGCTGCTTTTATGAACCTTATAAATAGAGTATTTAAGAAGTACTTGGACAAGTTTATAATAGTGTTTATCGATGATATCTTGATTTACTCAAAGTCGGAACGGAACATATGGAACATTTAAAGATTCATTTTGGAATCTTGAGGAAAGAGAAACTGTATGCAAAATTTTCTAAATGCGAGTTTTGGTTAAAGAAAGTTCAGTTTCTTGGACATGTAGGCAATAGTGAAGGTATCAAAGTAGATCCTGCAAAAATTGAAGTTGTTATGAATTGGGAAAGACCAAAGACCCCGACAGAAGTGAGAAGCTTTTTGGGACTAGCCAAATATTATCGACGATTTGTTCAAGATTTTTCTAAGATTGCGGTCCCACTGACAAAGTTGACAAGGAAAAATGAAAAGTTTGTTTGGACAGATAAGTGTGTAGAAAGCTTTCAAGAACTAAATAAAGGTTAGTTTTTGCACCAGTATTTGTTTTGCCTGATGAGAAAGGCTAGTTTGAGATATATAGTAATGCTTCATATAAATGATTAGGTTGCGTGTTAATGCAGTACAGAATGGTGATAGCGTATGCGTCACGACAATTGAAGCCGCACGAGCAAAAATATCTCACGCATGATTTGGAGTTAGTAGTGATTGTGTTTGCTCTTAAGATTTGGAAACTCTATCTGTACAGTGAAAAGTGTGAGATTTATACGGACCAAAAAAGCTTGAAGTATGTTAGATATAATTGATGATATCATGATAGAATGAGGCACCCTCCAAACCCGGGTCAAAAGTTTAGGGTCCACAACATACACACACACACACCATATATAAACCTGTTTATTAAAATAATATATATGCAATGACCCTACTTACCATAATCCACAGATCGCAACAGCTTAAAGTATGCCCACAAGCCACAACTTTATTTATATTACAAACGTATAAAATCCCAAATTTATTTATCTTACAATTGAAATAAAACTGTCTTACAAACTTTCAACACAAACTATAACAAACATCTTTTGCTAGCTTATTCCATTTCAACCTGGAAACCTAGCTCGCACACTTGTCTGGGGATCCTCGCTACCACCAGTTTCCTTATTAACTGAAAAAGAACATAAACAGATTTGCAAGAGTGAGCTAACTAGCTTAGCAAGTCATAATGACAACATTGAGATTAAACAATGATCAATTGAAATGATATAAGGAATCAAGTTTCCTGATAAGCAATGATTAGAATTGGATATTCACATTCATTTTAAAAATCAAGGTTAGGCTGCTGATCAGTCACGCACTAACCCCGAGCAAGGCTCCCAGCTTTGCTCAATATAATGGATCCAAGGCACACATTGGCCTATTATGACCACGAATCTGGTCCATATTTAAAAACAATCCAATTCTATAATAACAACACGATCAACAATGTAAATCAATAAGCTGAACCATAAAAAACATTTATCTTGAAGCATAGGGTGATTCGTAATATCATAAAGGTATAACAAGGTAATCATAAAGATTGGCTTTCGATCAAGAAAAGAATCAAAAAGTAGAAGACCAAGGGTTCAATGGTTACAGGGGTTGGTCTTCTATTATACAAGGCATAAAGGTTCGTATGTTAAGCAATTACATATCAAGAATCAGTATGTGGTGTATGTGTATTTGTGGAGTAGTATCGTATATGTGTGGTTCATATCTGAGAGTTCATCAATCAATGGTTTACAAAGAATAGGGCTTACGGCTCAAGATCAATAACAATAATCAGGATTTAGGGTGAAGTACTTCAAAGTACTTGCAATATAAAACAAGGACTATTCGGAATATTTAACAACATATATCAAGAAAGTTCGGATATACTTGCCTTATCTTAGTCCGCTTTCACTTTACTTGTACTCGTCAATTGGTTCCCACTCACTAACCACTTGCTTTCCCTTTCTACGTCTCGCTTCCTCTGTTAGACATCACATATATTTATCAATACTTATTTTGTTCTCGTTCTACTCATTAAAAGCTTCTATTTACCCTTCGTTTTACCCAAATCCGACGTACGAATTGAAAGTTGTGACAAAAACCGTCAAACAATGCACATACAAGCATATTATACATAAATCGGAACACATATAGCACATAGCACGTAAGATATTCAATCAAAATAATTTTTCAAAGAAGATTCGGGGTTAAAATGATTTTCTAGCTAATTAATACGAAATTTTGAACATTTTTCGCAATTAAAACGGGTCTCCGAACCATTTTATAATTAAATAATAAGGTTCAAACACCCAAATCCGACTTTAAAATCATTTAATAATAATTATCTAGCCTCAAAAATAATTTACACTAATATTTTTAAGCTCAAAACTATTTTTTTTTCAGAAGTTTAAATCAAAAGAAATAATTAAATTTAATTAAATAACCAATTAAAATTAATTAACAACTAATTAAATTAATTATTCAATTAATATTTAAATTAATTAATTAATTAAATAATTAATTATCAACTAAAATTAATTAATTAAATAATTTAGATTTATTTTCGAATTAAATAATTTTAAGAATTAAAAATATTGATTTTTGGAATTTAAAATAAAAAAAAACCATTTCCTGAAAATTAATAAATAGATTATATCATTTTTGAAAATAAATAAAACAATCTAATTTTTGTAAGTTTTTTAAAACCTGAGTATTAAATATATTAATCAGGGAAAACCACCGGGGGCTAAATTGCATTTTTCCACCCCCGGTCATCATTTCCGGCGATTCGCCGGCCGGACTCCATGGCTGCCACCATGGAATTTTTCCGGGGGCCGGAAAATGCCCAGAAATACGTCAAAATCACGGGGTTTGTTCCCCTGAACTCCAGAAACTCATATATGTGATTAATTCAAGCAAAAGATTTATAAATCTTCTGGAAAACTCGAGCAAAACTCCGATGCCGCCGTTCAATTTATTTTCCGGCGAGGTCGTTCCTGGAACCCTCTGTTAACCTCATATACACCACTCGAATCGTCTTTGGACGATCTACAAGTTGGTATAATCAATTTCAACCAATAATCCCTAACAAAGAAACACATAAATTCCAAATTAAGAACATTCATAGTTATAAACCCTAATTTTATTAATTCGAAGATTAAACCCATTTTTCTACATGTTATTGAACTCCAAATTTATCATATGATATACCAAAATGACCAGGAAAAAATTATCTACAAGATTAAGCCATCAGATCACCCAAACAACATCAAGATCAAAATTTCATAATTTAATCATTAATTAATTTGAAATAAAATAAATAATTAGAATATTAACCTCGATTTCTGCACTAAAATTAATGCTTGATTCTGAAAGAACGTTTCGAGTGCTTCGATTCGGTATATGGCACGCTTGATTCCGAGTTCGATAACGCTTTCGTCTTTAAGTTCGATTCTCTGTAGTTTTTCAGTTTTCACTATTCGATTATGATTATACGCATAAAATGAAATAAGAAAAAGGCTATTTATATTTATAGAATATTAATACCCGTTGGATCGTATTGGATCGAAAAATAAGTTACTTAGCCGCTAAGTAAGTGCAAAAATGATCTGATTTGATACCCGTATTGGATAATTATCAAAATTGGGCTTCTTACTTTATACGAAAATAATGTAATAATATTCCGTCTTTTGAGAATACGGGCTTTATTGATCTATCAAAATGATTATCGTATTGAAAATTTTACATCGGGACTCGTACGGGTCAAACCGTACTCCGTATTGAAAAAGTCAAAACACGGAAAATGTTCAGAATAATCAGATTAGGTTAGGAAGGAGTTTTTCGAAGAGTTTCGGGTTGTAAAAATGCAAAAACGGTTGAAGTCGGACGATTCTCGGTTGTATAAAATAGTTTTATAATTACTCAGAAAGTAATTATTAAATCCATAAATGATTATAAAAACATATAACAATCCAAAAATTACCAGAAAATACTAAAATTATCTATACTTTATTCTGGACATATTAAAATTAAAATACTCACATTTATCACATGTAAACATCTAAATATAAATATCAATCATCAGATAATTCACCAAAATTTATATAATAATCATATAATAATTATTTATTGATAAAAACAATTACACGCTATATCCCGGATATTACATTCTTCCCCCCTTAAAAGGATTATGTCCTCATAATCTCCTAAGTAAACAAATGAGGGTACTTTTCTCGCATATCACTTTCTAACTCCCAGGTTGACTCTTCAACCTTTAGGTTTCCCCACAGTACTCTTACTAAATTTACAACTTTATTCCTTAATATTTTCTCTTTTCTTTCTAGAATCTCTATTGGATTCTCTACATAAGATAAATCTACCTGGAGTTCTATCGGCTCATACTCGATTACATGCCTAGAATCTAGATTATACTTCTTAAGCATCAATATGTGAAAAACATTATGAATGTGCTCCATATGCGGGTAACGCCAATTCATATGCTACCTTGCCGACACATTTTAAAATTTCAAAAGGTCTAATGTATCTAAGACTCAACTTTCCTTTCTTTCCAAATCTAGACAATCCTTTCTATGGTGACACTTTTATTAACACTAGATCTCCTTCTTTGAATTCCATATCCTTCCTGGATTGATCTGCATATTTCCTTTGACGATCCTGTGCTGCAACTAATCTCTTTTGAATAACTTCAACAACTTCCTTTGTCTGCTACACCAATTCGGGTCCAAGTATCTTACGTTCCCCGACTTCGTCCCAATATACTGCTGATCGACATTTGTGTCTATAAAGAGCTTCATAGGGAGGCATTATGATATTGGCATGATAACTGTTATTTTAAGCAAATTCCACTTAGGGTAAATGCTCATCCCAATTTCCTTTGAAATCAATAGCAAAAACACGTAACATATCTTCAATTGTCTGGATTGTTCTTTCGCTTTGGCCGTCTGTCTGTGGATGATATGCAGTACTCATATTCAATTTAGTTCCCAAGCATTCTTGAAAACTTCTCCAAAATCTTGAATTGAATCGTGGATCTCGATCTGATACAATAGACACAGGCACTCCATGACGAACTATTATTTCCTTCAAATACATGTGAACCAATTTGTCCAGTGAAAATCTTTCATTAATGGGCAAGAAATGAGCTGATTTAGTTAGTATGTCCACTATAACCCAAATAACATCATGGTTCGCTTTCGTCCTTGGTAATCCAACTATAAAATCCATAGCAATGTGCTCCCACTTCCATTCTGGATTCTCCAACAGTTGTAATAATCCACTTGGTCTCTGGTGCTTCGCCTTAACTCTGTGACACATGTAACATTTGCTAACCCATTTCGCAATCTCTCTCTTCATTTCTGGCCACCAATAATTCTCTTTTTTAAATCTCTGTACATCTTGGTACTTCCTGGATGGATGGAATACTTTGAGTTATGAGCTTCTTGTAGAATTTCATTCTTCAATTCTTCCACTAGTGGAATCCAAATTCTGGAAGAAAATCTGAGAATACCTTGATCATCCTTTTGAGTGCATAACTCTTTACCTACCAAACGATTGATATTCTGATCCATTATTTCCTCTTGGCATTTTCTTATCTTTTCTAACAATTCCGGCTGAAAAGTTATACTACACATCTTTGCTTCATTAGGCTTACAAATTCTAACTTCCACTTTCAATTTCTGAAATTCCTTGTATAACTCTTCAGGTACTGTTAATACGTTCAGTCTTCCCTTTCTGCTTAATGCATCCTCCACTACATTTGCTTTTCTTGGATGATAATTAATCGTGCAATCATATTATTTGATCAGCTCCAACCACCTTCGGTATCTCATATTAAGTTCCTTTTGCGTGAATATGTACTTCAAACTTTTATGGTCCATATAAATCTCGCATTTTTTCAATATAGATAATGTCTCCAAATCTTCAAGGCGACGCATATGCAATAACTTTATCATGCTGCATGAAAACACAACCTAATCCCTTATGAGAAGCATCACTATAGATTATAAAATTTTCTTGATCACCTGGAAGTGACAAAACTGGTGCCGTGATTCATCTTTTCTTCAATTCCTGGAAACTTTCTTTACATTTCTCATTCCATATAAACTTCTCATTTTTCCTGGTTAGCTTCGTCAAAGGTGTAGTAATCTTTGAGAAATCTTGAACAAATCATCGATAATATCCTGCTAATCCCAAGAAACTTCTTACTTCTGTTGGTGTTTTTGGCCTTTCCTAATTCATAATAGCTTCAATCTTTGCGGGGTCCACTTTGATCCCTTCATCACTTACTACATGTCCTAAGAATTGAACTTCTTGCAACCAAAACTCACACTTTGAAAATTTGGCATATAATTTCTCTTTTCTCAAAATTTCTAAAGATATCCTTAAGTGCTACGCATGGTCTTCCGTTGTCTTGGAGTAGATCAAAATATCATCAACAAATACAATGACAAGCTTGTCTAGATTTTCCTTGAAAATTATGTTCATCAAGTCCATAAATGCTGCTGGGGCATTGGTCAATCCAAAAGACATTACTAAGAATTTATAATGGTCGTATCTTGTTTTGAAAGTTGTCTTTGGTATATCTTCAGGTTTGATCTTCAATTGGTGATATCCAGATCTCAAATCAATCTTAGAGAAATACTTGGCTCCTTTCAGCTGATCAAACAAATCGTCGATTTGAGGTAATGGATACTTGTTCTTGATCGTAAGCTTATTGAGTTCTCGATAGTCGATGCATAACCTCATGCTTCCATCTTTCTTCTTAACAAATAGTACCGGTGCACCCCATGGGGATACACTGGGTCGAATCACTCCTTTCTCCGATTACTCTTGCAATTGCTTTGCTAGTTCCTTCATTTCAACTGGAGCCATTCTGTACGGGGCTTTAGATACTGGTTTCGTTCCAGGTGCTAAGTCGATCGCAAACTCAATTTCTCTATCTGGAGGAAGTCCTAGTAACTCGTCTGGAAACACGTCTGGAAATTCATTTACCACTGGAATGTCTTCCAGTTTTGCTGGCTCCTGACTTCTATCTATCACATACGCAATGAAATACTCACATCCTTGTCGTAGTAGTTTCTTAGCTTGAATCATCGTCAAGAAGTTCTTTGCTTGCCTCTGACCTTCAAACGTCACCACATTCTCGTCTGGCGTCTTCAAGATTACTTTCTTATTATGACAGTCTATCTGAGCATCGTGCTTAGATAGACAGTCCATTCCTAGAATAACGTTAAACTCTCCTAACTTAAATGGTATCAAGTCAGCACCAAACTTATTACCAGAAATCTCAATCTCACAGTCCGTACACACTTGATTAACAGATACACGCTCTTGATTTGCTAATTCTATCGTCATAATCTCACTTAGCAGTTCAATTGGACAATTCAACTTATCAACAAAATCGTGAGAAATAAACGATCGAGTTGTACCCGAATCTACTAGCATTTTAGCACATAAGGAATTCACAGTAAGCGTACCTGCCACAACATCAGTGTCCATGATAGCATCCTTCACAGACATGTCATAAACTCTAGCTCTGGGAGGTTCATTCACTGTTGGAGTAGCTCCCATGATTCTCAGCATATTAATGAGTGGAACTGGTGTCTTGCAATCCCTTGCTATGTGTCCTGGCTTCCCGCACTTGAAACATGTAAACCCAATTGCTGGAACCTTGCCTGCCTGATTCCTGGTAGGCTGATCCTAGTTTACTGGCTCTCTGGCTGGTTGGTTACGACACTCCCCTGAATAGTGCCCCCTCTGGTTGCATCTATAACAAGCCACGTTCAACTTGTTGCAAACTCCACCATGTTTCTTTCCACATACTTGGCAGTTTGGTAGAGCTAGTCTCTGCTGGGTTGGCTGGTTCCCAGTGGCTGCACGGTTTCCTCGTCCACCCTCACCTACATTCTGCCTTCTGAAATTAAAATTCCTTCCAGGATGAAACTTTCCTTTCATCTGATTAAAGTTTGGAAACTTCCCTGCTTGTGACTGTCCCTCATTTCCTTCAAACTTCCTTTTCTTACTATCCTTCTCCTTCTGAGACATTTCACTCTCTGTCTCCGCGATCATAGCTTTCTGCACAACTCCCGCATATGTATCTAATTCAAATATGGCCACCTTCCCTCGGATCCATGGCTTAAGACCTTACAGAAATCTCTTAGCTTTCTTCATATCAGTGTCCACATATGATGGTACAAACCTGGACAATTCCTCAAACTTACTTTCATAATCTGCCACTGACATATTTCCATGTTTTAACTCCAGAAATTTCAATTCCATTTGATACTGTACAAATTAAAGGAAATACTTCTCTAAAAACAACTCCTTGAATCTATCCCACGCAATATCATCTGTACCTTCCAACGTCTTAACAGTTTCCCATCAGTAGGTGGCTTCATTCTTCAGATAGTAACTCGCAAACTCAGTTTTATATTCCTCTCTCACCTTGACTAAGGAAAATGCCTTCTCAATTTCCTTCAACCAAATTCTGGCCTCAATAGGATCTACAGAACCTTTAAATTACGGTGGATTCACTGCCTGAAAAGTTTTAAAGGTTACCTGAGGATTGTTTTGCCTCTACTGTTGTTGAGTCAGGTGGACTGTTTGTTGGGCCAAGATCTGAAGAATTTGGGCTGCAGTTGGGTCTATGGGACCTGGATTTGCATTCTGGTTATTGTTGTCTTGAGTATTGTTGTTGATTTCTTCATTTTAGTTAGTAGAACGGGTATTTCTTCTGGGAGGCATTTTCCGTAAAGAATCAAACAACTTATTTAGCCTTTAAATTAAAACCTTTTTTATGAAAAGATTTTGTAAAACAGAAATATCTCTTTTTAAAAACATTTTCAATTGTTGAACTAAGTAAATTGCATGCTTCTTTACAGAATGTAAACAATTAGGGAATAGGGCACATGTTATCACAAAAGTTTTAATTGGTGCAATAAGTGGGATAAAACAGGTAGAGTTATATAAATGACAATGCTGAAAAAGGAAAGGTACTGATATATATAAAGTTTGGTAATACAAGCGACGTTTCGGCAAAAGCAAAGGTACAACAGGCCTATTGATAAGTGGCATTTTATACCACTTAGAACGTCTTAAAATGGCTTAAATTGGTGTCTTGAAATCAAGTATTTTGTGTATTTGATGCATTTTTCTAGTGTTTATGCATTTCAGGGTATTAGTTGCATTTCGGAGGAGGAATCATCAAGAATAAGCCTTGGCATGTGTTCACCATTGCGAGAGGAAAAGAACGGGCAGATTACGGCGAAGAAACGGAGCAAACCTGGATTTTTTCCAGTAGGGTCCTGCGCGCCCGCGCAGCAATGCTGAGCGGCCGCGCAGCAGTCTTGCGCGCCCGCGCAGAAATGCTGAGCGGCCGCGCAGGGTCGGGGAAAAAGCTGAATTATTTTAGACTTCTACTTCTGTTTGGCTTCCAACTTCTATGTAATCTGAGTTTTATGGGACTATTATATAAGTAGATTTGAGACGTTTTCATAGAGAATATGAAGGAGATTATGTTTTAGATTGTGTTTTGCGCAAGAAGCGAAGGAGATAAGGAAGAAGACCGATTTAGCACACCGCAACGAAGAGGAAGCATATATTCTTGTGATTCTTGTTTCGTTGTAACGTTGGATGCTAGTTTTCTTGCTTTGACTTATTTACTCTTGTGACGTACTCTGTTTTAATATAATTAGTTTAGTTATTATTTTCTTGTGTTGTTTATTATGATTTCATATGAACCCATGATGGCGATAAGTTCTATTATGGGCTAATCATGATCATGGGGTTGCAACAGATTTATTATGGAATTCTTTAGTTAATTGTTTAATACTTTAGTGTGTGATGATTGCATGATATCTAGTATTGGTTGTGCGTATTCGTCTTATGTGCGTCGCGAACATATAAGATAGGGTGTTAATTTCTTGTGAAGCGACGGTGGATCTTGAGATTTAGAACTTGCCATGCTAGCATAGGTTCATGTACGTTGTGCATGATTAGTGGGTAACTCTAACAGTTTTATTTGCCCTATGTAATCAAAAGGAATAACTTATGCTTAAATCGTTGTGTTGTCAATTTCTGTAGACATATAGGAACTCAATATAATTGATGACTATTCAACTTCTATCTTAATTGTAGATGTTTGGTAGAATGGTATTAGTACAATGAAAGTTGGCTTTTATCAGTTTCGTGTTATTCGATTAATATCATCACTGTCACATGCTAAAGGTAATAACAATGGCTATAGAAGGAATTAATAATGAAGTTGTGATCTCATGAGTGTTTTATTATTGATAAATTGAAGTGTTAGTTAAGTGGTTAATTAAGTAGTTAATTATAGTTAATATTTAATCAATAATTTTAAGTGTTATCTTAACATTGAGAAGTAATCATACATTGGTGAGTGAGTTTAATTAGACAATAACTTAGTCTGAGTCTCTGAGGGAACGAACTAGAAAGTATTCTATATTACTTGCGAACGCGTATACTTGCGTGAATATTAGTGCGTGATTTCGCCCTAACAAGTTTTTGGCGCCGCTGCCGGGGACTTGGCGTATTTGTTTAGTTTATGTACTTACCATCATTGGTCATTAGGACTCAGTGATTAGGACGTAGTAGTTAATTACTCTTTTCGGTTGTGTTTCAGGTACTTTAGCAAGCGTTTATGCAAACTCGTTCTCGTGCTCGCAAGAGGACCTTAGATACAGCTGAGAAGAAAGATGAAGTTCTCGATACTCCAGAGAAGTTAGATTTTGAGGATTCGGATTCAGGAACTGAGCAGAAAGAACCAGTAAACATGGGAGATCGTATTGTTCAAGCTGATCCAGCTCTTATGGATTTTTCTCGGCCTAAAATTGATGACATTCAGTCAAGCATCCTTCATCCGGCTATTCAAGCTAACATCTTTGAAATCAAGCCGGGCAGTATTCAGATGGTGCAGAATTCTGTTTCTTTTGGAGGAGCGGCAACTGAAGACCCCAACATGCACATAAGGAATTTTGTCGAGATCTGCAGCACTTTTAAGTATAATGGCGTGACTGATGAGGCTATCAAGTTGAGGCTTTTCCCATTCTCACTGAGGGATAAGGCTAAAGACTGGTTACATTCTGAACCAGCTGGGTCCATCACTACGTGGCAAGATCTTGCACAAAAGTTTCTGGTGAAGTTTTATCCAATGGCAAAGACTGCTGCTATGAGGAGTGCTCTTACTCAGTTTGCGCAGCAACCTACAGAATCTATGTGCGAGACTTGGGAACGCTACAAGGAAATGTTAAGAAAATGTCCACATCATGGAATGCCGGATTGGATGGTAATCACTGGTTTTTATAATGGTTTGGGGGCCCAATCTCGGCCCATGCTCGATGCAGCAGCTGGAGGAGCCTTATGGGCTAAAAGCTATACTGAGGCGTATAATCTTATCGAGACGATGGCTGCAAATGAGCATCAAAACCCAACTCAGAGAATGACGTCAGGCAAGGTCGCAGGTATTCTGGAAGTTGATGCAGCCACCGCTATTGCAGCCCAGCTCCAAGCGCTATCAATGAAGGTTGATTCTTTGGCTACGTATGGAGTTAATCAAATAGCTATGGTTTGTGAGCTTTGTGCAGGTTCTCATGCTACGGATTAGTGTTCTCTTGTCAACGAATCTGTTCAGTATGTGAATAATTATCAGCGACAACAGCAGCCTGTGCTAGCAACCTATCATCCTAACAACAGAAATCATCCAAATTTCAGCTGGGGAAATAATCAGAATGCTATTCAGCCACCATATCAGCAAGGAGTGAGTAAACAGTTTAACCCACCTGGATTCCAGCAACCACAGCAGTATGCTACAAGGCAATCATATCCTCAACAGGGAAGTGCAGCTGCACCTACTAGTGCTGATTTTGAGGAACTTAAGCTGTTGTGCAAGAGTCAGGCGGTTTCTATCAAGACCTTGGAAAATCAAATCGGTCAATTAGCCAATGCAGTGCTCAATCGTCAACCTGGCACTCTTCCCAGTGACACGGAAGTACCAGGCAGGAAGGAAGCTAAAGAGCAAGTCAAGGCTATTACCTTAAGGTCTGGAAAAGTAGCTGATGCTGAAAAGGCAAAAGAAGTCGAAGCTGAAGTTAGAGAATAAGAATCTAAGCAAAAGGAGAAAGTGGCGGAACCAAAGAAGACTACTGTTGAACACACTCTGCCTGAGGCTAATACAGGGGAGAAACAGCTCTATCCTCCACCACCTTTTCCTAAGAGATTGCAGCAACAAAAACTGGATAGACAGTTCGGGAAGTTTCTAGAGGTGTTCAAGAAACTTCACATCAATATACCTTTCGCTGAGGCGCTGGAACAAATGCCTAGTTATGCGAAGTTTATGAAGATTATTCTTTCAAGGAAGGTGAAACTGGATGACCTTGAAACCGTTGCTCTCACGGAAGAATGCAGCGCTGTTCTGCAGCAAAAGTTACCACCAAAACTGAAAGATCCAGGAAGCTTCACCATTCCTTGCACCATTGGCAATCTAACTTTTGACAAGTGCCTTTGTGATTTGGGAGCAAGCATTAATCTGATGCCCTTGTCGATCTTTAAAAAGCTGGATCTGCCTGATCCAAAACCCACATACATGTCGCTACAATTGGCGGACCGTTCCATTACTTACCCAAGGGGCATAGTTGAGGATGTGCTCGTCAAGGTGGATAAGCTCTTCTTTCCTGCAGATTTTGTTATTCTGGATTTTGAGGAAGATAAGAAGATTCCCATAATCTTGGGGAGGCCTTTCTTGGCTACTGGCCGTACCTTGATAGATGTGCAAAAAGGGGAACTTACTATGCGGGTCCAAGATCAGGATGTGACCTTCAACGTATTCAAGGCAATGAAATTCCCTACAGAAGATGAGGAGTGTTTAAAAGTGGATGTGATTGATTCCGCAGTTACTTCGGAACTCGATCACATGCTAATGTCTGATGCATTGGAAAAGGCCTTAGTGGGGGATTTTGACAGCGATGATGAAGATAGCAACGAGCAATTACAATATCTGAACGCTTCTCCATGGAAGCGAAAGCTCGACATACCATGTGAATCTCTTGGTACTTCTGACCTTAAGAATGCTGAAGGGAAGCTCAAACCATCAATAGAGGAAGCACCTACCTTGGAGCTCAAACCATTACCTGAACACTTGAGGTATGCTTTTTTAGGTGATTCATCTATGTTACCTGTTATTATTTCAGCTGACCTTTCAGGTAGTGAGGAAGACAAGCTCTTAAGGATTTTGAGAGAATTCAAATCGGCTATAGGATGGACCATAGCAGACATTAAGGGGATAAGTCCTTCATATTGTATGCATAAAATTCTGTTAGAGGAAGGTAGTAAGCCAACTGTGGAACAGCAGCGAAGACTGAACCCGATCATGAAAGAGGTGGTGAAGAAAGAAATTCTGAAATGGCTTGATGCAGGCATCATTTATCCTATTTCTGATAGCTCGTGGGTGAGCCCCGTGCAATGTGTACCTAAGAAAGGAGGTATCATTGTGGTCGCAAATGAAAAGAATGAGCTCATCCCTACTCGAACAGTTACAGGATGGAGAGTATGCATGGATTATAGAAAATTGAACAAAGCCACAAGGAAGGATCACTTCCCTCTCCCATTCATTGATCAAATGCTTGACAGATTGGCGGGACATGAGTATTTTTGTCTTCTGGATGGTTATTCCGGGTATAATCAGATTTGTATTGCACCAGAGGATCAGGAAAAGACTACCTTCACTTGTCAATTTGGCACATTTGCTTTTCGTAGAGTTTCGTTTGGGTTATGTGGCGCCCCGACCACCTTTCAGAGATGTATGATGGCTATATTCTCTGACATGATTGGAAATAACGTCGAAGTGTTCATGGATGACTTCTCCATCTTTGGACACTCATATGATGAATGTTTGAATAATCTGCGCGCCGTACTCAAAAGATGCGTGGAAACTAATTTGGTGCTTAATTGGGAGAAATGTCATTTTATGGTGCGTGAAGGCATTATCCTTGGGCATAAGGTCTCTAGCAAAGGTCTGGAGGTGGACAAGGCCAAGGTGGGAGTCATTGAAAATCTTCCCCCACCTAATTCGGTGAAAGGAATCCGTAGTTTTCTCGGTCATGCGGGTTTTTATCGGCGATTCATCAAGGACTTTTCAAAGATATCTAAGTCGTTGTGCAATTTACTTGAGAAAGATGTGCCTTTCAAATTTGATGATGAATGTTTGGCAGCATTCGAGACTCTCAAGGAGAGTTTGATCACGTCACCAGTTATTACAGCACCAGATTGGACAGAACCGTTTGAGATGATGTGTGATGCGAGTGACTATGCGGTAGGTGCAGTTCTGGGACAGCGCAAGAAAAATCTCTTCCATGTGGTCTACTATGCGAGTAAGACTTTAAATGGGGCCCAATTGAACTACACCACTACTGAGAAGGAGCTTTTGGCTATAGTCTTTGGCTTTGAGAAATTTCGATCTTATCTGCTTGGTACGAAAGTAACAGTATTCACTGATCATGCAGCTATTCGCTATCTGGTTTCTAAGAAGGATTCAAAGTCGAGACTCATTCGTTGGGTGCTTTTACTTCAAGAATTTGAGTTAGAGATCAAAGATAGAAAAGGTACTGAGAATCAAGTAGCTGACCATCTCTCTAGGTTGGAGAATCCCGATTCTACTTCACAAGATAGGACGTTAATCAATGAATCTTTTCCGGATGAACAGTTGTTTGCAATTCAGGAGGAAGAACCATGGTTTGCAGATATTGTAAACTATCTTGTCAGCAATATAATGCCGCTTAATTTGATATCCGCTCAAAAGAAGAAGTTTCTGCATGAGGTGAAGTGGTATATGTGGGATGAACCATATTTGTTTAGACAGGGAGCTGACCAGATCATCAGGAGATGTATCCCGTTCTGTGAGACGGAGGGGATATTACGAGACTGCCATTCCACGGTTTATGGTGGACACTATGGAGGTGAGAAGACGGCAGCTCGTATTCTGCAAGCAGGTTTTTTCTGGCCTACTTTGTTCAAGGATGCTCATCAGTTTGTTTTAAGGTGTGATCGTTGCCAAAGAGTGGGAAATTTGTCAAGGAAGGATGAGATGCCATTAAATGTGATGCTTGAAGTCGAGGTCTTTGATGTGTGGGGAATCGATTTCATGGGGCCTTTTATCTCGTCTTGCAATAATCAGTACATCTTGCTAGCAGTCGATTATGTCTCAAAATGGGTCGAAGTTAAAGCTTTACCGACAAATGATGCAAAGGTAGTACTAAATTTTCTTCATAAGCAAATTTTCACAAGGTTTGGAACGCCTCGGGTAATCATAAGTGATGAAGGATCGCATTTTTGCAACCGTAAGTTCACTTCTATGATGCAGCGTTATAATGTGAATCATCGAGTAGCTACTGCCTATCATCCGCAAACAAATGGTCAAGCAGAAGTGTCTAATAGAGAGATAAAGCGCATTCTAGAGAAGGTTGTTTGTCCGTCAAGGAAGGATTGGTCTTTAAAGCTCGATGAAGCTGTTTGGGCTTACAGAACAGCATATAAAACTCCACTTGGGATGTCACCGTTTCAGTTGGTGTACGGTAAGGGATATCATCTACCGGCGGAGCTTGAGCATAAGGCCTACTGGGCATTGAAGAAATTGAACCTGGATTTAGATGCAGCTGGTAAGAAAAAAATGCTTCAGCTTAATGAACTTGATGAATTTCGACTGCAAGCGTACGAGAATAACAAAATGTATAAGGAAAAGGTGAAGAGGTGGCACGATAGGAAGCTACATCCTAAGTTATTTGTGCCAGGGCAACAAGTTCTGTTATTCAACTCTCGGCTCCGACTTTTTCCTGGGAAGTTGAAATCAAGGTGGTCTGGACCTTTTATTGTCAAAACTGTGTTTCCACATGGAGCGGTGGAAATTTTTGAGAATGATTCGGACCAAGCATTCAAGGTTAACGGTCAGCGGTTGAAGCACTACTATGGGGACATGGCAAACCGAGAGGTGGTTAGTGCCATTTTGTTGACTACTTGAGAAAGGTACGGAACGTCAAGCTAATGACGAAAAAGAAGCGCTGCGTGGGAGGCAACCCATGAATTGTTATTACAGGAACCCTTAGAAGTTAATAACCTATCCAAAAACATAAAAAAATCAGAAAACAGGGGCTGAAAAAAAAAATTCCAGAGACCCTCTGCGCGCCCGCGCAGCTATGCTGAGCGGCCGCGCAGCTTGCTGCGCGCCCGCGCATAAATGCTGAGCGGCTGCGCAGGGGTCGAGTTCCAGAAACTTTTTTACAGTTCAGAAAAAAAAAAAAACAAAAACACAAAAACCCATCACAGCCCATAAACCCACGAATTCTTTTCCCATTACCCCATGATTTTATCCCTCAACCCCACTCCTAATCTAATTTAACCTACTACACACCCTATATATACATACACCTATCCTACATATCTCCCACAAACTTCCTACACTTAAACCCTCTCATAAACATCAAAAATCAGTTCTTACACACTTTTATTCACAAATCAATGGCACCCAAGAGAGCACGCACTATTGACAGCAGCAGCACAATTCCTACTGCTGATTCATCAAGGGGTACTGCTGCAAGGCCTCGGTTAACTGACAGAGCTGCGGAGGTGGAGTACACTAGGCTGTTGGGGAAGCCGATTCTGAAGGAGAGGGGGTTTTTACCATCAGGGAGGGATGGTGAGTTGTTGCCCATGATTGCAGAGAAGGGGTGGATAGCTTTTTGTGAGTCACCCGAAGCAGTACCGATGAGTGTTGTTCACGAGTTCTACGCGAACGTGAAGGCTGAAAAGAATGGGTTTTCTGTAGTTCGTGGGCTGACGGTTGATTATCATCCTGCGGCGATTCGCCGTGTGATTGGACAGCGAGAGAGGAAGTCCGAGGAGGAGAACTGGAATGAAAAGACTGCTGAGGATTTTGACTTGGATTTGATTTGTGCGACTCTCTGTCGACCGGGCACAGTTTGGAACCGCAGTCCAGCCAATAATGAGTATCGTCACTTTCCGGCGATCGCCATGAACAGGTATGCCCGTGCATGGAATGCATTTATATGTGCTAATATTTTGCCTTCTTCACATGCACACGAGGTCACAGTTGAGAGAGCACAGTTGTTGTGGGGAATTCTGAATGAGGAATACTATGTGGACCTTGGTGAGTTTATCTACCAAGGAATTCTGAAGTTTTTTAGGGGAGCAAAGCATATGAACATCCCTTATGCATCCACGGTTACGAAGCTATGCCGAGCAGTAGGAGTGAACTGGCCGGCTCATGAGCAGTTGCAGTTGCCAGCAGCTCCGATAGATTCTGGCACTCTGAATGGGATGCAGGAGTGGACCGGTGGTGAGCCTGAGGAGCATGGACTGGGTTATCATCTTCCAGGAGGGCGTCCAGCACGAGGTGCTACTATGGCTAGGCCAGGGCATGGTGAGGCTGGTTCTTCGAGAGCTCAGGGGGGTGCTGGGATGGGTGATGCCCAGTATAGGAGGCTTTCACGGTGGATGGATGCCATGTATGAGAGGCAGAGCAGGTTTGCTCAGGAGCTCACTCTTGCGTTAGGGACTGCTTTTCGAGGCCTTGGAGCTGATATCCAGTGGCCAGTTTTTGGTGAGGACTCTGCATACCCGCCGCCTGATACTCCACCCACTGAGGGTGATGATGATGATGACTCCGAGTAGGTATACCCTGTGTTCCTTTCTACTACCTTCACTGGGGATAGTGAAGATTTTAAGTTTGGGGGTGGTAGTTAAGGAATATTTTGTGTTTGTCATATAGCTGCATATTCATGATAGTTAGTTCATATAGTTGCATAATTTTTGCCATATAGTTTTTTTTTAGCTTTATTTGTTTGTCATATCATATAGCTCATGCATATACCATGATCCCTTTTGCAATGATTTATCGACTGAATTGTGATATTGATGCGAGTGTAGTGATAGCATTAAAGTGATATTAAGTTGTGTAGGTTGATATGCATGCTAGAAGCACTTGTATTTTCACTAAGTCTTAGAGAATGCTTAAGGGCTAGATTGTTGTTATGATCTGATTATTTTCGAGGATAATCTATTTATTATGCTTAGAATTTGATAATAGGTTCTTAGTGGTAAAGGCATGAAAAAAAAATGGAGTAAAAATGGAATTTGTTGCTAGTTGTGGCTAGGCGTCAAATGGCTAGTAGTCGGCTCGCATGTTATGCGAGTAGTCTAGGGTTGAGCAAGATGGAGCGAAACGCACTTGCTCAGAAAAGAAAAAAAAATTTGCATAATTGATCAAGAGTGGGCTCTTTGGTATTCGAGTTATTAAGTTCTTAGGGGACTTTGTGCCTAGTGACCTAAGGCTTTTAGAGTCTGGGATCCGCTAACCTAACGCTCGTTACATGGATACCATTGTATAAGTCTTTTGTGGACCTCACTCATTGCACGGTCAAATAAGCATTTGAGTTGTAAATAAAAAGCACGATTCCGTAGTAAGCTCCAGAGTTCTTGTAGTGTTGTATATCACTTTGTGCCTAGAATTTTTATTCTTTGTATAATCGTAGGATTGCCTTGAGGATAGTCTAGTCATAGTAATTGGTCTAGTTCCGAAGCATATCTGTTAAGCATTTGCACACACCACATTTCTGACTGTATGTCCGTTTGCATGAGTTTATTGATCTTTAGTGTCTAACTGCATTCGTTGAGACGTGACAATTTGGTTGGTTAATTGTAGTAAGGGGGATCGTTGCATTTTCATATAGATTGCATTCATGCATATTTTTATTTGTTTTGAGTCTGTGACGCTTGAGGACAAGCATCGATTTAAGTTTGGGGGTGTGATAAGTGGCATTTTATACCACTTAGAACGTCTTAAAATGGCTTAAATTGGTGTCTTGAAATCAAGTATTTTGTGTATTTGATGCGTTTTTCTAGTGTTTATGCATTTCAGGGTATTAGTTGCATTTCGGAGGAGGAATCATCAAGAATAAGCCTTGGCATGTGTTCACCATTGCGAGAGGAAAAGAACGGGCAGATTACGGCGAAGAAACGGAGCAAACCTGGATTTTTTCCAGTAGGGTCCTGCGCGCCCGCGCAGCAATGCTGAGCGGCCGTGCAGCAGTCTTGCACGCCCGCGCAGAAATGCTGAGCGGCCGCGCAGGGTCGGGGAAAAAGCTGAATTATTTTAGACTTCTACTTCTGTTTGGCTTCCAACTTCTATGTAATCTGAGATTTATGGGACTATTATATAAGTAGATTTGAGACGTTTTCATAGAGAATATGAAGGAGATTATGTTTTAGATTGTGTTTTGCGCAAGAAGCGAAGGAGATAAGGAAGAAGACCGATTTAGCACACCGCAACGAAGAGGAAGCATATATTCTTGTGATTCTTGTTTCGTTGTAACGTTGGATGCTAGTTTTCTTGCTTTGACTTATTTACTCTTGTGACGTACTCTGTTTTAATATAATTAGTTTAGTTATTATTTTCTTGTGTTGTTTATTATGATTTCATATGAACCCATGATGGCGATAAGTTCTATTATGGGCTAATCGTGATCATGGGGTTGCAACGGATTTATTATGGAATTCTTTAGTTAATTGTTTAATACTTTAGTGTGTGATGATTGCATGATATCTAGTATTGGTTGTGCGTATTCGTCTTATGTGTGTCGCGAACATATAAGATAGGGTGTTAATTTCTTGTGAAGCGACGGTGGATCTTGAGATTTAGAACTTGCCATGCTAGCATAGGTTCATGTACGTTGTGCATGATTAGTGGGTAACTCTAACAGTTTTATTTGCCCTATGTAATCAAAAGGAATAACTTATGCTTAAATCGTTGTGTTGTCAATTTCTGTAGACATATAGGAACTCAATATAATTGATGACTATTCAACTTCTATCTTAATTGTGGATGTTTGGTAGAATGGTATTAGTACAATAAAAGTTGGCTTTTATCAGTTTCATGTTATTCGATTAATATCATCACTGTCACATGCTAAAGGTAATAACAATGGCTATAGAAGGAATTAATAATGAAGTTGTGATCTCATGAGTGTTTTATTATTGATAAATTGAAGTGTTAGTTAAGTGGTTAATTAAGTAGTTAATTATAGTTAATATTTAATCAACAATTTTAAGTGTTATCTTAACATTGAGAAGTAATCATACATTGGTGAGTGAGTTTAATTAGACAATAACTTAGTCTGAGTCTCTGAGGGAACGAACTAGAAAGTATTCTATATTACTTGCGAACGCGTATACTTGCGTGAATATTAGTGCGTGATTTTGCCCTAACACCTATCCACAAGTTAGTAAGTCCGGTTCATTTATATACCAACAGTCTGATGATACATACTACACACTATTATATATATGGCAACTGTCACATCATTTCTGTCGTCTAGCTTCAGGGAAACTCTGGTCCACCAAGTCTTTCAAAATCCTCCAATACCTCTCTGGCCCACCCCATAAGAGCATCTGGGGATGCATACTCGCAAGTAGCTCCATGAAGTCTGGCCTCAAGTATTCTCCGGGTCACCTGAATCTCATTCCGAAGTTCTCTCACTTTCCTGTCAACATCTATAGTCCTTTTAATGTGTTGTAGCTCCTGAATCTGAGCCAACAGGGCTGTTAGTCCCTAACAATGCAACAAGAATTACAGAAGGGGGGTTGAATGGAATTCTTGAACCTTTTTAAAAAATATAAAATGTTTTATCTTAATAATATATATAAGTGTTTGATTTGCAAAGTGCGGAATAAGAAGTTAGTAAAATCAAAACACAAGTAATTAAAAACACAAGTCTTTAAAAACTTTCTGGTGGATTTGAATGTATCCACCAGAGATATATATTATATCAAGTGAACTCTGTGTAGCAAGATTAGCTCACAGCTGCTTACCAATATGAACAACTAAGTTTTCAGAGAAATGCTAAGGATGCAGCTTACAATTATTTCTCTAAGATAATTTTTTTAGTCTTGTTCTTGTTGTTCTATTTGCTACTTCTTAGTTTATATATCACCAAGATTACAAAGTAATAAGACAAGATAATAAAAAAACTATCAAGTCTAATACTATGCTGCTTCATTACTCTATCTTTGAATATCTTGATAATAGCATGGCAATGCTTCTTTGTTCTCTAAAACCCAGTTGAATAGGCTTCTACATTCCTTTTGCATACACTCGACGCATGTGACTGTGTTGTCACTGTCAACAGATGTTTGAATAGATTATCCGTCGGGTACATGATAATCCGTCGGGTTGCCTTGTTGATCATCCATCGAGTGGCATTGTTGTTTATCCGTCGGGTAGCTATATGGCACCTGACTTCATTTCATTTATGCAGAATTACAAGACATCATCTATGTACAATTAATCAACCTATTATGCATATCTAATTAAAGTCAACATGACTTGAGTGCTACTATAGAATCAAAACAAGGTGTATGCAGAAATGTGCTACAGACTCATTATTACACAAGCTACTCACTCGATGGATAATTAATCATCATCTGTCAGGACTATATTGAGTCATCCGTCAGGACTATATTCCTTATCCGTTGAGTGCTACATTTTTCACTAAGTAAAATCTACTAAGGTGTTTTGTTAATGAAATCATCAAGTTCACAACATTTCCACAACAATCTCCCCCAATTTATGTCTACTGGAATTGTAGCCATAAATTAAGAGAAAATTGATGATAACAAAACACCCGAAAAAATACAGCTTTAAAAGTAAGTTGATAAAACTGTAAAGTGCTTTAATTAACTAAATGCACAAAGATTAGCTCACAGTCATTTTCAAGGTGGTCCTCTAGCCTGAGCAGATTAATCTAATTCCTTTAAGATCTGGATCTTTTTCCAAGCTTTCTGTTGTTTTCTTCTATCTGATTTTGGAGCTGTCTGTGGAATTCCAGTTCATCAGATTCTGAGAGATTTAGCTTTTCTTGCATTTCCAAAAGAGTCTCATTGCTAGAGATGCTCAATTGGTCTTCTAATATGAAAAATCTTCTAACTCCTTTGTCATCCATGAACTCCATCATCCAGTAGGGCCTTAGATGTACTCTACTCCCTGTGTAACGAATAGTTAGAGTTTTTGGGAGTGCATCTTTAGCTCTAATACTCCTCAGTTCTTCAATCTTCTTTAGAACAAGTCTTTTTGCAGTTACATTGAATCCAAAGTTCTTCTTAAATGATGAATAAACCTTAATCAGCATATATTGGCTTTCTTGAAGGATCCTGTGAAGTGGCCATTGAATCTCATTTCCTCCCTTGTACTTGAAAACTAACCTTTCAGGTAGATTCCTGTAGGCATCAATCCCTCTAACTTCTTCCAGGTTATCTAGATAGAGGTTTAGATCATAGAATTCCTTGATGTCACATAAGTACATGTAATCTCCCTTGTTGACTTTGGATTGAGCTTTGGTTAGAGATTTGGATTTGAGAGATGACAACTTCACTTTCTTGACTGCCCTTGACTTTGTTCTCTTTGGCTTGTTAAGGATTGGCAGATTGAAGTCAGGAATTGGTAGACTTTCCCAGTCTATTGGTTCATCCTTAGGCACAGTAGGTTCACCATGAATATTCCTGTAAGGATCCACCACCTTAATGTCTTCAAATACCACTGTGGGTTTTGATGCTTGAGTTGTAGTTGGAATGGATTCCTTGGGAAACTGATCCTCCAATTCCTTACCATCAAAGTTCAATTTCCTTTTGGTTCTTTTGGCCAATTCCTTGTATCTGTGAGATTACTTCTGTTGTGGTTCAACTTGCTTCTTTGGATCTTGAGATTCAGTGATTTCAGATGGCTGAGCAGGAATTTGTTGTGTTGGTTTCACAGCTTGTAGCTTGGCCAAGATAGCAGCTTGCTCTTTCTTTTATTTAACCTTTTTAGCATCTAGAGCAGCTTGCTTCTTTTCTTGCTTCAATATTGCCTTTTCTTCTCTCTTTGCTTCAGTAAATTGAGGATGTCCAGCCACCACACAAATTTCTTTACCATTCCTAATTTCTTTACCATTCCTGAGAACTTTAGCAATTCTTCTTTTCAAAGCTGAATCAGCTGGATTCTTATAGAAGGCAATGGATCTTGACAACAGTTTCTTCTCATTAGGCTTTGGTGTCTCATACACTGTATCCAAAGGGTTCTTTAGTGATGATTTTGGATAGTTCTCCCTTGGCTTTAAAAGTACTTCAGCCTTTGGAGATTTGATGCAGGATGGCTGTCCTCTTTCCAGATAGTTCATGCTCATTTCATTCACAAAGATTTGCCTGACTTGAGATTGATGAATGGCTGACTTTTCAGGCTTCTTTGCGAGCCCAAACTTCTTTTGAATATCCTCATCAATTTTCTCCCAGTTGATTGGATTCAACTGCTCCTTTTCAGCTGCTTTCAAAATAGCTGATGCTTCCTTTATCAGATCAATATTGTCCTTAGTTGGTGGCTTTAAGATAGTAATTGTAGGCACAATTACTTTGCTAACTTGAATGTTGAGCACTTTTTGCTCCCCCTCACTCCTAGAACTCTCTTTCTCCCCCTTTTTGTTATCATCAAGCTGAGTAGAGGAGGAGGTTTGTGCGGCCACCAGTTTCTGAAGCAAGTCTGTTTGTTGAGCTTGGTGTAGATGAATTGTTGTAAGAGATGCTTCCATTGCTGTCATTCTTGTATCCAAGGCATCTATCTTTGTGGCAAGATCATAATTTTTCCTGAGTTGTCTCTTAATGTCTCTTTAGAAGTTTAGAGTCCATCTTTTCAGAAATGGTCTTTTTCATCTCATCAATATCACCTTTGATAGTGTTGACATCCTGAGCATGTTGAAAACCTTGGATTTGTTGTAGTTGCAGAGAAGCAAGATGTGCTTGAAGGAGATTTTTGGTGCTAGCATTTGTGGTAGTTTGAAGAGCAGAATTTGTCTGATTTATGAGTTGAATCAGGGTTGTCTTGAAGTAGTGTTCATCACATTGCTTTGAAAATGCCCAAGATGGCATACCTGATCTTGAACTAGAGCTTACTTCCCCCTATGTCCAATGGCTCTTCTTCACTATCTCCACCTTCACCTCCAAATAATTCTTCTAAACCACCAGTCTCATAATCAACATCACCAGCTGTAGAAGGAAAAGCTATGATGGCATCCTTAGCGCTTTGCATGGGCTGTGTGGTGTGCATCAAGTTTAGCATCCTTTCTGCATTGCCATTGCCATATCCAGCTAGAAGTTGGTAGGCTGGAACAGGGTGAGTAAATATCTCAGCATCTAAGGAGGTGGAATCTATAACAGCTTGAGTTTGTTGAGATAGTCCCTCCCTGTCTGCATTCTGGACATTCATTAACTCACTTACAATAACATCCACCCTTACATATTCAGTACCTTCTTTTCTCTCATTTTCTCTCTTTTCTTGCATCAAGGTCTCACCTTGGCTCACCACCCTCACACCCTCACCTTCACCATCTAAGGTGGGACTCCTCACACTCTCTTTTGCCAATCCTGAAGAACTGGATTATATATTTTTACTCTTTTTCTCTCCTTTTTCCTGGGAGCAACCCAGACTCTCACTCAGTCCACTCCCTTCCCTCAATCCTAGGAGTGATTGTACTACCACTAAGTCTTCTGCACTTGAGATAATTGATGAAATTTGAAGCTCTGCAGAGACACTCGACAGATAAGGGATATCCATCGGGTTAGCAGTTTGACTATTCGACGGATAACTGCTGTTAAGCTTATCCATCAGGATACAATCACTACTCGACGGATGAACAGTATCCATCGAGTGAGTAGAAATGAATGTGTTTGGAGTGGAAACTATTGTGGACTCTGTGCAGATTGATGAGAATTTTGGCAGAGATGTCTCAACAGTTCCTGAAAGAATTGGCAAGTGAGCCAACAAATCATCCAAAAGATGATGCTCACTTGCACTAGATTTTGGCTTCCCCAACAGAGTTAAAGATGGGGAATCAGGAATTGATGTGTTGATCATATCCACATCCAGAGGGTTTGTGGGAGAATTTGGTGTTTGAGGTGCTTCTATAACTAAAGATTTTGGATGTGACTCCACATTATCAGGAATCTTGAAACATACTTTAACAATGTCACTATTAACACAGAATTCCTTACCTTTAATAGTGAAAGTGATAGTCTTATCAGCTGAGTTGTATGTAGAAGCTGTCCACATCTCTTCAACAACCTCACAGTAGATGGTGGGTGATTCCAGCATGGCATAGTTAAGTTTGCAGTTCTTCACAAAATCCATCATCTTGTGGTATTCACCAGACTATTGAATCCCCTTGTTCACAAGAGCAGTGAAGTTGTTCTTCTCATAAATAAATCCAGTTTGAGACATTATCTTGACGACAGGTGCCATTATTAGAGAGTAAAAACTTGCAGAGAGAGAATAAGTGCTTTTGAGAGAGGAAAGAAAGAAATTAGAGCAGATGATTTGAGAATGATAAAAGAAAAGTAATGAAAATTAATTAAGCTTTTATACTATCTCAAAATAACTGTCAAAAATAGTAAAGTAAAATAAATTTTGACTTAGCCAAAATTTCATCCATGACTGAAAAATCAATTAAATTTCTGGCTGCATTACAACTTGCAAACAATCTATAAAGATTCAAGAGTAATTTAGCATATCTAACTCACTTACCAACCTTGAAAAGGTGGATTCATCCAGTGGCTTGGTAGATATATCTGCAAGCTGCTTTTCACTTGGAACAAAATATAGTTCCACAGTACCATTCATTACATGTTCCCTTATAAAGTGGTACTTGATGTCTATGTGCTTTGTCCTTGAATGTTGTACTGGATTTTCAGTAATGGCAATTGCACTTGTGTTATCACAGAAAATGGGAATCCTTTCAACTTGCAAACCATAGTCTAGCAATTGGTTTTTCATCCACAAAATTTGTGCACAGCAACTGCACTTGGTTTGGGTACACTATGCTCACCATCCTTATCCTTAGGGCTTCTTTGATTTTCACCATGTCCCTCACCTATATTTCCCACATTCACACTCCCCTCTTTGTGTTTAGTGGATTTTACAACTGACATCTTTTGAGAGACACCAGAGGGGGCTTTCTTTGTCTTTGGTTTTAAAACTTTGGTTTTGGTAGCTTTGGTAGGCATCTGCCTGGTCATTGTCACAGATGCCACTGCTACACTAGAAGGCAAAGAAGTGTTTAAGGTTGGAAGAGTATGGATAGTTGAAATTACCTCACTTACCTGAGATGCCTCCATTACTGGAAAGTAGAAGAGTTGAACCCCTTTGTGGTGATATGCTCTATTGAGATCTGAAATAATTCTTCTCTCTTGAACCCAACAA